>NC_060265.1:14818812-15463171 GCF_021901455.1 Neodiprion lecontei | reverse complement strand
GGAGATACCAACATTTTCATTTAGATCAATCTCCACACCTTTCAACTCGTAGCGAAATTCCTCAAACAAATGGCAAGCAACCTGCAATCACTTTCGTAGTCGCCACCGCAGTCACACCATCATCCTTTATAATTTTTCCGTAAATGTGAAGAGAGCTTTTACTAGGCAGTAGATACAAATCTTGATGTTGAATGACAATATGGATTTCATCGTTTTTCTGGAAGGTGGATGATGCAAACGGCTGAGGAGCATGAATCTCAGAATGCGCAATCGATTCGTCGAAAGCCACCGGTTTCTGTATTTTTATTATTTCTTTCATAGAACACGCATAGGATGCAGCGAACACGAATTTGTATTTTCTAAAATTTCCACGTAATCATAGTCCTAGGTTCTGGAGAAACCGAACGTTCAGAAGTGTCAGCCTTGTTGGCGATGTAAGCTTTGCCTGAGATGCTGGGGGACTGATGATTTTTTACCATGACGTCTCACTTTTATTACTTTTGCTCCACTTCTTTGTCCCCATTACACATCTCATTATTTGAGAGATTTCACGTATAAACGCACACTTAATGTTTCTCCGCGAAAATTAATCAACTTGTCGTCTTGATCGACTATTCGTAACTGTGAATGATGTATCGATTGTACGGCGATTGGTAGGTAAATGACGTTGGCAGGCACTTCACAATCTTTTATCTTGATGGAACAGTAAGGAAAAATTTATGAATCGCGTAACGTATTAAACTTCAGTATGGCCACCGGTAATTCTGATTTATGAGTAACGTCTCGTGCTAGCTGAATCGCATTAAATCCCAATAATCGACCGATGGAATCTTTGGGTTTGAAGTCTACTACTTAAATGCACGTGAATTGATTGTTCAGCTCGTTATCGTTGACTCTCAGACTGAGGGTGATGTCGGAGGGTAGCTCCTCAGGCAGAAAATTTTCAATATCCACGATTTCATAGCTTCCCGTGGGTATCGTGAAGACCTCCATGCTGTTGTCCGCTCGCTCCAGGTGAAATTTATTAAACGTCTCATGAATATTGAGTATTGAATTGAATGTCAGGAACTCAACAAGTCCGAGAACATGGTTTTTCCCCGATGATACTTCGATTGGGGGACAATGTTGAGCCTCTGTCACGGAAGATGTGCCCAACAGTGTCAATGCCAACGATTCCGATATGACCAATACTTGCTCATGTGACACTCGTATTTTTATAGCTGTCTGCTGAGAAATTTGAGGCACAAGTGGCCGCAAATCACAGTATCATATTCCTGATACCTCTTGTAATTGTATTCGACGCTACCAATGCCGAGATACTGCATTAAATCCGTAAGCCGTTTCAAATCACCGAAACTATCGAAATACACAACGTGCTCGCCATTTTTCTTGTATGTAACCCAATGTGTCCCTGGACCGTTTTGATCGTCAAGATAAATAATTGCAGATTTTCGCATTTTTGGCCTTAATTTCGGTAGATCATTCCGCATAAAAACGCTACGGAAATGTGAAATTTTCATATTTTTGGCGTATTTACGTAAATCAATGTTGGTGAGAGCTCAGTTTGGTAGCTTTGTTAGTTTTTTGCCGGTCGTAAATACAGACTCCTTGCCCCTGCGGTATGGATACAGGTATTATCCCTTGCCTGGCGTAATCGCCTCCATTGTTGTATTGTGCCGTTTGGTTTCGTTCAAGCGATGTTTGTTGGTGCTAGCTTCATTAACCGCTTTAGTTGTACCCGTGGCACGACCCGCTAGATCCCCCGAAGCGCTTAGACCGACCAGAATTGGAATGAGGAGCGAAAGGATGCTGCCAATTTTATCAGGAACAGGAAAACGCGCGGCACACAACAATCTTCCCAGTCCCACACGCGGCCGCACAAGCACTCGCTAACGCCAACTCGATAGCTTTACGACCCAGTTGCATGACGACCTTTGCCGCTGCGATGATAAATTAAAGATTTACTGTCCGCTTCCGCTATTCACTCTTCCCACCTATTGCAAATTTCTTCTTTGCAGCCGCTCCAAGTTTCGACTACTTTACAGCTAAGCCCATTCCGAGTTTGGATTCAGTTTTCATGGTACTGGTGACTCTCCAGGCTACAGCCTTTCCACCCATACTAGCGTCCTTGGCCAAGACGCGATTCCACGCTGTTTCAACAAGCACTTTGTCGGCAAGATTTCTCGCTGCGACATCTTGATTCTTTGCGTATGCAATGTCGTGGTCTTTACATGCAGCGTCCAGCGGCTTGATTCCCAGATCGCCAGGAGCCAACCTCTTGGCCAATTTTGTTTCGGGTCCGCAATACTGATACCCCGGCCCGTGCAATACAACCGGGAGATGATTGATGATTTTATTCAGCAAACCTCCACCGCGTCTCTTTCATATGCACGTCTTCATAATCGGGCAACAACTGACGAGAGTTCTATAAAAGGATGAATTCATATGCTGCCATCTCAGTTCTTGTTGTCATGTTAACCAAGCATCATGAGATTTCAAGATCAGCCTGATAAACTGCCTGCCGTGAATTTCGACAACATGGTTCGGCGTGGAAAGAGGAAGATATAAAAACGTCGAGGACAATTACTGCCAAATACAGTGAGAGCAATTTTGTGTGGGCCATCCAATTACGGTAAAACTAACGCTCTACTCTCACTCATCACTCACGGCAATGGATTGAGATTCGAAAATGCTTACGTCTATTCGGAATCTTTCATTTAGCCAAAGTATCAATTTCTGCAAAAGTTACTAGAACCCATACAGGACGTGGGTTATTTTCCGGTTGGTGAGAACGATAAGGTTATAAGACCGGAAGGTGCGCGCCCCATCTCTGTTATGATTTTCGATGATGTTACGTGTGAAAAGCAAGATAATATCAGAGCATACTTCAGCATGAGCAAGCATCGCGATGTCAATAGCTTTTATCTAAGTCAAACGTATGCACGTATTCCAAAACACCTGGTGCGTGAAAATGCGAACTTATTGGTGCCTTTTCGGCAAGATGAAATCAATCTGAAACATATCTGCAGCAATCACGTGAACACCGACATGACGAATCAGTAATTTGAAGACTTGTACTCGGCATACTGGAATTATAGTTCTGTCATTATTGACAAGGATAGCGAAATCAACGGCGGAAGATACAGGAACGGATTTGACTGTTTTATAAGCATAAACTAACGCAAACTTTCACAGTTTCATTGCAAAAATCAAGTTGCCAACATGGAGGGTACGAAGATTCGTAAGCATAGCGATACGTTAAGTAAAATATCGAAAGCATGCGATGCCATACATCGAAAGCACAAAATGGTCAAGTTGGACAAAAGACACGACTGAACAGGTTATGGGAAAGGTATTCAAGCCTTTAGTAACGCCGTTGCAAGAATTAGTGGATAATTCGAAGCAGCAGCAACAGCAGCACATTGAATATGAAATTAAAACGGAACTAACGGATGCTACAATAAAAATAGAAGAAGAAAAAGACGACAAGAGTACCGGAAATGACGACGAGGAGAATAAGGACGTTAGAACTTCGTGGATGCAAATGATAAAACACTGAAATTTGGTGAAATTTCCACTACAAGCATGCCGGTGAAGAAACCAATGGATTCCGTGGCACGATATTTGACAATGTTTATCACAAGCAAAAAAAAAAAAAATTATTTGGATACCAAATGCGATGTTTGAAAGTTGACAAGCGGTATGATAATTAGTGATTCACGAATCAATTTCATCGATAATCAGAACCACATGCGAGATAAAAGTTATGAGAGAATGCCAAGATTACTTGAATCATTGTTTGAAAAATCACCCGATGCATCGCTTGTGAATGACACAGATAAGAATAATTATATGAAAATTGTAACGATGACAAATGTATATTGGAAACGCTACCAAGCCAATAGAAGTCTTCGAGATGATTCAAAAAATTCAAAGTACAGAAATTTCATTGCACAACACGTTGGCTCGCTGGAATCGTTTATTAGCGGCGGATCAATATAGAATTATCATTTGTACAGTAACCGTTCAGTGATGAGCACAGATGTATTTGGGCGACATTCGGAGCGTGGTGGGGGTCAAAAATTTATTCAGTGACCTGCAGGCGTTGGGTTTGAAATCACCCCCGACAATCAGTATGATCTCGATGGTAAACAGTTGTGTAACATAGCCGAACCACAACAGCCGAACGATACTGTTTCCCTCAAAGATTTCAATAGTTCAGACGCAAAGTATCATGAGAGCGTAACGCTAATCAGTGAGACGAGTTATTTGAACTCGTTCAGAAGCTTCATACTAGAGTGATAGCACTGGAACATACCAGTAAGGAATCAGTTCCGTTTGAAGAGCAGAAGCGCCTCGAAGAAAGTTTGAAAACTCGAGCAGCACAGAGCACGAAAAACAATGAAGGCCATAATAGCGGATCAACTTCACAGACCCGCTCGACGCAATTATCCACGTCGGTTCGTAGATGTCCGTGGACTGGATGAAACTTGGCAAGCTGATCTCGTTGACATGACGGCATACAGCTCGCACAACAACGGATACAAATACCGACTAACAATCGTCGATATATTTTCCAAGTATGCGTGGGCGGTGCCGATGAAATCCAACAGTGGGAAAGATGTGACTGCTGCCATGAAATCTGTACTGACGCAGAACCGTATACCCACACATCTACACGTTGATCGAGGCAAAGAATTTGACAAGAGCGAATTCAAAGCCCTTGTGAAGCAGCACAATATCAACATGTATTCGACATTCAATTATTTAAAGGCATCGATATGCGAACGTTTTAAGCGAACGTTGAAAAATAAAATATGGAAGCGGTTTACTCTCTGTGGTGTGTGCGTGTACGACATGAGCGAGACATCGAGCGTAAGTGGAAAGAGAGCAAGACAGAGCGTGAGGGGGAGATAGAATGGAAGGGGTGAGTCATCAGTTTGATGGTCACCTTTGCCAAATAAAGATATAACGATAATTCGTCTATCCATATTATTATCTCGTTATCCCTAATACACCACAGTGGAGACGAGGAAAAGAACCCGGAGTCAGTTATAGTGGTTTTCATACAGTACGAATGAGCGATAAAACAATAAAGCACAGTGAGGTGACCGCAAGTGTGTATGAGGATGAACTCAGTGACGAAGAGCTGGGAGAAAAAGAGTGTGTGGCAGAGATACTGAGCAGCAGTAAGGGAAAATTAACCTCGTGGATATACAAATGAAGCAAAGCAGAATTACAAACTGAGCTCGCAAATATTCCTGTGTCGTTCGATGAAAGTGCAACTGTTGATCAACTACGTAAATTGCTGGTGAAAAGAGTCAAAGGCCAAAAACGTTGCCAAGAGAAAGCAAGCGTACAGCCAGTCGTAATGGCGTCGGGGACAAAAAACAATAACCAGAATGTATTAGTAAAGTTTAATCTGGAAAAAGATGACTGGGAAATTTTTTTGGAACGGCTGGAATTCCATTTTGTTGCTTGTGATATTCCGAATGCAAAAAACCGGCGGTTCTGTTGACACGGTTAGAAGTGACCGCGTATAATCTACTCCGAAACCTGGCGGCTCCAAGGAAGTTAAGAGAACTCACGTTCAATGAACTAAGTAATTTAATGCGAAACCATCTAGCACCACCTCCGTCGGAGGTCGCCGAGAGAGCCAAACACGCAAAAGCAAGAAAAATCTATCGCGGATTTTGTGACTGAATTGGGATTGGCTTCTCGGTATTGCGAATTTACTAATAGCGACGAAAGACTGCGCGACCAGTTTATTGCGGGAATACTAGACAAAGCAGCCAAAGTCGAGCTATACAGGAAAAAACCACAAACATTCAGTGACACGGTAACTTAAGCTACGAGTTTCGAGGCAGCCAATAATTACGCTGAAACGCCTATCAACACACCGATGAAAGCCAGGATACATCACTTCTCTCGCGGGGGACGCGGGGGCAGGGGCTGGAAAAATCCGAGGATCCAAGAACGAGGCCGAGCAAAGGAGCCAGCAACACCGGAGTGACGAAGTCAACAAAGGGCGAGCACGTCAACAAGAACGATGGAATTTTATTTTTGCTGTGAAAGATCTGCTCTGCGATTTTGGATCTTTTTAACGCTGCTAACGACCGCGTTAAGGCTCAAATTAGCGACCCTAGCCGAGTCCATAGCAACCACATAATTTTCAACCGGTCTAGATAGCGAGCGATAATTGCAACAGATTTTCGCCCGGCTAGTGCTTGTAGCCAATGAGAGCCCTCTATTCTGTATCAATTTGCGCATGTGCGTAACAACTCTAGCGACATTTCTACATTCTGTGGTGAGTTTCAAAAAGAAATTACCGCATCCTTTTCGTATTTGAATTTTTTTTAAATAAACCAACAAGATAATGAGGTAAGTACAGATTTTTACAGTATAAACGAACTTCTTTTAATTCATAAAAGAATATCTTCATCATTATACGTAGGTATAAGTATGTATGAATTATTGATGCTGTATAAATTGTTTAATTTTTGACGTCGTTTTTTCAACGCTTTTCTAATAAGTTTCATAAAATACAACACATAAATTATTATTATGAATATATATAAGTACCTACATCCAAATAAAATATATTTGGATGATATTTTCTATTTGAAGTACCTTCAGCAAATGATCTCGAATGGGTTTTTCGCGCGCGCGCGGTTAATTCAAGAAAAACCATTCACTAATTAGACAGACAGTTTTGGGACATACGTAAAAGTTGTTGGGTCATATTTATCAACCACTGTCTTTACTTCACGATTTATCCAGCAAAGTATATTCACCATGTAATCAAACTACACGTTTATTCGTGAGATCAAATATATCAAATAAATTGGTCACAAAAGTGAATACATATGGGTATATTTTTGCAATTTATTCAAATATATAATTATTCAAATATATATTCAAATATATAATTATACTTCAGATCATCGTCAAACAATCAAATTCACGGTCCAAGAAGGAACTTGGACCAAAAAGCGTTCATCGTGGACTATATGTCCACGCATTCGGATTTCGCCACCGGGCGATTTCATAAGCTGATGGGGTGCCGTGATGGCAAAAATAACTTGGGAGGATATCGCCGAAGAAGCGAATGCCAAGGGGCCTCCCAAGACAGTGCTGCAATGGCAAAAGGTATAATTAATGCAACTTTAAATTTTAGATGATAAATATTCAATTCATTATATGTATATAGTAAATGATTCATCCAATTTGATTTGACGTGGAAGGATTTGAAAACCCGGGCACGTAAGAAGTCCACCCATTTGCTGGCTATCAGAAATAAAACTGGGAACTTCCCCGACGACACCGAACCGCTGACGGAAGGAGATCGAAAGATCTTATCCACAATCGGTTCGGCTGCGGTCGAGGGGCAGAAGGGTGTCCGCGACAGTCTGCCTGAAAGTGTGGTAAAAATTTTAAATAAAATACAGCAAAATATTACCAATAATGCGGAACTCTAATGAATGATTTAAATTTTCACGGATTTATTCAAAACGTATACTCACCTCATATGGTAGTATATTTACATTTAATCTAATTCTAATTATTCAGTAAATTATTCATCGTCTATCATCTAAATATTTGTTATATTATATATTCATACATTCATTTCTTTTTAATACGATAATTGAAACATCACATCTTTGTTGAATTTGTAATTAGTGATTATATAGATCAATTGCTCTAATAACAATTGACAATGACTGACAGTAAATATATAATTAGTACAAAAATCGCCAATTACGCGACAAATAAAGTACCTTATTATTTCAAAAGTCAATTGGTCATTGCAATTGAGTGATTGCGCTATCAGTATTATCAATATTAATTTCATCAAAAAATTAATCAATCTACATTACGTGAATACTATTATCAAATTTCTTTAAACAAAGTGTAATTTAATCTATCTACTATAATAGTATACCTGAATATGACAGTGATAGTAGGAATAATAACATCCAAAAACATATTGTTTCCTACGCAAGGCGTCTTTGAGGAAGCTTATTAATGGCCAGCAGGATGTCTTTGATATACGCCATAATAAAACTTTGTTTAAGGCGTACAATATAAAACCGGAAATTATTGATAAAGCTGACGCAGATGACGTTATACTTGGTTAGTGAAATTACCAAGCAGTTTTGTGACGATTTATAAAACGTAGCACTCAAAATTTATTAAAGACCACCAAGCCTGCATAAAAACATACACATATATTTTATGTAGCTTCAAATTCACAAGCCAACGCCAGGCAGTCTGCCACATCACCCGCAGAGACACCACCCATACATACACAACAAACATCGTCATCATCCACTACACAAGCAACTGCACACATGACACACCTAGAATCATTACTCATGCACACACAGCAAACAGCCTCATCATCACGTACACAAGCACCACTAGCACACACAACACACACACCACTAGCACACACAACACACACACCACTAGCACACACCACACACACAGAGTCATTATCCGCAGGGACACCACCCATACATATACAAAAAACATCATCATCATTCACCGTGCAAGGACCTGCACACATGACACACACAGAGCTATTACCCACACACACACAACAAACAGCCACATCATCACGCACACAAGCACCTCATGTCACACCCACGAACACACGCAAAAGAAGGGCACCAGCGAAGAAGCGTACTTACGAAGAAAGGATGTCACAGTTTGTTGCTCTGCAACAAAAATAAAATGAAATTTTGGAGGTTAGATTTCATTAAATATAAAATATTTCAAATGTTACATAGTTTTAAACTCACACATTTTAAATTTGCATCATTTTTTCTGTAGAGGATGTCGGAGGCCATGTTGATCTTGGCTCAAAATGAGTCCAAGCAACTCGAGATTATGATTGAACTGGTAAAGCGTCGCAGGACGGATAACCTGGAATTAAACGAAGGACTTTAGGCATTTTTCAAAATTCAAATTATTACTAAAACCATTCCGATTGATGATAAAAATTTAATGATTATGAAATTAAAATCAGTGAATATAATATGAATGTTGAATACTTAACTTATTTTCGTAGTATATCTGAAACATTCCTCGTTGAGCGATGGCAGCTGAGAATGTAACGGGTATTCCACTTCGACTGAACCCCCTCTTCAGGTAAACTGATTTTAATTTATTCGCAAAGGTTATTAATAGTTGAAAATGATAAATATCGAAACAAAAACATAATTCATTTGAAAAAATATCTAAAGGAGTCGATCCGAAAAGGGGGTTCAGTCGAGGTGGAATACCACATGAACATCTTATCCAGCGTAGTGATCATGAACAATGTGCTCACGTACATGCCGACCTTCGCCAAGAAGTACTGCTGGTGCTTCCGCAAGTTCGGAAACATGCATAGGCACTTCTGCGGGAGGAGCGTCACCTCCTTCTGCTGGAACGTCATCCAACGGCAAAACACCATAGTGCAAGCGCATATTGTGGAATGTTGCACATGCGTTGACTATGTTGCCTGCCGCTTCGTGGTCGTACATGAGGACGCGTTGCTATCGCGTTGTAAAAAATATAACTCTGTTATGCATTGTCCCAAAAATGTTGGTAAATTATTGGCGCAATTATCTTGCTTAGTTCATAGTGCAGCTTGTGGCTAATCGTCGTCAAATAAATACATAAACGACCTGCTATAAGCATCTCCAGACCACCTTGAGCACTCCGAAACAGCGTTCGATGACAGAACGTACCTTGCAATGAGCTGCAGTGTATGCGAACTCAGCGGTCCCTGCTCGAGCATTGGTGATTGGTGTCATAAGTCATGGCTCTAGGGGATAGCCCGAATCTCCTGTAAAGAGTGAGGTGAGAATAGTTGAGGAATATGGTATTACGGTGTGTAGAAATTCAAAACAATTCAAAAAGGTTTAGAACCTGTTGGATGTCGCACAATGGCAGGAATTATTCAGTATAATGAGTATTCACCTAGCAACCATGTTCCACGTTCCCCATCTCCATAGCACATTTCCATCAGCGTCCTCACCGGAGATTGCGTCCAAATTGCAGCGTCATGACGCAAGCCAGGAAACCTGGCATTCACGTTCAATATGCGCGGATTTGGATCACACACCTAAAATCGAGCATGATTTCAAAAATTGAACCTAGGAGTATTAATCAGAGCGAACAATGAGTTAATTTTACTAACTATCTGAACATTCAAGGAATGGTAGCCGTAGTGGTTTACATATGCTTCATCGTGCTCTTGCGGAGATAGAATTGCAATGTGCGTGCAATCTATAGCACCAATCGCTCTAGTGAACGGTTAAGGCGCTCGTGCAAAATTTGCGACGAGCTTCCTCTCGCTGTTGCGGTGTTGCCGGAAACTTGATCCATTGCTGCAGCAAGTGATCGTTCATTGCCGCCGACACCAATTTCAAGCAGTGACTAACCGCAGTTTGGCTAATCGCCACCATAAAATCTTGCCATATAGCACGCTGGTATAAACCAAGGGCACAGAAGCGTACCGCGCAAAGGACTTATCAAATACAAATTTATACAAACTGCACATTCTTTAATCCAAGTGTCTTCAATTCGAAATTGATCAAACATATTTTGTACAAATTGAACTTTGTGAAAAAAAAGTCTAACAAGTTATGCTCACTTAGCATTCAACCGATAACCCGTGGGATCGATCCCTTTCGAGATGTGATGTGTCCCCGGAAAGCCGGAACAGTTGCCGAAATTGAACTTCAGGAAGTTCAAACGGGTTCTGTTCGTCCCGCAGTTGTCTCCGATTCACCATCAGTTCAGCTACCGTGTCCTCGTCCTCCTCCGCATCTAATACGGCGTTGGCTAGCCACCACATAGCCATCTTCAATTTATGTAATCATTATTGGGTAATACGACAGCTAACGTGTTCAATGAACAGAATTCGGAGATACATGAGTAAAGGTGAGTCACCTTGATTGAAACTGGTGTAGTACGTAAAAAAATAAATCTTATTTTACATGAATTGAGACTCTTGAGAAAATTAAACCACTTGTGAATCTTGAAATTGGTATATAATTCTTGAAATTTGCAAGTCAAACTATATGAAGAATAATTATTGAATAAATAAATGAAATTCGCAATGAAAATAATGATTTTAAGGGCAATACAGTTGAACTAAATTCTGTCAGGGAGATTATCAGGCCTTCGGATAACGGAGTTTGTTCAGATTTAGATGTCCTTTTTTTATAAAAGATATGAGCTCTTATAAACAGTTCAATATGATGAGCCTTTGATCTCTTGGCGAGCTCAAATTTAAAATATTAACGTGAATAAGAAGTTTCTTCTCTTCAGTCACTGTGTATAAGAAGGACTATAATCTGTAGACGTTGTGTTTACCCTTTTGAATCCTTGCTTCCGATGAGAAGCCACGTAAGACAAGCAATGCCGTCTAATGAATGATATGCGGATGTGCAAATCATTTTTCTACGAGAAGAATATTGTTGAAAGAATGTAAATTTGAAAAATTGGTGATTTCGAAAAATTAACGACGGAGCCAGGAATCGAACCTCGCGTCTAGAGATGCTTGATCGGAGCCTTACTCCACTAGACCACGTAGCCGCCCTGACTCTGTTGTCGTTAATTTCTCTCATCACCAGTGAGTTCGAATTTGTTTTCCTATGCCCGGTTTATATGTGAAGAAGAAGTTTCTTTTCTTCAAGCACTGTGTATAAGGAGGACTATCAATGCTTCTCATTGGAAGCAAGGATTCAAAAGGGTAAACACAACATCTACACATTATAGTCCTTCTTATACACAGTGCTTGAAGAGAAGAAACTTCTTATAAATGCTTCTCATCGGAAGCAAGGATTCAAAAGGGTAAACACAACATCTACACATTATAGTCCTCCTTATACACAGTGCATGAAGAGAAGAAACTTCTTATTCACACATAAACCGGGCACAGGAAAACAAAGTCAAACTCACTGGCGATGAGAGAAATTAACGACAACAGTCAGGGTGGTAGGTGGTCTAGTGGAGTAACGCTCCGGTCAAGCATCTCTAGACGCGAGGTTCGATTCCTGGCTCCGTCGTTAATTTTGCGAAATCACCAATTTTTCGAATTTACATTCTTGAAATATTAACATTGGGAACATTCTGCTACCGCTTATATTTTGGGCAAAGAAAGCATCTCTTCAAGGACAAAATCCATGTGCCCTAGGCCTGATACTCACTCCCTGTGAGCAAGAAATAATGAATAATATATTTTTAAATGCGCACACGAACCTCGACGTCTAGTGTGGATTTCGTTCTTTACGTATAATAAACAGACAGCTCCTGAAACCCCGCTAAAGATGACGAAGAGACGATAGCTGTATCGAAAAAGATCTTATACACTAACTATACGTACGTTATAGAATAATGGATTATACACTAATCTTACAATAAGTACAAAACAAGACAATAGAATTAAGCTGTGGATGAAGAATAACAATTTTTCTTTCTATTTACACATACAAAGCACAAGAAAACAAATTTGAACTTACTGGTGATGAGAGGAATTAACGACAACAGAGCCAGGGCGACTAGGTGGTCTAGTGGAGTACGGCTCCGGTCAAGCATCTCTAGATACCAGGTTCGATAACTGGCTCCGTCGTTAATTTTTCGAAATCACCAGTTTTTCAAATTTATATCTCCAATAACAATTAACACTGGAAATAGGAATTTTCTAAGTAAATCGCACTATCTTAAATTGTTTAAACGTTAGAAAGCCTAATATACGTGTATCGTTAACAATGGTTGCGTATGGTATAAAGCGATGCTGACAGTTGTTTTGGCGCAAAATGCTACGTTGGGCTTGGGTGTTACAAACTGTCAAGAGCGCCTACTCGCTGTCGCTGAGACGCTATACCTGTTTCGGCGTTAACTATCTATAGTTTTAGCGCCCGGCGTAGCACGCTCTCGGCGACCGTGTTTAAGCAGTTAACGCCGTCATACGTCAATTTAAACAGTATTTATTTATGTATGTACCTTGATTCCGTCAGACACTTGTGGAAGGTTTTGTCTTGTTAATATGGTAGATTATAACGTGGGAAAAGTTTTGCCTTATCAAGATCGTATATTATATATTATAATTTATAACACGAGTCAAGTTTGAATATGACTAGTTCTTTAAACATATTTTCATTGCTGTGTGAATTCACAATTAAAAGCTTAGTGCAAAGCTTTTAAATATTGTCTCTTCGTTATGCTTCATAACTGGTATAACAACTTAATAAATAAATATAAGAATATATTCATGGTTCAATACTCAGCGTTATACGGTGGGTATTGGTTTAGGTTAAGGGATCGTCTCAGTGTGACCCTCCGAAAAATCACTGATTTTCGCGAATTTTTTTTTTAATGTTCAAATAAACTAATCGGTCCGGTTTTTTTTTCATAAATAAATAGGTTTATGAAGAATACAAAATGATTTTTTTAAAGTTTATTTATTGAGTGCATCATTGTTGTATAAATTGTTGTAATTTCACGTGAAAAAAAAAGGTGCTGCACGGTTTCCACGATGACGGCCGCAATTTTGATCTGAAAAAAAAATTTCAAAAAGATTATTGATCTGTAGGAAAGTCGCTATCGCGCTATGGACGGTTTTTTTTCTTATTTCAAATTTGACAAAATGGCAGCGGTTTGAACAAAAAGTGTCGAATGTGGCCCTTTTTTTCGACAGTTTTTCGTGAAAAAAAATAGGAAGTTTTCAAAAAAAAAAAAAGCTTCCATAGCGCGATAAAGAATGACGTTTAAAATGTTCTCCCGAAATTGGAACTAGATATCTTTAAAACTCTTCCTTTGAGAGTGGAAACCGTTTTGAAAAACACCATTCTCAGAAAAACGCGTTTAAAGATTGAAGTTGGAAAAGTTTATATAAATCGTTTACTTACGATCAATCGGCGATGCCAGGTCTTGATTTTTTTCTTGGGGGTTTCTCTCGTACGTCTATCCGTGGTGGATGTCAAAAACGAACTGAAATGCTTGGACAGTTTATTCTGCAAGGTTATAGATCCTAAGCACCTTAGTACTCGCGCAGGGAGAAAACCCGTTCCCTTTCTACAAGAAACGCTGTAGCGACCGTAATAATTTGAATTTCGATTTAAAAATTTGAGTGAATGTTTAGAACAGTGTATACTATACGATAATGCAAAAAAAAAACCAATTTTTTGAAAATTTCACACTGAGACGATCCCTTAAGATATGCTTATTAAAATCAATAATGTCATCACAGTTTGGATTGCATAAATTATGAGATTTACTCTCACAAAATCGTAGAATTTGTAGCAGCAGACAAATAAAACTCTGCTAACATTATTTGAATATTCTTATGTATTAAAAGATGATGACTTGTTAATTATAAATCTCACAAGATTCGTATCTTTACAAACCGTAGAAGTGTAACGTTCTACACTTACAAGCATGTATCAATTAATTTTTTATAATAAAGTCATTTACATAATATGCATTATTTTGTGTGTAGATTAATTCTAAGAAAACTGTGATATTGCTTCGCACAGATATTTTTGACACGGATGACTGCGAGGACGATGGAGTTGCCGATGTGATCGACCTAGAGTTAACCTCCTCTGCTGAAACGAACTATACTCTTACGCTTCAAGGGAAGACCCTACTGAGACCTTGGAAAACATAGGTTTTTTTTTTAATGAGTAAAAAAGGTCCAATCAAAAAACGAATCACCAAAGTTTTAGATTAGGGTAGGATGTTTTTTCAAAAAAAAATTGAAATCCTCTGCGATGAAAGTGTAGACGCGAGGAACCTTTCGCAGCGCTGCGAAAAAAAAGTTCTGCGAAAGGTTCCCTGTGTCTACACTTTCATCGCAGAGGATTGCAATTTTTTTTGACAAAACATTCTACCCTAATATAAAACTTTGGGAAATCGTTTTTTCATTAGACCTTTTTGAGTCATTTAAAAATTAAAAAACCTGTTTTTACCAAGATCTCAGTAGGGTCTTCCGTTAACAGGGTTACAGTTTATTGAGTTGCACTGTGTCGAGATGGACCTGTAGGACCAGATCTTCAAGTAGATTAATAAAACGGCTCTCCGTCGTGTGCCAAGCCAGCATGACTTGAAAAAAATTTACTTCTACCATTCAAGTGGCAAAAAATATGTTTGATCCGTGACAAATCGAAAGAAATTTCTTCTAAGCATCGACGTGTAAAAGTTTTACCATCATCCAAAATTCAATTTCATAGGTCTGCGTTGTTAGTTTGAATGCCATGTGTTTGCACGTGTGGGCTGTCGTGCAAGATTTCATGTTGGTGATTTCGCACCAGAGACAATCAATAATCACACGTAATTCTCGTTACATGAGAGCATGATAAAGCTTTCCAGCCAGTAACTAATACCGCTCGTTGAATATTTAAACAGTTAGTTGAAATTCGTATGTTTCTATGCGAAAAAAATACACATCTCTTAGAATTCTTCAAATCTTCTTCGTGTAAGCTTTGACTGTCATCAATTCAGTCGATGTGCTACTTGCTGACTTCGTCTTGGTTGTGGTGGTCATTTTTAATACGACATTCAAGTAATGCGATTTCACATCACAGAATTTTTTAAGTTAACGTAGGACCACTCACTCCTCGAACCTGCCAGCCAGCAAAAGATGGGTGCACATTAGGGTGGTCCTTAATAGGGTCATTTGTAAATTTTGTGGCCCCTGTAGAATGATATTCTGTATCCAAATAAATAACAAAAAGGGTGGCCAGAAGGTCGGGCTCATAGCTCAATTTTAAGTCGTACCACACAGCCCTCGAATTTTTCCAAGTCAACAACATACGTTTTTTTGTCCCTCTTGCAGTATTACTCCTAAAAATCCGAAACTTGGCGAAATTCTTACCTACGGTAGTAGGTATACCATATAAATTTTACACATTTTCAATGACATTATTTTCTGAGCTATAGTTCCGAAAACTATATTAAAATTGTTATTTTTGGAGTTACAGTACGATTGAGTAGTAACAAAAAAACGTTAAAAATCTGTAAAATTTACACTACTATATATGTAAGAATTTAGTTAGGTTTTGGATTCTTCGGAGCAATACTGCGAGAGGAAGAAGACATTTTCCGTCGAGTCCCAAGATTAGTATGTTATTCAAATCGGAAAAAATTGAGCACTGTGGGGCATTTTTTAATATTTATTTGGGAACATGGCAGCCTACGGGTGCCGTAAAATTAGGGTACGATCTTATTAACGACCACCCTAGTACACATACGTCGTAAGATCGTCTGCTTCCTCCGTATTCGTTTATGGAATGCATTTTAGAGGTTTGTGATGAATTCAATTCGGATTGAATTAATTATGAAGTATACAGCAGGCACTCCACGGTAACTCAACCTAGGTGTCTGACCTTCAACTTCCTCGAGATGTTGGACTTCAAAAAGCGCTCATATTTTTTAAATATATTTATCACGACATATTTGATTTGCTAAGAATTCTCAAAATCATATATCGTTAGCTCTCAAAAATCCTGTATGAAATGTATAAATTTACAGTAATTTTTTTTAATTACATATTTTTTTGATTCATTAGAAAATTTTTGAAATAGTTTTTGTAACATTTTTACCCAGCCACAATCAATAATCAACGTTTATTCAATTAAAACTATTATCGAAGAGTTGAATTGTAGACACGTATTGTTATAATGCGTTCCAAAAATATTAACATTCGTTTGTGTAGCACATGAAAAACAAAAATTATACTGAAATCGAAAACTCGTTAATCACCTGTTGTTATGAATTATTGCAACTGATTCCGAAACGCGGCGAATTATTTGAAAAATTTCACAATTCATCATAGATTGAAGAAATTCTGATAGATCAGTAACTCAATTATACCGAGATAGCGCCTGACAACGGGGTATTAACATTGGGCAGAGTCGTTAAGTAGCGCAAAAAGATCCAGAATCGCTCAGCTGGGCATGAGACGTCGGTGTTCCGTTATATAGATTAACGATGTCACCGATGTGGTCAAAAAGGACACTTAAAAGTAAGGTGTAGCAACCCAGCCAAAACATTGACTATTGGCAATATAGAGGCCCCAGACTAAGAATAAAATGACCACGAGGTGGAGGACTACAGCGAAGACGATTTGCATGACAATCATAGCCTTTACGCATTCGAAACGGTACACGGCGATCAGCAAAAGTCGATGAATCAAATCCGTGATTGCGTGGATCCCCAGTTTGTAGATATTGCGATATTGCGGCCAGACAATCCCATTCGTGAGATGGTTTGACAAAAGACATTAATGGAGATGCTTCCGAGTAGATTGAAATCGTAGCCAATTCTTTCAAGGTGAAGGTATTGTTGAAAGGTCTACGAGAGCGTTGTATATCAACGATGAGCTCGATCTTTGAATTGTGCGAGATGGTAGGAACGGGTCAGCTTTGATACCAACTTTTTCACCTCACGACTGAGTGGGTTGTATTCGACAATACGATCTTGACCAATCCAGCAGTACGCCGATGTTTCAGTGGGAAAGTTGTGTTAGAGGTATAATTCTGCAATGAGTAATAGTTCGAATTCTGTTGTCGGATGTACGAGAGTGGGTTGGTTGTGGGATTTTGGAGGTGGAAACTCGGAGCACTCCGATAAACGACGCTCACAGTTTTATAATAGGAAAGAATACCAATCAGTACATTATTAAGACGATGATACACTTAATAACGATTAAAGAAAACGCACGGTTACGCTCGCACAATGACAGATCATGGACGATAACGTATATACGTATTTACGCAAAAGAGTACCGCTCGCGCCGGAGCGCCGGACCAGAGAGCGCGAGTCCCCGAAAGTCTCCGCTCAGGTCGTTTCACGAGCGCGTCACTGCCACTTATGTGCCTGACTACTTACGGCCTCTAACAGTTGGCTCGAGCTTCAGATTCAAGACGGATGTCGACAGATCCGTACTTCAAAGATTCGTTTTGTTTTGAACAGTCGATAACAAATGACGGGACGTCTCTCAGGAATTCACTCTTTGTCAACAACGGCTCAGGGTTCTTGTCGTAGTAGATAGCTTGGAAGTTTGCGTACATCTCGTACAGAAAAGCGTACAGATTATGACTCATGTTGAGGTCCAGCTAACCGTACGGATAAGATTAAGAGTTGAAATAGCTTGACGTCCGTGATACTGCGATGATCGAAATAACTAGCGTTCTTGCCGGTCTTGTTCCTTCGACTTGTTTCAAAACACAAAATGACGTACCGAGGTTTTTCATCAAGCTAAGTAGAAGTTTTCGCAGTCCAAACGTGTTTCGATGTTGTGGGAAGTAAAGGATATTCGTACGATTCCTAACTGCGGAAGCTCATCGAAATAGGTGAATATTTTTGAATGTAATTTAGTGGGTCAACTTTTTCTGATCCGCGAGTTTCAAATACGGTATTAACAATTCTACTGCATTGATCGTGATTTTGAACTCTTCCTCTTGAGTCTGCGTTTGCGCTCTTGAGTTTGCGAGATTGCGTTGAAGTCAGTTTTTTATCTCGTCAAAATGAACTCATGTTCAACGTTGACAACAATCTTGCGGTGGTCTTCGGCGAAACACAATATCATGCTTAGCGATATCAGTATGTCAAAATTACCCTCGGCATCGGTTAATTTTTTGTTCTCTTCTTCATCAAGCCATCCAGCGTTCTCGATCAGCCAAGTCTGACCAGGGTGCAGGGAAGCGTAACACTTCATGAGACTTGTCAAGCTAACGTTCTTGCTTCTATTAATCTCAACTGCATTGATTTCGTAGCGAATTTCTTCAAACAAATGACAAATAGCGTTGTTTACGAGCTGTGTGTTCACAGTAGCTGTACCGTAAGGTTTGAGGAGTCGTCCATGGATATGTACCGGACTTTTGCTGGGTAATACGCATAAATCCTGATGCTGAAAGGTGATTCGAATTTCATCGCTGTTGTTGAAAGCTGACAAGGCGTTAGGTTTGTGAGCGTGAATCTCGCAATGCGCAACGGATTCGTCAAAGACGACTGGTGTTTGAATGTTTAGGATTTCTTCCTCCATGGTAAGTAGCAGATGATGAAACAGCGTAATCGGATTTTCAGTTGTCAGAAATTCCTCTTCCAAAAGGTGTCAGTTTCAGACCCAGAGCTACCAGGAACTTCACGTTTCGAGGTGTTAACCGTTCGAGAATCGATCGATGACTGATCTGATCGGGACGTGCCGACTTACTGATAAACCCACTCTTTGACAGTCTGTTATGTACAATTGTCATCGTTTATTGCGATTCAATATGTAGTCTCACAGTTATAACTTCTCCACGAAAATTAACCGGATTTCCTTCTTGATCCACTAACCGAAGCTGAACGTGATTTATGGTCCTGACGGTGATCAGAAGGTGAATGACGTGCGACGGTACTTCCACGATCTTATATCCTAGTGAGATAGTCGGGGAAAACTCGTAAATAGTGTGTACTTCATGTCCATTGACGTAGGCGCCCGTTGTAATGCTGCACTCAACTCGCAACGCGTTTACCTTGAGTATAGTTACAGGCACGTCTGATTCGTGAGTTTAATCAACCTCCAATACATGTCGCGTGAATCCCGAACGTTGAGCAATGGAATCATTCGGTTCAAAGTTGATCGTGTGGTTGCATGTCATTTCGCTGCGTAATGTATTATTGTTGGGTTTGATGCTGAGCCTGATATCTGTATTTCGTAGCACGTTATGAGTATACTTTTCTATGTCCTTGATCTCGTAGCTGCCAGTAGGTATGGTGGTCACTCCATCAGCCAGGTAAATTTTATTGTGACCAACATCAACGTTGGGAAACGAATTATAGGTTAACAATTCTGCCAAGCCAAGAGCATAACTTTTATCACGAGCAAGTTCGCTCGGTGGGAAATATTGTGCCTCGGGAATCGGAGAGGTTCCCGAAATCGTTAACGTTAACAATTCATCCATGACTGCTTGTCGTTGACTGACTTTGATGAATCATGAACCATGTTTAAAAAGCTCACCACTCAGAAACTTCAGGCACAAGTGTACATATTTAAACGTATCATAATCCTGGTACCTTTCATGATTGTATTCAACACTACCAACGCTGAGGTATTTTAAGAGGTCTGAGGGTGGTTGAAGGTTGCCGAAACTGTCAAAGTAATGGATATTACTTTTGCGTTTTTTGTGTGCAATCCAGTGTGTTCCCGGACCGTCTATGTCGTCAAGGTTGATTATAGCTGACTCGTTCTTTCATGGACCGTATTTGGGCATTTCGTTTCGCATGAAAACACCGCGGAAGTGCCAAACCTCAAAGATTTTTGCATATTTCAACAAGTCCCAATCAGTCAACGCTCGACGTAGTGGCGTCGCATCTAGTTTTTTGAAAGATGGAGACCAAGACCTGTTTTGTATGGTTTCATATGAAGCCCTTTGCCCAACGCGATAGCTTCCATAGTTTTGTTGTGTCGTTTGCTCTCTCCCAGTTCTCGGTTAGCAGCACTTGCATCGTTCACAGCTTTTGCTATACCTGCCGCTCCACCGGCTAACGCGCCTGTGGCACTTAGTCCAGCGAAAATAGGAATCAGAAACGGTAGAAGGCCGCTGACTTTTGAAGGTACTGGTAGGACGCCAGGTGTTCACACTTTACATTTACCACCCGCTTTTTCAACGGCGTTTTCAGCTCTCTTCAGCGCAGATTCGATAGCTACTTTTGCATCGTTGGTTGGAACCATAGAACGTTTTGCAGCATTTATAATTTTTCTCAAGGTCACATTTTTGGATTTTTGAATTCCCATTCTGAGATTTGATTTTACTTTCATTGTATTAGCTATTGTTCAAGCCGCTGCTTATTCAACCAAATTTGCGTCTTTTGCGAGAACCCGTTTCCAAGCTTTCTCAGCCAACACCCTATCAGCCTCGTTTCTGACTCCGAGATTTTCACGATTTTGCAAGTAAGCAATGTCGTCGTCCTTGCAAGCTGCGTCGAAAAGATTGATTCCCAGATCACCCCGCGCGAGTCACTCTGTTACTTTTGTACCAGGCCCAGAGTACTGATAACCAGGTACATGCGATTCGACTGGAAAACTGTTGATGATTTTATTTACCAGACCCTCTCCACGATGTTGCCGCCTGCTGCTTCGTTTACCTCTGTACGCGATCATGTTCGTGCGTTGACTGAAGAAAAGAGCTTCAACCGGTTGAGTGGTAATGAAGCATATATCAACAAGAAAAAGTCGTGCCGAAAGTGGTGTTGAAGCATATATCAACATTTTGCAAACATTACAGCAGGAAACCCTAGAATTGCATGAAAATTGGTATACCGGGGTTTCTCAGACCGCTGAATCCGAATCTGTACTCAGAATTCACGTCCAGGCCATAAGGGGCGCCCTATCAACAGTCTGAAATGGCGGGAAAATGGAAGACAGTTTGTCCTTTCAGTCACACAGTATCGTTTACATACAGTAGACATGAGAATGGTTTCTCGAGGGCTCTCGGGCTCTGTAAATCTGCCTACTGTGTCAGAATTGACAACTCCCCAAATTCAAGATGGCGCAGCGAAGATGGCGGAAATCGAATTCAAAGAAAAACGAATTTTGCCATGAATTTTGTAACTCGGGGGTTTTTGGGGTCGCTGAAACTGAATCCTGTGTCAGAATTGACAAATTTCTGAATCCATGATGGCGTAGCCAAGATGGCGGACATGTGATGCCAAAAAATACACAGACTTTTGGCACCGGATTCGGCTTCAGCGACCGTGAAAACCTGCCAAGTAACCAAATTCATGTCAAAATCTTTTTTTTTTTGGCATTCCATGTCCGCCATCTTGGCTCCGCCATCTTGAATTTAGGAATTGGTCAATTCTGAGACCGGGTTCGGCTTGAGTGACTCCAAAAACCACCGAGTAATGAAATTCAGCCATTTATTCGCAAACCTGTGTCGTACTACTTTTCGAGCTGCTGCTCGTCAAAAGCCCCACCACTCAACCGGTTGAAACGGGATATTTATAGCAAATCGGATCAGTCATGTCCGAGATGCGGTTTGAGAAACAACCTACTAAGCTTCCGGTAATGAATTTTCACAAATTTTCAGAGCAAAATGTCGAAGGGCACAAACATCACGGTGAATTACTCCCGAATAGTGTACGAGCAATATTCTGTGGACCGTCGAATTGTGGTAAAACTGATGAGTTGCTCACACTTATAACCCATCCCAACGGACTCAGATTTGAAAATATCTATGACTACTCAAAATCTCTCAACCAACCGAAATATCAATTGTTAAAGCAATTGTTAGACAAAGTTGAGAATATGAAGTATTTCGCGTCCACCGAGCGTGAGCAAGTGATTACACCGAAAGAAGCACGGTACAACTCAATAATCATAGTTGACGATGTAGCGTGCGAGAAGCAGGACAATATTAGAGCCTACTTTTGCATGGCTAGACATCACGACGTAGACTGTTTCTATCTCTGTCAGACGTACGCGCGTAATACAAACATCTCGTGCGCGACAACGTACATTTACTCGTGTTATTTAAACAAGACGATATGAACCTGAGACATGTATACAACGACCATGTAAACACTGATATGTCTTACACAGAGTTTGAAAGTGTGTGCTCCGCATGCTGGAACGGTGAGAAGTACGGGTTTCTGGTGATCGACAAAGACAGTGAGCTCTACGAAGGAGGATACAGGAGGGGATTCGATTCTCTTGTTGGTCTGGAAAAGAACTAAAATCTAACGTTTTCGAGGGAGAAACGCAGTAGCGTTGCAGACTCAGTTGCGTCAACATGCAGAGCTCTGGAATTTCCAAGCAAAAAGATGTCGTACATCAGATCGCTCATGCAAGTGCTGCGATCCGTCTGAATCACAGATTGCTTAAGTCGGGCAATGAATCTACGGCTCAGAAATTGAGTGACGTTTTCAAACCAGTAGTGACTCCGTAGCAAGAACTGGTGAATGTTACAAAAGATACTAAACCTCTAAAAAAAGTGGTGGGAGAAATTGAAGAAGAAATAAAGCAGATGAAAAATGAAATGAAAAATGAAACTGTCTCGGAAATGGACGATTCTTTTGCTTCGGCAGGTAATCAAACAATCGTAAGAACACCGGTCCAGAAAATCAAGGATGAGTATTTTTCACTGATGAGAGATGCGAAGACGAAAAAAGAATTGTACAACGTATACGTTGTACGCAATCTCTCAAACGGGGTAATGATTGGTAATTCGTTGATATCTTTTAAGAGTGACTACATCCGTATTGGCGATACGCTTCACCCGAAAACGAAGGATTTGCTAGTACTTTTGTTCAAAAAGAAGCCTGACGCTTCTCATGTGAGCGCCGGAGATCGGGGAAATTTTAAAAACATAATCCTCGCAACAAACGCGCATAAAAAGTATTACTCATCCGATGGGGCTGTTCGGAACGATATCAGTTACAAATTTGAAAATGTCATTGCCGAATTGATGGATTATTCCCCATTACCTCGCCAAAAGGGTAAAGGTATAGTTCCGCAAGCTATGATCACTCGACAAGGTATTGAAACGGAATACATTTTCTGGGATGATCCAAACGAGTTAGTGGAGCGTCTTCGTTTACTCCTGGCATCTCAGGCAGCGGGAAATCCGAATCACAATAACGAAATAATATCCATTATCGAAGAACCATGCGAAGCAGGAATCATTTATCAAGCAGCTCCCATCGTTTTTGCATTTATCACCGAGATGAGCGTCGACTTGTTCGGACGGCATCTGGATAAAAACACGGCCGCGAGCACTCGCGGTCCTCCGGGTGTCGGATTTCAAATAACAGCGGACGGGCATTACGATATACGGAACAAGAGACTGTGCAATGTCGCAGATCCCGCGGAGCCGAACAATGCTGTAACTTTAAAAATCTTGAGACGAAAATTCAACGTGCTGCAATAAAAAATCGACAACCGCGATTAAATGATCAAAGCTTTGGAGCTCACCAGGGAAAAAGCCTTGGATACCTTTTACACAGCCTTTAAAACAGACAGAGACGTGTCGATTCAAAACGCTGAAATCATTTCTAAATTGAATACCAGACTAAGCGCGTTGGAATATGAGCGAGGAAAAGCAAGTACTGGTGACGGAACTGCATGAGCCCGCACGTCGAAATTACCCGCGTCGACGTGTAGACGTCCGCGGCATCGACGAGACCTGGTAGGCGGATCTTGTTGATATGACGTCATACGCTGAACAAAACAAAGGCTACAAGTACATTCTCACAGTTATTGATATCTTTTCGAAGTACGCATGGGCTGTACGGATAAAGAGCAAGCCTGGAGATGATGTCACGAAGGCAATGGAATCTGTGCTTCTCCAAGGACGGGTACGGAAAAAATTACACGTCGACAGAGAAACGGAATTTCACAACTCGAAATTGGAATCTCTTATGTCACGCTATGGAATCAAACTTTACTCCACGTACAGTAATTTCAAGGCTGCGATCTGCGAACGCTTCAATCGCCCGTTCAAAAGTCTAATGTGGAAACGGTTCAGCATGCAAGGAAGCTACATGTGGCTCGATATCTTATCTGATTTAGTTTCAGCTTACAACAACGCCAAACACCGAACCATCCGAATGAAACCGTCGGATGTCACCGTTGAGAACGAAAGGCTGTTATTACGTCAGGCGTACGGGGGGCTTCGAGCGAAACCGACCAAATCGCTAAATTTCAAAACTGGTGACAAAGTTCGAATCAGCAAATTCAAAAATTTCTTTGAGAAAGGTTACAGTCCCACTTTGATGACTGAAATATTCACGATAAGTCGAGTGGAAAATACTCATCCTGTGATGTACAAGCTCAAAGACTACCGAGATCAATCCATCGCTGGTGGTTTCTACGAGCAAGAGCTCCTCAAGGTTGAACATCCGGATATCCATCTGGTGGAGAAGGGGTGCTCAAGAAGCGTGGAAGAAAAACATATGTTTGATGGTTAGGTTTCGACAATACACACAACAGTTGGATAAGCGAATCGGACATGTAACATTGAACGAATGAATTTTTGTAGAAACGTAAGTGCCTGTTTATTTTATACCCGATACATAACAAGTATGCATCTTTGTTTTCTAGACGATAGACAGAAAATTGTCTTTCTCATCCCCCAAGCCTCGGAATGCGTACAATTTTGCTCTTAATCCTACAAATTCCAACATTATTTTCCCGTTATTCTCGTCTTTCATCAAACCGAGAACTATTTTGTTCGCTGGAGGCATTCCATAAGCGTGAGTAAGCGGAGTCAGACGTATGGAAATTATGCAAGTCCTCCTTCATATGTTCGTATATGTCGGGGACGGTGAAGTGGTATATTAAACTGTCGGTATCGGTATACATTAATTTTGCTCGGTTGCCAAATTTCCGTTTAATATAATTATAATGAAAATCGTAGATATACGTTTAAGACAGATCCAGGATGGAGAAAGCTGCATACAATGGTTTATTCAACTTGACTTTCGTCTTACTCATTTCGACGATAATTATATCTTTGTCGAAAACGGTGCAGCTGTGAAAATTAGGTTTGGCTATAGTAGCTCTCGCACCATATCTTCCATCCCATTTCACGATCAGCCTGACATCTCTATACTTCCTAACATTTTCCATTGTTTTGCCAAGAACTGCGTTGTTCATCAGTTTGTAAAAATTTTCCTCGAATTCATTGTTCGACTTTTTGCGTAAATTGGTATTCAAATCTATGTATTTTTTGAGCCACGGGGTTTGCTTGAATTTGAGAACTCTATGAATTCTAACCAACTTTAGACCTAATTGTAAGCATTGTTTCATAACGCAATAGTGAACAACGTAGTTTTTCTTGGAAAGTAGCGTGGGCGTCAATTTCGGTTGCTTACTATTCGAGATCGGAGGTATGTAGCGCTCCGGACACAATCGTAAATCTTCATAAGTTTCATGCAGTTCCTCAGGATATTCCAAATCTACCTCCAGTATATAACCAAAGTCCGCATCGTCCGAGATGGTAAGAACGTCGCATTGACTGAAGTCTGATACCTATTCGGAGGAACTGTATGGCAGAGCAAAGCTCATAGCAGCACCGTACAAATTATTAACGTCAAAGTACATGAGATAAGATTCTCCGACCTCAGGATCGAATGCCTCCCCCATGTACCTGTTGTTATCCTTTGCGTATCTGTTCGAGCACTGTGACACACCACCTCGGATACCTTTTTCGATAAACATAACCATATCTATGTCGGTGAGAAGCTCGAGCTCGATGTCGGTACACTTTAACATTGCATCAAATGACAGACCGGGCGCGGTGTAATAATGTAACGGGTCCAGGTTGTACGTTGCCCAACAGCTCTGTCGAAGATTCTGAAAAACGTCAGCTAGTAAAAACACGGCCGTCTGTAAATACAAGTCCGAACACTCCCCCGAAGTTTGAACGTTAAAAGTTTGCCAAACCTCACATGCATGTGCATAGTCGTCGTCTGATATATCCCGATCATTTAATTTTGAGTAAAATTGTTGTTTGGATGGTAGACGTCTGTCCTTGAGCTTCTCCCAACTGTCTATGTATTCGTACGGGAACACTCCTTTTCTGGTCAAAAACTGAAATTTATCTGAGCTACGATAAAATTTTCGTGTGATTGATTTTTGATCATCACCGAGATACATTGCTAATTTCTCAAGACTACTGGGAATGAAACGGTACGAATCTATGAATCTAAAGTTTACATCTGTCCCCTTGACATATTTTGTAAAAGAAATGTACTTTACTTTGTTTACGGGTAAAAGTTTAACAGTACGTTCGAATGACGTTGCCAGGGCTTTGATCAGAAAATGCGAATCGTAACCTGACAGATTGTGGAATATCACCGGAAGAGTGTGCGAATTTCCGTCATTCAGATTGCAACCTCGATGAGCAGCACCACGGTACTTTCCTGTGAAATGACAGTGATCACGATGTTTCACGTCTGTGAGTGTGAACGGTTTTTCACAAATGTGACACACTGTGTCAAATGAAATTCGTTGATTGGATTGAAATTGAGCGGTTCCATTGGTACAACAGTTTTGAAATAAGCTTCGAACGAATGTGCAAATTCCTTTAACTCATTCACAAACCATTCACAAACGCACGATGTAGATAGTAAGTTATACCATACGGAAGATGCTTCTGATAAAATGGTCTATTTTTCCCAAAACTTTCATGTGTGGGCTGCAGTAAACATTCTAGGTCTGCGTAAACGTAGAACGGAACGGATTCTTCATGTTTTAAATTTAAAAAGGGCATAGCCGGATAAGCAGGTCGAATCAGCCCCCGCTGAATTTTTTGTCGGTACTTCAGGGATCAATTTGGACCCAAATGAAAATAATTCAGTGAAAATTTCAGCTATTAATCTTAAACGGTTTCCGAGTAATTGAAAAAAAACCTATTTTTTAGTATTTTTTTTTTTTTAATAGTAAAATTAAAAATTTTTTTTTGCTGATTTTTTTTTTAAATACTTACGAGTAAAAGCTGTGAAAAAAATTTTTTTTTATGATTTCTAGACTAATAGCCGATTTTTAAACTAAAAAACAAAATTACAATTATTTTTTTTTATGCCTATTTTAAAACATGCAATCACCAAATTTGGACAGAATACGTCTTTTATACCCTTCTGTACTCAGAAATTTTTTCGATTGTTTTGGTTTGGTGCAACGTCATGAAAAAAATTAAAAACCAATTTTTTGTTAATTATTTTATATTTCAACTGCTTAGAACACTACTTACAACTAATTATAAAATGTATTTATTCATAAAAATATTCATCAAAAACGTAAGTGGTCATCAAAATATTTGTTAATATTTTCGTCAATCTTCATCACTGTCCTCATTAATAACTATACAGCGCCCGGTATTATTGAAAATGCGACTTAAAAGGATCATACCAGCTTTCTCAAGCAGTGTCATACTTAGCTGAGATGATGGATGAAGATAATAATATAAGCCTTCAGTACGTAAGATCGGCTGAAAACATACTTAGATTTCAAGTAAGATCTCGGCATATTAATGCAAAAACATATCGCTGCTTCATTAAGTATCATCGTGGCAAAAATGGAGTTAACGGAATTTCTCGATATTGCTGTGATTGTGCCAACAGTCGGCGTACAGTTGGTTGTTGTTCGCATGTAGCAGCTATTATTTATTACCTATCACATGCTAGATATTTATCGAGAATTGTAAGACCAGCAGAGATTTTAAGTCGCATTTTCAATAATACCGGGCGCTGTGTAGTTATTAATGAAGACAGTGATGAAGATTGACGAAAATATTAACAAATGTTTTGATGACCACTTACGTTTTTAATGAATATTTTTATGAATAAATACATTTTATAATTAGTTGTAAGTAGTGTTCTAAGCAGTTGAAATATAAATAATTAACAAAAAATTGGTTTTTAATTTTTTTCATGACGTTGCACCAAACCAAAAAAATTGAAAAAATTCCTGAGTACAGAGGGGTATAAAAGACGTATTCTGTCCAAATTTGGTGATTGCATGTTTTAAAATAGGCATAAAAAAAAATAATTGTAATTTTGTTTTTTAGTTTAAAAATCGGCTATTAGTCTAGAAATCATAAAAAAAAAAATTTTTCACAGCTTTTACTCGTAAGTATTCAAAAAAAAATCAGCAAAAAAAAATTTTTAATTTTACTATTAAAAAAAAAATAAATACTAAAAAATAGGTTTTTTTTCAATTACTCGGAAACCGTTTAAGATTAATAGCTGAAATTTTCACTGAATTATTTTCATTTGGGTCTAAATTGATCCCTGAAGTACCGACAAAAAATTCAGCGGGGGCCGATTCGACCTGCTTATCCGGCTATGCCCTTTGAGAATCTTGTCCTCTTCTGCTGGTAAGATAACTTTGGTTTTGTTTAAATTCATACAGTCTACATTGTGCTTCGTTAAACATCTTTCAGATTAAAAGTGAGTCAAACATCTATCACGTAACCACGTACGACGTTTATGTTCAGAAATTTAAGAACTTGTCAACCGCAATATATTCCGAATCAATGCGAAATGGTGTATTGAATTTCTTTTTAAATTTTCCATACCATCGTCGTCATCATCATCATCATCACCGTCAACAATTTCAGACTCTAAGACTGAAAGGTGAATTGTAGGTTTGTCAGACTCATTCTGACTCGGGTGAATCGGTATTATTTCACTTTTCTTCCGATCACCTTGGTCTATACCATAAACGTTAGTGGAAAGTCCATCAAGTTTCTCAAATTTTGGAATCTGGTCTAGAGACATAGGAAACTTTATACCATCATACCATAGCACTGAGCTGAAAAGCGGATATGAAGTCATTTTACTGGGATTGTTGTTGTTGGCTGGAGAGAGGGCTGCGGTGACCGGCCATAGAAAGCAATATGAGTCGCCGTTGCGGATGTTGGCGACAGGCTTCTTATCCTGAACAGCTTTCGACAGTGGTGTGTATGTAAACACACCGCCTCGTAGTGGCACGTACTTGTTGATATTCACAGTCAAATTGATTATTTCAGTCAGCGACCAGCCTGAATCCTTTTCCTGCAAATCTTCCACCTTTTTCAACAAACGCTCTGTCGCGTTTCCGATGGACCATTCGTTGATATCCGTTGTCTGGAGGATGATTTCATTTCTCGTATTAAAGAATTTGATCCCTTTCACCGTTTGATCATCTTTTTTAACTTCAAATTTACAAGCCAGGATAACGTTGGCTTTCAAACTCCTGTCTTTCTTCAAAGCGTGTTTTAGTCTTGTCACAGCTAGTATCTTTGCGTCTTCTAGAAATCTCTCCACATCTTTATGCTTCAAATTGACGATGGATCCAGTTTGATTTCAGCTCTCGAAAGCTGTCTCCAAATCTTCCCACCGTACTCGATCGCTTCTTCGTCGGCTTCGTAATCCGTCACCCACTTTTTGAAATTGTTGAAATTTGGTTGTCGACGATTTCAGAATTCCAATTGGAGTCAAAATTCTCGTTTTCTCCCCGATCGATGAAGCCTTTCGCAAAATTTTGTTCACAAGCCGAATATTTTGACTTCCGAATTTTATCCATTTCTGAATCTCTGCCGGTGACGATTTTTTAGTTAAAATCTTGAACGCCGATTCCATAATATCGATCAATCTCAAATACTTCGCGGAGTCCATCTTCAGCTTTTTCCTCACGTGTACTTGACAAGTTTATGTTTGCAGTGATGAGCGTCCTTTTTATAGGGCAGCTGTACGTGCGTTTGTGTATGCGCGCGCACCTTTTGGCATTCCTAGAGCGATAGTAACCCAACACCGCAGATCCTTGGCCTTGAATGTATACTACCGCAGCTATCGGTCGACCTTGCACTCTGGTCTTGACTGAACCCGTTCAAAATTCATCGTAGATTTCACATGACAGTTACAAGCCAGTAGAATGTCACGTTGATGATCACGTATCGACATCCATGTTGGTAAAAAACAATTCTCAGAACCATTCATTTTGAAATGTCACGTGGTTGATAACGTGGGAAAAGAATGTTGGGTGGTTGACGTTACACATCAGCGATATCCGAGTGGATAAAAAACAATTCTCAGAACTATCAATTTTAGAATGTCACGTGGTTAATAACGTGGGAAAAGAATGTGGGGTGGTTGATATTACACATCAGCAGTCCTACCGTGGGAAAGGGATTTGAAATGGTTAATGTTACAAATCAGCAGTCCTAACGTGGGAAAAGAATGCGGGACGGTAAAAAAGTTCTCGCCTCCGCTGCACCCTCTACCGTTGGCAGACGAGCACTACGTAAAGACTTTGACCTTCGGTCGGTGAGATTGTCGGTAAAACAGCACGATTTTGACCTTTGACCCATAAGAATTGTTGGTAAAGCAGTGCGAATTTTACCGTCGACCGATACAACTGTCGGTAAGGTTGCACGTTTTTGACCCCAGGTCGCTACGGCAGAGCACGTTTTACCTTACGAGAGTAGGGGTAAGCTTCAAGGGTTTGCGTCTGGAATGCGACAGGCGGCTTGGTCGGTAAAGAAGGTGTTTGTACTCAGAACCCACCTTGCTGTACTACTGCGCTCTCTAGATGAGAAACGCTTCGTACAATATGACGCAGCTCGGGTCAACTGGTCTAATAACTTTGACGCAGTTCGGCGCTTTGCCGGACAACTGGTAACCGCTCTTCGTGGTCCTCCAGTTTTACACTCTCCCAGAGCTGTTGTTGAATTATCCCGTCGACGTCATTTCCTTATTTGTGTGTCCGGTTGTGGGTCGTCGTCCTGGTATGCGTTGGTTAGCGTCAGTCGTCTTTGTTTATTATTTTGGACGTTAGCGGGTCACGGTCGATGTCGATGGTGTTCTCGATCAGCTGTCTGTGTCAGTTGTTGTCATGATTTGTGTATGTCACGGGCATCGCTGATGTCGTTGATGCGATTTTGAACAGCTGTCCGTTACTACTACACATACTACATATACTGTCCGTTATACTACACATACTGTCCGTTATACTACACATACATACATTCCACTTACATCGTTTGTACCTCATTGTACTACCGATAAATCGTTCGTACCCGTTTGTACCAACGATTATATCGTTTGTCCCTCATTTTACCACCGAGAAATCGTCTGTACCCGTTTGTACCAACGATCATAATGTTTGTACCTCATTGTACCACCGAGAAATCGTTTGTACCCGTTTGTACCAACGATTATATCGTTTGTACCCTACTGTACCATCGAGAAATCGTTTGTACCCGTTTATACCAACGATTATATCGTTTGTACCCGTTCGTACTGACGATTATATCGTTTGTACCTCATTGTACCACCGAGAAATCGTTTGTACCCGTTTGTACCAACAATTTTATCGTTTGTACCTCATCGTACCACCGAAAAATCGTCTGTACCCATTAGTACCGACGATAATATCGTTTGTACCTCTGAGAAATCGTGTGTACCCATATGTACCAACGATTATATTTATTCATTTATTCATTATGGTAATGAATCGGGGAAAAAAAATTGAAATAGATTGGGGAAATTGAGGGAAAAAAATCGAAAAAAATCGCATTTTTTTTCTTTGTTTTTTAAAATAACATCGGTACAAACGAGTACAACGATGCTTTTTACAATAGCATTAAAGCAAAATATTTAGCTGAATATGAGTTGCGGACCAATTTTTCTTCCCCTTATATTTTCTTCCCCCTTAAGGTACAATCGAAATTTAAGATGGTACAAACCGAGTACAATCGGTTAAAATATAAAAAAAAATGCATTTTCGTTTAGTGGGTTGCCAACTTCACATAGGTTTCTCATTGTACCACCGAGAAATCGTTTGTACCCATTAGTACCGACGATTATATCGTTTGTACCTCATTATACCACCGAGAAATCGTTTGTTCCCATTTTTACCAACGATTATATTCATTTATTCATTTATTACGGAAGTAAATAAGGGAGGAAAAATTGAAATAATTCGGGGAAATTGAGGGAAATAAATTATGGAAAGTAAGTAAAGAAAAAAATTGCAAAAAATCGAATTTTATTTTCTTTCAAAATAACATCGGTACAAACGAGTACGAACGATGCTTTTTACAATTGCATGAACGCAAAATATTCAGCTTAACATGAGTTGCGGACCAAATTTTCTTCCCCTCATATTTTTTTCCCCCTTAAGGTACAAACGTAATTTAAGGTGGCAAGATCAGGTACACACTGAGTGCAATCGATTGAAATATTAAATAATGCCTTTTTGTTTAGTGGGTGCCAACTTCACATAGGTGCTCTAGAATGCAAAGTCTGAACTTTCTCAGCAGTGGAAGGTTAGATCTGTAATGTTGATGGCATTTCGGATCCAGTTGTTTAGGTAGCTTCGAAGATGATGCAGCCTGCCGTCCATCAATATTTATAAAAACGGGTGTTGTTAGTTTGGCAGACAAGCGCGATGGCATGAACATTGCGATTGACCGCAAGGATTTCATGTTTTGTACTCTGGCAAGATGTTTTTTTTCTTTGCCATGGCTGGTTACTGCCGTGTAACCCATGTTACTTAAATTGAAAGTAGCCTGGCATTGATTACAATAAGCCGATTTTCCATCGCGATCTGACTCACGCAGCCGAAGCAGATCCGGGATATTTAACCACTCAACTCAAAACTGCGTATTCGTATGCTTATCCCCTTGAGTGCCAAGTCAATTTTATGAAATGTGCCAGTAGTACAGCAAGGGGGGTTCTGAGTACAAACACCTTCTTTACCGACCGAGCCGCTCCGCGCAGCCCAGACTCAAACCCTTTTCCGCGATGACGTCACAGTCTGACGTACCGAAGGTCAATTACCGACAGTTGTATCGATCGAGGGTCAAAATCGTGCTGTTTTACCTACAATCTTACCGACAGTTGTATCGATCGAGGGTCAAAATCGTGCTGTTTTACCAACAATCTTACCGACCGAAGGTCTGTAGTGCTCGCCTGTCCCACGATAGGACTGCTGATGTGTAACATGAACCACTCCGAATTCCTTTCCCACGGTAGGACTGCTGACGTGTAACGTCAACCACCTCACATTCCTTTCCCACCTTATCAACCACGTGACATTCCAAAATTAATGGTTCCGAGAATTGTTTGTCCCAACGTCGCACCGAAATCCTTTGACCGCATACCGCTCACCGTCGAAACTTGTCGATCGCATTGTTTTGTCTAACCACCTTATCAACCACGTGACATTCCAAAATTAATGGTTCCGAGAATTTGCTGATGTGTAACATGAACCACCTCACATTCCTTTCCCACGTTATCAACCACGTGACATTCCAAAATTAATGGTTCCGAGAATCGTGTTTCACTTATTCGGTTTGATATCCAAGGTCGACCGATAGTCGCGGTACAGAGCCTGCGGTGTCGGGTTACTATCGCTCTTGGAATGCCAAAAGGTGCGCGCGCATCCGTACAGCTGCCCTATAAAAAGACGTCTATCGTGATCGTCACTCTGTTCTCATCGTATTCTCATTGTGAACTGTTCTCACTCGTGAAATAACCTCGAAACGCGATGGATCTAGCAAAAGTTAACCACGTCAGCCGCCTGGAGAATCTGCCAACCAAGAAGATGTCGGAACTCGAAATTGGGGGAGTGTACGACGTCAACGGGTTACGACTGGTCAAAACAAAATTCGGGGTACGTGTTCTGGCGACAATCGATGGAGAATACAACGTCTTCTTACCACCGAGAATCGCAAGAGTTCTACAAGAAGATTCCAGTCAGCTGACTGAAATGTGTAGCATGGCCGGGGAAAATCGTCTGCAAATGAAATACCTTGGTGGAGAATTCAACAAGTTCGAATTTTCATGCAGTTATGCGCCTTAAATGAACTATGCGAACCCCTCTCTACTTCCACAAAATTCATCCACGGTTCAAACAATGTTCTGTGTGTAAGTCTTACGTATAATAAACAAAAAAAGATTGAAATTATGAATATTTTTTCATTTATCCATCCTGTATACCTTTAATCCTACGTACGTTTTGTATCTAGAATTAAGTCTCAAAATCTAAGAAAATGTCCGAACACCACTAAGCAACGACGGAGGGTTTCGAGCTGCAACTCTACGATGAGTATTTGGACGGGTTCAGACCGGAGTGCAAGGTCGGCCGATAGCCGCGGTCAGAGCCTGCGGTGTTGGGTTACTATCGCTCTAGTAATGCAAAACTCGGTTTGAGTACAGCTCGGTCAAGGATGGAGAGCAAGGTCGAATCTTACATAAGCTTCTGAAAAAAATTCTCTCTTAAGAGCTAAGGTGAAGGTATAAAATTATTTCATGAATATTCTTTGAAAGTTTTATTGAGTACAATTTTTAGAGTACGGTTGACAATTACTTCACAAAAAAATAGTACAATAATTCTATTCAACAGTGTCATGACCAGGGTGATATATTCGCCAGGAATGCGGGACCGTTCTTGTAGACGCTTCTGCGCAGTAACACAAATCGTACAGCCTCGCCATCCGGACAGTACGATGATTTTGTAGCCAATTCTGGAGTATGCAAACGTTTCGTGCTGCACAGATTGCGTTGGGTATTGTGTGAAGGTCGCATCTCAGAGCTGAAGTTTTTTGCAGGGTTTCAAGCGACGGGCAGTCAAAGTCCAACATATCGATGATTTTAACTTTCGGAACGATTTTGAGCAACCAATCTCGTTTTTCTTCTCCTTTTACGTACACGGTTTGAGCTTTGCACAGCCTGTCTTGAATGGTCCGCTCAACTTCCTCAAAAGGTACGGTTCCACAGCTCCAACGTAAGCCGTGAAAATCGCGTTCTAACCAAGAATTTTGGCTTTTGTATTTGACGTCCAGTAAATTCCATTTGTAAGGTGGTTTGAAGAAAAACACTGAAGGAGATGCTTCCGAGTAGATTGAAATTACAGCCAATTCTTTTAACGTGAAGGTGTTGAGAGGTCTACGAAAGCCTTGTATGTCAACGATGAGCTCCATCTTTGAACTGTGCGAGATGGTGGAAACGGGTCAGCTTTTATACCAACTTTTTCACCCCACCACTGAGCGGGTTGTATTCGACAATACGATCGTGAACGATCAAGCAGTACGCCGATGTTTCAGCGGGAAAGTTGGCTTTAGCTTCAAATTCAAGACGGATGTCGACAGGTCCGTACTTCAAAGATTCGTTTTGTTTCGAACAGTCGATAACGAATAAGGGGACGTCTCGAAGGAATTCACTCTTTGTCAGCAACGGCTCGGGAATCTTGTCGTAGTAGGTAGCTTGGAAGTTTGCGTACATCTCGTACAGGAGCGCGTAGAGATTACGACTCATGTTGAGGTTCAGGTTACCGTACGGATAAGATTGAGAGTTTAAGAATAGCTTGACGTCCGTGATATTGCAATGATCGAAATGACTTGCGTTCTTGCCGGTCTTGTTCTTTCTACTTGTTTGGAAACTCAAAATGACGTACCGAGGTTTTTCAAGCTGAGTGGAAGTTTTCACAGTCCAAACGTGTTTCGATGTCGTGGGAAGTAAGGGATATTCGTACAATTCCCAACTGCGGAAGCTCATCGAAACGGGCGGATCTCTCTGAATGAAATTTAGTAGGTCAACTTTTTTCTGATCCGCGAGTTTCAAATACGGTATTAGCCATTCCACTGCATTGATCGTGATTTTGAATTCCTCCTCCTGAGTCTGCATGATTGCGTTGACGTCAGTTTTTGATCTCGTCAAAATTAACTCATGTTTAGCGTTGACAACGATCTTGCGGTAGTCTTCGGCGAAACCCAATATCATGCTGAGCGGTATCAGTACGTCAAAGTTACCATCGGTATCGGTTAATTTTTTCTTCTCTTCTACATCGAGCCATCCAGCGTTCTCCATCAGCCAAGTCTGACCAGGGTGCAGGGAAGCGTAACCCTTCATGAGACTTGTCAAGCCAACGTTCTTGCTTCTATCAACCTCAACTGCGTTAATTTCGTAGCGAATTTCTTCAAACAGATGACAGATGGCGTTGTTTACGAGCTGTGTGTTCACAGTAGCTGTACCATCAGGTTTGAGGAGTCGTCCGTGGATATGTACCGAACTTTTGCTGGGTAATATGCATAAATCCTGATGCTGAACGGTGATTCGAATTTCATCGCTGTTGTTGAAAGTTGACGAGGCGTAAGGTTTGTGAGCGTGAATCTCGTAATGCGCAACGGATTCGTCAAAGACGACTGGTGTTTGAATGCTCAAGATTTCCTCCTCCATGGCACGTAGCAGATGATAAAAAAGCAAAATCGGATTTTTATTTGTCGGAAATTCCTCTTCCAAAAGGTGTCAGTTTCAGACCCAGAGCTATCAGGAACTCCACGTTTCGAGGTGTTAGCGGTTCGGGAATCGAATGACGACTGACTTGATCGGGGCATGTCGACTTACTGATATACCTACTCTTTGACAGTCTGTTATATACGATTCCCATCGTTTATCGCGATTTGATGTGTAGTCTCACAGTGATAACTTCTCCACGAGAATTAACCAGGTCTCCGTCTTGATCCACTAACCGGAGCTGAACGTGATCTATGGTCTTGACGGTGATCGGAAGGTAAATGACGTGCGACGGTACTTCCACGATCTTATATCCTGGTGGGACGGTTGGGAAAAACTCGTGAATAGTGTGTACTTTGTGTCCATTGACGTAGGCGCCCGTTGTAATGCTACACTCGACTCGCAACGCGTTGACCTTGAGTATAGTTACAGGCACGTCCGATTCGTGAGTTTTGTCAACCTCCAGTACACGTGGTGTAAATCCCAAAAGTTGAGCAATGGAATCATTCGGCTCAAAGTTAATCGTGTGGTTGCATGTGATTTCGCTGCGTAATGTATTATTGTTGGGTTTGATGGCGAGCCTGATATCTGTATTTCTTAGCACGTTTTGAAGATACTTCTCTATGTCCTCGATCTCGTAGCTGCCGGTAGGTATGGTGATCACTTTGTCAGCTACGTAAATTTTATTGTGACCGACATCAACGTTGGGAATCGAATTAAAGGTTAACAGCTCTACCAAGCCAAGAGCATAACTTTTATCACGAGCAAGTTCGATCAGTGGGAAATATTGTGCCTCGAGTATCGAAGAGGTTCCCGAAATCGTTAACGTTAACGAATCATCCATGACTGCAAGTGGTAGACTGACTTTGACGAATCACGCACCATGTTTATATAGCTCTCCGCTTAGAAATTTCAGACACAAGTGTCCGCATTCAAATGTATCGTAATCCTGATACCTCTCATGATTGTATTTGACGCTACCAACGCCGAGGTATTTTATGAGGTCCGAGGGTGGTTGAAGGTTGCCGAAACTGTCAAAGTAATCGATATTCTTGTTGCGTTTCTTGTACGCAACCCAGTGTGTTCCCGGACCGTCTTTGTCGTCAAGGTTGATTATAGCTGACTCGTTTTTTCGTGGACCGTTTTCGGGCATTTCGTTTCGCATGAAAACACCGCGGAAATGCGGAACCCTCAAGATTTTTGCATATTTCAACAAGTCCCAATCAGTCAACGCTCGACGTGGTAGCATCGCATCTAGTTTTTTGAAAGATGGAGACCAAGACCTGTTCTGTACGGTTTCATGTGAAGCCCTTTGCCCAACGCGATAGCTTCCATAGTTTTGTTGTGTCGTTTGCTTTCCTCCAATTCTCGTTTAGCCGCGCTCGCATCGTTCACAGCTTTTGCTATACCGGCCGCACCACCGGCTAACGCACCCGTAGCGCTGAGACCGGCAAAAATAGGAATCAGAAACGGTAGAAAACCACCGACTTTCGAAGGTATCGGTAGGATGCGAGGTGTTCGCACTTTACCACCCGCTTTTTTAACGGCGTTCTCAGCTCCCTTCAGCGCAGATTCGATAGCTACTTTTGCATCGTTGCTTGGAACCATGGAACGTTTTGCAGCATTTATAATTTTTCTCAAGGTCACATTTTTTGACTTTCGCATTCCCATTCCGAGTTTTGATTTTACTTTCATTGTATTAGCTACTGCCCAAGCGGCTGCCTTCTCACCCAAATTTGCGTCCTTTGCGAGAACCCGTTTCCAAGCTTTCTCAGCCAACACCCTATCAGCCTCGTTTCTAACCTCAAGGTTCTCACGATTTTTCGAATACGCTATATCGTGTTCCTTACACGCTGCATCGAGAGGATTGATACCGGAATCGCCTCTCGCGAGTCTTTTCGTCAACTTCGTACCGGGACCGCAGTATTGGTAACCGGGAACATGCAACTCGATCGGAAGTTTGTTGATGATTCTATTCACCAGACCCTTGCCACGATGTTGCCGCCTGCTGCTGCTTCGTTTACCTCTGTACGCGATCATGTTCGTGCGTTGACTGAAGAAAAGTGCTATAAAACGGGGTATTTATAGCAAATCCGATCAGTCATGTCCGAGATGCGATTTGAGAAACAACCTACCAAGCTTCCCGTGATGAATTTTGACAAACTTTCGGAGCAAAATGTCGAAAAGCACAAACGGCACGGTGAATTACTCCCGAACAGTGTACGTGCGATATTCTGTGGACCGTCGAATTGTGGTAAAACTAACGCGTTGCTCACACTTATAACCCATCCCAACGGACTCAGATTTGAAAATATCTACATCTACTCGAAATCTCTCAACCAACCTAAATACCGATTGTTGAAGCAATTGCTGGACCATGTTGAGAGTACGGAGTATTTTGCGTTTACCGAGCGTGAGCAAGTGATTCCACCGGAAGAAGCACGGCCCAACTCAATAATCATATTTGACGATGTAGCGTGCGAGAAGCAGGACAATATTAGAGCCTACTTTTGCATGGGTAGACATCACGACGTTGACTGTTTCTATCTCTGTCAGACGTACGCGCGTATTCCCAAACATCTCGTGCGCGACAACGTAAACTTACTCGTGTTATTCAAACAAGACGATATGAACCTGAGACACGTATACAACGATCATGTGAACACCGATATGTCTTACACAGAGTTTAAAAGTGTGTGCTCTGCATGCTGGAACGGTGAGAAGTACGGGTTTCTGGTGATCGACAAAGACAGTGAGCTCAACGAAGGACAATACAGGAGGGGATTCGATTCTTTTGTTAGCCTGGAAAAGGAATAAAATTTACCGTTTTCGAGCGAGAGACGCAGTAACGCTGCAGACTCAGTTGCGTCAACATGCAGAGCTCTGAAATTTCCAAGCAAAAAGATGTCCTACATCAGATCGCTCAAGCAAGTGCTGCGATCCGTCGAAAACACAGATTGCTCAAGTCGGGCAGGGAATCTACGACTCAGAAATTGAGTGACGTTTTCAAACCAGTAGTGACTCCGTTGCAAGAACTGGTGAATGTTACAAAAGACACCAAACCTGTCAAACAAGAGGTGGAAGAAATTAAAGAAGAAATAAAGGAGATGAAAAATGAAACGAAAAATGAAACTGTCTCGGAAATGGACGATTCCTTTGCTTCGGCGGGGGATGAAACAGTCGTAGAAACACCGGTCGAGGACGAGTATTTTGCACTGATGAGAGATGCGAAGACAAAAGGCGAATTGGACAACGTGTACGGTGTACGCAACCTCTCAAACGGACCGATGATCGGTGATTCGTTGATATCTTTTGAGAGTGACTACGTTCGTATTGGCGACACGCGTTACCCGAAAACGAAGGGTTTGCTGGAACTTTTGTTCAAAAAGAAGCCCGACGGTTCTTCTGTGAGCGCCGGAGATAGGGAAAATTTTAAAAACATAATCCTCGCAACGAACGCGCATAAGAAGTATTACTCATCCGACGGGGCTGTTCGAAACGATAACAGTTACAAATTTAGAAATGTCATTGCCGAATTGATGGATTATTCTCCGTCACCTCGTCGAAAGGGTAAAGGTCTACTTCCGCAAGCTATGATCACTCGACAAGGTGTTGAAACGGAATACGTCTTCTGGGATGATCCAAACGAGTTGGTGGAGCGTCTTCGTTTACTCCTGGCATCTCAGGCAGCGGGAAATCCGAGTCACAATAACGAAATAATCTCCATTATCGAAGAGCTACGCGAAGCAGGAATCATTTATTAAGCAGCTCCCGTCATTTTTGCATTCATTACCGAGATGAGCGTCGACGTGTTTGGACGTCAGCTAAATAAAAACACGACCGCGAGCACTCGCGGTCCTCCGGGTGTCGGGTTTCAAATAACAGCGGACGGGCATTACGATATACGGAACAAGAGACTGTGCAACGTCGCGGATCCCGCAGAGCCGAACAATGCTGTAACTTTAAAAACCTTGAGACGAAAATTCAGCGTGTTGCAAAAACGAATCGACAACCTCGATCAAATGATCAAAGCTTTGGAGATCACCACGGAGAAAGCCTTGGATACCTTCTACACAGACTTTAAAACAGGCAGAGACTTGTCGATTCGAAACGCGGAAATCATTTCCAAATTAGACACCAGACTAATAGCGTTGGAATATGAACGAGGAAAAGCAAGCACTGGTGACGGAACTGCATAAGCCTGCACGCCGGAATTACCCGCGTCGACGTGTACACGTGCGCGGCATCGACGAGACCTGGCAGGCGGATCTTGTTGATATGACGTCGTACGCTGGGCAAAACAAAGGCTACAAGTACATGCTCACAGTCATTGATGTCTTTTCAAAGTATGCGTGGGCTGTACCGATAAAGAGCAAGTCTGGAGATGATGTTACGAAGGCAATGGAATCTGTGCTTGTCCAAGGACGGGTACCGAAAAATTTACACGTCGACAGAGGAACGGAATTTTACAACTCGAAATTCGAATCGCTTATGACACGCTACGGAATCAAACTTTACTCCACGTACAGTAATTTGAAGGCTTCGATCTGTGAACGTTTCAATCGCACGCTGAAAGGTAAAATGTGGACACGGTTCAGCATGCAAGGAAGCTACAAGTGGCTCGATATCTTATCCGATTTGGTTTCGGCTTACAACAACGTCAAACACCGAACCATAAGAATGAAACCGTCGGATGTCACCGTTGCAAACGAGAGGCTGTTGTTACGTCAGGCTTACGGAGGGCTTCGAGCGATACCTACCGTATCGGCAAAGTTCAAATCCGGCGACAAAGTTCGAATCAGCAAATTCAAAAATGTCTTCGAGACAGGTTACACTCCCAATTGGACGACCGAAATATTCACGATAAGTCGAGTGGAAAATACTCATCCTGTGACGTACAAGCTCAAAGACTACCGAGATCAACCCATCGCTGGTGGTTTCTACGAACAAGAGCTCCTCAAGGTTAAGCATCCGGATATCTATCTGGTGGAAAAGGTGCTCAAGAAGCGTGGAAGAAAAATATACGTTAAATGGTTAGGTTTTGACAATACACACAACAGTTGGATAAACGAATCGGACATGTAACATTTTAATAAATGAATTTTTTGTAAAAACGTATGTCCCTCTTTATTTCATATCCGACACACAACAAGTATGCGTCTTTTTAGACAATCGACAGACATGGTAAAGTTATAAATTACAAAGCTTAGGCTTGTAGCCCCACGGAAGCGTGTCGGTTGTATTTTGAAACACGATCCGCTTGTCGTCATTCCAGCTCAGTGCTACTTTCTGCTGTTCTACGGTGTATACCTCGTGCTTTCGACTCATGATCAAATGCTGATTTGAGGATAGATTTTCACGTTTCAACGCACAGTCCAAATAATCGTTGAAGGTTATTTTTCTTAACGCTGATCCTCTGACTCCTTTGGCACGTTTAGTGTCTGTCTCATCTCCCATGACTCGGAACGCGTACAGTTTAGCTCGTAACCCTACAAATTCGAGCATGATTTTGCCGTTGTTCTCGTCTTTCATCAAACCGAGAACTTTTTTGTTCGCTAGAGGCATTCCGTAAGCGTTGTCAAGCGGATAATCCGACGTGTCAAATTTATGTAAGTCCTCCTTCATGTGTTCGTATATATCGGGGACGGTAAAATTGTAAATTAAACTATCGGTATCCGTGTACATTAATTTTGCTTGGTTGCCAAATTTCTGTTTAATGTAATTATAATGAAAATCATAGATGTACGTTTTCGCTAGATCCATAATGGAGAAACCTGCGTACAATGGTTTATTCAACTTGACTTTCGTCCTACTCATTTCAACGATAATTATATCTTTGTCGAACACGGTGCAGCTGTGAAAATTAGGCTTGGCTATGGTAGCTCTCGCACCGTACCGTCCATCCCATTTCGTGATCAATCGAACATCTCTGTACTTTCGCACGTTTTCCATAGTTTTGCCAAAAACTGCGTTGTTCATTAGCTTGTAAAAATTTTTCTCAAATTCGTTGTCAGATTTCTTTCGCAAATCGGTATTTAAATCTATATATTTTTTCAGCCACGGAGTTTGCTTGAATTTGAGAACTCTATGAATTTTGAGTAATTTTAAACCTAATTGTAAACATTGTTTCAAAACGCGGTAGTGAACAACGTAGTTTTTCTTAGAAAATAGCGTGGGTGTCAATTTTGACTGTTTATTGGTCGAAATCGGAGGTACATAGTGCTCCGGACACAGTGGTAAATCCTTATGAGTTTCATGCAGTTCCTCAGGATATTCCAAATCAACCTCCAGTATGTAACCAAACTCCGCGTCGTCCGAGATGGTTAGAACGTCGCATTGTCCGAAGTCTGATAACCATTCAAAGGAACTGTATGGCAGAGCAAAGCTCATAGCAGCACCGTACAAATTATTAACGTCAAAGTACATGAGATAAGATTCTTCGACCTCAGGATCGAATTCCTCTCCCATATATCTATTGTTGGCCTTTGCGTATCTGTTCGAACACTGTGATACACCACCACGAATACCCTTTTCGATAAACATAACCATGTCTATGTCGGTGAGAAGCTCGAGTTCGATGCCTGTACATTTTAACATTGCATCAAACGACAGACCGGGCGCTGTGTAGTAATGTAACGGGTCCAGTTTGTACGTCGTCCAACAGCTCTGTCGAAAGTTTTGAAAAACGTCGGCCAGTAAAAACACGTCCGTCTGTAAATACAAGTCCGAATACTCTCCCAAAGTTTGAACGTTAAAAGTTTGCCAAACTTTACATGCATGTGCGTAGTCGTCGTCTGATATATCCCGATCATTTAATTTTGAGTAAAATTGATGTTTGGATGGTAGCCGTGTGTCCTCGAGCTTCTCCCAACTGTCTATGTATTCGTACGGGAACACTCCTTTTCTGGTCAATAACTGAAATTTATCTGACCTATGATAAAATTTTCGTGTGATTGATTTCTGATCATCACCGAGATACGTTGCTAATTTCTCAAGACTACTGGGCATGAAGCGGTACGAATCTACGAATCTAAACTTTATATCTGTCCCCTCGACGTATTTTGTAAATGAAATGTACTTTTCTTTGTTTACGGGTAGAAGCTCAGTTGTGCCCTCGAACGATGTAGCCAGTGCTTTGATCAGGAAATGTGAATCGTAACCCGACAGATTGTGGAATATCACTGGGATGGTGTGCGAATTTTGGTAATTTAGATTACAGCTGCGGTGAGCAGCACCACGGTACTTTCCTGTGAAATGACAGTGATCCCGATGTTTCACGTCTGTGAGCGTAAACGGTTTTTCACAAATATGACAGACCGCCGACAAATCAAATTCGTTGATCTGATTGAAATTTAGTGGTTCCATCGGTACAACAGTCTTGTAATATCTATCTAACGAAAGTGCCAATTCCTTTAACTCGTTCACAAACCATTGGATGCAAGTTTCTCCACGATTAATTTTGAATTTTGAAAGCGAATCGTCAAACGCGCAATGCAGATAGTAAGCTATACTATACGGAAGATGCTTCTGATAAATTGTTCTATTTTCCCCAAAACTTTCACGCGTGGGTTGCAGTAAACATTCGAGATCCGCGTAAATGCAGAATGGAACGGTTTCTTTGTGCTTGAAATTTTTGAATTTCAGTATTTTTTCCTCATCTGTAGGTAGAATAACTTTGGTTTTGTTTAAATTCATGCAATCAGCTCGGTGCTTCAACAAACATCTTTCGAAATTGAAATGAGACAGACACCTATCGCACAACCAAGTTTGACATTAATGCTTGGAAATTTGAGATCTTGTTAATCGAGACAGATTTCGAATCCATGTAAAATGAAAGATTCTATTTTTTTCATAATTTACCATTTCATCATCATCGTCATCGTCAGTGGTTTCAGTTTCTATCGCCAAAAGATGAATTGTAGGTTTATCAGACTTATTCTGACTCAGGTGAATCGGTACTATTTCACTTTTTTTCCGATCACCTTGGTCTATACCATAAACGTTAATTGATAGGTCGTTAAGCTTCTCAAATTTTGAAATGGTGTTTTTGTCTAGAGACATAGGAAACGTTATACCATCATACCGTAGCACTGAGCTGAAATGTGGATACGAAGTAATTTTGCTGGGATTGTTGTTGTCGGCTGGGAACAGAGCTGCGGTGACCGACCAGAGGAAGCAATACGAGTCGCTGTTACGGATGTTGACGACAGCCTTCTTATCTTGAATATCTTTGGGTAGTGGTGTGTATGTGAAGACACCGCCTCGTAGTGGCACGTACTTGTTGATATTCACAGTCAAATTGATTATTTCGGTCAGCGACCAGCCCGAATCCTTTTCCTGGAAATCTTCCACCTTTTTCAACAAACGCTCCGTCGCGTTTTCGATGAACCATTCGTTGATATCCGTTGTCTGGAGGATGATTTCATTTCTCGTATTAAAAAATTTGATCTCTTCCACCGTGCGATCAACTTTTCTGAGTTCAAATTTACAAGCCAGGATAACGTTGGCTTTCAAGCTCCCGTCGTTCTTCAGAGCGTTTTTCAGTCTCGTCACAGCTAGTACCTTTGCGTCTTCTAGAAATCTCTCCACATCTTTATGCTTCAAATTGACGATGGATCCAGTTCGAATTCTACTCTCGAAAGCTGATTCCAAATCTTCCCACCGTACTCGATCGCTTCTTCGCCGGCTTCGTAATCCGTCACCCACTTTCTGCAATTGTTGAAATTTGACTGTCAACGATTTCAGAATTCCGATTGTAGTCAAAATTCTTGTCTTCTCCCCGATCGTTGAGGCGTTGTTGCGTAAGATTTTATTCAAAAGCCTGATATTTTGGGTTCCGAGTCGAATCCATTTTGCAATTTCTGCCGGCGACGATTTTCCCGATAAAATCTTGAACGCCGTTTCCATAATATCGATCAATCTCAAACACTTCGCGGATTCCATCTTGAGCTCTTTCCTCACGTATGCTTGACAGGTTGTGACGTAATGATCGTTTGCAGTGATGAGCGTCCTTTTTTATAAGGCAGCTGTACGGATGCGCGCGCACCTTTTGGCATTCCAAGAGCGATAGTAACCCGACACCGCAGGCTCTGTACCGCGACTATCGGCCGACCTTGGATATCAAACCGAGTAAGTGAAACACGATTCTCGGAACCATTAATTTTGGAATGTCACGTGGTTGATAAGGTGGTTAGACAAAACAATGCGTTCGACAAGTTTCGACGGCGAGCGGTATGCGGTCAAAGGATTTCGGTGCGACGTTGGGACAAACAATTCTCGGAACCATTAATTTTGGAATGTCACGTGGTTGATAAGGTGGGAAAGGAATGTGAGGTGGTTGATAAGGTGGGAAAGGAATGTGAGGTGGTTGACGTTACACGTCAGCAGTCCTACCGTGGGAAAGGAATTCGGAGTGGTTCATGTTACACATCAGCAGTCCTATCGTGGGACAGGCGAGCACTACAGACCTTCGGTCGGTAAGATTGTTGGTGAAACAGCACGATTTTGACCCTCGATCGATACAACTGTCGGTAAGATTGTAGGTGAAACAGCACGATTTTGACCCTCGATCGATACAACTGTCGGTAATTGACCTTCGGTACGTCAGACTGTGACGTCATCGCGGAAAAGGGTTTGAGTCTGGGCTGCGCGGAGCGGCTCGGTCGGTAAAGAAGGTGTTTGTACTCAGAACCCCCCTTGCTGTACTACTTGTGCCCAAAGTGCTGAAACTCAAACTCAGAGAAATTCACTTGAAATTGACCACTCGGGGATTTTTGTGGGCGCTGATCACGAATCCGATATCAGATTTGCAAAATTTCAAGATGGCGACCCGCTACTGCGCATGCGCATTAGTATGACTGATCTATACTTGAAGAATAGCTCTGAAACTGGTCACTCGGGGTTCTCGAGAGCGCTAGTCGCGAATCCGATATCGGATTTACAAAATTCCAAGATGGCGACCGACTACTGCGCATGCGCATTAGTATGGCTCATGTATAATTCAGGAATCGCTTCGGGATTGTACATTCTGTGTGCCCGCAAACTTCTGAATCATCAATTCAGGTATACCAGTCACATTTATACGGAACATTCTATCGCATATGTACATTACTGGGTCAGGATACTGAAATTTTGTGAACTCGATTACATTCCCGCGATCAGCACTCTCAAAAATTTCTAAGTTCGAAGTCGGCTCAAGTCTTCGATTATAAAGGTTTTTTTATAATGCGCATGCGCAGTGGTAGGTCTCCGGTTGAGAATTTCGCAAATGGGGTATCGGATTCATGATCAGCGCCCCCGAAAACCCCCGAGTGACCAGTTTCGGAGCAATTCCTCAATTATACGCCAGTCATACTAATGCGCATGCGCAGTAGTAGCTCTCCATCTTGGAATTTGTCAAATCTGGTTTCGTATTCATGATCAGCGCCCTCGAAAACCCTCGACCGACCAGTTTCAGAGCTATTCCTCAAGTATAGATCAGTCATACTAATGCGCATGCGCAGTAGTAGGTCTCCATCTTGGAATTTGTCAAATTTGATATCGGATTCATGATCAGCGCCCCCGAAAACCCCCTAGCACCTAATATCTGATCATTTGGTGATCATTTCTCCCGTCTACTTGACTACTATGTCAGGACAAAGATTTCTTGGAAATGATAAAAACTATAACATTGTAATCGCGAAATTAGTTTCCTAGCATGGGCTATCAGGAAATGAATAATGTGATCCTCTTCAGCATGGCCCAAAATATAAGAAAATACGCTTTAGTTACGGGTGACATATTATCAGGCGTTGCTAGGGCACTTATTCATTGAACAAAGATTCGTGATTTCTCGGCTTTTTGGGCCAAGTCGAGAAAAACAAAGATCTTTGTCCGCGGCACTTAAGGGGTTAGAGAACACCATTATCTATAAAAGGATTGAAAAAAATTCTTCTACATATTTATTCATTTTTCTCTAATTGTAAGCTTCAAAAATGACGCATACCATCAGGGGGAAGAATATTTCAATTTTTTTTTTTTTTTTGTGTTGAAACTTGCAGGTTAACCTACAAATCATTACTACGTAACGGAGACGACGATCGACTTTGTGAATAGATCAGGGAAACTGATATTTGATTCTTACTTACCGTCTGTATTAAATAATTTTCAATCAACTAGTCCGGGACTTTCCCTTCTTCAGAACAAGTCACGACTGCCGCTCGTCATTTGATATACGTAATCAAGTTGTCTTATTCACCTCCCTAGATATCAAGAGTCGCGGTAGCGACTCGAGACAAGTACATTTTCTCGACAACCCGCGACACTCTTACTCCGCACAACTTGTTTATACACGGGACTATATCTATATACAAAAATTTATTTTCCTCATAACCAACGAATTATAGAGTCTCGAAAAAAATCCGCCAGTGTATATTTTTTATTTTTTTTTCTCTTTCGATTGAGACTATAACGAAGGCTGTGGCTATAAGAATATCGCCGATATATCTTTATAACATGATCGACTTCGTTTCATTCATTATTATAGAATTTCGTCGTCATCGCACACTTTTTATTACTATGATTATTCACGCATGGAAGTCGCCATGACACCCGGCAACGAGACTGAAGTCAGCCGCAATGCGTCGATGCTGCAAAGTTCTTTTAGGGCTACACCAACATGATGATCATAAATATGATCTTGGTGGATAATACAGATCGCACGTTCTCTCTTGTTTCCGTGTGCGCGGTGCTCGTAGGTAAGTTATAACGTAGTTGCGCGGGCATACCCACATGGCGAAACGCTCGGCTCACGGACGCACGCGCACCACACACCGTCGGCCACGAGCGGCTAACCCCAACGTTCCAACACACTGGGTGGATCAGGTGTAAAGGTTGAGCAAAAATTTGTTTAACGGATCTTTAGTAATTTCTTTTATTTCACATTAAATCAATTTCGAATTTCTGGCGATTTTGAATATTACAAATATCAATACTTCGCAAAAAGTCATGAAATGAAGCCCAAACACACCAAAAATGGTGTAAAAAACTGGAGACAAGTACATTTACGTAAGAAGCTCAATCTATATCCTCACAAAAAAGTGTATAATGAAACTCCAAAAATATAGAAACAAATTATCTACGAAAATTTGAATCCGCTCCCATATAATAAAGTATATATAGTCTTCTACATATCCTTTGCAATAAGTTGTAAAATTAATTGATCACATCTGAAGCATGTGTCGCTAAGCACATGTGGTTTGCTGATTCAACGTCATTTATTTCGTAAATCATATAATAATTATTAAGCTGAGGTGCTTTGATTCAAAAACGCAAACATCCTATTTGATGTAAAAACTGTGAAAAATGTAATCAAAAAAATTGGAAGTACTTAAAGAGTTCAGCTCTTTCCCTAAACCATTAAATGATGGATATACAATGTATAAGAGAAAATAAAATGGAATCATAATGAAAATTGTAAGATTAAAATCAATTTAAGAAAAAGAAATTACAACAATGTTACGGGGTGGATCGCGTAGGCTCCGATGAGCGGTAATCGGAGCTTACTCCACGCCCAGCCAAGGTGTTATTTGGCAATTATAGGGTCCGTTCATGTCGACTATGCACTCGCGTTCTACTACTCACAATGCAGGAAGTAAATGGAATAGAAAGGGATCGGTATTAAGGGAAGGTAAACGATTTAAAGTACATGATTGTTTATTAGTAGTCAATGCGACGGAGTCGGTCGAGGGAAAAAGGTATGGTCTTGGTTTCGAGGGATAGGTGTCTTGCTTGAGCGCTAGGATGGATCTGCCCAGTCTAGCGGGATGTAGGAGGCAAGCTAGCCGCGAGTTACAGAAGAATCTGCCGACTCGCGGACGATAAGAGTAGACCACAGAGCGTAAGGTAACTAAGAATGTGGGAAAGGAATAAGAAGTCTGGAGGACGTAAAAACAAAACAAAACAAAAACAAAAAAAGTACTTGGCGCAACTGTTAGTTCATACATTAATTCATAAACTTCACTTCACATCAAGGCAGTCGCGCCAAGTACTTTTTTTTATTTTTGTTTTGTTATCAACAAAAAAAAAAAAATTCGTTTGTGTTATACAGAATGAGGCTCTGTTAAATTTTCCCTATTCAATCTTGATTCATATATTCCTATTCATTCCGCTCATTATTTTACTCACTACGCGCCATTGTACAAAATCCGAAGGCCCAAACATTACATATTCATTCGTTATCGCATTGATATAATGTTTCATATAAATTATTATATCATAAAATAACGAATGGATATGTTGAATTTATATAGAATGCCCCATATGAACACCTGATCCACCCAATGTGTTGGAACGTTGGGGTTAGCCGCTCGTGGCCGACGGTGTGTGGTGCGCGTGCGTCCGTGAGCCGAGCGTTTCGCCATGTGGGTATGCCCGCGCAACTACGTTATAACTTACCTACGAGCACCGCGCACACGGAAACAAGAGAGAACGTGCGATCTGTATTATCCACCAAGATCATATTTATGATCATCATGTTGGTGTAGCCCTAAAAGAACTTTGCAGCATCGACGCATTGCGGCTGACTTCAGTCTCGTTGCCGGGTGTCATGGCGACTTCCATGCGTGAATAATCATAGTAATAAAAAGTGTGCGATGACGACGAAATTCTATAATAATGAATGAAACGAAGTCGATCATGTTATAAAGATATATCGGCGATATTCTTATAGCCACAGCCTTCGTTATAGTCTCAATCGAAAGAGAAAAAAAAATAAAAAATATACACTGGCGGATTTTTTTCGAGACTCTATAATTCGTTGGTTATGAGGAAAATAAATTTTTGTATATAGATATAGTCCCGTGTATAAACAAGTTGTGCGGAGTAAGAGTGTCGCGGGTTGTCGAGAAAATGTACTTGTCTCGAGTCGCTACCGCGACTCTTGATATCTAGGGAGGTGAATAAGACAACTTGATTACGTATATCAAATGACGAGCGGCAGTCGTGACTTGTTCTGAAGAAGGGAAAGTCCCGGACTAGTTGATTGAAAATTATTTAATACAGACGGTAAGTAAGAATCAAATATCAGTTTCCCTGATCTATTCACAAAGTCGATCGTCGTCTCCGTTACGTAGTAATGATTTGTAGGTTAACCTGCAAGTTTCAACACAAAAAAAAAAAAAAAATTGAAATATTCTTCCCCCTGATGGTATGCGTCATTTTTGAAGCTTACAATTAGAGAAAAATGAATAAATATGTAGAAGAATTTTTTTCAATCCTTTTATAGATAATGGTGTTCTCTAACCCCTTAAGTGCCGCGGACAAAGATCTTTGTTTTTCTCGACTTGGCCCAAAAAGCCGAGAAATCACGAATCTTTGTTCAATGAATAAGTGCCCTAGCAACGCCTGATAATATGTCACCCGTAACTAAAGCGTATTTTCTTATATTTTGGGCCATGCTGAAGAGGATCACATTATTCATTTCCTGATAGCCCATGCTAGGAAACTAATTTCGCGATTACAATGTTATAGTTTTTATCATTTCCAAGAAATCTTTGTCCTGACATAGTAGTCAAGTAGACGGGAGAAATGATCACCAAATGATCAGATATTAGGTGCTAGGGGGTTTTCGGGGGCGCTGATCATGAATCCGATATCAAATTTGACAAATTCCAAGATGGAGACCTACTACTGCGCATGCGCATTAGTATGACTGATCTATACTTGAGGAATAGCTCTGAAACTGGTCGGTCGAGGGTTTTCGAGGGCGCTGATCATGAATACGAAACCAGATTTGACAAATTCCAAGATGGAGAGCTACTACTGCGCATGCGCATTAGTATGACTGGCGTATAATTGAGGAATTGCTCCGAAACTGGTCACTCGGGGGTTTTCGGGGGCGCTGATCATGAATCCGATACCCCATTTGCGAAATTCTCAACCGGAGACCTACCACTGCGCATGCGCATTATAAAAAAACCTTTATAATCGAAGACTTGAGCCGACTTCGAACTTAGAAATTTTTGAGAGTGCTGATCGCGGGAATGTAATCGAGTTCACAAAATTTCAGTATCCTGACCCAGTAATGTACATATGCGATAGAATGTTCCGTATAAATGTGACTGGTATACCTGAATTGATGATTCAGAAGTTTGCGGGCACACAGAATGTACAATCCCGAAGCGATTCCTGAATTATACATGAGCCATACTAATGCGCATGCGCAGTAGTCGGTCGCCATCTTGGAATTTTGTAAATCCGATATCGGATTCGCGACTAGCGCTCTCGAGAACCCCGAGTGACCAGTTTCAGAGCTATTCTTCAAGTATAGATCAGTCATACTAATGCGCATGCGCAGTAGCGGGTCGCCATCTTGAAATTTTGCAAATCTGATATCGGATTCGTGATCAGCGCCCACAAAAATCCCCGAGTGGTCAATTTCAAGTGAATTTCTCTGAGTTTGAGTTTCAGCACTTTGGGCACATTTCATAAAATTGACTTGGCACTCAAGGGGATAAGCATACGAATACGCAGTTTTGAGTTGAGTGGTTAAATATCCCGGATCTGCTTCGGCTGCGTGAGTCAGATCGCGATGGAAAATCGGCTTATTGTAATCAATGCCAGGCTACTTTCAATTTAAGTAACATGGGTTACACGGCAGTAACCAGCCATGGCAAAGAAAAAAAACATCTTGCCAGAGTACAAAACATGAAATCCTTGCGGTCAATCGCAATGTTCATGCCATCGCGCTTGTCTGCCAAACTAACAACACCCGTTTTTATAAATATTGATGGACGGCAGGCTGCATCATCTTCGAAGCTACCTAAACAACTGGATCCGAAATGCCATCAACATTACAGATCTAACCTTCCACTGCTGAGAAAGTTCAGACTTTGCATTCTAGAGCACCTATGTGAAGTTGGCACCCACTAAACAAAAAGGCATTATTTAATATTTCAATCGATTGCACTCAGTGTGTACCTGATCTTGCCACCTTAAATTACGTTTGTACCTTAAGGGGGAAAAAAATATGAGGGGAAGAAAATTTGGTCCGCAACTCATGTTAAGCTGAATATTTTGCGTTCATGCAATTGTAAAAAGCATCGTTCGTACTCGTTTGTACCGATGTTATTTTGAAAGAAAATAAAATTCGATTTTTTGCAATTTTTTTCTTTACTTACTTTCCATAATTTATTTCCCTCAATTTCCCCGAATTATTTCAATTTTTCCTCCCTTATTTACTTCCGTAATAAATGAATAAATGAATATAATCGTTGGTAAAAATGGGAACAAACGATTTCTCGGTGGTATAATGAGGTACAAACGATATAATCGTCGGTACTAATGGGTACAAACGATTTCTCGGTGGTACAATGAGAAACCTATGTGAAGTTGGCAACCCACTAAACGAAAATGCATTTTTTTTTATATTTTAACCGATTGTACTCGGTTTGTACCATCTTAAATTTCGATTGTACCTTAAGGGGGAAGAAAATATAAGGGGAAGAAAAATTGGTCCGCAACTCATATTCAGCTAAATATTTTGCTTTAATGCTATTGTAAAAAGCATCGTTGTACTCGTTTGTACCGATGTTATTTTAAAAAACAAAGAAAAAAAATGCGATTTTTTTCGATTTTTTTCCCTCAATTTCCCCAATCTATTTCAATTTTTTTTCCCCGATTCATTACCATAATGAATAAATGAATAAATATAATCGTTGGTACATATGGGTACACACGATTTCTCAGAGGTACAAACGATATTATCGTCGGTACTAATGGGTACAGACGATTTTTCGGTGGTACGATGAGGTACAAACGATAAAATTGTTGGTACAAACGGGTACAAACGATTTCTCGGTGGTACAATGAGGTACAAACGATATAATCGTCAGTACGAACGGGTACAAACGATATAATCGTTGGTATAAACGGGTACAAACGATTTCTCGATGGTACAGTAGGGTACAAACGATATAATCGTTGGTACAAACGGGTACAAACGATTTCTCGGTGGTACAATGAGGTACAAACATTATGATCGTTGGTACAAACGGGTACAGACGATTTCTCGGTGGTAAAATGAGGGACAAACGATATAATCGTTGGTACAAACGGGTACGAACGATTTATCGGTAGTACAATGAGGTACAAACGATGTAAGTGGAATGTATGTATGTGTAGTATAACGGACAGTATGTGTAGTATAACGGACAGTATATGTAGTATGTGTAGTAGTAACGGACAGCTGTTCAAAATCGCATCAACGACATCAGCGATGCCCGTGACATACACAAATCATGACAACAACTGACACAGACAGCTGATCGAGAACACCATCGACATCGACCGTGACCCGCTAACGTCCAAAATAATAAACAAAGACGACTGACGCTAACCAACGCATACCAGGACGACGACCCACAACCGGACACACAAATAAGGAAATGACGTCGACGGGATAATTCAACAACAGCTCTGGGAGAGTGTAAAACTGGAGGACCACGAAGAGCGGTTACCAGTTGTCCGGCAAAGCGCCGAACTGCGTCAAAGTTATTAGACCAGTTGACCCGAGCTGCGTCATATTGTACGAAGCGTTTCTCATCTAGAGAGCGCAGTAGTACAGCAAGGTGGGTTCTGAGTACAAACACCTTCTTTACCGACCAAGCCGCCTGTCGCATTCCAGACGCAAACCCTTGAAGCTTACCCCTACTCTCGTAAGGTAAAACGTGCTCTGCCGTAGCGACCTGGGGTCAAAAACGTGCAACCTTACCGACAGTTGTATCGGTCGACGGTAAAATTCGCACTGCTTTACCAACAATTCTTATGGGTCAAAGGTCAAAATCGTGCTGTTTTACCGACAATCTCACCGACCGAAGGTCAAAGTCTTTACGTAGTGCTCGTCTGCCAACGGTAGAGGGTGCAGCGGAGGCGAGAACTTTTTTACCGTCCCGCATTCTTTTCCCACGTTAGGACTGCTGATTTGTAACATTAACCATTTCAAATCCCTTTCCCACGGTAGGACTGCTGATGTGTAATATCAACCACCCCACATTCTTTTCCCACGTTATTAACCACGTGACATTCTAAAATTGATAGTTCTGAGAATTGTTTTTTATCCACTCGGATATCGCTGATGTGTAACGTCAACCACCCAACATTCTTTTCCCACGTTATCAACCACGTGACATTTCAAAATGAATGGTTCTGAGAATTGTTTTTTACCAACATGGATGTCGATACGTGATCATCAACGTGACATTCTACTGGCTTGTAACTGTCATGTGAAATCTACGATGAATTTTGAACGGGTTCAGTCAAGACCAGAGTGCAAGGTCGACCGATAGCTGCGGTAGTATACATTCAAGGCCAAGGATCTGCGGTGTTGGGTTACTATCGCTCTAGGAATGCCAAAAGGTGCGCGCGCATACACAAACGCACGTACAGCTGCCCTATAAAAAGGACGCTCATCACTGCAAACATAAACTTGTCAAGTACACGTGAGGAAAAAGCTGAAGATGGACTCCGCGAAGTATTTGAGATTGATCGATATTATGGAATCGGCGTTCAAGATTTTAACTAAAAAATCGTCACCGGCAGAGATTCAGAAATGGATAAAATTCGGAAGTCAAAATATTCGGCTTGTGAACAAAATTTTGCGAAAGGCTTCATCGATCGGGGAGAAAACGAGAATTTTGACTCCAATTGGAATTCTGAAATCGTCGACAACCAAATTTCAACAATTTCAAAAAGTGGGTGACGGATTACGAAGCCGACGAAGAAGCGATCGAGTACGGTGGGAAGATTTGGAGACAGCTTTCGAGAGCTGAAATCAAACTGGATCCATCGTCAATTTGAAGCATAAAGATGTGGAGAGATTTCTAGAAGACGCAAAGATACTAGCTGTGACAAGACTAAAACACGCTTTGAAGAAAGACAGGAGTTTGAAAGCCAACGTTATCCTGGCTTGTAAATTTGAAGTTAAAAAAGATGATCAAACGGTGAAAGGGATCAAATTCTTTAATACGAGAAATGAAATCATCCTCCAGACAACGGATATCAACGAATGGTCCATCGGAAACGCGACAGAGCGTTTGTTGAAAAAGGTGGAAGATTTGCAGGAAAAGGATTCAGGCTGGTCGCTGACTGAAATAATCAATTTGACTGTGAATATCAACAAGTACGTGCCACTACGAGGCGGTGTGTTTACATACACACCACTGTCGAAAGCTGTTCAGGATAAGAAGCCTGTCGCCAACATCCGCAACGGCGACTCATATTGCTTTCTATGGCCGGTCACCGCAGCCCTCTCTCCAGCCAACAACAACAATCCCAGTAAAATGACTTCATATCCGCTTTTCAGCTCAGTGCTATGGTATGATGGTATAAAGTTTCCTATGTCTCTAGACCAGATTCCAAAATTTGAGAAACTTGATGGACTTTCCACTAACGTTTATGGTATAGACCAAGGTGATCGGAAGAAAAGTGAAATAATACCGATTCACCCGAGTCAGAATGAGTCTGACAAACCTACAATTCACCTTTCAGTCTTAGAGTCTGAAATTGTTGACGGTGATGATGATGATGATGACGACGATGGTATGGAAAATTTAAAAAGAAATTCAATACACCATTTCGCATTGATTCGGAATATATTGCGGTTGACAAGTTCTTAAATTTCTGAACATAAACGTCGTACGTGGTTACGTGATAGATGTTTGACTCACTTTTAATCTGAAAGATGTTTAACGAAGCACAATGTAGACTGTATGAATTTAAACAAAACCAAAGTTATCTTACCAGCAGAAGAGGACAAGATTCTCAAAGGGCATAGCCGGATAAGCAGGTCGAATCGGCCCCCGCTGAATTTTTTGTCGGTACTTCAGGGATCAATTTAGACCCAAATGAAAATAATTCAGTGAAAATTTCAGCTATTAATCTTAAACGGTTTCCGAGTAATTGAAAAAAAACCTATTTTTTAGTATTTATTTTTTTTTTAATAGTAAAATTAAAAATTTTTTTTTGCTGATTTTTTTTTGAATACTTACGAGTAAAAGCTGTGAAAAATTTTTTTTTTTATGATTTCTAGACTAATAGCCGATTTTTAAACTAAAAAACAAAATTACAATTATTTTTTTTTATGCCTATTTTAAAACATGCAATCACCAAATTTGGACAGAATACGTCTTTTATACCCCTCTGTACTCAGGAATTTTTTCAATTTTTTTGGTTTGGTGCAACGTCATGAAAAAAATTAAAAACCAATTTTTTGTTAATTATTTATATTTCAACTGCTTAGAACACTACTTACAACTAATTATAAAATGTATTTATTCATAAAAATATTCATTAAAAACGTAAGTGGTCATCAAAACATTTGTTAATATTTTCGTCAATCTTCATCACTGTCTTCATTAATAACTACACAGCGCCCGGTATTATTGAAAATGCGACTTAAAATCTCTGCTGGTCTTACAATTCTCGATAAATATCTAGCATGTGATAGGTAATAAATAATAGCTGCTACATGCGAACAACAACCAACTGTACGCCGACTGTTGGCACAATCACAGCAATATCGAGAAATTCCGTTAACTCCATTTTTGCCACGATGATACTTAATGAAGCAGCGATATGTTTTTGCATTAATATGCCGAGATCTTACTTGAAATCTAAGTATGTTTTCAGCCGATCTTACGTACTGAAGGCTTATATTATTATCTTCATCCATCATCTCAGCTAAGTATGACACTGCTTGAGAAAGCTGGTATGATCCTTTTAAGTCGCATTTTCAATAATACCGGGCGCTGTATAGTTATTAATGAGGACAGTGATGAAGATTGACGAAAATATTAACAAATATTTTGATGACCACTTACGTTTTTGATGAATATTTTTATGAATAAATACATTTTATAATTAGTTGTAAGTAGTGTTCTAAGCAGTTGAAATATAAAATAATTAACAAAAAATTGGTTTTTAATTTTTTTCATGACGTTGCACCAAACCAAAACAATCGAAAAAATTTCTGAGTACAGAAGGGTATAAAAGACGTATTCTGTCCAAATTTGGTGATTGCATGTTTTAAAATAGGCATAAAAAAAAATAATTGTAATTTTGTTTTTTAGTTTAAAAATCGGCTATTAGTCTAGAAATCATAAAAAAAAATTTTTTTCACAGCTTTTACTCGTAAGTATTTAAAAAAAAAATCAGCAAAAAAAAATTTTTAATTTTACTATTAAAAAAAAAAAAATACTAAAAAATAGGTTTTTTTTCAATTACTCGGAAACCGTTTAAGATTAATAGCTGAAATTTTCACTGAATTATTTTCATTTGGGTCCAAATTGATCCCTGAAGTACCGACAAAAAATTCAGCGGGGGCTGATTCGACCTGCTTATCCGGCTATGCCCTTTTTAAATTTAAAACATGAAGAATCCGTTCCGTTCTACGTTTACGCAGACCTAGAATGTTTACTGCAGCCCACACATGAAAGTTTTGGGAAAAATAGACCATTTTATCAGAAGCATCTTCCGTATGGTATAACTTACTATCTACATCGTGCGTTTGTGAATGGTTTGTGAATGAGTTAAAGGAATTTGCACATTCGTTCGAAGCTTATTTCAAAACTGTTGTACCAATGGAACCGCTCAATTTCAATCCAATCAACGAATTTCATTTGACACAGTGTGTCACATTTGTGAAAAACCGTTCACACTCACAGACGTGAAACATCGTGATCACTGTCATTTCACAGGAAAGTACCGTGGTGCTGCTCATCGAGGTTGCAATCTGAATGACGGAAATTCGCACACTCTTCCGGTGATATTCCACAATCTGTCAGGTTACGATTCGCATTTTCTGATCAAAGCCCTGGCAACGTCATTCGAACGTACTGTTAAACTTTTACCCGTAAACAAAGTAAAGTACATTTCTTTTACAAAATATGTCAAGGGGACAGATGTAAACTTTAGATTCATAGATTCGTACCGTTTCATTCCCAGTAGTCTTGAGAAATTAGCAATGTATCTCGGTGATGATCAAAAATCAATCACACGAAAATTTTATCGTAGCTCAGATAAATTTCAGTTTTTGACCAGAAAAGGAGTGTTCCCGTACGAATACATAGACAGTTGGGAGAAGCTCAAGGACAGACGTCTACCATCCAAACAACAATTTTACTCAAAATTAAATGATCGGGATATATCAGACGACGACTATGCACATGCATGTGAGGTTTGGCAAACTTTTAACGTTCAAACTTCGGGGGAGTGTTCGGACTTGTATTTACAGACGGCCGTGTTTTTACTAGCTGACGTTTTTCAGAATCTTCGACAGAGCTGTTGGGCAACGTACAACCTGGACCCGTTACATTATTACACCGCGCCCGGTCTGTCATTTGATGCAATGTTAAAGTGTACCGACATCGAGCTCGAGCTTCTCACCGACATAGATATGGTTATGTTTATCGAAAAAGGTATCCGAGGTGGTGTGTCACAGTGCTCGAACAGATACGCAAAGGATAACAACAGGTACATGGGGGAGGCATTCGATCCTGAGGTCGGAGAATCTTATCTCATGTACTTTGACGTTAATAATTTGTACGGTGCTGCTATGAGCTTTGCTCTGCCATACAGTTCCTCCGAATAGGTATCAGACTTCAGTCAATGCGACGTTCTTACCATCTCGGACGATGCGGACTTTGGTTATATACTGGAGGTAGATTTGGAATATCCTGAGGAACTGCATGAAACTTATGAAGATTTACGATTGTGTCCGGAGCGCTACATACCTCCGATCTCGAATAGTAAGCAACCGAAATTGACGCCCACGCTACTTTCCAAGAAAAACTACGTTGTTCACTATTGCGTTATGAAACAATGCTTACAATTAGGTCTAAAGTTGGTTAGAATTCATAGAGTTCTCAAATTCAAGCAAACCCCGTGGCTCAAAAAATACATAGATTTGAATACCAATTTACGCAAAAAGTCGAACAATGAATTCGAGGAAAATTTTTACAAACTGATGAACAACGCAGTTCTTGGCAAAACAATGGAAAATGTTAGGAAGTATAGAGATGTCAGGCTGATCGTGAAATGGGATGGAAGATATGGTGCGAGAGCTACTATAGCCAAACCTAATTTTCACAGCTGCACCGTTTTCGACAAAGATATAATTATCGTCGAAATGAGTAAGACGAAAGTCAAGTTGAATAAACCATTGTATGCAGCTTTCTCCATCCTGGATCTGTCTTAAACGTATATCTACGATTTTCATTATAATTATATTAAACGGAAATTTGGCAACCGAGCAAAATTAATGTATACCGATACCGACAGTTTAATATACCACTTCACCGTCCCCGACATATACGAACATATGAAGGAGGACTTGCATAATTTCCATACGTCTGACTCCGCTTACTCACGCTTATGGAATGCCTCCAGCGAACAAAATAGTTCTCGGTTTGATGAAAGACGAGAATAACGGGAAAATAATGTTGGAATTTGTAGGATTAAGAGCAAAATTGTACGCATTCCGAGGCTTGGGGGATGAGAAAGACAATTTTCTGTCTATCGTCTAGAAAACAAAGATGCATACTTGTTATGTATCGGGTATAAAATAAACAGGCACTTACGTTTCTACAAAAATTCATTCGTTCAATGTTACATGTCCGATTCGCTTATCCAACTGTTGTGTGTATTGTCGAAACCTAACCATCAAACATATGTTTTTCTTCCACGCTTCTTGAGCACCCCTTCTCCACCAGATGGATATCCGGATGTTCAACCTTGAGGAGCTCTTGCTCGTAGAAACCACCAGCGATGGATTGATCTCGGTAGTCTTTGAGCTTGTACATCACAGGATGAGTATTTTCCACTCGACTTATCGTGAATATTTCAGTCATCAAAGTGGGACTGTAACCTTTCTCAAAGAAATTTTTGAATTTGCTGATTCGAACTTTGTCACCAGTTTTGAAATTTAGCGATTTGGTCGGTTTCGCTCGAAGCCCCCCGTACGCCTGACGTAATAACAGCCTTTCGTTCTCAACGGTGACATCCGACGGTTTCATTCGGATGGTTCGGTGTTTGGCGTTGTTGTAAGCTGAAACTAAATCAGATAAGATATCGAGCCACATGTAGCTTCCTTGCATGCTGAACCGTTTCCACATTAGACTTTTGAACGGGCGATTGAAGCGTTCGCAGATCGCAGCCTTGAAATTACTGTACGTGGAGTAAAGTTTGATTCCATAGCGTGACATAAGAGATTCCAATTTCGAGTTGTGAAATTCCGTTTCTCTGTCGACGTGTAATTTTTTCCGTACCCGTCCTTGGAGAAGCACAGATTCCATTGCCTTCGTGACATCATCTCCAGGCTTGCTCTTTATCCGTACAGCCCATGCGTACTTCGAAAAGATATCAATAACTGTGAGAATGTACTTGTAGCCTTTGTTTTGTTCAGCGTATGACGTCATATCAACAAGATCCGCCTACCAGGTCTCGTCGATGCCGCGGACGTCTACACGTCGACGCGGGTAATTTCGACGTGCGGGCTCATGCAGTTCCGTCACCAGTACTTGCTTTTCCTCGCTCATATTCCAACGCGCTTAGTCTGGTATTCAATTTAGAAATGATTTCAGCGTTTTGAATCGACACGTCTCTGTCTGTTTTAAAGGCTGTGTAAAAGGTATCCAAGGCTTTTTCCGTGGTGAGCTCCAAAGCTTTGATCATTTAATCGCAGTTGTCGATTTTTTATTGCAGCACGTTGAATTTTCGTCTCAAGATTTTTAAAGTTACAGCATTGTTCGGCTCCGCGGGATCTGCGACATTGCACAGTCTCTTGTTCCGTATATCGTAATGCCCGTCCGCTGTTATTTGAAATCCGACACCCGGAGGACCGCGAGTGCTCGCGGCCGTGTTTTTATCCAGATGCCGTCCGAACAAGTCGACGCTCATCTCGGTGATAAATGCAAAAACGATGGGAGCTGCTTGATAAATGATTCCTGCTTCGCATGGTTCTTCGATAATGGATATTATTTCGTTATTGTGATTCGGATTTCCCGCTGCCTGAGATGCCAGGAGTAAACGAAGACGCTCCACTAACTCGTTTGGATCATCCCAGAAAATGTATTCCGTTTCAATACCTTGTCGAGTGATCATAGCTTGCGGAACTATACCTTTACCCTTTTGGCGAGGTAATGGGGAATAATCCATCAATTCGGCAATGACATTTTCAAATTTGTAACTGATATCGTTCCGAACAGCCCCATCGGATGAGTAATACTTTTTATGCGCGTTTGTTGCGAGGATTATGTTTTTAAAATTTCCCCGATCTCCGGCGCTCACATGAGAAGCGTCAGGCTTCTTTTTGAACAAAAGTACTAGCAAATCCTTCGTTTTCGGGTGAAGCGTATCGCCAATACGGATGTAGTCACTCTTAAAAGATATCAACGAATTACCAATCATTACCCCGTTTGAGAGATTGCGTACAACGTATACGTTGTACAATTCTTTTTTCGTCTTCGCATCTCTCATCAGTGAAAAATACTCATCCTTGATTTTCTGGACCGGTGTTCTTACGATTGTTTGATTACCTGCCGAAGCAAAAGAATCGTCCATTTCCGAGACAGTTTCATTTTTCATTTCATTTTTCATCTGCTTTATTTCTTCTTCAATTTCTCCCACCACTTTTTTTAGAGGTTTAGTATCTTTTGTAACATTCACCAGTTCTTGCTACGGAGTCACTACTGGTTTGAAAACGTCACTCAATTTCTGAGCCGTAGATTCATTGCCCGACTTAAGCAATCTGTGATTCAGACGGATCGCAGCACTTGCATGAGCGATCTGATGTACGACATCTTTTTGCTTGGAAATTCCAGAGCTCTGCATGTTGACGCAACTGAGTCTGCAACGCTACTGCGTTTCTCCCTCGAAAACGTTAGATTTTAGTTCTTTTCCAGACCAACAAGAGAATCGAATCCCCTCCTGTATCCTCCTTCGTAGAGCTCACTGTCTTTGTCGATCACCAGAAACCCGTACTTCTCACCGTTCCAGCATGCGGAGCACACACTTTCAAACTCTGTGTAAGACATATCAGTGTTTACATGGTCGTTGTATACATGTCTCAGGTTCATATCGTCTTGTTTAAATAACACGAGTAAATGTACGTTGTCGCGCACGAGATGTTTGTATTACGCGCGTACGTCTGACAGAGATAGAAACAGTCTACGTCGTGATGTCTAGCCATGCAAAAGTAGGCTCTAATATTGTCCTGCTTCTCGCACGCTACATCGTCAACTATGATTATTGAGTTGTACCGTGCTTCTTTCGGTGTAATCACTTGCTCACGCTCGGTGGACGCGAAATACTTCATATTCTCAACTTTGTCTAACAATTGCTTTAACAATTGATATTTCGGTTGGTTGAGAGATTTTGAGTAGTCATAGATATTTTCAAATCTGAGTCCGTTGGGATGGGTTATAAGTGTGAGCAACTCATCAGTTTTACCACAATTCGACGGTCCACAGAATATTGCTCGTACACTATTCGGGAGTAATTCACCGTGATGTTTGTGCCCTTCGACATTTTGCTCTGAAAATTTGTGAAAATTCATTACCGGAAGCTTAGTAGGTTGTTTCTCAAACCGCATCTCGGACATGACTGATCCGATTTGCTATAAATATCCCGTTTCAACCGGTTGAGTGGTGGGGCTTTTGACGAGCAGCAGCTCGAAAAGTAGTACGACACAGGTTTGCGAATAAATGGCTGAATTTCATTACTCGGTGGTTTTTGGAGTCACTCAAGCCGAACCCGGTCTCAGAATTGACCAATTCCTAAATTCAAGATGGCGGAGCCAAGATGGCGGACATGGAATGCCAAAAAAAAAAAGATTTTGACATGAATTTGGTTACTTGGCAGGTTTTCACGGTCGCTGAAGCCGAATCCGGTGCCAAAAGTCTGTGTTTTTTTTGGCATCACATGTCCGCCATCTTGGCTACGCCATCATGGATTCAGAAATTTGTCAATTCTGACACAGGATTCAGTTTCAGCGACCCCAAAAACCCCCGAGTTACAAAATTCATGGCAAAATTCGTTTTTCTTTGAATTCGATTTCCGCCATCTTCGCTGCGCCATCTTGAATTTGGGGAGTTGTCAATTCTGACACAGTAGGCAGATTTACAGAGCCCGAGAGCCCTCGAGAAACCATTCTCATGTCTACTGTATGTAAACGATACTGTGTGACTGAAAGGACAAACTGTCTTCCATTTTCCCGCCATTTCAGACTGTTGATAGGGCGCCCCTTATGGCCTGGACGTGAATTCTGAGTACAGATTCGGATTCAGCGGTCTGAGAAACCCCGGTATACCAATTTTCATGCAATTCTAGGGTTTCCTGCTGTAATGTTTGCAAAATGTTGATATATGCTTCAACACCACTTTCGGCACGACTTTTTCTTGTTGATATATGCTTCATTACCACTCAACCGGTTGAAGCTCTTTTCTTCAGTCAACGCACGAACATGATCGCGTACAGAGGTAAACGAAGCAGCAGGCGGCAACATCGTGGAGAGGGTCTGGTAAATAAAATCATCAACAGTTTTCCAGTCGAATCGCATGTACCTGGTTATCAGTACTCTGGGCCTGGTACAAAAGTAACAGAGTGACTCGCGCGGGGTGATCTGGGAATCAATCTTTTCGACGCAGCTTGCAAGGACGACGACATTGCTTACTTGCAAAATCGTGAAAATCTCGGAGTCAGAAACGAGGCTGATAGGGTGTTGGCTGAGAAAGCTTGGAAACGGGTTCTCGCAAAAGACGCAAATTTGGTTGAATAAGCAGCGGCTTGAACAATAGCTAATACAATGAAAGTAAAATCAAATCTCAGAATGGGAATTCAAAAATCCAAAAATGTGACCTTGAGAAAAATTATAAATGCTGCAAAACGTTCTATGGTTCCAACCAACGATGCAAAAGTAGCTATCGAATCTGCGCTGAAGAGAGCTGAAAACGCCGTTGAAAAAGCGGGTGGTAAATGTAAAGTGTGAACACCTGGCGTCCTACCAGTACCTTCAAAAGTCAGCGGCCTTCTACCGTTTCTGATTCCTATTTTCGCTGGACTAAGTGCCACAGGCGCGTTAGCCGGTGGAGCGGCAGGTATAGCAAAAGCTGTGAACGATGCAAGTGCTGCTAACCGAGAACTGGGAGAGAGCAAACGACACAACAAAACTATGGAAGCTATCGCGTTGGGCAAAGGGCTTCATATGAAACCATACAAAACAGGTCTTGGTCTCCATCTTTCAAAAAACTAGATGCGACGCCACTACGTCGAGCGTTGACTGATTGGGACTTGTTGAAATATGCAAAAATCTTTGAGGTTTGGCACTTCCGCGGTGTTTTCATGCGAAACGAAATGCCCAAATACGGTCCATGAAAGAACGAGTCAGCTATAATCAACCTTGACGACATAGACGGTCCGGGAACACACTGGATTGCACACAAAAAACGCAAAAGTAATATCCATTACTTTGACAGTTTCGGCAACCTTCAACCACCCTCAGACCTCTTAAAATACCTCAGCGTTGGTAGTGTTGAATACAATCATGAAAGGTACCAGGATTATGATACGTTTAAATATGTACACTTGTGCCTGAAGTTTCTGAGTGGTGAGCTTTTTAAACATGGTTCATGATTCATCAAAGTCAGTCAACGACAAGCAGTCATGGATGAATTGTTAACGTTAACGATTTCGGGAACCTCTCCGATTCCCGAGGCACAATATTTCCCACCGAGCGAACTTGCTCGTGATAAAAGTTATGCTCTTGGCTTGGCAGAATTGTTAACCTATAATTCGTTTCCCAACGTTGATGTTGGTCACAATAAAATTTACCTGGCTGATGGAGTGACCACCATACCTACTGGCAGCTACGAGATCAAGGACATAGAAAAGTATACTCATAACGTGCTACGAAATACAGATATCAGGCTCAGCATCAAACCCAACAATAATACATTACGCAGCGAAATGACATGCAACCACACGATCAACTTTGAACCGAATGATTCCATTGCTCAACGTTCGGGATTCACGCGACATGTATTGGAGGTTGATTAAACTCACGAATCAGACGTGCCTGTAACTATACTCAAGGTAAACGCGTTGCGAGTTGAGTGCAGCATTACAACGGGCGCCTACGTCAATGGACATGAAGTACACACTATTTACGAGTTTTCCCCGACTATCTCACTAGGATATAAGATCGTGGAAGTACCGTCGCACGTCATTCACCTTCTGATCACCGTCAGGACCATAAATCACGTTCAGCTTCGGTTAGTGGATCAAGAAGGAAATCCGGTTAATTTTCGTGGAGAAGTTATAACTGTGAGACTACATATTGAATCGCAATAAACGATGACAATTGTACATAACAGACTGTCAAAGAGTGGGTTTATCAGTAAGTCGGCACGTCCCGATCAGATCAGTCATCGATCGATTCTCGAACGGTTAACACCTCGAAACGTGAAGTTCCTGGTAGCTCTGGGTCTGAAACTGACACCTTTTGGAAGAGGAATTTCTGACAACTGAAAATCCGATTACGCTGTTTCATCATCTGCTACTTACCATGGAGGAAGAAATCCTAAACATTCAAACACCAGTCGTCTTTGACGAATCCGTTGCGCATTGCGAGATTCACGCTCACAAACCTAACGCCTTGTCAGCTTTCAACAACAGCGATGAAATTCGAATCACCTTTCAGCATCAGGATTTATGCGTATTACCCAGCAAAAGTCCGGTACATATCCATGGACGACTCCTCAAACCTTACGGTACAGCTACTGTGAACACACAGCTCGTAAACAACGCTATTTGTCATTTGTTTGAAGAAATTCGCTACGAAATCAATGCAGTTGAGATTAATAGAAGCAAGAACGTTAGCTTGACAAGTCTCATGAAGTGTTACGCTTCCCTGCACCCTGGTCAGACTTGGCTGATCGAGAACGCTGGATGGCTTGATGAAGAAGAGAACAAAAAATTAACCGATGCCGAGGGTAATTTTGACATACTGATATCGCTAAGCATGATATTGTGTTTCGCCGAAGACCACCGCAAGATTGTTGTCAACGTTGAACATGAGTTCATTTTGACGAGATAAAAAACTGACTTCAACGCAATCTCGCAAACTCAAGAGCGCAAACGCAGACTCAAGAGGAAGAGTTCAAAATCACGATCAATGCAGTAGAATTGTTAATACCGTATTTGAAACTCGCGGATCAGAAAAAGTTGACCCACTAAATTACATTCAAAAATATCCACCTATTTCGATGAGCTTCCGCAGTTAGGAATCGTACGAATATCCTTTACTTCCCACAACATCGAAACACGTTTGGACTGCGAAAACTTCTACTTAGCTTGATGAAAAACCTCGGTACGTCATCTTGTGTTTTGAAACAAGTCGAAGGAACAAGACCGGCAAGAACGCTAGTTATTTCGATCATCGCAGTATCACGGACGTCAAGCTATTTCAACTCTTAATCTTATCCGTACGGTTAGCTGGACCTCAACATGAGTCATAATCTGTACGCTTTTCTGTACGAGATGTACGCAAACTTCCAAGCTATCTACTACGACAAGAACCCCGAGCCGTTGTTGACAAAGAGTGAATTCCTGAGAGACGTCCCGTCATTTGTTATCGACTGTTCAAAACAAAACGAATCTTTGAAGTACGGATCTGTCGACATCCGTCTGGAATCCGAAGCTAGAGCCAACTTTACCGCTGAAACATCGGCGTACGCTGAATTGGTCACGATCGTATTGTTGGATAAAACCCACTCAGTGGTGTGGTGAAAAAGTTGGTATAAGAGCTGACCCGCTCCCACGATCTCGCACAATTCAAAGATAGAGCTTATCGTTGGTATACAACGCTTTCGTGGACCTTTCAACGATACGTTCACATTGAAAGAATTGGCTATAATTTTAATCCACTCGAAAGCATCTTCATCAATATTTTCTTTCAAGCCACCTTACAAATGGTTTTGTCTGGACGTCAAATACGAAAGCCAAAATTCTTGGTTAGAACGCGATTTCCACGCCTAACCTTGGAGCTGTGGATTCATACCGTTTGAGGAAGTTGGGTGGATCATTGAAGACAGGCTATGCCAAGCTGAAACCGTGTACATAAAATGAGAAGAAAAACGAGATTGGTCGCTCAAAATTGTCCTGAAAGTTTGAATCATCGATATGCTGGACTTTGACCTTGCAAAAAACTTCAGCTGTGTCTCTAAGATGCGACGTTCATACAATACCCAACGCAATCTGTGCAGCACAGACCGTTTTGATACTTCAAAATTGGCTACAAAATCATCATACTGTTCGGATGGCGAGGGTGTACGATTTGTGTCACTGCGCAGAAACGTCTACAAGAACGGTCCCGCATTCCCGGCCAATACATTATCCTGGTTGTGATACTGTCGAATAGATTTATTGTACTATCTTTGTGAAGTAATTGTCAACTGTACCCTAAAAATTGTACTCAATAAAACTGTTTTTTAAAGAATATTCATGAAATAATTTTACACCTTCACCTTCACCTTAGCTCTCAAGAGAGAATTATTCTCAATACAAAGCTTATGTAAGATTCAACTTTGCTCTCCATCCTTGACCGAGCTTTACTCAAACCGAGTTACGTTTTGCATTCATAGAGCGATATTAACCCGTGAACGTAAAACTTTTACAAGACACTGGATATTAGCATGTGATACTCAGATTATATGTATACGAATTCAAGTTGACCGTACGGTCCACCAAGATACCGTAGATGCAACCGTATTTCCTTACTGGCTGTCGTCACCTCCTGGAACAAATTTTTATCTTCTTGGAGGGCCTTGGTCAGTCGGTTTGGTAGAAGAATCGTGAAAGATTCTTCCAAGTCCAGAACGATTTTATCACCAAATTTCGTTTCAACCCGACGAACGCCGCTGACTCGGTATTCGAAGTATACTTCGAGGTACGAAAGCTTTTTGAAGGGCAGCAGCTTCTCCAGGCGAGCGACTTCGTCCAATTTTGAAAAGTCTATGATTGTGACTGTCGAGTTGTATGTGCTCGAAACCTCTCACGAGTTGATTGAGGTCAGATCTCATTTCCAGCAGATGTTTCACTCCTCCAATATTCTTGACGAGCAGTTCCAGTCGTTTTTTTACTTCACGTTGTTGTTCCCGAGTACTTCTGATTTGTAAGAAGAACAGCTTCAGACTGGCGATGAAGTTTCTACTTTCGACTTATATAACGTTCCCCTACCACATTATTCGAAATTCGGGGGGGGGGGGGGGGGGCTAAAGAATTTCACGTGATTGATATCAAACCGGCATCTGAGTCAGTGAAAAACAATTCTTAGAACTATTCATTTCGGAACGTCGCGTCGTTGATAAGGTAAGAGAGGAATATGAGGTGGTCGATGTTACAAATCAGCGACATCCGAGTGGATAAAAAACAATTCTCAAAACCAATAATTTTAGAATGTCGCGTGGTTGATAACGTGGAAAAGGAATGTTAGGTGGTTGATGTTACACATCAGCAGTCCTACCGTGGGAAAGGAATTTGAAGGAGTTAAATGTTACATATCAGCAGTCCTATTGTGGGAAAAGAATGCGGGACGGTAAAAAAGTTCTCGCCCCCGCTGCGCCCTCTACTGTTGGCAGACGAGCACTACATAAAAACGTTGACCTTCGGTCGGTGAGATTGTCGGTGAAACAACACGATTTTTACCTTCGACCGATAAGAATTGTTGGTAAAGCAGTGCGAATTCCACCGTCGACCGATACAACTGTCGGTGAGGTTGCACGTTTTTGACCCCAGGTCACAAACATTCCTTCAATTTCATTTTTATTCTCTTTGTTCTCTACGGTTAAATTTTGTAAAACGACATTAATGTCTACTGACAAAGACCATTGTACTTGAATTAATAGTTATTAAAACATATGTTCTATTCAAACATGCACTCGTCTGTCTTGTTGTCAACAGATTTATCGATCATATAACTTTACCTTGAAAAGGGGAGGGGAATAAACCCACATCCAGCCAAGGTATTCCCTGGTCTGGAAGGTTGGTGGTGTTTTGGGTTCATAACCCATAACAAAATTAGGCAGGCGACTCTGTTCACTCCGAGTTCGCAATAAGAAGGGAGTACTGGTTAGCCCGTATCTCCGAATAGGTGACATACGCCCCTCTCGCTTGTCTCTAGCTGGAAGCAACGGCCGAAGAAGCCCTTGTCTTTCCAAAGGGAGCAACGGGCGGAGGTGCCTGTTCACATATCAATGTGGCTTTGGTGATACCTAAGTCCGCGTAGTTCGATTATCCAGGGCTTTTCGGTTTGATAGGCTGATCCAGCTTTTTACCCATCAGAGGGGGTTCCTTATAAATCTATTGTTTATCAGAATTTGACAAAGAACACACAATAACGGATTTATCATATAGGCTCTGGCCCAAGATAAACTGTACCCGTTACAATATATATGTAATAGATACATAAGTGTGAGTAGTTGTGTACTTGCTTAGCGAGTTACGGTCAAGACGTCGACGAGTGTACATCGCGAGAAACGACTAATAAACGGCATGTGATGTGACAGACCATGGACTGATTTCCACCTACATAACAATTGGCGACAAGGAATATGGACCGAGCGTGCACCGCGAACATAAAACTAGCGAATTTCGCAAGTGACAATAATGTTCAAGCGCAAGACCGTGCTAATAATCAAATGTCGATGATTATAAATTATGTCCGATGAGCACAAGGCTACAGGCACCTCGTGGATTTATGAGCTCAGTAAAGCTGAGGTAATTCGTGAATTGAGAAAAAGAAATGAAATAGTAAGCGAATTATTAAAATTGGTCGATTTAAGGAAACAATTAAAAATATACGTGTTAAGCGAAGCGGAAAAAGAAAAAGAAAACGCGACTAGTGACCGAAAAAGCGACCCGAAAGTGTTAAAACCAGGTGTAAAGATGGAATTTAACGCAAATGTGGAATTTGATTTATCAAAAGTTGACTGGGACCAATTTGTGGAAAGAAGGGACTTTTTTTCGAGGCGAATGACATTGATTCAGAAGAAAAAAAGCAGGCGAATCTGCTATTAAAGGTAAATGCAAACACGTACGCTGTGATCATAAAAACTTGTGCTCCAAGAAAAACAAATGAAGTACCGTACCCCGAAATTATAAAACTAGTTAACGATTTGATCAAACCAAAAGTAAACGTCACAGTTATAAGGGCACAATTTAGAAAGAGAACACAAAATAAAAATGAATTAATTGCGCAATACGTATCAACATTAAAGGAATTAGCAACTAAATGTAAATTCCCAGACGCGAACGATGCGGTAAAAGATCAACTTTTAACCGGCCTAATAGATAATGAAATTCGTCGGTCCTTGTTTAAAATAGCAAATTTATTATTACTAATAGCATTGTCGACCGCGGTCGCGGGTGAAGAAGCAAATAAGGCTGCGAGGGAAGTGCAAAATAACTCTGACCAAGAAGAAATTAAACAAAACGTGCTACGTATAGGAAGTAAAGGGCATTGGAAGGATGACCCAAATCACACGAAACAGAACAGGAGATTCACCAACAATAGAAGACAATGGAATTCGAATCAACAACGGGAAGGAACACAAAGCTGGCATAATCCAACGATAAACACGTGTCGACGTTGTGCCAAGAAGAGCCATGAAGATGAAAACTGCTGGCATGAAGATAAAACCTGCAGCAACTGTGGGAAAAAAGGCCACGTGCTAAGAGTATGCAGAGCGCAATCAAGGACAACTGTCAAAAACCTACAAGATACGTCAGAAGAGACTACGAACGAAGGAGAAAGCAACAATGGAGACTGGTTTGAAAATCTATTCAAGAACGATGTAAATGAAAACTGTAATTTTATGGCAGCCAATGTAGATCCAGACAGCAATAAGGGTAACGGAGGGGTAAATATATATGTAAACTATGAATAAGTATAAGTTAGATAAAAATTCATACAACGTACATAAAATCGAACCGCAATATCTAGATATACATAATAACGACAAAATTTTTAAAATGGAAGTCGATGGCGATGCTGAAATCTCCTTGATAAGTAATAATGATTATAAAAAGTTCTTCTCCAATATAAGATTACAAGGCACAGACTTGAAAATAAATTATTATATCGGTGAACAAAACAACCGACAGGTATGATTAAAGATATCAAAATGGCGTATGCCAACATCACAACCGTAGGAAACCTTAACGTAATGGGAGAAAAATGCACGCCTCTTATAGGAAGAGATTGGCTTTACAAGCTAGGTCTTTGGGCTCTAAAAATACAACAATCTGCCATGAAAATTGACGACATGCATATGGTAAATAGCCTTACGAAAGATGAAATTGTACCATTAAGAGAAAAAATTAAAAAACAAAATGCAGATTTATTCTCGCCTGGGTTAGGAACATTCATAAAAGGCGTCTTTGAAATTAAACTAAAAGAAAATGCAAAACCAATATACTGTAAACCTAGAAGCGTGACTTTGGCTCTTTGTTGTAAAAAAAATTTAACGCATTTAGTTGATGAAGGGACGTTCACTCCAGTAGAGGTGAGTGAGTAGGGAACTCCCATTGTTCTGATTATTAAATCGGGCGGCGAAATAAGAATCTATGGAAACTATAAAGTCACAGTAAATCCATTGATTGTAATCGATCGTTATCCGTTCCCACGAGTGGAATATTTAATCGCCCAAGCAGAAGGCGGTGTAGTATATACAACAATCGGTATGCGCGAAGAGAATTTACAGATGTTACTGGAGGAGAAAAGCAAAGACATTCTAACTATAAGCACGCATGAAGGTCTGTTTAGACCAAATAAATTAATGTATGGAGTAGCGTCCGCACCGAGTTACTTTCAGAGAATAATGGAACAACTCTTAGCAAATATTCCGAATGTTTATGTATTCTTAGACGATATATACATAAAAGACAAAACTATAGTCGAGAACATTTAAATAACAAACCAGTTTCTTAAAAAATTACGTGAATGTGGCTTAAAATTAAAACAAGAAAAGTGCTAGTTACTAAAAAATAAAATACAATATTTAGGACTAGAAATAGATCAATATGGAGTGAGAACAATGATAAAAAAAGAGTCGAAGCAATAAATAAAATTTCAGCACCCACCAACTTGAAAGAATTGGAAGCTTTTTTAGGCACTATGAATTACTATGGTAAATTTATTAAAAACAGAGCAGCTAAATTTAGTCCTTTTCACGAGTGTTTAGAGTAGAATAACTTCGTGTAGATGAGAGAATGTCAGAATGCCTTCAACCAAGCAAAAAAAGATTTGCAATCAGCCGACGTGTTGATGAATTATGATCCAAAAAACAAATTAAATTTAACATGCGATACTTCAGATAAAGGTCTATCAGCAATGATCTCACATGAAACAAGACTTGGTGAACGACCTATTGCGTATGCTTCAAAAACATCAGCGAATAACGACAAAAACTATGCCATTATTGACAAAGAAGCGAATGCTATAATATTTGACGTAACTAAATTATACGATTACGTGTACGGGCGCGAATTTCAATTAAGAACCGACCACGAACCGCTAGTCAGAATCTTTAGACCAAAAAAAGGTATACCAATAATGGCCGTTTGACGGCTACAACGATCCGCAGTTTTCCTGAGTGCATTTAATTTTAGAATTTGTTATATTAAATCAGCCGAAAATTGTGCCGACAGGTTATCACACCCTCCTATTCCGGAAAACTTGGGATCAAAGAATTATGTACAATATTCTTACCTAAACCACATTGGAGAAAGTATGAATACATGCACTGATTAGAAAATTGTGTCTCGAGAAACGCGAAAGGACCCGGTACTAACAAGGAAACGTTTTTAGGTGTCCCCCTCCGATTTCGATGAAACTCTGGTATGTTATAGAGGGTCAAAATCGATGACATACGTATTTTTTTTTATCGGCCCAAACTCATTTGAAAGGGGTGAAACACCCCTCCAAAGTTGACCACCTCCCAAGATGATTTTTCAGTTTTGCATACAAGGAGGGGATTTCGATAACTAATAATGACAGTAATAAATACCTTGTCAAAAGTGATGAAAAACACACTTCGAATATTCTCCAGAACTCGTTATTTTAGGGGTTTACTTGTACATACAGAGTTCATTTTTTACATTAGAAACAAGATGTTCATCAGAGCTCAATGAATCCAACAGCACTGTGAAGAGCATGCAAGAATACAGAATACGTGCTTTCGAATTTTTCCCAAAAACTGAATTCTTATCGACTTTTTTCCCAATATTGCGGATTATGTCTAGTATTTAACCATAAATCATTGAATAACATTGTTTGAGGCTCGCATTCATTCTGGCATCGCTCTCTTATCATTTCACTGCTTCATCATTTTTTTTCAAGAAACGTAAATATTTTTCATTTCAAGCAGACTATCAACTACTCGAAAATTCGATGTGTGTCATATGTAAACAAGTCATATCTCTACTTGAATTAATTCTATGGCTCAGATATTTGAGGGGTAAGGGCTGGGAAAAAGATAAACAAAAAACAAGTAGTGATTATTAGCCATTTTGCATTAAAAAAATGAATAAAGAAATTTTTTCTTGTTACTTTGATTCATACACTAAATACACCTCTAAATAGTTTTGTAAATAAATTACGTTTTTATATAATACAAAATTGTTGAATATGCAGATGATTCTACTTCCTTTACCGTGGCCACACCCTTCAAACAAAAACAAGTTCCAAGTTCATCTATAAATCGCTGTATGAATGATAGTCGGTACAATAATGATATTCATCAAAAAAATGCTGTAGGCAAAGTGATTTTTTACCCCAAGAACATCTGATTACTGCGACATTCGTGCAACCTTCGATTTCACAATTCGGATGAGATGACTGTCCAAATGCAAAATCGACGGGGTTATCAAATTCATCAGGTTTCTTTGCAATGAACCCGCTTTTATGCCACGCATAACGAAACAAATTATGATATCGCGGAGATGACAGTTGGTTGTGAACTAAAGACTGTAATTTTATTATATTATTCCTTAAATGTAAATTTAAATCATAATCAAGAAGCACTACGGTGTCTGAAAAATGACGAATATGATTTTTTCATATACGGAAGCCGAAAACATCGAGAGGTTGAATTTTTCCAGTGGTTCCTTTCGGTATCAATAAAGTCGTCAACTTTTTGTCTGGGGGTTGTCTCTTGCACAACTCGAGAACAATACCCACTCCAAGAATCAATTAGAAGTAGACTCTTCTGTCCCACTTTTGGGATAAACGCTTCTTCTAACCACATCTTGAAATGCTCTGCAATGAATCATTGTGATTAATACCGTTTGAATATATGCAGCGCGAAACAAGAATTATTATACCTGAAGTAAGTTTTCCTGATTTAGAAGTTGTGACGAAAAAATTTGGCGGTCTGAATAAATGTTGTTCAACTATAGGTCCGAACGTTCCGGATGGTTCTTTGAAAACAATAAATAAAGGAGATAATAATTTTCCGTCCGCTGAAATTGTAGGCTGTATAGTATAACTGTGCGTTGTTGAAGTTACTGATTGTACTATGCACGACACTTGTTTAGTTCCTTCTTCCGTTAACGTTCGTCCAGAATGAATCTCTATTCAGAAACCACTCTGATCAGAATTATATATATTTTGTAATCCATATTCGGAAATATAAGGTTCAACTCTTTTCAAAACTTCTTCAGCACTCTTGTGTGAATATTCACTATTTTTTACTGATTTTCGCGTGACGAATTTATTGATTTTTCTGCTAGTAATGCGATGGATCTTCTCAAAGTGAAGTAATCACGTTGGCGATGCTTTAAATCGAAAATCCTTATGACTGATAAGTCCTTGGGCCTGTAAAGCCCATCTTCGCAGATCCGTATCATGAACAATCAAGCCTGCGTCAACGGTATTTTTCATATTCTGCAATGTATACTTTGATATGCGAGCCAATTTCTCCATGTATGTCCCTCCCTGGTTGATTTGGTGTGCCCAACGACTTAATTGTACTGATTTGACTTTTTTATATCTATGACGAACCGTATCAATCGAGCAATTTTTTTTCGTCTTTGCACTTCGCTAATATTCAACAGCTCTTCTTTTATAATCGAAACTCAAAGGTTCGTCATCTACGGAACAGCTATCTTCAGGTCCTTCGAAAGGCACCTGAAAATCTGCATCTTCTATTGCAAACGTTTCAAGATTTTTGTAGGGCTCTCCAAAGTCAAGCGAATTTTCCTCAATCATTTTCACACTATCATATTCTGTCATGCTTTGTAATAAAATGTTTTCGAAGTTCGATACTATTTCACGTTCATCATTTGTTAACGGGGACTTGGGTATATTCATTAGTTCAAATGCTGCCCACAGAAGTTTAATAACGTTGATTGGATTCACTTTCATTGTAAACGTGAGAAGAAATTCAATAACTGCTCGAAGTTGTGTTAATAACGTATTAACAAGCACTGAACGGTCTCACGACTTTTCATATTGAAAATATACGAAAGATACGCGTAATCGTTAAAAAAAATATCTGCGCCATAAAATTAATTCAAGTAGAGATATGACTTGTTTACATATGACACACATCGAATTTTCGAGTAGTTGATAGTCTGCTTGAAAAGAAAAATATTTACGTTTCTTGAAAAAAAATGATAAAACAGTAAAATGATAAGAGAGCGATGCCAGAATGAATGCGAGCCTCAAACAATGTTATTCAATGATTTATGGTTAAATACTAGACATAATCCGCAATATTGGGAAAAAAGTCGATAAGAATTCAGTTTTTGGGAAAAATTCGAAAGCACGTATTCTGTATTCTTGCATGCTCTTCACAGTGCTGTTGGATTCATTGAGCTCTGATGAACATCTTGTTTCTAATGTAAAAAATGAACCTCTGTATGTACAAGTAAACCCCTAAAATAAAGAGTTCTTGAGAATATTCGAAGTGTGTTTTTCATCACTTTTGACAAGGTATTTATTACTGTCATTATTAGTTATCGAAATCCCCTCCTTGTATGCAAAACTGAAAAATCATCTTGGGAGGTGGTCAAATTTGGAGGGGTGTTTCACCCCTTTCAAATGAGTTTGGGCCGATAAAAAAAAATACGTATGTCATCGATTTTGACCCTCTATAACATACCAGAGTTTCATCGAAATCGGAGGGGGACACCTGAAAACGTTTCCTGTTAAGTCAAATCTTTTTGTACGTAAAAAATGGATGGCCCAAAGAGAATAAAAAGATAGAAAACTTTAAAGCGTTTACGACTCGAAGAAATGAACAGACAATTGAACAAGAATGTTTAATGTGGGGGTATAGAGTACTCATCCCAAATAAATTAAAAAATACTGTATCCAAAATGCTACATTCATCACACATGGTATTAGTAAAGATGAAGTCAATAGCGAGGTCATTTTTCTGGTGGCCAAACCTTGACGCTGAAGTAAAACAAATAACTAAAGCTTGTAGCAAATGCGTCAGAGAAAGAGACAACCCACCCATGTGTATTTTAATCCCTTGGAATTGGCCTGTAAAGTCATGGAAACGAATACATTCTGATTTAATGGGGCCAATGAATGGTATAAATTTTTTTTTAAACGTCGACGCAAACTCAAAATGGCCAGAAATCTTCGAAATTGAAAATATAAATTCAAACAACCTAATTAAGTATTTTCGTCATGTTTTTACAAGATTTGGCCTGCCTCAAATTCTAGTAACCGATAACGGTGTTCAATATACAAGCACGGAATTTGCAACATTCGTTAAAATAGTAGGCATCAAACACATCTTTTCATCAGTTAAACACCCAGCGCCAAATGATGAGGCTGAAAATCTAGTAAAAAAGTTTAAACGATCCTTCAATAAATGGATGCTTTGTTGTTTGACTATCGCGCTACGAAACACTGCACGACAGGCGAAAGCCCAGCTAAACTAATGTTAGGTAGAGAGTTACGAAACAGATTTACACTGTTATTGCCCAACATTGAGGATAAAGTATGGAATAATCTGAATGAACAAATCGAAAATAAACCGGGCAAAAGAATTACTGAATTCACGATGAATGAAAACGTATGGGCGAAAAGCTTTTACAAAGAGACGCCAAAATGGATGGAAGCAATCATCTTAAAAAGATTGAGCCCTGTTACATACATTGTTAAGTGGCTAGACGACAGTACAGATAAGCGACATTTGAACCAAATTGTTAAACGCGAGATAACTAATTCAGGTATTGATAACGATACAAAAAAAAGGGAGGTGTCAATCCGACCAACTGTACTTCGACGTTCGGAAAGAATACAGAATAAAAAGTAATTAGGCTAGAGAGGTAAGCTCGTTATTTAAAGGGGAAGAAGTTGGAATGTATGTACGTGTAGTATAGATAAACCGGGACAATCTCTTGAAACTATACATACAATGCGCGTGCGCCAAATAATTCAATCTCATTGGTCGGTGAAATCGCCCCGCGGCGATGTTTTCGCCTGCTGAGCAGGGGGCCAACGTACACAAAACAAGACTCAAGAGCTGTAAATCTTTCGCCCATAAAACCGCGGATTGTGGTTATGTTGCTATTTATTTTTACGTAGCGTAAATTGTCTAAGAAGAATAGTATCGTTCAGCAATACCGTGGTCGATATCAGAAAATATTCAACCGACGCAAATATCAAATGATACAAAAATTGGATGTTATTTATTGAAAGAAAAAATCTGAAATTCAATGTGAAATGTCATTAATAAGTGGGAGTCTGGACAAATAGAGGTAGGTAAGTGAAAACAACGTTTATTGTGAATAGATTCTTTATTTACATAAAATCAAAAATGCGTCTCATTAACGATTCATGTTTTGCGCATCTTATTGGAAATTCGTTGTATCCAAAAATACCAAAAGATCCTGTCTAATAATAATAGCTTCTAATATTTTCAGGTACGAAATGATTCATTGTCAAAGTGGGACTAAATTTGTCAGGCATGGAAGCATGTAGGTAAATTTTTAATTACGTGATCTTTGACAATTACAATACTTTAACATGGGTTCAATGATGAAATTCGTTTTTTTTTGATCAGGCTCGAAGTTTAAACTTTGATTAACACGAGGAAAATCATGCCTCACCTGATGGTCAAAACGTTTAGGTGGCAAGGATCCTGGTTCTCGAGCAGTGCAATCATTATAACCTTTGAACCTGGTTGTTCCGTCAGATGTCAGGTGCCAGAGTGAATTTCATCAGGCCATCGCCAGCTTCTTAACATCGGTTAAGGTAAAATTGAATAGCGGGATATACTACAGATGATAATGACTGAATATCCCATCATTTTACTTTGATCGAGCCAATAGCGATAAGTTTGTTACCTAACCATTGCCGCCAATTAATTCCACCGAGGAATCATTCTGTGCACTATTGTAATTCAAGCATTATTATTGACCAGCATTGTTTTTCAAATTTTATGCCATTTAATTCGATATCTTATTTTGAAGCTTAATTTTACTCTCTTTGGCATTATATTCAGATAAATAGTTTTTCAAGTCCTGAATTAGATTGTAGGGTTGAATTTCGCTAAGCAAACTGGATCAATCTAAATCTAGAATTGTAAAATAACTTTAGTTAAAAATGTCTTTAAATTCAATCTTAGTTGACGGTGTCATCTGGCTAGCTAGTTGCACGATAACTTGAAACCAATTTCAATTTTACACTTTTTGTAGGGTCCTACGCTAAGACTGAAGGCTTGTGAATCTCCATTTACCACAATTATTTTTGCATTTCATGTTAGCATTGTCTGGAGCAAACAAAACCTCATTTTAAGATTGGAAATGGAACCTGAAACGCAGAAGTTATTCAGTAGCACGAATTGAAAACCAAGAATTTTATAATGGTTCCTGCAACAAAGGGACTCTTTCCAAATATCCTTGTTACGAGGTGATGTTCGGAGGACTATGAACAAGATATTGTATCGGATTACATTATCTGGAAAAAAATCTTCATGAACTTCATTAAAAATTAGATATTTATTTATTTTGATGGAACAAGGGACACAATTTTGAATCCGATAAGTCAATATCCTCGTAATGATGTTCTGACATGACTCTAAAACATGATTGTCCTTGACGCTAATTGTGACGTTAAGGCGCATTGTGAGAAAGTTGATTTCCAACTTGTGTCACAGGATGTGATCTACGTTCTTGAGTTCTACGCTTCAGATTAGATTTTCTTTGTTCTAAACCGCACTAACATGAAATACAGAAATCATTTTAATAAATCTAATATTACTTGAATTTTCAATTTGAGTAGCAGGTTCCCTTCATTTATTTAATCGAACATCATTGAAAATTTGCGAAATAAACTCTGATAATCATTGGAAAATTTTTAATAGTAGTAGCAATAATTTATTGATCGGAAAAAATACATTGACTATCGACTATTTGTAAATTTTGTTGAACTATTTTCGAGAAAAAAAAGATTTACAGTTCTGTTACAGATAGTGTGATATTGAAATTTCTTGAACGCTCTGTTTAATGTCCCATTTTCAAAAGTGATAAAATTCAGTATTACTGCCTGGAATCACAAGTGAGAAAGTTGCTTAGTTGCTCAAAAGTGGCGATGACCTTTGTACGTGTGATGAATTGAATAGGCAGATAACAGTAAATATTAGAGATGTAATTATTTTGGCCGTATCACCTGTTGACAGAAAAAAATTTCTTTGTTGTTTCTAATGTACAAAATAATAAAAGTGATCAAATAAAGTGTTCCCACCTACCTGCTGCAGTTCTTCCGAGCACCCAACATTTAAACAGATTTCACATTTCAGTCGAATAAAGCCAATTTTCAAAGAGCATTCGCATCAACTTTCCGAGTCACTACCTCGACAGTTTGAGATTCTAACCTCAAAACTTCGTATGAACTACATCGCCGCCAGAAACAGAGTTTGACAGCTGAAACTTGGAGTGGCCAGCCTGTCTGAGCAGCCAATAAAACTCGCGCATGCGCATTGTGTGTATAATTTCAAGAGATTATCCCGGTATATGTAATAGATATGTCAGTGTGAGTAGTTGTGTACTCGTTAAGCGAGTTACGGTCAGGACGTCGAATAGTGTACATCGCGAGAAACGACCAATAAACGGCATATGATGTGATGGACCATGGACTGATTCCCCCACCTACACAACAATAACCGTTTGTACAAACAGGTACAAATGATTACCCGTTGGTACAATGAGGTACGAACAATATAATCGTTGATACTAACGGGTACAAACGATTTCTCTATGATACAAACAGGTATCACCAATTTTATCGTCGGTAGAAACAAGTACAAACAATTACTTATTGATACAAACAGGTACAAACGATTACCCGTTGGTACAATGTGAAACAAACGATAACATCGTTGGTACAAATGAGTACAAACGATTTCTCGGTGGTACAATGAGGTACAAACGATATCATCGTTGGTATAAACGGGAACAAACGATATTATCGTTGGTACAAACGGGTACAAATGATTTCTCGGTAATACAATGAAGTACAAATGATATAATCGTTGATACGAACGGGTACAAACGATCACTCATTGGTACAAACAGATACAAATGATTATCCGTTGGTGCAGTGTGATACAAACGATAACCTAGTTGGTACAAATTGGTATAAACGATTTCTCGGTAGTACAATGAGGTATAAACGATATAATCGTCCGTACCAATGAGTACAAATGATTTCTCGGTGGTACAATAAGGTACAAACGATATAACCGTTCGTATAAACGGGTACGAACGATTTGTCGATGGTACAAACAAGTATCCACGATTTAATCGTCGGTAGAATAGAGTACAAACGATTTCTCGGTGGTACAAACGGGTAAAAATGATATACTCGTCTTTGTAAACGAGTACAAACGATTTCTCCATGGTACAAGCAGGGACAAGCGATTACAGTCCAGTACGAACGAGTACAAACGAATTCTCTGTAGTACATACAGATATAAACGATAATAGTGTCCGTATGAACGAGTAAAAACGATTCCTCGGTGGCACAATCAGGTATAAACGAATTAATCGTTGGTACTTACTGGCAGAATCGATATAAGTTTTGGTTCCAGCGGGTACAAAGGATTACACGGTGGTACAATCAGTTAAAAACGATTAATCGGTGGTACACACGGGTACAAACAATTTCGCAGTGGTACAAACGAGTACAAAAGATAAAACTTTCAGGGCAAAGGAGTAAAAACGATATACCCTCAGATACATATAAGTAGAAGCGAAAAAAAATTATATCGCTTGTACTTGTTCATACCACTGGGAAATCATTTTTACCCCTTTGAACAAACAATTATATCGTTTGCACCCGATTGTACCACTAAAAAATCATTTGTCATTATTCATACCAATGCTACTATCGTTTGTTCCTCCTCGTACCATCGAGAAATCATTTGTACTCGTTTGTACCAACGATTATATCGTTTGTATCTCATCGTACCATCGAGAAATCGGTTGTACCCGTTTGTATCGACGATTATGTCGTTTTTACCTCATTGTACCACAGAGAAATTGTTTGTACCTATTTGTACCAACGAGAAATCGTTTGTTCTCATTTCTACGAACGATTATATTTATTTATTCATTTATTAGGAAAATAAATTAGATGAAAAAGCATTGAATTAAATTAGGGGAATTGAAGGGAAAAAAAATCGGGAAAAAATCGATTTTTTTGTTTCAAAATAACATCGGTGCAAAGAATACAGACGATGCTTTTGTCAATAGCATCAACGCAAAATATTCATCTTCACGTGAGTTGTGGACCAATTTTTCTTCCCCGTATATTTTTTTCCCCCTTGAGGTACAAACGAAATTTAAGGACGTTGCCTACCGAGCTTGCGCGAGAACTTTGGCTTCCCGCGCGACTCAAGCGAGGCAGGCAAGGACAAGAGTGGGCGGGACTTAAATCTGTGCCCCTCGCGTGCTATAGCCCCCCACTCTGCACTTCGTTGGGACCAGGCCACTTGAACGTTCTGAAATTCTGACGTGCGAGGAATATAACAGGAAGCCTGTATGAGTTTCGCGTGGTTCATGGGATTAGGATACGATTATCCAAGGAAAAGTTGACACGTATACATATTATCTCAATTATTTATTGATTATGCAAATAATAATAAGTTGAAGAAATCATTGAACAATGTTTGTGTTTCCAAGAGATCTATTGCACAACTGTTGCAGTAAAGTGAAAAATATCACAAGAGAAAGTACCCGAAACAGCAGTTAGCTAATTCATGACTCAATACTAGGTATGGGCGATTTCACGCAAAAGATCGATTCTCAGAATCGATTCGAATTGATTTTGGAAAAATCGATTCATCCAAAAAATCGGATACAAAAGATTGATCTTCAGAAGATTAATCGCTATTTTTACTTTTTAATTAACAGTTTTGATATTTAACAATAGCTTGCTTTGGGTCATATTTGTTTATCACAGTAATAGTTCACATATACTGTGTGGTGGATTTTTCCCGCTCCTCGGTCACTCGGAGAAAATGACCGAGAATTCACCGCGTGCACAACAATTTGGCGTCCACGATGTATCCTGGATCTAAAAACAATATTGCGAAGCTTTGTTGGGCGCTTGGCGAGATTAATTCGGCTGGAAATCGTTAATGCGCTGTACCTTGGCAATATGCTCGATAGCTCAGTACCGAGGAGAGGGGAGGGGTAATTTTTGGAGAGAGACAGACTCTTGAAATATACACGCTACTTAACAAAAGAAGTAGAATAAAATTTTATATTCCATAATAATGGTGATACAAAAACAAAAAAAACGATTCAAAAGTCCCTCGTCGCGATGCTAAAATTAAACAGAAAATTACACGTAACCTACTAAATTTCTTACTCTACTGAGCTCGCGAATCCCTAACTAAAATGTCACTCAACCATCACAAAATCGCCATACGCTATTCTCAATTTGCAAATTCGCCGTTTTTTTCTCCACAGCGATAATTGCTCAAAACCGAAACTAACACTATTTTCTCGACGGTGCGTCTTCGGGCTACCGAACAGACGGCGTCCTCAATCTCACCCGAGATCTCACCCGACTCGGAGCTTCGACGCGACCGCGAGCTGTCCTCAATCTAATCGTGACAACATTACTTGACCTGAAGCTTATTTCCTACTTATTTCAACTAAACAAATCCGCAAACGCCACTAAACTTCATACGCCACCAAAACTCAATATTCGAACTTCTCGTCTCAACCGCTGCTCAACGCAACGGCAATTTTGACTATACATCACCTCAACTCGACTAAACATCATCTTAAATAAACGGTAACTTGAGGGATCGTCTCAGTGTGACCCTCCGAAAAATCACTGATTTGCGCGAATTTTTTTTTTAATGTTCAAATAAACTAATCGGTCCGGTTTTTTTTTCATAAATAAATAGGTTTATGAAGAATACAAAATGATTTTTTTAAAGTTTATTTATTGAGTGCATCATTGTTGTATAAATTGTTGTAATTTCACGTGAAAAAAAAAGGTGCTGCACGGTTTCCACGATGACGGCCGCAATTTTGATCTGAAAAAAAAATTTTAAAAAGATTATTGATCTGTAGGAAAGTCGCTATCGCGCTATGGACGGTTTTTTTTCTTATTTCAAATTTGACAAAATGGCAGCGGTTTGAACAAAAAGTGTCGAATGTGGCCCTTTTTTTCGACAGTTTTTCGTGAAAAAAAATAGGAAGTTTTCAAAAAAAAAAAAAGCTTCCATAGCGCGATAAAGAATGACGTTTAAAATGTTCTCCCGAAATTGGAACTAGATATCTTTAAAACTCTTCCTTTGAGAGTGGAAACCGTTTTGAAAAACACCATTCTCAGAAAAACGCGTTTAAAGATTGAAGTTGGAAAAGTTTATATAAATCGTTTACTTACGATCAATCGGCGATGCCAGGTCTTGATTTTTTTCTTGGGGGTTTCTCTCGTACGTCTATCCGTGGTGGATGTCAAAAACGAACTGAAATGCTTGGACAGTTTATTCTGCAAGGTTATAGATCCTAAGCACCTTAGTACTCGCGCAGGGAGAAAACCCGTTCCCTTTCTACAAGAAACGCTGTAGCGACCGTAATAATTTGAATTTCGATTTAAAAATTTGAGTGAATGTTTAGAACAGTGTATACTATACGATAATGCAAAAAAAAAACAACAATTTTTTGAAAATTTCACACTGAGACGATCCCTTAACTAAGCGCAAGCACCACTAGATGTAACCTCAACTAAACACAAGCTCAAGGTAACACAACTCAATTGACATTATCTTAACTAAACGGGTACGGAACTAAGCGCAAGTGCAACTAAATGCAACCTAAACTATGCACTATCGCAAAGCATCCGAAATCAAACCTTCTCAAAATCCTCCAAAACGTTATCCGCTAGTCCGAGCACTTCAGTTCAGCACTTCCGGACCTACTCCAGAGGTGACACTGAAAAACCCGATAACGCGGCTCGACCCGGTACAGCGGAATTCGGCTATACTTCCCAGGCAGCACATTCATATACCAGTAACGTAACAAATACTTGAATCTTGTTCCTTCCGAAATCACAGCTACATCACATGTGCTCTACATGTACCGTACATGTACTCTATTATGTCCGCCACAAACCATTATGGCAGCTACGTAACAGGTACAGAACAGAGATACGTATCAAAGATATCACAGATATGGATGAGATTCATGCCCTTGCAAGTCCGTTATGTATCATTTATGTTCTTATTTTTTGCATCCAGCGCAGTTGTATATAGTAGTGACAGTTCAGATTCATAACTGCTGCGTAATACATCCAAATCAGAGCCATTGAATAAACGTACTTAATACGTATCTGTTACTCCGTGTAACATCCGGCGATTCATTTTATGCGCACGTGCACGCTGCTTAAAAAAAGCACATAAATACGAGGATATATATGGAAAAGATTATTTATTACCACCCAGAATATCGAAATACCATGTGTCATAAAAGTAACCAGCTAGAAATGAGTAATATAACAAAATAACAAAGGTACTAGAATCTAGAAAATCAAGATGTAGTGTCATACAAGTGACAATAGGGAAACGGGTATACAATACCGTTATACGTATTTTGCTTAATATAATACAGGTAATAGAATATCAAAATTCAACGTGTTACAGCGAGAAATAAGTACACACTACTTAACATGGTTCTTGGAGATCATAAGAATCTCACAATTTCACCCGTAGTATCACATAAGTAACAATATTTAGGTACTATAGTAGATATCAATCACAATCTATAATAAGCGCTGAGGACTCGAACGGCCCATAGGAAAAAGTAAATAAAAAAATTGCCATAAGAACGTAACTGAAAATTTAATCAGTCCGAATTTCAAGGAAAATTAAAGTTTAGGTTTTTATAAAAAAAATTATAGTTCTTTCCAATTTGATTGACAAAAACGAGGTTTTCTGAATCACTACAAAAATCTACAATTTTTCAAATGAACCACGGGATCTACAATTTGTTGATAAACTACAAAAAAAAAAAAACAATAATTTTCAATGAAAACTGTTCCAATTTCCCTAGAAATTCGTAGAAATTCCCACCAGGGTATTTTGTACTTTACATATCATATGATAATGAACATTTAAAAAGAGTAATACTACAACCAGTATCTGACTTTTACGTTATGAAACGTATACGGAACTAAACAAAAAATTACTTAGGTACATAGATAACCTATGTGGAATCAAGTCAACACTGATGTGCCTGTAATGTAACTTGTGGCTGTATTATATGGTATTATATTTCGCGATAAAACAAGAATTGGAATCCTTTCAAAAATACGTAAATTCAAAATGAACGTATAGGCTATATATAGTGGCTTCGCAAGGTAACTACCGTTATATCATTTTTCCGTGTAGTTTGTTTATAATTTTTCTATCCAACTCCATGTCGAATATGTTGCTCACATCACCGGAAAGTGGGACAATATTTATACTGTTAGTATGGAGTTTTACTACAAAACCACAAAGTACATGGTAAACATGATACAATTGTGGTTTTGATGTGAAACTACTGCACCGTAAACATTCGAGGTATGAAATTAGCTTCAAACTATTTAAGATTAAGATATATGAAGGTATGAAAGCTATCAAATGAACTTAAAAATCTATATGAATTGCAGTTTGTAGGTGAGTATCATGAATTAACTTGAGCCAGTACAGATGTAAGTTGTAAAACAAGAATAAATTGAAATTAAATATAAGATTGACTCCAATTCGTTGAACTGTGGTTAATTTACAGTATGAACTTGTGCGATTGCTCGTGCTTCCTCTATGCTCGTGCTTTGGCCTTCGCCTTCTCTTCTCTGATAAATCTTTGTTTTCCTTGACGGAACCACTCACTGCAAGTTTCTTCAAATTCTTTGTCCGTCATGTTATAATTCACCATTACTGCATCTAGGAAATAAAAATAGATCTAATTTTTATAAGGGAAAGGAACATTCCGAGTCTGAATCAGATGAATTACATTGGATAAATCCACTTCGCGGTGAAATTTTTCTGCAATGGCATTACAAAGTGAAGAAGACTTTAGTGGTATCGCAAAGATTAATTGCAATAGCAATAACTATTGCTAGCATATATTGTACTTACATACATAATTAAGACTCAACATCATGCGATTTTTTTCTCGCCCCTTGCCACTATCCCAATATACGTAATTTAGCGAACTAAATTCTCTACCGAATTTTTTGTGCAGAAATTACTTCCCAGATCGCATTGAAATGAAATAACGTAACACAATCTCTAACCTTGCTGAATGTAAAGAAAAATTTGTTTATAGAGACATAAAAATCTGAAAACTAGTGCAATGTGCAATTGGCCGCTATTGACACACTTGTAATATCGTTTCATCTCTGTGATAATTTTCGGCACTCACTAGCTATCCAGTGCTACTTCATGCACAGCAACATTACAACAAGATTATGAGTACTTCACTTTGATGTAAGTTCTAATAACTAAGAATGCTGTCCGTAAAATTCAATTGTATGTGTGTACATGAGTGGCAAAAAAAATTGCCTGAGGTTCAATCTTAAGATTCTTATCATATGAATTGATTATTACTTGATTGTTGATAATTAATACCTTTGGTGATCTTTATTATAGCCAAATTTTGGACTGAAAAATTATCACGTAGGCCCAACCAGGAACAATTCTGAGCCACTGCATTTGAGAAAACTCTTCGAAGAATACGCAATGTAGTATCTTTTGCTCCGCTACCTCCAATTCGTTTGAAATATGATCCCTACGGTTATTCAAAATGGTCAACAAATCAATTCTATGACATAAAATTCAAGAAAATTGAAGAATAAATTAGTTCGTACATTCTTCATACTTATATAATTTTGGGATTTCATTTTCGCATATATTCTGAGAAAAAAAACCTCTAAACAGACGTAAGAAATTATCATGAAATTTCTCAAATTGTTTTACGCTTCAATGTAGGGAGAAAATCAATAGCAAAAAGTGCAACGAATACATATAACACGTAATTTTATACATAGCATGATCCAAAATGGCCGTACTTTGTCATAATAGTTGCTTTCTTCTGAAAATTGAAAATCAAAATATACAGTAAGAAAATTTCAAGAAGCCAATTGATTTAATCAAATAAGAGCTGTTTCAATTACCTAATTAGGAGGCAAAAATGATTTCACCATGTTTCCGAAATTTTGGTCGATCAAACTTATTATTCTCAAATTCTCGCTAATGCAAAATGTCGAAAAGCAAAGAACTTAATTTAGACAATTGTTTGCAGGAATGAAACCGTGGACTTGGGATTAACAATTAATCTGAATTAGCTGTTTGTTTTTGGTATTTTAAGTCAACGAAAATTTGAATTGCGGATCAAGTTCGATCCATCAAAACTTCAGACAGATATTTCACGTCCGGTCTGTGGCTTCACAACGTTTTCGTTCAGCTGAAGCTGTGTACTGACTTTCACTTTATGAGTTGATATTATTCTGTGTTTCTTGGGTAATGGGCTGCGAGTTCTTAAATCCAGTGGGATTTATAACTGCTACCACATTGATAACGTTTGTACAAATTTAATACATAATAGAAACGGTTAGCTTCTTGACATTGTTTCTCTCAAACATTGAGTCTTCTAATCTAAGACCTTCCTAAAGAATCGTTCTCGATTTGAGCTACCATAAACTCAAGGGTTCTACTGTCATTCCAATATCAAATTTTCGAGCTAACAAGAGTAACACTATTCAAGTACTCACCACACTAGATTTTAGGGTAGCATTTATTTCCAATTGGTATTCAAAGTCCTTCAGTTTATCAATTGTAGGAAATGGTAACGAATCTGTGATCATGAGCAGTTCAGCACTTGCAGGGGTGTCGGTGTCATCATGAAATCTTGTTTGTAATTTATTCAAACTTGCTGTCAAAGATTTTACCTCTACTGCTATTTCAGCAACTTTTTTGAATAATTTATTAAAATTATCTGTAGGAAAATACGATTGATTATTCTGCTACTCAATAAGACTGTCATATCTGACCACTAATTCATTACGTAGAGGATAATACAAACCTTCAATAATTCGTACCAAAGACTCGGACCTATCTATAAAATACCATAATGAAATATTAGAACAAATTTAGAAATGTCAGAATGATGGCACCGAGATTTAACTACAGGGAAATCAACCTCATGTTATTGTTAACAGATATGCCAATTTTCCAAAACTAGTTCTGAATCACAAGTTTGGTGGCACTGACAGTCGTATACACATACAGTTTACAACTACATTAATTCTTCTTTTGTAGTTACAGTCTCGGTGCTATACTGACAATGAGATGGTCACAAATGTAGGTACCTTGTGTATACGCATCTGATCTGTTAGATGTGTACAATGGCAAAGAGGTAGTTATTGCATCATATACTGGTAGTGATGAACTTGGTGCTACAAGTAATCTCTGCTCTGTAGATAAAAATATCGATATTTTTATGCAGTTTTATGAAATACATGCTACAAAGGCAGTATTTTCGTAAAAGGGCAAGAAAAAGTTTTTGTGTGATTCAAGGCCTACGGCTTCTAGGCGTGTTCCAAGTAAAGAGAAGGAAAAGGACCTGAAAAGTACCCAACAGGTACAATCTAACTATATAAACGCAAAATGCCTCGAACCCCCAAAAACTTTTTCGAATTGACAAACTAATACAGACTACAGGGATTTTTTTAAAGGTGTTTTAGACCAAGAAATATCATGCCATGATATTATGTAGTTGACATCACCTGTTTCAATTGGAGCTTTGGTAAGTACTTGCTGCGATAACACTTTTGGGACGTTGCGTGTGGTTTTAAGTGAATCTGACAATAAAGAGTATATATGAACATGAGAATACGCAAGTGTGAGAAACGTATAAAGTGCATTGTGTATGCACGATTATTTGCTCACAACTGAGCTTGATACGTAACTTATTGCTTCTACAAAATCGATAACGAACACTATAATTGTAAGTAGAATGAAAGAAATTACCATTTTGTGTTAATGTTTCGTGAGGCTTATCGGTTGATGATGTCATTGTAAACGCACAAAACGTCTTTACTGGACTGCAATTCAGTGTTCTAATTGAAATGGAGTCTAGAATGAAAGTCATCAGTCAACTTAATCACTACACGTATCTCAGAAGTATTTTGATTACTCATCAAGTTACATTAATTATAGTAAAACTGCAGTAATATGATAGATGATAATGCCAAAAATTGGAAGTGCACTGGGGGGGCTATACTATTACCAGAAACTTGTACAATCTTGATTTTAATTAATTGCTGTTTAAACAGTATGTTCACTTTTCAAATGCAATAGTGTACCAGGTCTTAGCTCATTTAAGAAAGCCATTTCTGGAATACTCATTTACTAGTAATTTTCGAAATATAAATACCAGGAGACTAATCTATTTCAGGCATCAAAGTCATGGGCTCTCGAGCTTCCAAGATGCTGGATACTTTAGCTATGTATCTTCTGATTCAGGAAATTTTTATTGGAAAACATATCTCATATAAACATATATTCTCGCGGGCAATAATCAATTCCGGAAAGTTTCAAATTTCAATAAATTATTCAAATTTTTGTTATACAAAGATTGAAGGACACAGAAAAGATGATGAGAAAAAAAAATGTAGATTCTTTTTTTCTTATGAATTAATTTTTTGAACATTGTGAGCAAATTAATACAAGATGTTATAATAAACTACGTATATAATTATCAAAATACAAAAAACTCGTGACTTTCAGTTTGTGACTTTTAATATAACAGCACATAAATTTTCATATAACTTTTTAGCTTCAAAACTGATTTACGCAACAAAATCTTTCAATGACAAAATTATGGGTTCGCCTATTTCAATGTAGAGTACCCATGAACATCATCAAAGGCTCAAAAGCACATGAGAATAATTTCTACCAATATAATGATCATTATAAATTACAAGTGGCGATTTTATTTAGAACACTCCAAATTTTGATCATTTTCTACGTGTTTGTCACGTCATTCATAAACCACAGTCGTGTTGAATAATTGTTGTATACAAAAATGTGTACCTGATTTCTTTGATGTGGGTGCCTGACAGTCAAAAGTCATGTTAGTTTGTGTTAATGGATAACCTGAAATGGATTAGAAAAACAAATGTAGAATGGGACAAATTACACTAGTCCTGATCATGTGTTCATTGTATGTACGAAGATGAATATTTGTCTGCATGACTTTGGATTTATATACCTTTTGGTTCATCGGTCTCTTCATAAATAACAGGAATATTTTCAATATCGAACTGCATGCTGTTGTTAGTGACGTAATTATGTGGTAGATCAGGAATTTTTTTAAGCATGTTTCTGCATGACATTTCTTGTTCGCTGTCTGAATTTCCAATAATTTTTTTTTGTGACATAGATTTCTTTTTTCTTTGAATCCGTTTTCTATCTGGTATATTTTGTTCATCACTTGATGAAATACTCTCAGCTTTTTTTCTGGCTTTTTCCAAACTCTCTGCATGTAAACAAAAAATATATTCATAAATTGAGAACAAAACGAAAATTGAAAATATATTGGTCATTAATTCTCTTTAAAGAAACGAGTCTGAAAATCACGGCAAATAAGGTAAATGAACCAATCATTAGACATGAACCTAATGCTGGACAGTCCTAGTAACTTGACGTTTTTGACCAATCCAGTTGATAAAAAACATATGGTTATTGGGACTCTCAAGCTATTGGTAAATGTCCAAATAATTATATGTTTGTTTACTTTATCTGATCATGTAAATACCACTATCTCTGCTGTTAATCAGGGTTGCCATCAAATCTGAAATCAGAAATTGCCTGACTTTTCTAGGTGTTTCAGTACCAAATTAATTTTTTTCCCTGACCATTGTTTTGCATGTAACATTTGTTTAGTCACAGGCAATCGAAAGTATTAGTAGATCATGACAGTGCTACTTCAGTTAGAGACCTATCTGAAAATAGTGCTGTACTTTTATAATAATATTATCAATTTCCCATGACTGTGAAGACATGCATTGGGAAGCGTGATAACAAATTTTGATGTTTGAGGCGTTGAATTTGAGATTTAAAAGGTTGGAAGACTCGAAAAAAATTCCCGACTTAGTGAAATGAGACAAGATTCCCTGAGTTTTCCAGACAGTACAAATTCCCTGACATTTCCAGCTTTTCCAGATTTCCAGGTCTTATAGACACCTGCTGTTTATAATTAACAAGCTGTAGCTCTTCACCCAATCAAATGTGTGACCTGAAGGCAATATCTTCAGATTCATTGGACTAATAATATACAATATTAATACTCTCATGGAATCAAAGCTACATGCCTGAAATTCCAAACCTTTATTAAAACGAAAATTGCAACAGGTTTATATACTAGGCTGGTTTTTACTAAAATTTTCCATAAATTGAAACTTGAAGTGTCAAAAAATTAAACTCTACTGTTGAAATCAGGTTTCAATTTTTCCCGAATTTTGGCTGACAAAATAACATGGTAAATTCTTTAAATTTTCGTTCAAATGAAGATTCAGAACTTCAGGTAGTAAAACAACTACGGTATCGGAAATATGTACTAATAATGCAAATACTAAACACATAATACATTAAAATTAATATTAATGTTTATTGGTATGGTATTCAGGAAATTTTTCTAACTATTACCCAACTACGCATGACCTGATAATCATCTGTATTTTTGTGAATACAAGGCTTCATTTAAGCAACTATTTTCTGTATATACCTTCTAAAGAAAACCAGCATATAAGTAAAGTAGAAGTTTTTCGAGCACATCCACCATGAAAAAACCTTGACTTGTATTCGCAACAATACTGTTAAATCGAGCAAGTTTACGATGATATAATTTAAAACATCGACTGTGATATAATTAATCGACAGATTTTTGCCTATCTTGATCATTGCTCAAGACAATAAATAAATAGAAACTTTACCAAAATAGTTTTCGAATATGACGTCGTACAATTCCCACTTAGGATCTTCAGTATCGGGCAATACTTTTTTAACCATGAATGCACTTATGTTTTTTGTCTTAGGCCACCAGCATTTTGTATTGTTGGGAGTTAACCAACAACTCGGGACCTCAGATGTCACTTGTTCATCGTCAGAATCATCATTTGAAAAAGATACAACAGCGTAGGGCAACGGCATGTTTCTTGAATGGAAAAAGAGGACAGTTGATGAATTATCATAGCGTGTTCGTCTAATCATAATTAACAGCGATAAAGCGATCACCAACTACGTATATTTTGCGGCTTGTGTCTGGCTATCGCATGTTGGACGGTTATGTACAGAATTGCAAAAATTTGTATACGTAAATTTCGAGCATCCCAAAACGAGGCGGCTATCCACATGGTTGAGGGACACTCACAATCAGTCGCGCAATTCACGTGTAAGTTTTACATCTGAGTAAAATATCATGCAGAAGAGGTTAAAATGAGTTCGAAATCTTTGATGTCGAAAATACACGCGCGCGCGATAGAAGCCACGATGCCGGTGTCTGTCACCCGCAAAGCATAACTTGTGAATTTTTAGGTTAGATTTAGCGTAACTCTACTTAGGTTACGTGCCCGTTTACGTGACTTAAATAGGATCACGGAACCGTGTAAATAGACGCATCGATGAAAAAAGATATTCGATTTATATAGGAAAATATTCAAATAAAATTACCTATAGATTGTGTAGATGTAACCGGCAGAACCAATTCTGATCAGTCGGTTGATTATTGAAGTCCGAATATATCGTGAGAATGACGTAATGACTGCGTACAACACTAACTGCACTGACTGCACTGGACGCAATAACACTAATCGAGATCAATCGATCTATGTATTTCAAGTAATTAAATTATTTAATGCGAAACTTCAATACTTGGACACGTGGGAGCTACGACCGAAATGCGTAATAAAACAATATGGCCACCAGCCAGCCCGGAAATCTGTAGAAAAAGCGAGAGCGCGAACATTTGTGACACGCGGGACTAAGCGGGAAATTTAAAATAGATAAATCGTGAATTTAAGAATGACGTTGTGTTTTTACTATGATATTTATAATTACTTTACGTGTTATGAATGATGCAACAATGGAGTGACCACATTTTCACTATCGGTTAATTTGAATTTTAGACATTTCAATTTAATGTTGGAAATGCAAACTTTCACAAGTTGATGCTGTCTATCAACAAGTTGTATTCCAATTTTTGAAGATTCACATGGTATTTTGAAGAATGATTTCGGGTTTAAAAATTTCTGACCTGTTAGATATATTATTTTATTTTCGAGATGAATTCTCGATACTTCGATAATTGCACCATCTTTTAAGCAACAGCAATTGTCAGGAATTTTTGTACTTATAAAAAAATCACGATACCGAATAGATTGAATGTTTTTTTTGCCATTACTGGTCTCTTCAATGTTTGCATATTTTATGATTGGATATTCAAATTTTTCAGATTGGACGTTGATTTTACATTCTTCTTGATGACGTTTTATAAGTTGTGCTAAAGGCTTGCTGGATGTTATTAATAACTTTTTAATTTTTTGCATATAATTTTCAAATTTAAACGCACTAAATTTATCTAGAGGCCCTTTCAACTTTACATCATTACAAAGGTGTATCAAATTATGCACGTTGTATGACACATGCTGGTGACCATAGAGTAATGGAAAAGATTCAACAAAATACTGTAGCAGTTGTCTGGCATAATCGTTCAATTTTATGTGGTATTCAGGGCTCGCTAAAATTCGAATCGCAACGCTCAAGCATAGGAAATGATTGTATTTGTCACTCGGCAAATTATCGAGAAATACTATTGGTCCAGTATATAATAACAACTGTCGTAGTTCAGTAGCCTTGAACCGATCTACTTCCTCCAAAGGTCTTGCCTTTCTCGAAAATTCTTTTGATATGGATTTATTTAATGATAGTAATAGATCTGACGCTCGTTTACGGTGAAAATTTGTCATTCTAACATCTTTGTTTCCTTTGATCCAAAACTGTAACAGTTTTTTCATTACACCTAAACAGACCAAGTGCATATAATCTATTGGAAAATCTAATATCATGTCGATAAATAAGTTTTCAAGGATAGATGTTTTTTTGTGATGCTCTTCATTGGTTTTCAGTCTAAATGATTCGTTAGTTCGTAATCTTGCTGTTGTCTCAGGGTATGTCACTCGATTATCAATGAATTCTCCTTCCTGCACACATTTCCCACAGCCAAAATAAGCGTTATGCCCTTTGGTTCCAGTAATGAAACATTTCGCAGGTGTATCGGAAACAAATGCATTAATTTTAATGGGAACTGTTTTATTACCTATACTCAAACCTGCATCAATGATCCTATCACACTCTTCGGTGAAGTACTTCATAAATTCATTACTATCATGAGGCTTCTCATTACCATGATATAGACCGACGATGAAGGGTTCGGTGTAAAAATCTGTTTCGATAGATGCTAGTATAGGCCAAAATTGGCTGCCTGAACTTTTTGTCAAGGGAAGTCCATCGACATTAATGTTGATTTGTAATTCTTTCGGACAATTTTCAGTTGAATAATACTTGGCAACACTTCTTACTAAACCTTGCGCTAGACCAAAATGATAATAATGCCCAGGACTCATATCAATAATTTCCAGCTTTCGAGGAGTTTGAAGTAAAGTTCTTGCATCTAGAGGTACGTCGTGTCCATGTTTAACTAAAATTTTCAATAAAGCATTAACATTGCTATGATTGATGCAACAATTAACAACCCAGTTTCGAAGATCATTCCGTAAGTCTGATTTATCAATGTTAGGGTCCGGCTTGCATTTTTGAGGCAAGCTACCACCACTACTGTCACTAAAGTTGACATTATCATTGAGGTTTTCGTGAATAGGTTCACTTAAGGCAATATTGTTGGAATCTATTGGATCAAGCTGTACGTCTGCAGTAATGCCACCATTGTTGAACTCAGCTGTATTAGACTTTGTATCTGTACAAGTACAAACTGTTGCTGGGATATGGCGAGGAATCGATGAATTGTCATTGGTATTACAGAGTTTCCGATACTCTTCTTTAATTTGACGTCTTCGTTGCCTTCTCGTCACATACCGAGAATCTTTCAATACCTTAGGCATCTCAATGAGTATATACAATATACACACACATATAATCTGTAAATAAAAGATAAGGGTTCTTTGTGACATTCAGGCATTACTATCGGTCAATTTATTAAGGTTATACTTGTGAACTAAGGACTCTGGTCCAGTGTACAGGGTGTCCAGTGACTGAGAAATATAAAATTCTCTGAAAATTCCAAATTTTTCACTGATTTATAAGGGTTTTTTCTGAATAAAAACACCACTTCTACTACTTAAATGACTAGATTGTGTAATGTAGATGAGTAAATCGAACTCACATGGCGCACAAATATAGCACTGTATTCAATAATGCCATCAGTTAAGAAGAGCAGATTTGCCACAGCGGCTAAATAAAATACTATCAAAATTAAATGTTTGCATTATATGGTGTTGACAAAACCAGGGTAAAAAATCATATTAGATAGAGAAAAAAATCCGAAATTCCAGAAATAACTCGAATTTCTGGGAATTTCCTGAAACCTCCATGAACATGAAATTGCCTATCAATTTCTTGTTTAAAGATGTTCCCTGAGCACTAGACTCCCTGAGCACTAGACACCCTGAGTTCGCAATCCTTATCCTTTTTATTTACGTATCAAGGAAATAAGAGGCAGTTAGTGGATCAGACATAGTCCATGGTTCACAAATATACCTTGCATTCACAGCAATGTGGCAACAAAAATTGTTATCTTATTTGTACAAAATATTCGGATCGAGAAAGCACAAATATTTCATTAAATATAAATCAGATCTCAATAAACCAAAGAAGCAAAGCCTTTTTTAATTTGCACCTTTGTAAACTTGATGAAGCTGAAGCTAGTAGCCCAAGTTAGTCCACCAAGTGCACTAATGTTGATTACTAAACCCTCTCTGGAAGCTGGTGTATTTCCACTATAATTCTCATCGTCAGTTTTTATCTTACTTCAAGACAGTTGCCTTGCAACGCCATTGACTCACAGGACGATTTGCAACTAGATTCAAAACTGTTGACGCTACGCCATGCAGATTATATCTATGCACTAACTCGCAGTCATTCCACTACCGCGTGGAAAGTAGTGCACGCCATTCGCCAATCCCCTACGCAAGGGGGTTTCCAGGCAAATCTCAAGAAAATTTAACACTTTTCTAGTACCGTAAACATATTTAACTGTACCGTATTATTCTCTTCAAAAGAAGTGGCCGCTAACTTCAGCTTCATGTAAACTTGCTGGCCATGTCATTCAGATAAGTGAAGACAAGGGCAAAGTGTTAGAGTTTCAATGAGGGTGCTTGTTTCCAGAAATTCGAAAATAACTAAATGAGTATATTAGTCACCTCTATTTTTTTTAAATGTTTACTGTTTTACCGTTACTGTTCTATTTTGGTTGGTAGCTATTTGCGTGGCTGGTCATAAAACTCCTTATCGAATAGCTGGATGCTAGGATGATGAAACCGAATGTAGCAGTGGGCAGCGGGAGTTGGCAATGAAACGTGCTACACTGATAATCATGAGGTGGCGAAAGAAAATAATCGAGAGCAAATTTTGTGGAAAGAATTGCATTTTTTATCTTACTCAGGAGAAGTTCAATGCACGGGCTACCAGTTTCGTAAAGAAGTTCGCACGGCAGTGACGCAACAAGTCATGCCAAAGACGCGCAGCAGAAGTTTGAATGAATTTGGGTAAAATGTGCACTTACCTGATACTGGCTCAAGTCTTGTACACATAACACTACTTCACTTGTATGTTGTTACTTGTATGACACTGGGTGGAATAATACATATTTAGTTAATTATATTTTGATACGACATCAGATGGCCGCGGATCACACCGTCTAAGGCGGGCGCGGGGAAGACGTCTCCCATGATGCCTGCAAGCCATGCTGCAAGCCGAGTTGATGATGACAATATGGCTGTCGGAAGCGGAAGTCACACTTATTGACTACGACTATATACAATAATGGCTTTAGTATTATTAATTATACTATGCCTGTGTTTCGTTTGATAGGTGAAACACTGTATGAAAATGTGCGACCAAATATTACATCGAGAATTTTGCTAGAATAAAAATACTCGGATATATATTACGATTACATATATTAATACAGTCACTGTTTTGCATTCTCATCCTTACGTTCGGTTCCGATATCCGCTTGGCGCGCAATATCAAATATTATATTATCGTATTAGTACATAACGAGTATGCATAAGTCTTTTCCCTACTGAAAATCTCGGCATGGGATCTAATGTGCGATTTTATATGAGATATCATACGAGCTCACATAAGACCTCATATTGGCTTAAATGAGATCTCATATCAGCTCTTATAAGATCTCAATAACGAATTTGAACACAGGAACCGAATGAAATCTGATGAAACGTCGTGTGAGTTTTGTATCAGATCTCATATCACATCTCACGGTACGGAAAAAACCTGTGTAATATAAACCTACGTATAATTGTCAAATATGGAGAAAATGACCTCACTATGTGCTACGTAATGCATGATTGCACCCAATTTTGCTGAAAAAAAAAAATTTACACACGCACGGGAATTGAACCCAGGGCCGTCTAGTTCCACAATCTGTTACCTAGCCACTCAGCTATGGCACTGCTTGTATGATATGTGTTATTTTACGTACATATTGGATGATTGCTGCTGAGGATTAAAAATAAATTAAATCGGTGTGGTTGTGTAAATGAACGACTAACTTTCATAGCAGATCCAATTTTACATTTCAAGAATAGCATGAAAGCCAAGAAAGTTGACATTCTCCATACAATAACCCCCTTTTTTATTAATTTCTTTGACAATTATACACAGGTTTACATTACATAGGTTTTTTTCGTACGGTGAGATGTGATATGAGAATATCTGATATAAAATTCACACGACATTTCATATGAGATCTCACTCAGTTCCTGTGTTCAAATTCGTTATTGAGATCTTATGTGAGACAATATGAGATCTTATTTAGGTTCGTATGATATCTCATATAAAATCGCACATTAGATCCCATGCCGAGATTCGATTTTCAGTAGGGTTTGACGAGACGTGAGGTTTTCGGCACGAACCGAAGGCGAGTGCTGTAACGCACGAGTCAAAAAACTTTATCCATACGACTTTCGACTCGTATGTTTTATCACGAAAGCCTATTATAGAGATCGAGACGAAGTCGCGATTTTGAGGTTAGAGTGGTAAAAAATACGATTACAGTATAGTAAACCCGTAGCGGTGTTCCACACGAAAAGCTGGGATAGAAAGCAACAAGTGGAATTGTTCTCAGACACATATAGGGACGAAGTCATATAACGCAGTTGTAATCTAATGTGATAAAAATAAAGCAATGAAAAATAACGTAAAGTAAAAAATAAAGGTGGGGCCTCATATTACATTACAACTTCGTTCCCATGCGTCTGACAATTTCACTTGTACTTTTCCAGTCCAATTTTTTATGTACAGCGCACCGCTATGGACTTACTATACTATACACCATTTTAGGACCACCGGTATACTCGTACGTATCGCCGGTGACGGGTCCTAATGAAAAAGAGCCAACTCGCCGGGCTGGTTAGAAAAGAGCCAACTCGTCGGGCGGTTGGAAAATAGCTATCTCGCCGAAATGTTGGCTCTTTTCTAACCAGCCTGGCGAGGTTTTCTAACCAGCCCGGCGAGTTGGCTCTTTTCTAACCAGCCTAGCGAGTTGGCTCTTTTTCATTAGGGCCCGTCGATATGTATACGGTTTCGAATACTGCAGTCACTGTTTTGCATTCTTCATCCTTAGATTGCGATTCGATAGGCACGCCGCAGTATGACAGAAACTCTCGAAATTCAAGCAGGAATCAAAAATTTTCGAATGCTGAATGCTGTTATAGTTCTCGGTGTCCACAGGCGATTCCCTTTTAGCTACCTTAAAAGGCGTTATACCTATGTAGTCAGTGTTTACCGACTGTATGAAATTTCATTCAGACTACTACCATGCGCATATATACATATATATAATTACGTTGCAGATTTTGCTCACGTAAACATAATTATGTAATAAGGATATCAATTCTATGAAACACACAAAAAAAGATCCGCTGGAACATATGAAATACGTTCGCAATGGTCTATAATCGTTACATAAAACGAATTATGTAACGAGGATACAAATACTTTGAAACACACTAGAATAGATCCGTTGATACATATCGGTAATGTTAACGGCGATATATTTTATTTATGTACACGTCATTACGTAACAGATATATCAATTCTTTGGACCACACAAAGACGAATGCTTAGAGACCTAAATGTTACGTAACATCTGTTCTGTGGATTTTACATCAAATTTTCACGTAGCAGTTACGTTACAGTGAGGTCAACGTACCTTGTAGGGCACATATGACATATCAGTTATGTAAAAAACCAGATGTATCATTGACTTTTTCATTGTGATCAGGCAGCTACGTGAATGAAGCAAGTGTGCTGCCTGGGTTGATTTCAAAAATAAAAGAAACTCGACTAAAACCCGTGACTCCACTCAACTCTTTTAAGAACTCAAAATTTACTGTACTCTAACACGCGTACTCAGGTGACGGTCATCAATCAAAAGAATTGGCAAAAGAATTTCGAGTACTTTTGTGCAACGCAAATCTAAAACGACTATCCGTTACTCTGCAAAACTTTTCGTAATTATGCTCAAAATTCAATCGCGGGGATAGTAGTGTATATACGCCGGTTCGAAGTCAAAGATGGCGGCGCTCCCCCCTAGCTCCCCCCCCCCCCCCCCAAATCCGCAGCGCTCCTCCCTGGCTCCCCCTAGCCCCCCCCCTCCCCCGCCCGCCAAATCCGCGGCGCTACCCCCCCCCCTAAATCCGTGGCATTACCCCCCCCCGTGCTTCCCTAAATCGACGGTATTACCCCCCTCCACCCCCCTGAATCCGCGGCACTACACCCCCCCTCCCCCCCTCCCCCCCCGTTGATCATTTTCGCGGTTGGCCGCAAGATGGCTGTTTTCATAGGATTTGACACACACACACACACACACACACGAACACACACCCACAGACACACACGCACACACACACAAAATAATTCCTGACGAGACTTGTTTTCCGTCGAACGTCATAAACGTAGGTATTCGGGGCAAGGGGTCTGGGCCCCGATTTTTTATACCTGCACCGCCCACTAACTGCCTTTCGTTGACGGATTTCCATTACATGCTTGGGAAACTATACATTGCTACTTTACTCACAGCATTTGCGCAGATTTTTATACTTGGGTGGGCATACATCATAGGCGGCGGTGGGTTCGCGGAGAGGGGAAGGGGAAGAGGGTAAAAACCTAATTCCTGTCGAGACTTGTTTAGCGCCGGAAAGCCGCACATAAATCGGATAGGGTAAAAACCCGCTAGATCTATTGAAAAAATTCCAGGAAATTACCCCTGAAGGAAGGTTTAAAATAGCGTTTTCAATGCTTTGAACAATTTTTTTATTTAACATCAATTACATTTAGTTTTCTTATTCTATTCTCAATTTTCTTATTCTAAATTTTAACGAGTAAAATTATACATATTATTTTCAATATCCATATTAATTGAACATATTATTATTCCAAAATTGACTTATACCAATTTTTTTGCAGTACCACTAATCGCATTATATTCAACAATGTGGTCATGCAAGATCATGCAGTAGGCAGTAGTGCGTGGTGGGAACGTAATGCTTGAGTCAAATTCCAATCGAATGTGCACAGGTCCAGTTTTTAATGTTTCGTTCTGCTTGGAGCAATCGATGACGATAAGGGGAGCTAGGTTTATAAATTCACGCCTCGATAGCAGAGGCTCAGCTTCTTTGTTACAGTAGCTCATTTGAAACCGAACATACATATCATAGAAAATGGCGTATTGATTATTGTATATATTAAGATTCATGTTTCCGTAGGGATAGCACTGTGAGTTGAGAGTTTTACATCTCTGATCCGACAATGATCAACTACGCCAGCATTTTTCAGTGCCTCGTTTCTCCTTGCAGTTTGAAATCCTAGAACGACATATCTCGGCTTCTCAAGCTGCGTCGATGTCTTGACTGACCATATATGCCGCGTTGTTGATGGGAGCATCGGATATACGTTCGTTTCCCAATAACGAAAACTCATGGATATGGCCGGATCCTTGGCGATGTAATTGAGTAGCTGAATTTTCGGTTTATCTGCCAGTTTGATGTAGGGCAACAACCACTCGATTTTATTCAGGTTGATTTTAAAGTTTTCGTCGCCGAGGTCTGAATCACGGCATTCAAATCAGTGTTGGAACGTGTGAGAATTAACTCATGTTTAGCATTGACGATGACTCGACGATAATCTTCGGCGAAGCCTAGCACATAATTTAACGGTAAAACAACATCGAAATTTCCAGCGGCATCGGTTAGTTCCTTATCCCCACTCAACCACCCGGTATTCTCCAGACCATATTGCTGGCCTGGAGTCAAGGATACGTAACCCTTCATAGTGCCGGTGATGCCAACATTTTTATTCCGATCAATCTCTACACCGTTCAAATCATAGCGAACTTTCTCAAACAAATGATGAACAGCCATAATAATCAATTTCGTAACCGTCACCGCAGCCACACCATCATCCTTTGTGATTTTTCCATGATTGTGTAGAGAGCTTTTACTGGGCAGTAGACACAAGTCTTGATGTTGAACAACAATATGGATTTCATCGTTGTTGTGGAAGGTGGATGATGCAAACGGCTAATGAGCATGAATCTCAGAGTGCGCGAACGATTTGTCGAATACCACAGGGTTCTGTATTCTTATTATTTCTTTCATGGTAACAGACACAGGATGCAGCGAACACGAATTCTCATTTTCCAAAATTTCCAGGTAATCGAAGACCCAGGCTCTGGAGAAACCGAAAGTTCAGATGTGTCAGTCTCACAGGCGGTGTAAACGTTGTCAGAGGTGTCGGGCGACTGATGATTTTTGACCATGACGTTTGACTTTTATAACTTTTGCCCAACTTTCTCGTCTCAAACACGATTCCCATTATTTGAGTGATTTCACGTGTAAACGTACAGTAATCGTTTCGCCGCGAAAATTAATCAGCTCGTCGTCTTGATCGACTATTCTCAGCTGTAAATGATGTATCGACTGTACGGCGATTAGCAGGTAAATGACGTTGGTAGGCACTTCGACAATCTTATATCCCGATGGAACGGTTGGGAAAAATTCGTGGATCGTGTGAGCTCGATGCTCGTTTATGTACGCCCCTGTGGTTATGCTATACTCAACGCGTAAAGTATTAACCTTCAGTATGGCTACGGGTAATTCAGATTTATGAGTAACGTTTCGTGATAGCTCAACCGCCTTAAATCCCAATAATCGGCCGATCGAATCTTTGTGCTTAAAGTCTACCACATGATTGCACGTGACTTCACTGTTCAGCTCGTTGTTGTTAGCTGTCAGACTAAGGGTGATGTCGGAGGGTAGCTCCTTATGTAGAAAATTTTCAATATCCTCAATTTCATAGCTTCCCATGGGTATCGCGACGCTCTCTCTGCTGTTGTCCGCTCGTTTCAGGTAAAATTTATTACACGTCTCATGGATATTGGGTATTGAATTGAATGTCAGGAACTCGACGAGTCTAAGAACATAGTTCTTTTCTGGTAATGACTCGATTGGGGGAAAATATTGAGTCTCCAGCACGGACGATGTGCCTGACAGTGTTAACGTCAACGATTCCGGCATGACTAATGACTAATGCTCATGTAACACTCATCTTTTCATAGTTATTCGCTAAGAAATTTGAGGCACAAGTGGCCGCAAATCAGAGTATCATATTCCTGATACCTCTTATGATTGTATTCAACGCTACCAACACCGAGATACCTCATCAAGTCCTTAGGCGGTTTGAAATCACCACAACTGTCGAAATACACCACATGGTCACCATTTTTCTTGTACGCAACCCAATGTGTCCCTGGACCGTTTTTATCGTCAAGATTAATAATTGCGGATTCCAGCATTTTTGATCCAGATTTCGGCGGATCATTCCGCATGAAAACACCACAAAAATGTGAAATTTTCATATTTTCAGCATAGTTGCGTAAATCGATGTTGGTGAGAGCTCGGTGTGGTAACTTTATTAGTTTTTTGCCGGACGTAAGTACAGGCCCGTTCCGCTGCGGTTGGGTCGCAGGCATAATCCCTTGCCCAAAACAATCGCCTCCATTGTTGTATTGTACCGTTTGGTTTCGTTCAACCGATGTTTGTTGACACTAGCTTCTTCGACAGCTTCAGCTATATCCACAGCACTACCCGCAAGAGCCCCAGTAGCGCTTAGGCCGGCCAGAATTGGAATGAGAAACGGCAGAATGCCGCCAATCTTATCAGGCACAGGTATGACGCGAGGCGTACGAACATTCTTCTCAGTCCCACGCGCGGCCGCACGTGCACCCGCCAACGCCGACTCGACGGCTTTATAACCCGGTCGCATGGCGACCTCTGCTGCTGTGATGATGGATTTAAGATTCACAGTTTTCTTCCACTGTTTACTCTTCCCGCCAGTTCTAGATTTCTACTTTGCAGCCGCTCCAAGTTTCGACCGCTTCGCAGCTAAGCCCATTCCGAGTTTAGATTAAGCTTTCATGGTGTTGGTGACTCCTCAGGATACAGCCTTTTCACCCACACTAACGTCCTTGGCCAAGCCGTAATTCCACGCCTTCTCAGCGAGCGCTTTGTCGGCAAGATTTCTCGCTGCGATATCGCGATTCTTTGCGTATGCAATGTCGTGGTCTTTACATGCGGCATCCAGCGGATTGATCCCCAAATCTCCACGCGCCAACCTCTTGGCCAATTTCGTTCCAGGTCCGCAGTACTGATACCCTGGCACATGCAATTCAACTGGCAGATGATTGATGATTTTATTTAACAAACTACCACCGCGTTTCTTCCGTGTGCACGTCCTCATAGTCGAGCAACAACTAACGTGACTTCGATAAAAGGAGGAATTGATATACCGTCATCTTAGTTCTCGTTGTCATGCTAACAAAGCATCATGAGATTTCAAGATCAGCCCGATAAACTACCTATCGCGAATTTTGATGAAATGGTTCGACGTGGTAAGAGCAAGATAAGAAAATGACATGGAAAATTGCTGCCAAATACCGTGAGAGCAATTTTTTGCGGGCCATCCAATTGCGGCAAAACTAACGCTCTTTTTGCACTCATCACCCATAGCAATGGATTGCGATTCGAAAATGTCTACGTCTATTCGGAATCTCTCATCCAGCCGAAGTATCAATTTTTGCAAAAGTTACTAGAACCCGTGCCGGGAGTGGGTTATTTCCCGTTTCACGAGAATGATGAGGTTGTAAAACCGGAAGATGCTCGCCCCAACTCTGTTATGATTTTCGACGATGTGGCCTGTGAAAAGCAAGATAATATCAAAGCATACTTCAGCATGGGCAGGCATCGCGATATCGATAGCTTTTATCTAAGTCAAACGTATGCGCGCATTCCAAAACACCTAGTGCGTGACAATGCAAACTTAATGGTGCTATTTAGGCAGGATGATATGAATCTGAAACATATCCTCAACGATCATGTGAACGCGGACATGACGTATCAGCAATTTAAAGACTTGTGCTTGTGATGCTGGAATGATGACAATTACAGTTTTACCGTGATTGACAAGGATAGCGAAATCAATGGGGTGATATAGGAAGGGGTTTGACTGCTTTATAATCATAAACTAACATAAACTTGCACAGTTTCGTTGCAACAATCGAGCCGGCAACATGGAGAGTGCGAAGATTCGTAAGCATAGCGATACTTTGAGTGAAATATCAAAAGCATCAGATGTCATACGGCGGAAGCACAAGATGCTCGAGTTGGACAAGGACATGACCGAACAGGTTATGGGACAGGTATTCAAGTCTTTAGTAACACCGCTGCAAGAATTGGTTGATACCTTAAGACAGCAGCATATTAAATGTGAAATTCAAACGCAACTACTGGATGTGACAATGACAAAAGAAGAAGAAAAAAATGACGAGAGTACCGGGGATGATGATGATGAGGATGATAAGGATATGGATGAGGGGAATTTCATGGATGCAAATGATAAAACACCGAAGTTTGGTGAAATTTCTACTGCAAGTACGCCGGTAAAGAAAACAACGGATTCCGCGGCACAATATTTGAAAATTCTCAGCTCAAGTAAGAACCGTGATTTGGATACCACATACGGTGTTCGAAAGTTGACAAACGGTATGATGATAGGTGATACGCCGATCAATTTCACCGATGATCTGGTCAATGCGGGGGATAAAAGTTATGAGAGAACACCTGGATTACTCGAATAACTGTTTAAAAAATCACCCGATGCATCGGTTGTAAATGACGCGGACAAGAATAATTATATAAAAATTGTAACGACGACAAATGCGCATCGAAAACGTTATTAAGCCGATGGAAGCCTTCGAGATGATTTAAAAAGCGCAAAGTATAGAAATGTCATTGCACAACACGTTGACTCGCCGAAAAAATCAGGTAAAGGCTTACCCGACTATAAGATTGCGCGAGAGGAGGGGCAAGATGTTGATTACTTCGACTGGGATGATCCAAATGAAATTGTAGATCGTCACCGGCTGCTTATGGCGTCACAGGCTGCAGGCAATACCAACCATTCCAACGAAATAGTCTGCATTATTGAAAAGTTGCGCAAGGCCGGAATCGTTTATTAGCGGCGTGTTAACATAAAATCATCATTTGTTCAGTGACCGTCCAGTGATGAGCATAGACATATTCGGACGACAATCGGAGCGTGGTGGTGGTAAAAAATTTATTCGAGGGCCTGCGGGTGTCGGATTCAAAACCACCAACGACAATCAGTATGATTTGGACGGTAAACGATTGTGTAACATAGCTGATCCGCAGCACTTCACCGACGCCGTTCCCTTGAAAGTTCTCAATACTGCTTTACAGTCTATGGCTGCGGATATTGTGGATACATTTCAATTAGATTTTGAGAGTTTCGCGCATAATCACAACGAGGAGTTGAAACAGCTATGCATAAATAACCAAATCATAGAAAATACGTTGAGTCGCATCAAACATATTGCGGAGCAGGCAACATCAACGTTGGGGCAGACCAGCAGGGAATCAGTATCGATTGTGGAACCAGAGTGGTTGGACGGCAATTCGAAAAATTGATAGGTGGATAGTTGGGAACAATGAAGACTGTAATAGCCGCCGAACTTCACAGACAGGCTCGACGCAACTATCCGCGCCAATTCGTAGATGTACGCGGACTGGATGAGACCTGGCAAGCTGATCTGGTCGATATGACCGCATACAGCTTGTGCAACAAGGGATACAAATACCTACTAACAACTGCACATTGATCGCGGCAAAGAATTTTACAACAGCGAATTCAAAGCCCTCGTGTAGCATCACAATATCAACATGTTACTGACATTTAGCAACTTAAAGGCGTCGATATGTGAACGTTTTAATCGAACATTGAAGGATAAAATGTGGAAGCCGTTAACTCTCCAAGGATCGTACGAGTGGATTAATATTTTGAATGATTCAATGAAGTCCTACAACAACACCAAACATCGCACGTTTCGGATGAAACCGGTGGATGTTAGCACGGAGAATGAAAAACAGCTGTATCGTAGCGTGTACAAGCCTCGGCAAATCAAACGAAGTGATCGAGCGCAAAAATTCAGTGTAGGCGATCGAGTTCGAATCAGCAAGTATAAAATGTATTTGAAAAAGGCTATACACCCAATTGGACGACAGACTCACTGTGAGTGAGGTGAAAAATACCGATCCACCCACCTACAAACTCACCGATTATCAAGATCATCCCATCGCGGGGGGCTTCTATGAGGAAAAGCTCGCCAAAGTGAAATATCCCGACGGCTACCTTGTGGAGAAAGTATTACGCAAACGGTGGAATCTGTTCTATGTGAAGTGGTCGGGTTTTGATCATTCGCACAATAGCTGAATAAATAAAACAGACATGTAACATAATTTGTATGTATTTTCCGAATTACAATCAAAGATTTTGGATATACAAATATTTCCACATTTATCTCCTTTGTACGCACATGTGCCATACTCTGTACTACGAGAATAATAATGATGATAATAACAACAACAACAACAACAACGACAACGACAACGACAACGACAACGACAACGACAAGGACAGCGACAGCGACAGCGACAGCGACAGCGGCAGCGGCAGCGGCAGCGGCAGCGGCAGCGGCAGCGGCAGCGGCAGCGGCAGCGGCAGCGGCAGCGGCAGCGGCAGCGGCAGCGGCAGCGACAACGACAACGACAACGACAACGACAACAACAACAATAATAATAATAATAATAATCATAATAATAATAATTACCGCAGGTGGCGGGGGGGATGCAAATTCATATCCAATAGTAGTATGTAATCAGGAAATGTTCACATTTATATGAAGAATCGATATAAGAGACTGAATGTTCAAATTTGTGAAAGAGTAATGAATAGTTCTTATTTTCAATAATCGTCCATGATTCAATCATCATTAGTAGCGCTGATGATATATGTATGTACGTAATTATACGGTTCTTGGATTTGATTACCCTATTCGCAGTTGGGGTCACAAGAGTAAAAAACCATACTGAAAAGAAATTGATTAATTTCAATTTAGAAAAACCCAACGCAGCGTTATCAATATCAATAATATGCTGTCCTTTAAATGAATTCTCAGCCAAAGACGGCGTTATTTTGAATTCTTGTTAAGATTTTATTTAGAAAGACTAATTAACAGGTCCCTTTCGTCTGTGTTATAAAATCAAAACGTAAGATGCTTGCAGTTAGAATTGATTTGTTATTTACTAGTTTTTTAGATTAATCATAATTTTTTATGTTTTTTAATTTGATGTTGTGTTTTGTTATTTTCGATATTCTTAAAACTAGCTGCAGTTGCGTAGCAAATCCCCCGTTCGGGAAGTGACGACCCCGCGTACATCGAGTAAGTCAAGGGGGACTGAAGTTGGCACAGGCCCAACGGATGGCCCCCGACGCGGCCTCAGGAGGCGAATTGGGCGTAAAAACCTGGTTTGCTCGAGAAGTGACGACCCCGGGGATTTCTAGTAAGTGGGAGGGGACGGAAGTCGGCACAAGCCCGACGGAAGGCCCCCAAGGCGACCTCAGGGGCCGTGCTGTGTTTCGGCGCGGTACGGAGAGTCGCGTCCCCGAGAGACCCGTAGCACGTAGGAACGTTTATGAAGATGCACAAGGGTGACAACGTTATACCTCAGGTGGTAGCCCCAGCACAGGGGAAATCCACCCTGGGTTCCGATCGGGTGAAAGCCCCGGTGGCCGATGAGAGCGGCATGGAATCTGAGGGCCGCAAATTCTGCGATGACCAGGTAACAAAGACGGCAACAAAGACAGCGGACACGAAAGCTGGAACAGCGGCAGAATGACACTGGGACACCAACGACGAGACAGGACAGACAGCGTGTCGAGCACGGGCAGCGGAGCGAGTTGCGCTTCCGCTGTATCCATGATTGGCACGAAGACACGAATCACGGACGATATGGACCTGACGGACGTATTGATACTGATTCACAGTACAGCGACAAGGATGGCCGAGGCAGCAGCCATCCAAAAAAACATGAATATGTCCGTTAAATTGGGCATAACGACCATCCTCTAGGCTGCCGACGTTACGCTTGACAGGCGCGCTGAAGCAGCCACGGAGGACCACAAGACGGACAACGAGACGACGGAGACGGACGTTGAGACTGACCAACGGACACAAAACACTCCGCGGACGGAACGGAAACGGGAGGCGACTGGAACAACTCCGGAATCCTCTCAGAAGAGGGTAACGGTTGTGGAACCGGTCGCTGACTGGCGGACAGTCACAAGGAAAAACAAGGAAAAAAAGAAACGAAAGACGCGGACGGACGAGACGAACGCGACAACTGACACGACGGCCGGGGCTGAGGGGCGCAGAGCGGCTCCCAAACACTGGGGGACGGCGGTGCTCGTCAAACCCGGGAATGACACGACGTACTCCGACATCGTCAGGAAGATACGGACCACGGTCGACCCTGCGAAGAGTCACGTTAAGGTGACGACTCTCAGGAAGACGAAGAATGGTCTGTGTCTCCTGAAGATAAAGACAGACGCCAACGGACGAGACGACTTCCGACGCGTCCTGCAGGACGCGGTCGGCGACGCAGGCAACGTCAGGACCGGGACCTCCAGGGTTCAACTGGAGATCATGGATCTTGACTGTGTCACGACCAGACACGACGTGATACAGGCACTGCGACGAGAGACGGGACGAGACGCGGACTTTGGGGTCCACATCTTCGGCCCGAACCGGGCGGAGCAGTTCATGGCCGTATGCGACCTGGAGTCGCAGGAAGCCAGAGCGCTGCTAGGCCGGGGACGGATCGGGATTGGATGGGTAGCTTGCCGCGTCCGACCACGACTGACGGTGACGAAATGCCACAAGTGCCTGGGATACGGGCACACGATGGCAAAATGTAAAAATACAGACCGGACGAAGTGCTGCAGAAAATGTGGCGAGACGGGACATTATGCCACGGACTGTAAGAACAGACCAGCCTGCCCACTGTGCGCCGAGGCGGGCACGGCGATGCAGCGCATCTCGCGGGCTCCGGGAGGTGCGCGGTGTACCGGGTTGCGCTGGAGGAGTGCAAGAAGCAGGCCGGAAGACGGACAGGATAGTTCAGGGCAACCTGAACCGTAGTAGGACAGCAGACATGCTACTACCACAGATAGCAGACGAACACGACGCCGACATTCTGATCCTGTGCAAGCCGTACAGGGTGCGACAAACACAGGATTGGATTACGAACGAGACCAAGACAGCGGCTATCTGGGTGAGGGGCGCTGCCCGAGCCCGGATAACCGCTCGTGGCGTCGGGGACGACTACGTCTGGGCTTGGGTGGGCGCTGTCACTTACGTCAGCGTCTACCTGACCCCAAACTGCGCTGCGGCGGAGTTCCGGGCGAAGGTTGCGCTCCTCGAGGACGGACTCAGGGACCTGCCCGGGGACCTCGTGGTCGCGGGGGACCTCAACGCGAGGGCGGTCGAGTGGGGCATGACGGCAACGAACAGACGCGGACGGCTGCTGCTGGAGATGGCCGCAAGGCTGGACCTAGTAGTGGCGAACACGGGAGACGTACCAACGTACAGACGGCCGGGATTTGGAGACTCCATCCCGGACGTAACGATGAGGACGGAGAGATCGCTGCCACGGATGGGGCGGTGGCGGGTGCTCGAGGGCTACACGGCCAGCGATCATCAGAACATCGCCTTTGAAGTGGCAGGAGAGACAAGGACGACACGGACGAGGACACGGCACCCCCCGCGGTGGAACGTAGACAAACTCGACGTACTGAAGTTCTCGGCGGAGCTGGCGGCAGCGCCGGCCCCAACTACCGACGTCCCCCCAGAGCTGACTGGCCGGCAAAGGGCGGAAAGACTCGCGGACGAGACGGCCAAACTGACGACGCGGCTGTGCGACGGCACAATGCCAAAACGACGGTACGGACGTAACAGACCACCACAATACTGGTGGACGGACGAGATAGCCGAGCTGCGGAAGAGTTACCTGGCAAAACGACGACGGGTTACGAGGGCTGGAGGGAGACCCGAGAGGGAAACCCTTCAGGCCGAGTACAAGACTGAACGGAAACGACTGACGTACGCCATCAGAGACAGCAAGACGCGATGCTGGAAGAAGCTCTGCGAGGAGGTGGACCGCGACCCCTGGGGTGCCGGTTACAAGATTGTGACCGGTAGGCTAGGGGCCCGGATCCCGCCAGAACTTAAGGATGCTGAAACCGCACGACGGATCGTCGACGGACTGTTCCCGACGCACCCGACGCGTACGGACGCGACAGACGACGACGAGACGGCGGCGCCCCCCGTCTTCACCGCCGAGGAGCTCGTCGGAGCGACCAAAGCAATGAAGAGGGGTAAGGCGCCAGGACCGGACGGGGTACCGGCGGAGGTTCTTCGGTTGATGGTGAGCCTGAGGCCGGAGATACTCCTCGACCTCTACAACACGTGCCTTACGACAGGGACATTCAGCGACCGGTGGAAGGTGGCGAGGCTGGTCCTTATCCCAAAGGGTAAGGGTGACCCCAGCACGCCGTCGGCCTACCGGCCGCTGAGCTTACTGGACACGACAGGGAAACTGTACGAACAGCTTCTGCGACCACGACTTACGGACGCGATACGGGACGGCGGAGGCCTCTCTGACCAGCAGTTCGGCTTCCGGAGGGGTCGATCAACGATTGGAGCGATCCAAGAGGTGGTTGACTAATTCCGGTCGACAGACAGACATTGCCACGCTGTGCGACCCGTCGCGCTGCTGGTGACACTTGACGTTAAGAACGCCTTCAACTCGGCCAGGTGGGTGGATATCCTAGGGTCGCTGAGAGGCGACTTCGGGGTCCCGCCTTACTTGCTCCGAGCTGTTGAAGACTACCTTCGGAACAGACGACTGACGTACGAAACGACCGAAGGCCAAGTGACGCGACAGATTACCGCGGGGGTCGCTCAAGGTTCCATACTAGGACCCGACTTTTGGAACGGGATGTACGACGGCCTGCTCAGACTGGAGCTCCCACTCGGCGTTCGCCTGGTCGCTTACGCTGACGACGTGGCGGCAGTGATAGTCGAGCGAACTCCAGATCTGGCACAATACGCACTGAACCAGACGATGAGACGAGTCGGACGGTGGATGACTGACCAACGACTGCAACTCGCGACGGAAAAGACAGAACTGGTGCTTCTCACCAGGAGACGAATACCGACGACATTACGCATGACGGTCGGGAAGGACGAGATCGAGACCAGAGGGGAAGTCAAGTACCTGGGGGTGACCCTGGATACGAAGATGACCTTCTGGCCTCACATACGACGAACGGCTCAGAAGGCGGCTGAAAGGATAGCATCCCTAAGCCGCCCGATGGCAAACACGAACGGACCGAGACCAGGGAAACGGAGACTTTTGATGTCGACGGTGAACTCGATTCTCCTCTACGGTGCGGAGATCTGGGCAGACTCCCTGAAGACTAAGAAATACTGTCACGCAATGACGACGGTACAGAGACGAAGCGCGTTGAGGATCGCTTGTTCCTATCGGACGGTCTCAGCACAGGCCGTTCTGGTGGTGGCAGGCGTGATTCCCATAGACCTTCTCGCGTTCGAGCGCAAGAGGGTCTACGGAAGAGACGCGGACGTGACCCGACGGGACGCGGCAACGACGGAAAGAGACGCGACGATACAGACGTGGCAGGAACGGTGGACGGAAGAAACAACGGGAAACTGGACGAGGCGATTCATTAAGGACCTGAGACCGTGGATCCAGAGGGGGTTTGGGGATGTGAATTTTTACGTCACCCAGCTTCTGACGGGCCACGGCTACTTCAGACGCTACCTACACAACCTGAACCGAGTACGGACGCCCAACTGTACGTACTGCGGACACGAACGAGACGACACGGAACACACGTTCTTTGAATGTGACCACTGGACAGAACTAAGACATAGACTGGAGACGGTCGTGGGAGGCATCACTCCCGACAACGTTGTCGGGGTGATGCTCCATAGTACAGAAAGGTGGCAACTTGTCGCCACCTACACAGAGACAATCCTACGACGTAAGAACGCGGACGGCTGCCTGACGTAACGCAACTGACGGACTGCCGGCACGGGACGGACGGACGGACAGACTGACGAGACACACACCGACAGAGCTCCCAGCTAGAAGTAATATCACCATAGTTCCAGGCTGGGAGCGTTGCACAGGAGGTGGCGGTTTAGTGGGTAGGCCACCCTGGAGTCCCACATCCGCGCTAGCCCGTATGACTGGCGCGAATCCGTAACTTGGATTCCGCAACTCCTCGAAAAAAAAAAAAAAAAAAAAAAAAAAAATAATAATAATAATAATGACGACGACGACGACGACGACAATAATAATAATGATAATATGCATTTTCGCCATACGATTATTACACATTTTATTTTTTGGAAAACTTTTTTTCGTTTTCAGAAAACTGTTTTCATTTTCTGAAAACTTTTTTTACGTGTTAATCAAACAGGAAAAAAGTTTTCTAAAAACTTTTTTTCATTTTCTGAAAACTTTTTTTCGCGTTCTGAAAATTTTTTTCATTTTCTGAAAACTTTTCTCGTGGTAAACGATTAAACATGAATAATTGCTAGATATATTAATAATAAATGAATAGATAATTCTTGAGTATACGAATTCGCATTTTGAAACTTCAAATCCATTAAATGTCGTATTGATCGTGAAACGTTTCCTCTCGATGGTGGATCGTTCGAGGCGTCAGACATCAAATATTTCTATCAATTCTATGTCTACAGTTTATCCTATAGCTATTGGGGGGCTGGGACAAACCCCCAAGGTACGGTGTTGGTCTGTCCAGGTATCAATTGCCGCTTGTCATCCTGCCAACTCGGAGCCAATTTTTTTTGTACGATCGTGCTTACTTCGTGTCTTTTGCTGCGTATTAAACACTGTGGAAGAGTCAACTCTTGGTAAGCCGTCAGACGGCGCTTATAATCATCAAACGTGATGCTATTTATCGATGAATTTCTTACTCCCTTGGCGCGCTTACTCACTTTTACGCCACTGTCATATTTTTCCCCATCCTCACCCATTGTGGTAAACGTGTACAACTTTGCTCGCAGTCCCACAAACTCTGTCGTAATTTTTTATTGCCCATTGAAACATTATTTTCATTCTTCATTAGCCCTAGTTGTTTTTTGTTTTCAAGGGGAATACCACACACATTGTCGGGCGGATAGTCAGAGGTATCAAAACGTGTATCTACATCACGTTTGATGATATCGTAGATATTAGGCACATTGAATTGATAAATAAGGCTGTCTGTGTCGGTATACATCAATTTAGCTTGTTTATTCGAAAAGTTGGTTTTGATATACCTAAAGTGGAAATCAGAGAGAAAGATTTTTGACAGATCTAGAATTGATGCGCCGACGTAAATGAGTTTGGCGAAGTGAACTTTGACACGATTCATTTCAATGATAACAATATCATTGCCAAATACGGTGCAGCTGTAAAAGTTTAGTCGGGCAATAAGCGTCCTCGCACCATCTTTTTCCTCCCATTTTGTGACCAATTTGACATCTTTATGATTTCGCACATTCTCCATAGTCTTGCCGAACGCAGCGTTATTCATGAGTTTGTAAAAGTTTTTCTCAAATTCATTCCTGGACCGCTTACGCATGTCTGTATTGAGCGTGATGTGAGGCTCGAGCCATTGAGATTGTGCAAACTTCAAAATTCTATGCACTTTCGTTACTTTTAATCCTAAACTCAAACACCGTTTCAAATTTCTGTAGTGCATCATACACTTTGTTTTGGAGTGAAGGGTAGTCGCGAGTTTGGCCTTTTTACTACCTGGAGGAGTAAAATGTTCGGGACAAAGAGGTGAGTCTTTGTGATCCTCGTGGAGTTCTACAGGGTAGTCCAAATCTACCTCCAGAAAGTAACCGATCGGCGAATCGTCCGGATGGCTTGTTATATCAATGTGCTGATACTCCTACTGGAACGAGCCGATTGGTAAATGCACGCTCATAGCTGCACCGTACAGGTTATTCACGTCAAAATATGTGAGATACAATTCCGCTTTGTTTGGATCAAAATCTTTTTCCATAAATCTATTATTGGCCCGAGCGATTAGAACATTGTGCTACGCCGCCTCGAATGGCTCTTTCAATAAATAATACCATTTCAGGGTTGTCTAAAAATTGCAAATTTACATGAGTATGCTTGAGCATCACGTCAAAAGCAAGTCCCGGTGCAGTGTAGTAGTGCAACGGATATAAATCGTATGTCTTGAAGCAGCTATCGCAGAAATTTTTGAAAATATCGGCAAGCAAAAGAACATCGGTCTTTAAATATAAATCTGAATAGCCGCCCGAAGACTCTAAATGGAATTCCCTCCAAACAGTTTTCGCGTGTTCGTAATCGGTGTCTGAAATATTTGCATAGCAGAGGTGCGAGTAGAAATGCTTCTTTGCAGGTAATCGCGGTTCATCGAGTTTTCCCCAACAATCGACGTATTCATAGGGAAAAACGCCTTTGCGGGTCATCAAACTAAACTGAGTCAGATTATTATAAAATTTATTTGTTATCGGCTTGTCTGCATCATTCAAATATTTGAAAAGTTTATCGATGCTGCTGGCCATAAATCGAAACGAATCGATGAATCTCAAGTGCATCATTGTTCCATCGACGCGTTTCGTGAAGGATATATATTTCTCCTTACTTATGGGTAGCAGTGTAATTTTACCGGGTAAAGTTGACGCGACGGATTTTATTAAAAAGTGAGAATAGTAACCGGACAAAATGTGAAAAACTATTGGAATTGTGTGCGACTCTCTGAAATTCAAATTACACCGATTATGAGCAGGACCACGATATTTAACCGTGAAGTGATGTAGGACTTTATTTTCTTTCTTTTTATTTATTAACAATTAATACCAATTTGTAGAATTTTACTTTCTTTCCATTTCAGTTATTAACAATAACTGCCACACATACGCACACACATTCATCCATTCGTATCATATAACAAGCGATTATACTAATTTGTAGAATTTTACTTTTTTGGAAATTTCTCATGGATTAACAATAAATACCACACATACACACATACACACACATCCCATCCATTCGTATCATCTCAAAACAGATTGTAAAGAATTGGCGGTCGATTTTTCTCAACTTTGACGAGACGTCACCAAATATGTTAAAAATTCAGCTATTTTTGGATTGGATTCGACTTATCGTATTAATCGTCGGTATGGTCAGTCCCTCGGTGGCTCTCTCCCCGGGACCGGAGGTTTCTAGCGATGACGGGAGTCCGCCGAGTCGATGATCGTCTCGTTTTGGGTTGTCAGTCCTCCAGGGCCTCGCTGGAGTATTTTCCTTCAACCGGTTGAGTTGACGTCCCGGGGTTAAGAGAGCGAGATCGGGTTAACTTCTCCACCACTGGATCTCGATTTTGAGTTTGGAGTGGGGCGCCGGCTTCCCCACTCCATTTCCAAAATGGGTGTCAACCGTGATCCCTCCCAAAATGAGGGGATCACTGATACTTGTGTTTACAGCGGTTCGAAATAGGAGATCTTACAATTTCCCCCCTTTTCACGAGAGTGAGGGAGACCAACGATCGGGAAAAACTCGATGCATTAAAACTCCAAACATCACAATTCTTTTTAAATCGGCCATTGCCTTTCGTGGTTCTTTCATACATCCCTACACACACTATCATACCATTCACTCAAATTCATTCGCAAGGACATTTTCCGACATATTGGAGAACAATATAATAAGCACAACATGGCGAATCAAATGTAGATTCATATAAAACATTCTTGACATATAAAAACATATTCGTGCACAGAATCAGCAAAGTTCAAAGGGTGATTCTTCTTTCTATCCCTTCAGAACACGCATCAGACAATCATCAGTCTTACTTAGATGCATATACAATATTTTCAACAATGGACACCAAGGCCCTTCTCGATAAACAATTTACCAAGGCAGAATAAGACATGTAACAAAAGAAAATACATAAAGATTAATACATTTCATAACAAGCACATATATTCGCGAGTTTGATTTCCGTCACCGGAAACTATGAGGAACGTTCATGGTACTTTCGTAAATTCCATCGATTATAAGTCCCTACTTCGTCATAATTCCTGTTTGGATCAGCCAAAATGAAGGCGTTGTCGCCAATTTTACGCACTATTTTATAGGGACCCTCGTAGAGGTGGAAAAATTTTTTCGTTACTCTATCCAATGCGTTAGACAGATGTCGAACTCGGAGCAAAACAAGATCTCCGATGTCAAGTTTTATGACCGAAACTTGGCCCTGTTGTTTAAGCCTATTCTTAAACGACCGCGTCATATTCTCACGGGCGAGCGTAATTAGGTAATCGTGAGAGCGCCCTTGAGGTTCCGGAAAATTCAGGACTTTCAAAATCTTATCCTGAATCGATTTACCAAAATGCAATTCGTGAGGAGAAACTCCCGTACTTTGATGCACCGTTATATTAAGAATTTCCTCCATTTTCGGGATAACTTGAACCCACTTTGTGTGCCGGTCCGAGCACCAAGTGCGAAATAGCCTGCCTAACTCCCTCATCACTCTCTCAGTGGGGTTAGACTGGGGATGACGTATCGAACTGTATAAAGTTTGAATTCCTGCTTGTTCAAGTTCTCTCCGCCAAATTTCCGACGTAAATTGTGTCCCATGATCTGCTAAAATGCGTTTTGGAGTACCGAGACTTGGGACGAAGTCCTTGAGAATCTTGTTAACACAGGCTCTCGCAGTTGCCTTTCGGATGGGGTAAAGTCGGACATATTTGGAGAAAACGTCAAGAGCCACAAAAACATATTGTAAACCCCCTCGTCCGATGGGAAGGGGGCCATAAAGATCCACGCTAATCAAATCGAGCACGCCCTTCGAGATTACGGGTTTATGCGCTCCTTCCATGGAAAAAGTTAGGTATTTTACACGCTGACAAATATCGCATTCAAGAACAAATTTCTTTACCTGAACGCCCATCTTTTTCCAGTAGTAAAATTGCTTTAGATATGATACCGTCTTAAAAACTCCAGGATGTCCTAATTTAACATGAATGTCTTCGATAAGGAGACGTTGCACCTCTTTGGGAATCACGACTTTCCATGACAACGAAGCCTTTTCACGATGAAAAAGAACCTGATTATGCATGAAAAAATCATTCGGAGGATTGGTTGAAGAACAATTCTCAATAATCTTTGCAAGGGCTTGGTCCTGGACCTGCCATTCGCCCATTTTCTTAAAGATACGAAGGAGGCTCGCATCGTAATCAAGCATGGCGACTGTAATTAACGATGGGAGCTCTTTGCTCTTCTCTGGCAATAGATTTTGAGACAGCGTTGCAACCATTAACCGCCGTTCATCATCCTCGTGAAAACGATTATCCGGGTTTCGGCTAAAAAAATCGGCAACTAAATTATCCGCGCCGCGACAATGAGAAACAGAAAAGGAGAACTGCTGAAGAAAGAGACACCACCGAGCTATGCGAGAATTACCGAAAGAAATTGAATTCAAAAAAGTTAAACATTTATGATCGGTGATTATTTCAAAATGCGTTCCTACGAGATAAACACGGAATTTTTTCACCGAATAGACGATGACCAGGAGTTCCTTCTCTGTTGTAGTGTAGTTCACCTCGCATTTGGTTAAGCAACGTGAAACCACACCCACAACGTTATGGTCTCCCGTCTCCGTCATTTGATAAAGAACACCGCTTATTCCTCGATCGCTCGCATCGGTCTGCACTCGATAAGGCGCATTAGGAATGATATGTTTCAAAGAAATACATTTTACGAAATCTTGTTTCAAATTCGCGAACGCTCTCGCGTGTACGGGAGTCCATTCCCAAACTGCATCCTTTCTCAACAGTTCCCTCAACGGGGCCAAGGATTCGCTATGGCGAGGATTAAACTGTCGATAATAGTTGCATACGCCTAAGAATTGTTGCAATTGACGCTTATCGTTCGGCTCCGAAAACTGAATAATAACTGACAAGCGCGATGGGTCAGGCACAACTCCACGCTCAGATAGCATAAACCCTAAGAAGGGAATCGACTCTTCAAAGAACAAACATTTTGATATTTTTAAGGTAAAATTAAATTGCAAGAGACGTCGAAAAATTTCTTCCAATACATAAATATGTTCCTCCGTATTTTTTGTTCCGATTAATATGTCATCTATATAGCACGAGATAAATTTGTCCAAATCCTTCCCTATGGCGAAACTTAATGACCTAATAAAGCCGCTACCCGCGGTCTTCAAGCCGAAAGGAATACGACGAAATTGGTACAAATTTGACTCAAATAAAAATGCAGTGTACGGGCGAGATTCTTTGCGCAAGGGTACTTGCCAATACCCGTGTGTCAAATCAATTTTCGAGAAATATTTGGCTCCATGAAACTTTTGGAGTAAATCCGACACAAGAGGTGGAGACTCTTGATCATCGTCAATGACTTGGTTCAAATGTCTCGCGTCTAGACACAATCTTACGGAGCCATTTTCTTTTCTTACTATTCTAAGCGGATTACAAAATTTACTAACGGTCCTTTCAATCACATTATTTTTCAACATTTGTTCGATTTCTTGAGCTACCGCAGGACGTAATTGATGAGGAATTGGATACGTGAAGCGAATTTTCGGGTCCTCGCAGTTCAATCGAATTTCATGCTCATACCCACGAGCACAACCCGGTTTGTCCGAAAATAATAAGCTATATCTCTGTAAAAGATTCGCGAGATTCCGCCTATCACTATCCCCTAGCGATAAAAGTTTACACGCGAATGAGAGGGGGGTGACAGAAGCATCGGGGATGTTCACGGGAACGACACTGCGTTCGTACCTTTTTTCTGGATTATTTACTTGGGCACTTTTATTCGTTAAAGAATCTTCATTATAACTCGATTCTTCGACGCTAATTATATAAATATGCGTTCTTTCCTTTTCTCGCGAACACACTAAGGCCTCTGGCGCCCCCCTGTCAAATATCGCAGTTGATTCCGACAGGCAAATTCCTTGAACCTCGATTGCTATCGTTCTGTAATTGATAACGGTTTCGTTCCGCGACATCCAATCATGACCGAGTATAACGTCTGAGGTTAAAAAGGGGATTACCAAAAGCAGCGTTCCAATTACTATATTCTCTATTTTTATTGGAACGAAAATTTGTCGCTTTATGACTGTTGCCTTTTTCCGAATCGCCGTGGACACTACAATATTTGAAACGGGCAATTCTTCAACTTTATGTTTTTTTATTAACCGATTGTACAACCGTTCGGAAATCGCGGAAATTTGGCTCCCTGTATCAAACATAACAATCACATCCATTTCTAATATTTTCGTACGGGCATGTGGGCTTTTGGCGATACGAGTTCCCTTTCTACACGCATGTTCTATTCCTTTCTCAATTCCATCATCTAATTCTTCTATAAAATCATAATGTTGTTGGCACGATGTCGGACCGGAATACAACGCGCCCATGTTCAGTTTAAATGATTTGAATTATTTGAATTAGCAGTTTCCCAAGGTTGATTATTGACATCTTGTAACGGTGGGGGAAAGCGAGTGTCGGGCATCGCGAACCTGTGTCCGCTATGATATTGCTGGCCTAATCTCCCCGTATTGTTCTGATAACTTGTCTGTTTACGGCCTCGACGATTAAGCCTTTCTTGCTTTGTTGTCCTCTCTGGTAACCCGTTAGCGTGATGATTTGAACTCATGCTATTTACTTTGACTCCGTTATTTCTGGGATAATAACTGTTGCCTGATTTTTTATTTTGTTTCTCGCGCTCTAGTCTAATAACGTCAAGGTTGCCCAATGTTTGTACGATTAGATCTGTATCCGCAAAGTTTAACGTTGAAAGAGTTTCTTTTACCCACGGAGAATATTGTTGAATAATGTTGTAATTGATTTCGAATTCCGAGAGTGTGGGTATAAAATAACGAGCTTCGGCCAGTTGCTCATAAAAATAAGCTTGCAGTGATTTTACGCCGCTCTCACATCGCTTTTCTGACCAATTCTTTTTATATCGAACGCGAATGGGTATTGAATAAAATTCCTCTACGAACTGATTTTTGAATTGTTGAAAATTTTCTATATTTCCTCTTAATTTAAACCATGAATTCGCCTTCCCTTCGAGAGCGTGTTCGATTACTATTAATTTTTTCTCTTCCGGGACATTCTTAATCTTAAAAAACTTTTCCACCTCCTCCACGAATTTAATGGGATGAGTTTCAACCTCATTGCTAAATTTTGGAATTGATATGTCAAATTTAATACCATTCACGTTACTCACAATCGCGGTGAGGCCCTCCGTGATGTTCCGTGCATTTTCCAGGTCTGCATTTTCATTTACAACACGTGTCGATGGTTGTAATCGTTTTTCCTGGGCTTCGAGACTCGCTTTTAGCTGTTCCAGTCTTATTCTCTCTTGGTTTAATCTCTGCCACTCTGCCTCTATTTGACTCGCTCGCGACGTATTGCTCTCTTTCTCACGTTCGTCCTCTCGAGTGAGCACCATCTTTTTATTTACTGTAAAATTTAAACTTTCAAATTTCTGTTTTACCGGACGACCCGATTTCGTAACGTACGTTTGCTCGTTTTTATCTCCCATTAACTAAAATATTTCCTAGAGAATTCTACTAGTCAGTTGTGACAATTTCAACAAATTTCGCAAGTTTATCGTCACTCGTCAAATATAAATCATTCAAACCACATAACCTTTACCGATTCTCAATATACGATAACATAAATTATTGATTCAATTTTCTGAATAGTTGTTAACCGTCATTCTGTAAAAAATATGGAATTCAGGCCTCTTTGTTGGGCGCCATTTGTAGGACTTTATTTTCTTTCTTTTTATTTATTAACAATTAATACCAATTTGTAGAATTTTACTTTCTTTCCATTTCAGTTATTAACAATAACTGCCACACATACGCACACACATTCATCCATTCGTATCATATAACAAGCGATTATACTAATTTGTAGAATTTTACTTTTTTGGAAATTTCTCATGGATTAACAATAAATACCACACATACACACATACACACACATCCCATCCATTCGTATCATCTCAAAACAGATTGTAAAGAATTGGCGGTCGATTTTTCTCAACTTTGACGAGACGTCACAAAATATGTTAAAAATTCAGCTATTTTTGGATTGGATTCGACTTATCGTATTAATCGTCGGTATGGTCAGTCCCTCGGTGGCTCTCTCCCCGGGACCGGAGGTTTCTAGCGATGACGGGAGTCCGCCGAGTCGATGATCGTCTCGTTTTGGGTTGTCAGTCCTCCAGGGCCTCGCTGGAGTATTTTCCTTCAACCGGTTGAGTTGACGTCCCGGGGTTAAGAGAGCGAGATCGGGTTAACTTCTCCACCACTGGATCTCGATTTTGAGTTTGGAGTGGGGCGCCGGCTTCCCCACTCCATTTCCAAAATGGGTGTCAACCGTGATCCCTCCCAAAATGAGGGGATCACTGATACTTGTGTTTACAGCGGTTCGAAATAGGAGATCTTACAATTTCCCCCCTTTTCACGAGAGTGAGGGAGACCAACGATCGGGAAAAACTCGATGCATTAAAACTCCAAACATCACAATTCTTTTTAAATCGGCCATTGCCTTTCGTGGTTCTTTCATACATCCCTACACACACTATCATACCATTCACTCAAATTCATTCGCAAGGACATTTTCCGACATATTGGAGAACAATATAATAAGCACAACATGGCGAATCAAATGTAGATTCATATAAAACATTCTTGACATATAAAAACATATTCGTGCACAGAATCAGCAAAGTTCAAAGGGTGATTCTTCTTTCTATCCCTTCAGAACACGCATCAGACAATCATCAGTCTTACTTAGATGCATATACAATATTTTCAACAATGGACACCAAGGCCCTTCTCGATAAACAATTTACCAAGGCAGAATAAGACATGTAACAAAAGAAAATACATAAAGATTAATACATTTCATAACAAGCACATATATTCGCGAGTTTGATTTCCGTCACCGGAAACTATGAGGAACGTTCATGGTACTTTCGTAAATTCCATCGATTATAAGTCCCTACTTCGTCATAATTCCTGTTTGGATCAGCCAAAATGAAGGCGTTGTCGCCAATTTTACGCACTATTTTATAGGGACCCTCGTAGAGGTGGAAAAATTTTTTCGTTACTCTATCCAATGCGTTAGACAGATGTCGAACTCGGAGCAAAACAAGATCTCCGATGTCAAGTTTTATGACCGAAACTTGGCCCTGTTGTTTAAGCCTATTCTTAAACGACCGCGTCATATTCTCACGGGCGAGCGTAATTAGGTAATCGTGAGAGCGCCCTTGAGGTTCCGGAAAATTCAGGACTTTCAAAATCTTATCCTGAATCGATTTACCAAAATGCAATTCGTGAGGAGAAACTCCCGTACTTTGATGCACCGTTATATTAAGAATTTCCTCCATTTTCGGGATAACTTGAACCCACTTTGTGTGCCGGTCCGAGCACCAAGTGCGAAATAGCCTGCCTAACTCCCTCATCACTCTCTCAGTGGGGTTAGACTGGGGATGACGTATCGAACTGTATAAAGTTTGAATTCCTGCTTGTTCAAGTTCTCTCCGCCAAATTTCCGACGTAAATTGTGTCCCATGATCTGCTAAAATGCGTTTTGGAGTACCGAGACTTGGGACGAAGTCCTTGAGAATCTTGTTAACACAGGCTCTCGCAGTTGCCTTTCGGATGGGGTAAAGTCGGACATATTTGGAGAAAACGTCAAGAGCCACAAAAACATATTGTAAACCCCCTCGTCCGATGGGAAGGGGGCCATAAAGATCCACGCTAATCAAATCGAGCACGCCCTTCGAGATTACGGGTTTATGCGCTCCTTCCATGGAAAAAGTTAGGTATTTTACACGCTGACAAATATCGCATTCAAGAACAAATTTCTTTACCTGAACGCCCATCTTTTTCCAGTAGTAAAATTGCTTTAGATATGATACCGTCTTAAAAACTCCAGGATGTCCTAATTTAACATGAATGTCTTCGATAAGGAGACGTTGCACCTCTTTGGGAATCACGACTTTCCATGACAACGAAGCCTTTTCACGATGAAAAAGAACCTGATTATGCATGAAAAAATCATTCGGAGGATTGGTTGAAGAACAATTCTCAATAATCTTTGCAAGGGCTTGGTCCTGGACCTGCCATTCGCCCATTTTCTTAAAGATACGAAGGAGGCTCGCATCGTAATCAAGCATGGCGACTGTAATTAACGATGGGAGCTCTTTGCTCTTCTCTGGCAATAGATTTTGAGACAGCGTTGCAACCATTAACCGCCGTTCATCATCCTCGTGAAAACGATTATCCGGGTTTCGGCTAAAAAAATCGGCAACTAAATTATCCGCGCCGCGACAATGAGAAACAGAAAAGGAGAACTGCTGAAGAAAGAGACACCACCGAGCTATGCGAGAATTACCGAAAGAAATTGAATTCAAAAAAGTTAAACATTTATGATCGGTGATTATTTCAAAATGCGTTCCTACGAGATAAACACGGAATTTTTTCACCGAATAGACGATGACCAGGAGTTCCTTCTCTGTTGTAGTGTAGTTCACCTCGCATTTGGTTAAGCAACGTGAAACCACACCCACAACGTTATGGTCTCCCGTCTCCGTCATTTGATAAAGAACACCGCTTATTCCTCGATCGCTCGCATCGGTCTGCACTCGATAAGGCGCATTAGGAATGATATGTTTCAAAGAAATACATTTTACGAAATCTTGTTTCAAATTCGCGAACGCTCTCGCGTGTACGGGAGTCCATTCCCAAACTGCATCCTTTCTCAACAGTTCCCTCAACGGGGCCAAGGATTCGCTATGGCGAGGATTAAACTGTCGATAATAGTTGCATACGCCTAAGAATTGTTGCAATTGACGCTTATCGTTCGGCTCCGAAAACTGAATAATAACTGACAAGCGCGATGGGTCAGGCACAACTCCACGCTCAGATAGCATAAACCCTAAGAAGGGAATCGACTCTTCAAAGAACAAACATTTTGATATTTTTAAGGTAAAATTAAATTGCAAGAGACGTCGAAAAATTTCTTCCAATACATAAATATGTTCCTCCGTATTTTTTGTTCCGATTAATATGTCATCTATATAGCACGAGATAAATTTGTCCAAATCCTTCCCTATGGCGAAACTTAATGACCTAATAAAGCCGCTACCCGCGGTCTTCAAGCCGAAAGGAATACGACGAAATTGGTACAAATTTGACTCAAATAAAAATGCAGTGTACGGGCGAGATTCTTTGCGCAAGGGTACTTGCCAATACCCGTGTGTCAAATCAATTTTCGAGAAATATTTGGCTCCATGAAACTTTTGGAGTAAATCCGACACAAGAGGTGGAGACTCTTGATCATCGTCAATGACTTGGTTCAAATGTCTCGCGTCTAGACACAATCTTACGGAGCCATTTTCTTTTCTTACTATTCTAAGCGGATTACAAAATTTACTAACGGTCCTTTCAATCACATTATTTTTCAACATTTGTTCGATTTCTTGAGCTACCGCAGGACGTAATTGATGAGGAATTGGATACGTGAAGCGAATTTTCGGGTCCTCGCAGTTCAATCGAATTTCATGCTCATACCCACGAGCACAACCCGGTTTGTCCGAAAATAATAAGCTATATCTCTGTAAAAGATTCGCGAGATTCCGCCTATCACTATCCCCTAGCGATAAAAGTTTACACGCGAATGAGAGGGGGGTGACAGAAGCATCGGGGATGTTCACGGGAACGACACTGCGTTCGTACCTTTTTTCTGGATTATTTACTTGGGCACTTTTATTCGTTAAAGAATCTTCATTATAACTCGATTCTTCGACGCTAATTATATAAATATGCGTTCTTTCCTTTTCTCGCGAACACACTAAGGCCTCTGGCGCCCCCCTGTCAAATATCGCAGTTGATTCCGACAGGCAAATTCCTTGAACCTCGATTGCTATCGTTCTGTAATTGATAACGGTTTCGTTCCGCGACATCCAATCATGACCGAGTATAACGTCTGAGGTTAAAAAGGGGATTACCAAAAGCAGCGTTCCAATTACTATATTCTCTATTTTTATTGGAACGAAAATTTGTCGCTTTATGACTGTTGCCTTTTTCCGAATCGCCGTGGACACTACAATATTTGAAACGGGCAATTCTTCAACTTTATGTTTTTTTATTAACCGATTGTACAACCGTTCGGAAATCGCGGAAATTTGGCTCCCTGTATCAAACATAACAATCACATCCATTTCTAATATTTTCGTACGGGCATGTGGGCTTTTGGCGATACGAGTTCCCTTTCTACACGCATGTTCTATTCCTTTCTCAATTCCATCATCTAATTCTTCTATAAAATCATAATGTTGTTGGCACGATGTCGGACCGGAATACAACGCGCCCATGTTCAGTTTAAATGATTTGAATTATTTGAATTAGCAGTTTCCCAAGGTTGATTATTGACATCTTGTAACGGTGGGGGAAAGCGAGTGTCGGGCATCGCGAACCTGTGTCCGCTATGATATTGCTGGCCTAATCTCCCCGTATTGTTCTGATAACTTGTCTGTTTACGGCCTCGACGATTAAGCCTTTCTTGCTTTGTTGTCCTCTCTGGTAACCCGTTAGCGTGATGATTTGAACTCATGCTATTTACTTTGACTCCGTTATTTCTGGGATAATAACTGTTGCCTGATTTTTTATTTTGTTTCTCGCGCTCTAGTCTAATAACGTCAAGGTTGCCCAATGTTTGTACGATTAGATCTGTATCCGCAAAGTTTAACGTTGAAAGAGTTTCTTTTACCCACGGAGAATATTGTTGAATAATGTTGTAATTGATTTCGAATTCCGAGAGTGTGGGTATAAAATAACGAGCTTCGGCCAGTTGCTCATAAAAATAAGCTTGCAGTGATTTTACGCCGCTCTCACATCGCTTTTCTGACCAATTCTTTTTATATCGAACGCGAATGGGTATTGAATAAAATTCCTCTACGAACTGATTTTTGAATTGTTGAAAATTTTCTATATTTCCTCTTAATTTAAACCATGAATTCGCCTTCCCTTCGAGAGCGTGTTCGATTACTATTAATTTTTTCTCTTCCGGGACATTCTTAATCTTAAAAAACTTTTCCACCTCCTCCACGAATTTAATGGGATGAGTTTCAACCTCATTGCTAAATTTTGGAATTGATATGTCAAATTTAATACCATTCACGTTACTCACAATCGCGGTGAGGCCCTCCGTGATGTTCCGTGCATTTTCCAGGTCTGCATTTTCATTTACAACACGTGTCGATGGTTGTAATCGTTTTTCCTGGGCTTCGAGACTCGCTTTTAGCTGTTCCAGTCTTATTCTCTCTTGGTTTAATCTCTGCCACTCTGCCTCTATTTGACTCGCTCGCGACGTATTGCTCTCTTTCTCACGTTCGTCCTCTCGAGTGAGCACCATCTTTTTATTTACTGTAAAATTTAAACTTTCAAATTTCTGTTTTACCGGACGACCCGATTTCGTAACGTACGTTTGCTCGTTTTTATCTCCCATTAACTAAAATATTTCCTAGAGAATTCTACTAGTCAGTTGTGACAATTTCAACAAATTTCGCAAGTTTATCGTCACTCGTCAAATATAAATCATTCAAACCACATAACCTTTACCGATTCTCAATATACGATAACATAAATTATTGATTCAATTTTCTGAATAGTTGTTAACCGTCATTCTGTAAAAAATATGGAATTCAGGCCTCTTTGTTGGGCGCCATTTGTAGGACTTTATTTTCTTTCTTTTTATTTATTAACAATTAATACCAATTTGTAGAATTTTACTTTCTTTCCATTTCAGTTATTAACAATAACTGCCACACATACGCACACACATTCATCCATTCGTATCATATAACAAGCGATTATACTAATTTGTAGAATTTTACTTTTTTGGAAATTTCTCATGGATTAACAATAAATACCACACATACACACATACACACACATCCCATCCATTCGTATCATCTCAAAACAGATTGTAAAGAATTGGCGGTCGATTTTTCTCAACTTTGACGAGACGTCACAAAATATGTTAAAAATTCAGCTATTTTTGGATTGGATTCGACTTATCGTATTAATCGTCGGTATGGTCAGTCCCTCGGTGGCTCTCTCCCCGGGACCGGAGGTTTCTAGCGATGACGGGAGTCCGCCGAGTCGATGATCGTCTCGTTTTGGGTTGTCAGTCCTCCAGGGCCTCGCTGGAGTATTTTCCTTCAACCGGTTGAGTTGACGTCCCGGGGTTAAGAGAGCGAGATCGGGTTAACTTCTCCACCACTGGATCTCGATTTTGAGTTTGGAGTGGGGCGCCGGCTTCCCCACTCCATTTCCAAAATGGGTGTCAACCGTGATCCCTCCCAAAATGAGGGGATCACTGATACTTGTGTTTACAGCGGTTCGAAATAGGAGATCTTACAGTGACAGTGATCGTAACACTTTTTTTCCTCAGGGGTAAACGGTTTTTCACAAACATAACAATTCTTTGCGCGCATGTGAGGATCGAGTTGCACTTGGGTGAAAGACTTCATCGGAATTACGTTTTTGATGCGTGACTCCACTTGAATTGATAAATCTTAAAGCTGTTCCACAAACCAATCTATGCAATTGACACCGCGTTTACCGTAGAACTCTGATAATGTCTCATCGTACGCGCAATGTACATAGTACGCTACACTGTGCGGGACATGCTCTTGAATTTTACAAGTCTTACGAGTATCAAATTCATCTACAGGTTCGGGGATTAGTACACATTCGAGATCAGCGTATACGACAAATGGAACGGTGCCTTTGTTTCGAAATACTAAATCTTTACACTTGGGAAATTTCATGCGTACTTTATTTAGCATAATACAATCTTGTCAATGATTGTCGTAGGCATGTTCCACGCTAAAGTGGCACAAACATCTGTCACATAAAAACGTTTTGTGTTCATGAACGGACAATTGTTTGCTCACCAATCGGGAAAGATCTTTAATCCAAGCAAAGTGGAATCTCAGTGTAAACTCACCAGTCATATCGTCTCCCGGATTACTCTTAACCATTAGAAGATGGATCGTGTCAATGTTCACGCTATGCAAATTTTTACTCGAATAAATTGGCACGATGACGCTATTATTTGATTTTGCATGATGCGAATAAGTTTGAGATTACATACCATGTACATTGATGCGCAAATTATTTCATCTCTCAAGCTTTTTCACATCTTGTAGAGTAGCAGAGAATTTGATACCTGTACAGTCCAACTCGGAAATATAGCGACGATAGTTGTGAGTCCTTTCGGAGTTGATCTTGACCGGGTGGAGGGCCGCTATGACGGACCAGAAAAGACATTTTTCGTCCTCGTTCCTCACGTTGATCACAGCCTTCTTATGTCGAATGTGCTGGGGCAGCTCGATGAATGTTGAAGCCCCCGCGGTGAGAGGCTGGTAGCGATTGATATATACAGCGATGTTGAGGATCTCAATCATACTCCAGCCGGAATCACGTTGCTCGAAATCTTCCACCTTTGATAGCAGATCACCCCATGCACGTGTAAACCAACCATTTATATCGCTCGATGGGAGAAGAATTGCCACGTTGGAGGTGTTGAAACTCTTAACTTCGGTGGAGATCTCTTCGTGCTTGACATTTTCGAATTTGCATGATAATATGAGGTTAACCTTCACATTTCCCTCCTTGCGCAGTACCAGCTCCAACTTCTCGGTGACGACGCGCTGCACATCGTTCAGACAGGCGTCCAAATTTTTATGACGGAGATTTGTGACAAATCTCGTTCTGATTTGGCTGGCGAAAGCACTATCCACGTCGTCCCGTTGTATACCCGCTGGAGTACCGATATTTCCAACCGTCACCACTGCGCGTTGCTGCAACTGCTTGATCTTTGTCAGCCAAGATTGCAGGAGTGCGATCATACGTTGGATCCGTATTTTCGCACCAACGGTTGTTCCTCGTTGCATGGAAATATTGCGCAGAACTTGGATATTCGCAATTCCAATATCAGTCCAATGATTGATGACAGCGTCATTATCTCCTCCGGGTGGTTGCTCTCTCAGCAAATCGTACGTCCCCTCCATCTGCTCTGCAAGTCCCATATACGCCTCGACTGCCATGACTTTGACGTTGATATAAGCTGAACTTTTGTACTACTTTTTTTTGACTTGCACGTATCGTGTAAGACTGACGAGTCTGCATCGGATGCGTTGAGCTTATATACAGGGTGTCCCTAAATTGCCTCCCACGGACTAGCCAGCGTGATACCTCGTTAAAATCCGACCGAGAATTTTTTTTCCGGAAGCTCGTCCGACGCATAGTTTTTGAATTATAAGCGATAGCGCTAGGCCAATCAGAGTGCACCATTTCATCTAGATTTGCCGCCACGGAAATTGCTGTTTTGTTCGCCTGGGTGAATTATTATTATTCGGTTACAAAGTAAATATCGGCACCTCCCCTCACTCGCTGTTGTACCCCTACTCGAGCGCTGACCTCGGTATTGTTGCCGCGGCACACGCTGCCGGCCGCACATCCACGGACGCACACTCGTGTGTGTGAAACAAGCGAATGCCCAGCTACGCAATACTACGAAACACACATCTACGAGTGAAAATAAAAATAAATCTCGAAATAAATCAGCGGATTTAAGATTTAATGTTATAAAATACTCCGAATCATCGTACCGTGATAACGGAGGTACGTGAATATCACTGTCAACGAATTGACGCGCTCGTCACATCTTCCATAATTACTCACCCAATCAAGCTGGCTCAAAATTGTCAAAATAATGTTGAATTGAATTATTTAATTTAGTTTCACAGAAAAATCGGAAAAAAATTGACGAAATTTTTAGGTATTGACGTGAATTGGGGTAAGTTATCGAGAATTCTTGCGAAAAAAACTAATTCAATCGAATTGAATGAATTAATTTGAACTAACGGAAGAAACAACAAGGAATTAATTGAAATTATTCAGATATTCACTAGAATCAAAGTGTATTACCGAGAATTGATGGTAGAAGTACTGCATTAATTGAATTGAAAGAATTCACTCGAATAAAGTTGAATTTAGTTGAATTAATCTAAATTAACAGAATTGTGTTGAATCAAATGAATTATTCTGGTTTGTTTCAACCTGCGGAATTAATGTGGCAAACAAATGTTAAGTTATTTCCCCCTCGACTTATACCTTGCCTGAGCTTATTCGTGGATTGTTGACTGTCGATAAAAGATCTTATGAAATCACCGTATCGATACGAACGACAAATCAGCTAAACTTCGGGTGACGATTGATTTTTTATTTAGACGCAGTGATTAAGTATGCGAGGATTCGTCGTTACGTACGTATAGCAGGTATTCCGTATACCCACCAAATTACAGACTCTACGAGCCTGACTATTTTACATTTCATCAGTTAAATTGTTGTGACAATCGTCACATGAAAGAAAGGCTGATTTTCATTCAATAATTTATCAGCCCAATTCAACTGTCCTTTGTTAATTTTTCAAGCTACTTCGTGAACGTGAACTTTCGTATCGTAAGAAAAACTCATACAAACTCAGTGATGTGAAATTATTATTTCAACGATTTTGTATAGTATTTATCTGTTTTTCGTCTTTCGTTTTTTCTCACGGTGGTTTTATCAAATCTAAATAATTTTATCGTAATCACGATAGAATATCGTTGGTCCGGCCCTTGATTAGCCGAGGCTCCGGGGTATAAATAATGCCATAAAATAAGGCACCGACTCGTTAGATTGGTCCGCATCAGTCGAGTAGTCCAGTCGGAACCTACATGACTTCATTCGACAAGGAACTAAGACTCGGCAATTTTTTGACTGGTTAACTAGATCTGTAAGTTTGCCCTACAAAATGATTCCAAATATGCCGACAATTTTTTCTAGATATTTCAAAATTCCGTAATTCAGCGTGGTTTTTTTTTTTTGCTCATTTTAGAGAAAAACGGTTCCCACACGGTTGTCCATCGTATTGCCCTCAAATTAGACTTATACGAAAATCACAAATCATTGTTAGTTTACTTGTGAATTGCCGCTAGGCACAGACATCGAGCATGTTGTTTAATTGCTGTCATAAATTCAGTGAATTTTCAATGCCATATCCTGAAACTCATCCGACGTGTAGAACAATCTTTTCATGATATTCTAGTTCTGATTCGATGTTTTAATGTAGGTAGCAACGAGAAAATAATAATGGTATTATGAGCGTTTGTTCTTTACAATCTAGTTTGTTATTGCAAATTTGTTGAACGCATTTTTTTTTAATTCCAGCTTATTTTTTATTCCAGAACGTAACGCAGTACGCAAATTATTACGTGTGAGTGCACGTTCAAACCACGCGTTCGACTTTACCCTTATCTTGCGGTCATGCCAATAAAATACTGAAAAATGACAGTTACCAATTTTTTTTACCACTGACACACCATTGCGAAAAAATTAAAAAAATTACGGAAAATCACATCACAGCAAATATTTATACCGTAAAAAAAAGAAACTGATGCCTATCTAAAATCCACCGGAAACCGGCGATCTGAATGTTCAAAAATTTTTAGAAGATGGAATTTCTTAAAGGAAAATCCAAATAAAATTCTCGGTATGTACACATGGCTGGTGGGTCTGTGTTTTTATTCCAAATATTCTGAGTAGCAATATCGGAGTCATCGTGAAAAAACTGAAAATCACGTTTTATGCGCTAACTTCAAGCTAAATGGAGCTGGCAGGGTAAAATTTCGTATGGGTCAGTCACTTACCACACTGAGAGAAATTTTTAGCTCCGATTACCGCTCAGTTTTTAACTATTTTCATTTTTTACCACAATCGAAAAATATTATAGTTCTGGGTAGAAAATGAAAATTACTTCTCTAGCTGTGACCAGAAAGTTTAGTATCCGTTACTATTCTTTTTCATTGCGATCACTGTTACTACATTTTCTTGTAACTGTTGTCAAAATTTAATGCTTTGTGCAACAATAAATTGACTCTAAAGCCTTGTTCAACTAAAAAAGTACAGTAAACCGAAGAAATTCATTTTGCGTTGCGATTACCAAAAAAAGGATCGACAATAGCGCAAAAGGATTACGTGTACCTCGTTCTTCGTAATTCCAACAATATTCAAACAGTTTTTTTTTTAACGATACCTGTTTCACTGATTTCATCTAGTTACTATAACAAATTACATTTTTGTCAGTGCACCACAAATTCGCAGAATTCGTTTCGAGAGAGGGCACTTTCGCATGCTTAATCAACTATGCCGTTCACAATACATTACCCACGCGAAAGTGTGGCCGAATAAAAAGTTTGTTAGTCTTAACAGAATATTTCAGCATTTTTTTTTTTTTTTTTTTAATTTGCAATCAAATTTTCATAACTCTTCACTCTTCTTAACTTGGTTGGAAGAACGCAAAAGCATTTTTCGAGTCCATTAAATTATGTAGTATTGTATAAAATTCGGTAGGCATTTGTTATACTGTATTTGGAATTCACTGAACATACTGCTGAATTTACCTGACAAGTTTACAAAGGAATTCGATTACAGTCCGTTAAAATAAAAAATCTCTAGTAGCAAAAGTAATCGGTATTTATCTCTATTAATTTCACTGTACAATTTAGAAGAAAATACTGTACGTGGCCCGTCCGTGAAATGTTTTTGACTCGTACGATGATTTCAATACGAACTAAAGGTGCGAGCCGTTTAACTCGTTCTGGCGCGTACGGAAATCTTCGTTCTAGCCCTAAAAACACCTACTTTACGGGCATGCCTCTAAAAGTACTATTGAAGGTAAGATCGTCGGCTACCTGGCTCCACTGGTCGCCGATAAATGACCATAGACTGGAGCTGTAAAAACAATTGCCATCACGAAACATCGGGATTCGTAAGAGTCATTCTCAGGTAAAAGAGAAGCTTGATTCTGTGTCAGAGTCACATAATGATTATTTTTTAGGTGTTGAATTCTCGTCCACCGATGACGTGATGTATAAAAAACGGACTATTGCTTCTCTCCGAAACAGCTACTATTGTGTTATTGTAGTTCGAGAACCGAGAAAAAAATTAAAAAAAAACCCTATTACCGTTTTACAAATTCTATCTTTGAAGCGAATTAAGATATCATCAGACCCTCAGATGTTTATTTTTCATGTGCGTCATGAAATCAAGAGCCCTGGGAAATAATGATCGGCCACGGTGTTTCGATTTTTCACCGAAAAGATCATTTTCGTGTTCGTACCGAGCTGTGCTTTTTCATACATAATTTCGCATGAAAAAAGGGTGCTGCGGCACCCTTTTACTGCGGTAAAAGCGAACAAAAAAAATTAAAAATTTCGAAATATCTGCTGGATGACTTACAATTAATTTTTTATTTTCATTAAAAATATCGTCAAAGTAGTACCCCACGGGCGGAAAGAGAAACATCACGAAATTTTTGGCAGATTATTAATAATTCATTCACTTAACACGTATTTTTCATTGGACAACGCGTTAGGAATTTATATTAGATAACCCACCAAAACCTTCATAACATTTTTTTCAACTGTAGAGTACGTCTTTGATGATAAATTATGAATGGGAAAAGAAACGTAACTCGATGTGACAATCAAACACGATATTCGATGAACAAATCTCATTTTTCTCCCACTCCTAATCACGAAAAAACGCTGTACCTTAATTCTGGCAACGTAAGTTCTATTAAGTTCGATGAATCGATGATATCACAGTTACGAAATGAAAAATATCGGATGGCACTCTCGTTCATCTTCGTTACTGATGATGACCAATCCGTCTTTGCAAAATTATTTTGTGGCTCTGAAAAGTGCCGTTTTGTATTTGGCTCTAAAAAGTGCCGATTTTGATGACTCCTCACCGGTGCAGAAATTGTTCAAAATGTCCCCCGTTTTCTCGGAGGCAAAGCCTACAACGTTGGACCAGCTGGCCAATTGCTGCGCGAACGATTTCCGGCGTCACCGTCGCCGTTGCCTCAACGATTTTTACCTCCAGGGCTTCCAAAGAATTCGGTGGATCCTTATAGACGAATTCCTTGATCAGACCCCAAAGGCAATAATCTAGAGGATTCAGATCGGGTGATCTCGGTGGCCAAGCGATGGGACCCCCACGGCCTATCCACCTATCCGGAAATCGTTCGTTCAGAAATTGACGAGTCCGGGCACTGAAATGTGCCGGAGCACCGTCATGTTGAAACAACATTTCCGCTCGCCGTTCAAGCGGGCGGTCTTCGAGAAGATCTGGAATCCGATCTTCCAAAAACTGTCGATAGGTTTCACCGTCTAGTCTTGCGGGTAAAACGCAGAGACCGATCTGTAACAAGAATTACCCTCTATCAAATTGTTGCATAATAAATCCATAATGCTCGTCGAATCATTGATTAGTTTTGACTAATATTTAATATGAATCATACATATGTCATGATTTTACTGATTTACCGAGGTTGTTTGTCTCAACATCAGTAAAACGGATCTTCACTGAATTTTTTAAAATCAAGCCAACGAGACGATAGAAATTTATAATATCTGTATTCGAGCATTATCGAGTAAGCTTACCAACTCGTCGTCGATCATGCCACCCCACACGTTCAGGCTCCAACGAATCTGATTTCTACACTCCCGAATATCATGCGGGTTTTCTTCGGCCCAATTGTGAATGTTATGGCAGTTAAATACTCCATCCCGATCAAAATTTGACTCGTCTGTAAATAAAATATTAAAAACGAATAACGGGTCCGCTTCGCTTTGTTCCAAAACCCATGTGCAAAATATCCGTCTCGCGGCACGGTCGGGCCCGTGCAAGGCTTGCACCTTCTGCGTATGGTAAGGACGCAAATCGTTTGATCTTAATATTCGATGTACGGTCGAGTTATCCGTTTGGTACTCCGCTGCCAAACCACGTGTACTTTTATCGGGCGTCCTTGCCACATCCTCCAGAATTCGTTCTTCAAACTGTACCGTCCGTCTTGATCTCGGACGTCCTGCGTTTGATCGGTTGGGGACAAAGGTGCCAGTTTCTAATAAACTCCTTTCCAATCGTCTGAAAGTTTTCGCATCCGGATGTCGTCTTACTGGATATCGAACCGCGTACTCACGAGCTGCTGCCCCCGCGACGTTGTTGCACGCTCCCATCGTCAGTACCATATCATACATTTCACGATTAGAATACTCCATTGTTTAATAAAGAAGTTATTGGCTCTGAAAAGTGCCGGTTTTCAAGAGTTTATTGTTACTTGTATACGCGAGCGAGGCTAATAACAATATGACCCAATTTCGCAGTTGGAAGCGCGTTGTTTATAACAACTGACTTCCGAGTTGCTATGCAGTCGCATGAGATTTTCTACACAAAGGGTGTGAAATAAATACGAGTTCGATAAAATACGAAATACTAGCAGACCCGTTTAGTTTCCTGATTTGCTGGTACATCATTCGCTTGCTAAACTGGTAAGAGAAGACAGACTGAACAAACCTAGATTATTTAGGAATAATTTATTGAGTGTAACTTTGTGAACAGACAAAAATCTAGCAGGAACATGATTTACCAAGAACTCAAATGATCAGTATTTACTGATTATTTAGATCATCAATTGATGATTTCAAGAAATATGTCATTTAATACCGCTGAAATAAGTTCAAAGTATTTCGTATTTTATCGAACTCGTATTTATTTCACACCCTTTGTGTAGAAAATCTCATGCGACTGCATAGCAACTCGGAAGTCAGTTGTTATAAACAACGCGCTTCCAACTGCGAAATTGGGTCATATTGTTATTAGCCTCGCTCGCGTATACAAGTAACAATAAACTCTTGAAAACCGGCACTTTTCAGAGCCAATAACTTCTTTATTAAACAATGGAGTATTCTAATCGTGAAATGTATGATATGGTACTGACGATGGGAGCGTGCAACAACGTCGCGGGGGCAGCAGCTCGTGAGTACGCGGTTCGATATCCAGTAAGACGACATCCGGATGCGAAAACTTTCAGACGATTGGAAAGGAGTTTATTAGAAACTGGCACCTTTGTCCCCAACCGATCAAACGCAGGACGTCCGAGATCAAGACGGACGGTACAGTTTGAAGAACGAATTCTGGAGGATGTGGCAAGGACGCCCGATAAAAGTACACGTGGTTTGGCAGCGGAGTACCAAACGGATAACTCGACCGTACATCGAATATTAAGATCAAACGATTTGCGTCCTTACCATACGCAGAAGGTGCAAGCCTTGCACGGGCCCGACCGTGCCGCGAGACGGATATTTTGCACATGGGTTTTGGAACAAAGCGAAGCGGACCCGTTATTCGTTTTTAATATTTTATTTACAGACGAGTCAAATTTTGATCGGGATGGAGTATTTAACTGCCATAACATTCACAATTGGGCCGAAGAAAACCCGCATGATATTCGGGAGTGTAGAAATCAGATTCGTTGGAGCCTGAACGTGTGGGGTGGCATGATCGACGACGAGTTGGTAAGCTTACTCGATAATGCTCGAATACAGATATTATAAATTTCTATCGTCTCGTTGGCTTGATTTTAAAAAATTCAGTGAAGATCCGTTTTACTGATGTTGAGACAAACAACCTCGGTAAATCAGTAAAATCATGACATATGTATGATTCATATTAAATATTAGTCAAAACTAATCAATGATTCGACGAGCATTATGGATTTATTATGCAACAATTTGATAGAGGGTAATTCTTGTTACAGATCGGTCTCTGCGTTTTACCCGCAAGACTAGACGGTGAAACCTATCGACAGTTTTTGGAAGATCGGATTCCAGATCTTCTCGAAGACCGCCCGCTTGAACGGCGAGCGGAAATGTTGTTTCAACATGACGGTGCTCCGGCACATTTCAGTGCCCGGACTCGTCAATTTCTGAACGAACGATTTCCGGATAGGTGGATAGGCCGTGGGGGTCCCATCGCTTGGCCACCGAGATCACCCGATCTGAATCCTCTAGATTATTGCCTTTGGGGTCTGATCAAGGAATTCGTCTATAAGGATCCACCGAATTCTTTGGAAGCCCTGGAGGTAAAAATCGTTGAGGCAACGGCGACGGTGACGCCGGAAATCGTTCGCGCAGCAATTGGCCAGCTGGTCCAACGTTGTAGGCTTTGCCTCCGAGAAAACGGGGGACATTTTGAACAATTTCTGCACCGGTGAGGAGTCATCAAAATCGGCACTTTTTAGAGCCAAATACAAAACGGCACTTTTCAGAGCCACAAAATAATTTTGCAAAGACGGATTGGTCATCATCAGTAACGAAGATGAACGAGAGTGCCATCCGATATTTTTCATTTCGTAACTGTGATATCATCGATTCATCGAACTTAATAGAACTTACGTTGCCAGAATTAAGGTACAGCGTTTTTTCGTGATTAGGAGTGGGAGAAAAATGAGATTTGTTCATCGAATATCGTGTTTGATTGTCACATCGAGTTACGTTTCTTTTCCCATTCATAATTTATCATCAAAGACGTACTCTACAGTTGAAAAAAATGTTATGAAGGTTTTGGTGGGTTATCTAATATAAATTCCTAACGCGTTGTCCAATGAAAAATACGTGTTAAGTGAATGAATTATTAATAATCTGCCAAAAATTTCGTGATGTTTCTCTTTCCGCCCGTGGGGTACTACTTTGACGATATTTTTAATGAAAATAAAAAATTAATTGTAAGTCATCCAGCAGATATTTCGAAATTTTTAATTTTTTTTGTTCGCTTTTACCGCAGTAAAAGGGTGCCGCAGCACCCTTTTTTCATGCGAAATTATGTATGAAAAAGCACAGCTCGGTACGAACACGAAAATGATCTTTTCGGTGAAAAATCGAAACACCGTGGCCGATCATTATTTCCCAGGGCTCTTGATTTCATGACGCACATGAAAAATAAACATCTGAGGGTCTGATGATATCTTAATTCGCTTCAAAGATAGAATTTGTAAAACGGTAATAGGGTTTTTTTTTAATTTTTTTCTCGGTTCTCGAACTACAATAACACAATAGTAGCTGTTTCGGAGAGAAGCAATAGTCCGTTTTTTATACATCACGTCATCGGTGGACGAGAATTCAACACCTAAAAAATAATCATTATGTGACTCTGACACAGAATCAAGCTTCTCTTTTACCTGAGAATGACTCTTACGAATCCCGATGTTTCGTGATGGCAATTGTTTTTACAGCTCCAGTCTATGGTCATTTATCGGCGACCAGTGGAGCCAGGTAGCCGACGATCTTACCTTCAATAGTACTTTTAGAGGCATGCCCGTAAAGTAGGTGTTTTTAGGGCTAGAACGAAGATTTCCGTACGCGCCAGAACGAGTTAAACGGCTCGCACCTTTAGTTCGTATTGAAATCATCGTACGAGTCAAAAACATTTCACGGACGGGCCACGTACAGTATTTTCTTCTAAATTGTACAGTGAAATTAATAGAGATAAATACCGATTACTTTTGCTACTAGAGATTTTTTATTTTAACGGACTGTAATCGAATTCCTTTGTAAACTTGTCAGGTAAATTCAGCAGTATGTTCAGTGAATTCCAAATACAGTATAACAAATGCCTACCGAATTTTATACAATACTACATAATTTAATGGACTCGAAAAATGCTTTTGCGTTCTTCCAACCAAGTTAAGAAGAGTGAAGAGTTATGAAAATTTGATTGCAAATTAAAAAAAAAAAAAAAAAAATGCTGAAATATTCTGTTAAGACTAACAAACTTTTTATTCGGCCACACTTTCGCGTGGGTAATGTATTGTGAACGGCATAGTTGATTAAGCATGCGAAAGTGCCCTCTCTCGAAACGAATTCTGCGAATTTGTGGTGCACTGACAAAAATGTAATTTGTTATAGTAACTAGATGAAATCAGTGAAACAGGTATCGTTAAAAAAAAAAACTGTTTGAATATTGTTGGAATTACGAAGAACGAGGTACACGTAATCCTTTTGCGCTATTGTCGATCCTTTTTTTGGTAATCGCAACGCAAAATGAATTTCTTCGGTTTACTGTACTTTTTTAGTTGAACAAGGCTTTAGAGTCAATTTATTGTTGCACAAAGCATTAAATTTTGACAACAGTTACAAGAAAATGTAGTAACAGTGATCGCAATGAAAAAGAATAGTAACGGATACTAAACTTTCTGGTCACAGCTAGAGAAGTAATTTTCATTTTCTACCCAGAACTATAATATTTTTCGATTGTGGTAAAAAATGAAAATAGTTAAAAACTGAGCGGTAATCGGAGCTAAAAATTTCTCTCAGTGTGGTAAGTGACTGACCCATACGAAATTTTACCCTGCCAGCTCCATTTAGCTTGAAGTTAGCGCATAAAACGTGATTTTCAGTTTTTTCACGATGACTCCGATATTGCTACTCAGAATATTTGGAATAAAAACACAGACCCACCAGCCATGTGTACATACCGAGAATTTTATTTGGATTTTCCTTTAAGAAATTCCATCTTCTAAAAATTTTTGAACATTCAGATCGCCGGTTTCCGGTGGATTTTAGATAGGCATCAGTTTCTTTTTTTTACGGTATAAATATTTGCTGTGATGTGATTTTCCGTAATTTTTTTAATTTTTTCGCAATGGTGTGTCAGTGGTAAAAAAAATTGGTAACTGTCATTTTTCAGTATTTTATTGGCATGACCGCAAGATAAGGGTAAAGTCGAACGCGTGGTTTGAACGTGCACTCACACGTAATAATTTGCGTACTGCGTTACGTTCTGGAATAAAAAATAAGCTGGAATTAAAAAAAAATGCGTTCAACAAATTTGCAATAACAAACTAGATTGTAAAGAACAAACGCTCATAATACCATTATTATTTTCTCGTTGCTACCTACATTAAAACATCGAATCAGAACTAGAATATCATGAAAAGATTGTTCTACACGTCGGATGAGTTTCAGGATATGGCATTGAAAATTCACTGAATTTATGACAGCAATTAAACAACATGCTCGATGTCTGTGCCTAGCGGCAATTCACAAGTAAACTAACAATGATTTGTGATTTTCGTATAAGTCTAATTTGAGGGCAATACGATGGACAACCGTGTGGGAACCGTTTTTCTCTAAAATGAGCAAAAAAAAAAAACCACGCTGAATTACGGAATTTTGAAATATCTAGAAAAAATTGTCGGCATATTTGGAATCATTTTGTAGGGCAAACTTACAGATCTAGTTAACCAGTCAAAAAATTGCCGAGTCTTAGTTCCTTGTCGAATGAAGTCATGTAGGTTCCGACTGGACTACTCGACTGATGCGGACCAATCTAACGAGTCGGTGCCTTATTTTATGGCATTATTTATACCCCGGAGCCTCGGCTAATCAAGGGCCGGACCAACGATATTCTATCGTGATTACGATAAAATTATTTAGATTTGATAAAACCACCGTGAGAAAAAACGAAAGACGAAAAACAGATAAATACTATACAAAATCGTTGAAATAATAATTTCACATCACTGAGTTTGTATGAGTTTTTCTTACGATACGAAAGTTCACGTTCACGAAGTAGCTTGAAAAATTAACAAAGGACAGTTGAATTGGGCTGATAAATTATTGAATGAAAATCAGCCTTTCTTTCATGTGACGATTGTCACAACAATTTAACTGATGAAATGTAAAATAGTCAGGCTCGTAGAGTCTGTAATTTGGTGGGTATACGGAATACCTGCTATACGTACGTAACGACGAATCCTCGCATACTTAATCACTGCGTCTAAATAAAAAATCAATCGTCACCCGAAGTTTAGCTGATTTGTCGTTCGTATCGATACGGTGATTTCATAAGATCTTTTATCGACAGTCAACAATCCACGAATAAGCTCAGGCAAGGTATAAGTCGAGGGGGAAATAACTTAACATTTGTTTGCCACATTAATTCCGCAGGTTGAAACAAACCAGAATAATTCATTTGATTCAACACAATTCTGTTAATTTAGATTAATTCAACTAAATTCAACTTTATTCGAGTGAATTCTTTCAATTCAATTAATGCAGTACTTCTACCATCAATTCTCGGTAATACACTTTGATTCTAGTGAATATCTGAATAATTTCAATTAATTCCTTGTTGTTTCTTCCGTTAGTTCAAATTAATTCATTCAATTCGATTGAATTAGTTTTTTTCGCAAGAATTCTCGATAACTTACCCCAATTCACGTCAATACCTAAAAATTTCGTCAATTTTTTTCCGATTTTTCTGTGAAACTAAATTAAATAATTCAATTCAACATTATTTTGACAATTTTGAGCCAGCTTGATTGGGTGAGTAATTATGGAAGATGTGACGAGCGCGTCAATTCGTTGACAGTGATATTCACGTACCTCCGTTATCACGGTACGATGATTCGGAGTATTTTATAACATTAAATCTTAAATCCGCTGATTTATTTCGAGATTTATTTTTATTTTCACTCGTAGATGTGTGTTTCGTAGTATTGCGTAGCTGGGCATTCGCTTGTTTCACACACACGAGTGTGCGTCCGTGGATGTGCGGCCGGCAGCGTGTGCCGCGGCAACAATACCGAGGTCAGCGCTCGAGTAGGGGTACAACAGCGAGTGAGGGGAGGTGCCGATATTTACTTTGTAACCGAATAATAATAATTCACCCAGGCGAACAAAACAGCAATTTCCGTGGCGGCAAATCTAGATGAAATGGTGCACTCTGATTGGCCTAGCGCTATCGCTTATAATTCAAAAACTATGCGTCGGACGAGCTTCCGGAAAAAAAATTCTCGGTCGGATTTTAACGAGGTATCACGCTGGCTAGTCCGTGGGAGGCAATTTAGGGACACCCTGTATAGGCCGATATATCGCAAGAATTTGGGAACGGTGCGCACCGCGTTCTGCGCATATCGGAAGGAAAAATGACGCCAGAGATGCGGTGCGCACTGCGTTCTGCGCATTTCGGAAGAAAAAATGACGTCAGAGACGACTGGGTCCACCCTTCACCCAATCCGCATCCCTAAATTTTTGGGTTTTATTGCTCTCCCGGCTCAGCAGAGATGATAAAATTAGTGTAAAAAAATGACGTCAAAGACAGCGGGGTCCGCAGTTCCCGCCTCCATCATCCCTAAATTTTTGCGGTTTATTGCTCGTTTGAAGTCACCCGGTTCCGCAGCTGCATTTTGCCTAAAAGCGTGTTGGAACAGGTTTACACCCTCTCCCCTCCCCCTCTCCACGAACCCACTGCCGCCTACGATGGATGCCCACCTAAGTATAAAAATCTGCGCAAATGCTGTGAGTAGAGTAGCAATGTATAGTTTCCCAAGCATGCAATGGAAATCGGTCAACGAAGTGCAGGTAGTGGGCGGTGCAGGTACAAAAAAATCTTGTCTTGCCCGCTCTTGACTGGCTGGTATATGCACACATAGTTTTTTAGTTTTATGAGTCATTAAGCAGCGTGGGACATACGGTGGGAAAAATCGGTCAACGAAAAGCAGGTAGCGAACAGTGTTTGGTGTAAGAAAAATCTTGTCTTGCCCGCTCCTGAGCGGCTGGTATGTGTACACATAGTTTTGGGTTTCACGACTCTTCATAGCGAACAAGTCTGAGCCTGCACATCCTCAACCATATGAGCGTGGGGTATGCAACGAGAAAAAAATCGGCAAACGAAAAGCTGGTAGTATACAATACAATAATTGTAGAAAAATGGGCGAATGAAACTATCGTAATAATTATAGATGTCTAAAATAGCGATGATGATGATGATGATGATGATGATGATAACGTTAGCGAACAGGATAACGATAATGATTTTATGGATTATTTCGGGGAATAAACTACGCTGAATTCATAATTATTGATTATATATTTTTCACAAGTGAAAATTCATAAAATTTAAATTTTTCATGACGAGAATGGGTGAAAGTTATAAAGATATATATTTGTAATGTATCCTATTTCTGGATTATAATTTCATCGAATAGTAAATTTCTTTAATTCTATGTATAAGCTATGATATAATTGAGATTAATTCTATTGAATATTCTACATATAAACCCGAGTATAATTGTATATATTGTAATAAATTTTATTGTTACTTTGGTAAATAATGTCCATATTATCTATACATGTAGGATTTGGAGTAACAGGGATCCTACGTATTAAAGCGTGCGAAGGGTAAAATATAAATGGATATTTATTAACGTTTTACAGATGCGTGGATACGGAGATCTCGTTATTGCGCGGTTACTGTATCGGTACTCTAGCGTGCGTTTTGGATATCGATCCGTGATTGACTTTTGTGTGAGGCGAAGGATCTTCGCTCCGTTTTTGCCCGCTAGAGTGGGGAAAGCGCGCTGACGATTATTCCCGAAATTGGGCGATAAGCACCGAGCATTGCCTCGCTCTAATACTAGAGTGAGTGCGTGTATGTGGCAGGCGCCACATACACACGATTGCAACCTAGTTAGTCTTTAATTAGAGGATCCGGTCCATCCGCGATATCGCCATCGGGTCCTGGTGTGTAATGTACGCCACATCTGCGAAAACTTGCGATGACGTGGTCCATTTTCATATTCTCTGGTAGTTCATCCCACGCATCATTGATGGAGTTTGATGCGAACGTGCGGATAAATTCTTTTGGTAAAAAAGCTATATCCTCGGACATCATTCCCCTTAAACCGTCCAATTCTTTGTACAGACGGAAGGATTTCTCAAGGAAGCTGGTACACTCCTTCAAATACCAACTCCTTAGTCGCTGCACATTTTCAAAGGCGCAATTGTATGCCGGGATGTATTCAGAGTTGTCATCATACCAAAATGAGCCTGGCGCTGCTGCTTGCTGGAGGTTATTCGCTGAAGAGTATCCATGGTTCGCGTCATGCCACGGTGCCGCTTTCATATACCTCAATTTTTCCATTGCAGGGGGTATGATATGCAAATCTTTCGTATTAATAACCCTCGTTGTACCATCGACGATCTCCGTCAGCCATGCTTTCTTCTCCGCCCCTTTGACGTATACGTAACACGCATTTCCAACCATTTTTCTCACAATCTTCGTCACATCTTCGTGAGATTTGTTGCCCGCATTCCATGATATTTTGTGGTGATTGTGTGTCAACCATACATTGGTAGCTCTACATTCAAGTAGTAAGCTTGCTAAATCATAGGGAGGCTTGAAAATGATGTAATCCAGACCCGACCCGTTTACATTCATGACTGCGACTTCCTTGGGTACAAACTTCATGTTATGACCGATAAAACATTGCACGTCTAGGATCATCGCCATGTTAAGGAGTGGGAATGCTGCGCTCGATTATATACTGACGGATGGTATGTGGAAGACTGACTATTCCATCTCCAGCACACCCGCTTTTATCCCCTCGTGGATGAATTTTGTGAAAGTAGCGGGGGATCACATAGTTCATTTAAGGCACATAACTGCATGAAAATTCAAACTTGTTGAATTTTTCACCAAGGTATTTCATTTGCACACGATTTTCCCTGGCCATGCTACAGATTCCAGTCAGCTGACTGGAATCTTCTTGTAGAACTCTTACGATTCTCGGTGGTAAGAAGACGTTGTATTCTGCATCGATCGTCGCCAGAACACGTACCCCGAATTTTGTTTTGACCAGTCGTAACCCGATGACGTCATACACTCCCCCAATTTCGAGTTCCGACATCTTCTTGGTTGGCAGATTCTCCAGGCGGCTGACGTGGTTAACTTTTGCTAGATCCATCGCGTTTCGAGGTTATTTCACAAGCGAGAACAGTTCACAATGAGAATACGATGAGAACAGAGTGACGATTACGATAGACGTACGCTTTATATACCACCCACCCCCACTACAATTTTCCATTGGACAAGTCTCGACAGGAATTATGTTGTGTGTGTGTGCGCGCGCGCGTGTGGCTGTGTGTGTGTGTCAAATTCTTTGAAAATACACATCTTGCGGCAAACCGCGAAAATGATCAACGGGGGGGCGGTACTGCCGCGGATTGGGGGCGCGGCTGGGTTGGGCGCGAGGGGGGAAAGCGTGAGATAGAGAGAGAGAGAGAGAGAGAGAGAGAGAGAGAGAGAGAGAGAGAGAGAGAGAGAGAGAGAGAGAGAGAGAGAGAAAGAGAGAGATAGATGTTTTATTATGCCCTAGAACACTTTGGGGCAAGAGAAAAACTACAGTGTAGGAAAAGTATTATAAAAGTATATAAGTATAAAATTAAAATAAAATACAATAAAATAAAATATAATATAATATACAATAAAATAAAATAAAATAAGATAAAATAAACTAAAATAAAATGTAATATAGAATATAAAATAATAAAATTTAGATAGAATAAAGTAAAGTAGGTAGATTAAATGAAAAACACAATCAAATAAGCGAAATAAAATGAAACAAAAATAAACTAGCACTACGCAATACTATTACTTCAGGTAGTTTAAACATAGGTTAATTAATCGGGCTAGCTAGCTAGGGCAGAAACCTCATTTGATAAGAAGTACTCATACACCTTAGCCTTGAAAACAGCACATGAGGACGAGGAAGTAATGTCAGGAGGAAGAGAATGCCATAGGTAAACAGTAGTGAGATGGAAGGAGTTGCGGTAAATGCAAGTTCTATGTAGCGGAATATGAAAAGTATCAGCCATGCCCAGACGTGACGAATGACGAGCAGAATCATGATGTAGGGGAAATAGTTCAAGTAAGTACGACGGGGCATGGTTATGCAGAATATTATAAGTACCTATAGCTACAAAGTACTTCCTCTTGTCTGATACTGACAGCCACTCCAACCGTAATCGATACGGGGTGATATGTACATCACCACGTAGATCAAAAATGAATCGTATCGCACTGTTTACCAGTCGCTGAGAGATTGAGAGCGAGAGGGAGAGGGAGAGGGAGAGGGAGAGGGAGAGGGAGAGGGAGAGGGAGAGGGAGAGGGAGAGGGAGAGGGAGAGGGAGAGGGAGAGGGAGAGGGAGAGGGAGAGGGAGAGGGAGAGGGAGAGGGAGAGGGAGAGGGAGAGGGAGAGGGAGAGGGAGAGGGAGAGGGAGAGGGAGAGGGAGAGGGAGAGGGAGAGAGAGAGAGAGAGAGAGAGAGAGAGAGAGAGAGAGAGAGCCGTGAGTCGAAGGGCGGGGGGGCTAGGGGGGAGCTAGGGGGGAGCGATCCAGAACTCTCATATATACACTACTGGGGATAGAAGCAGCGCTTACCTTCTACATCCTTGCAACCCCCTTTCCATTCCCCTCGCGATTTTTGGGCAACCCCATTACTTCGCGAAACTCCCCAAAACGTGACTACTTATCACGACCGCCAGAACTAGAGTGGTCTCAAAAACCTACGACCTGCCGCAACACGGATCTCGATACGCCATCCCATACGTGACATCATACCCACAAGAATACGCAACTAAGCGCAAAAGAATACGCGCCGGCCACCAGCGGCAATCGCGTCCACCTTGGATTCCCGCGATGCGGAGATCTGCGTCGGCTCCCCCTCCGCAGCCTCGACATCCTTCCTTCGCAATTGTCGCTCGTCCGCCACTCCGTAATTTCCTCGAATTCGGTGCCGACTTCTTGCCTGATGCCGGTGTAACTCGAAAAATGAATAAAAAAACAAAAAACCTGAAATATCTTACGCTATTCGCTAAGGTGTCCCCTTTTGTAGTTTCGGACGCGTGACTCTAGTCCTGGCGCTCTTTTACAAAGACTTCGCGACTCAATTTCGGAAATTCCTCAATTTTCGTTGCGCCCAGGGTTCAAAGAGCTTCATGTAATGGGCATCAAAAATGCCAAGTTACAAAACATAATACACAAACCCAGCCGACTAGGTGGGAAGCTTTTTTCATCAGTTGTGATATTAGATTTATTCAGCGCTAGAAATTGGTCGATTTTTTGGTATTTTCAAACCTTAATTACTCATAAAATACAGAACGCCAAAATAGACTTTCAAAACTTTTTCTAATGGATGATTTAAGAGCCTAATCCGATTCTTGCAGACTGGAAATTGATTCTAGAAAAAAGTGATTAATAAAGTATCAATACAAAAAATCTGTTTTATTGACCCAAAAGATCGATTCTTGAGTGGATAGATCTAGAATCGCGCATCCCTACTAAATACATTGCCATCAATTACCTAGGTCTCACCACGTGGAGGTCGCTGCGATGAAGAGACCCACCCTATCCCGTCCCAACCTCCTAACCATGCCAAGAAAAATTAAAAGTGTTACATACATCGATAGAGATTCAAAAGAAAATTAGTAGATCAAAAAAATTGAGTTAGACATGCAGGAGTATATTAGAAATTGATAGATAAGGCGTATTGAAAAATCAACAAAATCTATGGTACAGAACATTATCAAAAGTAATGGCGCGTCAATAAATAAAATATATACATTCGATCGCGTGGAATACCACACTTTTCGCTTTCCGTTATGACGTTTCTTTGGTATAACAATTAATTATTATAGAAATAAAATGAATCTTCAAAATAAACTGTTTCAATGAATGTTATGGAATGAAAAATGCAAACATTCAGCAAATGAATATGAAAGATCATTATTCAGAAATTTTTTAATTTCTGAACTTAAAAACATAATGTGAAAACACGTTGTATCCGTGCAAAATTTCGAATGGGCTGTAACTGAAAAATGAAAATTTAACAAACAGGATATACATGCGAGGGTTGATTTGTAATATAAAAAATAAAAAAATGGCCTGCACACAAAGAAAACAATCCTTGAATCAAGAATTAAGATATTCTTGAATCAAGTGCTGAGTATTCTTCATTCAAGAATATGACATATTTTCATTCAAAAAATAGCATACTCTTGATCTAAAAAATAAAATATTCTTGAATCAAGAATAGTTTTCTATGTGTGACATTATTGTGAAATAGTTATAAATGAAAGAAAAAATATAGAAATATGTAAAAACGTCTGTATAGTTACTCGTTAGTACTGTCGGTTGTCGTTTTCTTTTTCTTACGGGTGGAAACATCAGTCGTTCAGTCTTTTGATTTGACCGCAGAATTTCTAACTTCAATTATTTGAGGAGGGTCGCGAATCGGAAGTTGTCGAGCACGTCTGGAGTCTACTATTTCTGGCAAAAAGAAGAAATAAAAAAAGTCAGCTAATTTATTTACCATTTTCAATTTCCAAAAATTGTCGTCACGAATAATTTTGTCAAAGATTAGTTCTTTCGGCGTCCAAAATACGAAATAGCACCACTTCCTCTTCGTAATGTGGAGAAGCCCCTGAACCTGATAAAAATAATTGTGTGACGTTATCAACTTGACTTCACCATTCGTAATGGACATAAATTTTATTTTTTTCGACTCTATGCCCTCCATTGGAGTCGACTTTTTGGCAGAAGCGGGATATTTCACCTCGATAATGGTGTCCTCGTCCACCAATCCATCAGGTGACGCCGCGAGGAACGGTAGCTCCTTCTCTACCACTAGACCACTGGATTCCACGATAACTCCATATTCCGAAGCAAACTGACTGATCGCCAAAGGCTCCTTTTCGATATCTCACCTTGTACTCGAGTTACCATGGAAATCGGTATAGCGAATTCGTTCAACTAATTTGACACAAGATGTTTGTGGCCGTCATTTTCAAATTTCACCAAGTATTGAGGCAGTCGACCGCGTTCTACGCTCATCGTACCATTCGTCAGACGTGCTTTGTCCTCTAGTTTGCCGTTCGATTACCAGTGTATCCACCGAATACAAGGCTTGCACGAAATTCTTCTTAGCGGCAGCCAATTTCTCTTCGGACATGTCTGGTTGCGACGGACACGCAGCGTCTGGGGCGTAGTCGGTGTCAGCCGACTGAGCGACGAAAGATTTTGATTTCGATTTGAAAGCCGGCTTTCGAGAGTGAAGAGATCGCGATTTATTTGTACAGTACGTGACGGTGAAGTTCCCCGGCCCACCCATTCCTAATTTCTGACTGACTTACGCATGGAACTGTCCACCGGCATTCATCTTTACTACGGCAGATTCGCATCTTGCTTGATATGATCCGCGAAGGGTGAAATTGACACGCTTGCCCCCTATAGCCTTAGCAATATGTGCGTTGTACAACTCGGCCACGTTGCTGTCGACGTCCCATATCAGGCTAGAGACCTGCTCAGTGAGTCCATTCATTGCCGAAAGGATCTCTTGGAAGATACCAGCCGCTATCATATCCTGCACATGGTTTATTTCACCCGGTTTCGGATTACCGTCGCAAAAATAACCACGGTCTTTACACAACCGATGGTCCTCAAAAACATGATTCAGACCGTTTTTTATATCTTCAAGCAATTCCTCGACCCGAACGTATCGCGGCTTATTAATTTCTGCTTTTCGATGACGAATAGCAGAAGTTACTGCATAACGTAGGCGTTTGAGTTTTTGCGCAAAAAATTTCGCAGAATCACTGTATCGACCTTACGGTTGACACAGAGATCTCGGAGTCAAGTACCACAGATTCGGAGCACCTGGTTGCAGCATTCAATTTTTAAGACTAGTGCCTCCGGTCCATACGGCATTGCATCGATAAGCTTCCGGTGGACGCTACTATCTCCATCTCTTATCAATTTATTATATTTTAGGCGGTGCATTTCTAAGCTACATTTGAATCCCTCTACTATCATGTCGGATTCCATTGCGGTAGTAGAACCCCCCTAGTTTTTGGCGCACTTATGATTCACGACTGATTTTAAATCCCCTTGTTTCGACCTATTATAAATGAAAGAATACTTGTTTCGGACCCCGATAAACAAAACGTTTTTCGTCCTATACCCTAATATTGCTGCTACACCTGAAAAAGAATCATATTTTGTAGGGTAAGATCGTTTGGCCCAAGACCCATCCGCAACAACCGCTACGCAAGGGTATCCGTCTTCGTCAACGTCACCTGCCTCACGGGCCAATCTCGCCTTTTCCTTCAGAGCCTTGATCATCTATTCCCGAGCAATATCATGATAGGCATCACAGACAATTTCGTGAAATTTATTTCATGTTTTCTTAGCCATGTAAGGCATATCTATAGCAGCGCTAATTTCTTTGAGTTGAGAAAAACCACCACCTGTGGACACAATTCCTGATACAATGGCTGACAAAGGGACCATACAGGTTGTCACTCACGGATTTTGATGGGTCTCAGATATGTCGTAGAGGGACCTATCCTGAGTACTTGAGTACAGGGATTTTTTTCAACGGCTCATAGTTTTCGAGAAAAATCGTTAGGAAATTAAACTCAAACCTATTATACCGGTAAAGTAATATAATTTCCGATCACGAGAGCGCAACCCAGTGGGCAAGGTTCACGGCTCCGACTCTGGCGGTCTCGGGTTCAAGTCCCACGGGATACTTTTTTTTTCTCACGAAATACAAATACATTGAATGGACTGTGAAAAATCGTCTCATTATTTATGATTATTTTATTTATTATTATTTTTGGAATTTTTTTTTTTTTTATTAAAAATTGTTTTTTTCATTTTTTTCATTGAAAAATTTTTTAAAATTATTCTTTTGTTACGGGGTAGATTGCGTAGGCTCCGATGAGCGGTAACCGGAGCTTACTCCACGCCCAGCCAAGGTGTTATTTGGCTATTGTAGGGTCCGTTCACGTCGACTATGCACTCGCGTGCTACTACTCCCAATGCAGGAAGCGAATGGAATAGAAAGGGATCGGTATTAAGGGAAGGTAAACGATTTAAAGTTTATTGTTACGAAGCGATAAATTGGAAGCGAAAATGGATTTATTTAGTGATGAAGCTCTCCTTTTAAAGTCTCGAGATAGACTGTTTTTACAATAATGTAGGTTGACGCAGCAGCCTTATTCTTTTGGAAGACATAAGAGGTTTATAAACGTCTTTTATCTATGATGACTACTATATCATTTAAAAGGGGACAAAACGGGCGATTTCATCCTTTGTAACATTACTCCCCCCGAGGAAAAGAGTCGACCCGACTCGGAAAAGTTACACAATTACAAAAAAAAGTGATCTAGCAGTCAGTGCTCGAAAGTGAGTTGGAGCTGTGGCTCTGCAAATTGAAAGACTCCCTTTTCACTATCTGGCATTTGCCCACAGTCTCAAGGTAAACCACAGAAAACCTTGAGCAGATAGTTGAGCGTTCAATTGAATTTCAAAGTTTGTGTGCCTTGATTTTATAAAGGTAAGTGTTAAGGGTGAGTAAGTGAGTTCTTCATGAGATTCCTTGGCCGAAGACACGAGACGGACCGAAGGGCAGGAGACAGAATGGATCCCAAAGGAAGAGATTTTCTTTCAAAGTTCTTGCGGGGATGAAGATAAGGACAGGTGAACCGACCCGGGGTTTCCTCCAGACACAGCACACCTTAGAGTTGGGAGGACAAAAGTGATAGGAAGCGGATGATTCTTAATTCCCTAAGCAAATTTGGGGGAAAAATGCATGATTGATTGGATTTATAACTCATTCAATGAAAGGAAAGGAACGATCTTATCTGAATATCCGGAGAACCCAGGCTATGACCGGACAAACAGTACAGCTGGAGGTAACATCGGGAACAGCCAAAGTCGGCAGATTCGTCGGGGAAAATCTATAAAAACTCAAAGAAACTGATATATTAGTTAGAAACAAAAAAAAAAAAGAGGATCGACCAAACGCTCACTACTTCATCTAAGCGCAGAACCGAAACACTCTTCAAGCCAAAGAAATCGATGTATCAAAATTTCCCGAATGGAACAACATCGAACTAACCTTAACCTGTCAACGAACTTTCTAACTTTCAGAGAGCTACTGAAACGATGCTCTTGACTGATAAGGAGCTAAGCGATCCAGATGAACGACTTTGGATTTCGAACGAGGGGAACGTCTAATTCTGAAAACAACGTCGTTAATCCGGTCAACAATAAAATAAGGACCTTCCCAATTACTTTGGAGTTTGGGACAACGCCCTTGTTGTCGATGAGGTTGAAATAACCAAACGGAATCTCCCTTCTCAAATTTTAAATTTCTAGCTCTAATGTCATAACGATCTTAGTCTTATCGGAGACCATACTAATTCTTTCCCTAGCAAATTCATGAACCTCGTCCAATTTTTGACGGAAAACGGAATTAAAAATCACCTGGGACGAAGCCACGGAAGGATTGACGCCCTTTTCTAAATCTGATGGAAGTCGAAGATCCCGACCTGTCAACATCATAGCTGGAGAAAAACTGGTAGTGTCGTGAATTGCAGAGCGTTACGAGAAAAGAAATACGGGAATCCACTTATCCCAATCTTTCTGATCCTGATCAACGAAAGAAGAAAGATAACGAAGAAGCGTCCTATTCAATCTTTCTATCATTCCATTAGAATGCGGATGCAAAGCGGTGGTACGAGTTTTTCTAATCCCTAAAATTTGAAGGAACTCCTTCATCAAATTCGACTCAAAATTTCGACCCTGATCTGTGTGTAATTCAAGAGGAGCTCCGTAACGACAGACGAATTCTCGAGCGAAAGCTCGAGCAACGGTGCTAGTTTCTTGATTCGGAATTGGGACTACTTCCAACCACTTTGTAAAATAATCTGCTATCACCAGGGCATAGCGATTTCCTGACCTAGAAAGAGGAAGAGGGCATAGGATATCCATTGCGACTCTTTCAAATGGAGCTCCTACGTTATATATTTGAAGAGAGCTCTTCCCTTTTTCACGAGGTCCCTTCTTGGCTAAACAAACCGTGCAAGTTCTGCACCAATTTTCAACGTCAGCTCGGCAGTGAGCCCAAAAATACCTTTCTCTGATCCTACCTAAAGTCTTATTAGAAGCGAAATGGCCACCAACAGGTGAATCATGAAAGCTTGACAAAATCTCAGTTATCTTTTCTCTAGGAACCAGAAGCTGCCAACGTACCGACCTGGAGTCAGGTGATTCCCATTTCCTATAAAGCAACTGATCGACAAGAAACAAGGAGTCCCACTGCGCCCAGTAAATTTTCAAAGACTGACTCATAGAAGATATTTCTTCCCACTGAGGCCTAACTCCTGTGGATTTCCAATTCCGAACCAGGAGGAGATCTGAATCTTTTCCCTGGGCGATGATCCAGTCTTCTTTATTTTCAACGAGAGAAATTTGACGAACGTTAAGCGAGGGATCTAGCTGTTTATTTAAACGAGAGCACTGTTTGCAATCGTCCCCGCGCGGACGACGAGAAAGTGCATCAGCATTACCATGCAGAACTCCGGGACGGTGTTTAATTTCGAAGTCATATTGACCTAACCTCTCCAACCATCGAGCTACTTGGCCTTCAGGTAATTTGAACGAAAGAAGCTAAGTTAAAGAAGCATTGTCTGTCAGAATCAAAAATTTCCTTCCATAAAGATAATGATGGAAATGGCAAATAGATTTTACCATCGCTAATAATTCCCTACGGGTAACACAATAATTGCGTTCTGGTTTAGACAAGACCCGACTGAAATAACTAATAACGCGCTCTTGGTTATCCTGAATTTGAGACAAAACCCCACCTATACCACAGAGAGAAGCGTCAGAATCTACGATGAATTGAGAATCGGTGATGGGATAAGCTAATATCGGTGACGAAGTCAATAATTTTTTAAGGAGAACAAAGGCTCCTTCGCATTCGGGGGTCCAATCGAAAACAACTTTAATTCCTGTAAGAGCATGGAGAGGTCTCGCTATAGAAGCAAAGCTCTTAACGAAACGTCTGTAATAAGTACAAAGTCCTAAGAAACTTTGAACCTTTGCTTTTGAATCGGGACGAGGCCAATTCAAAACCTTTTCTATTTTAGAAGGATCTGTCTCAACACCTTCCGCTAAAACGACGTGTCTGAGAAAAGTTACTTCCTTTTCGAAAAAATGACATTTTTTGGGACTCATTTTTAGACCAGCTTCGAGAAAAAGACTAAAAACCTGCTTAAGATTTTCCAATTCTTCATCAAAAGTCTTACCAAACACAATGATGTCATCGAGATAAACTAAACAAATCTTGCCAGTTAGACCTTGAAGGGCGAATTCTATCGCTCTTTCGAAGGTAGCTGGTGCGTTACAAACGCCAAAAGGCATAACTCTAAATTGCCAAGGTCCACCTAACCCTGTGACAAAAGCTGTTTTCGCTTTGTCTAATGGATTCATTTTGACTTGCTAATAACCACTCTGTAAATCAATTGTAGAGAACCAACGGGCACCAGAAATTAAATCAAGGGTATCTCCTATCTGAGGAAGCGGATATGCATCTTTCTTGGTGATCTCGTTTAACTTCCTATGATCTATACAAAACCTCTTGGAATCATCTTTTTTATTGACTAAGACAATGGGAGAAGCCCACGGGCTAGAAGACGGCTCAATAACATCTGCTTTTCTCATATCCTCTACTAGTTTTTCAACTTCCCTGCGACCATTTAAACGAAGCCGTCTAGCTGCCTGTTTAATCGGACCGTTATTCCCTACATCTATCGAATGCTTAGCTATGGTACATCTCCCAATGTCGGCAGAGTCTTTAGCAAAAGTCTCTTTGAAATCTTTAAAAAGGCAAACGAGACTGTAAGTCTGAGCGATATCTGAATCTTTAGAAGACCTAGCAAAGAGTTCCGTGAGATAAGAAGGAACGACTGAAGAGTCCGAAACATGTTCTAAAACGCGCAAAGACGAGAGGGTTTCTTTCTGTTGCGAAGAGTTAATAAACCCAGACGTTTCGAGGTTGATTGCACGGTAACCAGAACAGAGAGTCGAATCCCCGGTAGAAATGACGCAGTTGTGAGCGGAAAGAAAATCTACGCCTAAAATGCCTTCGTCTTCTATATCAGCTACTAGAACTTCATGTGGGGATTGAAGACAATCCGCTACTGTTACCTGCACGACCATCTTACCTACGACAGGGGTAGTTGCTCCGGTAGCAGTGCGAATAGACAGAGAAGGATAAATTGAAGCAAGAGACGAAATCATATCAGGACGAACAACGGACATTTCGGCTCCGGTATCTATCACCCACAAACAACCTAGTCCGTTAACGGAACTTTTAGCATATCGGCCGGTACGACGCAGGCCTCTAACTACGAACTGTGAAGCAATAGGGCTAAGGAACTTGGAAGAAACCGATGATATCCGCCCTTTCGAAACATCGGTAGCTAGTTTCCCGAATTCTGAGGAACAGAAGGTTGCGCTGCCCAAACCGGATTAGAGGGTGGTCTCTTGGAGTCATTTTTGCGCCACGAATCTTCTGCAGTCTTCAACTGACGGTCGAGTTTGAAACAATTCTTCGTGATGTGTCCTCTTACGCCGCAAATCTGGCACTCTGAAACAGGCCGATTGGAGTTTGATCTATTGTACCGAGAGAAACCACTATTTTCCCTCCTGGAGGAGAAGCTGAGCTAGGCTGATTGACTGAAGGACGGGACGAAGAATTTTCTGAATGTTCAGCTTGGCTCAATCGATGAAGTTGACGCGAACCTAAATCCGCCTCGTTTATGGCTTCTAATTCTAAGCCCTCAATAATTGCTTCGTGTACAGAAGTTGGAGCTGCGAGCATCAGATGATATCGCAGATCCGGATTCCGAATTGCATTAATGAATTTCGCCCGAGCTATCTGATCTCTAGCCTTTTCCGCACAATCAGTAAGGGAATGTCGAGCGAGACGTTCGATGTCATTTTCGAGAGAGGCTAAATCTTCCTTGAGCCCTTGACGTCTATCTTCAAACGGAGTAAAATAAAGTTTGGAAAGATGTTCTTCGCCAAACGGAAGTTTAAGAGCCGCACAAATGCTGTCGAAATTTTTAGAATCCGAATCTGAAAGCGATCCAAGAACTACCAAGGCCGGACCAGATAAAGACGCTGTCAAATTAGCTGCTTTCTGGGACGGATTCCAACCATTAACCTTACTAATCATGTTGAACTGACGTTCGTATAGACTCCAAGCAGACGAACCGTCATACGAACCGGGTTTCAAATTCGATTGTTTCGAGGGCAATTCCACAATACTCGCGGCAGGTACAGAGACCTGGTTGAATCCGAACGAGCTCTGAGTCAGCGGAGGGAGAACATTGACGGTTCCGCGCAATTTTAAAAAGGCCAGGAACTCTGACTGAATATCTACGCTAGGATGAGACGACGCGACAGGAGGCTCAACTACTTCTGAAATATCACGTGACGGAACATCGTGGCATCGCGGAAAAGAGCTAACCTGAGCTGGTCGCGAGACATGAGCAGGTGGAAAATTTTTAGCAACAGGGGGAATTTCGCCTCCCCCATAAGTGGCGTCAGACCTTGATTGATCCGGAATTGAATGAATGGAGGTCCTCCTTGCTGGGACCGGGACTAAACGAAGAGAAGTCCTTCTACCTGGGGACGGAACTGGGCGTATTGGGAATTCCTGCGGCCGCTCCTGAAGCTTCTGCACACCTTGCAGAATCCCGATCAGCGCCTGGGACACGATTTCTTGTTGTTGACGCTGTTGCGAGAGGAGTTCGTGCAGAAGATTCTGCTGTTCTTGTTGCTGTTGTTGTAGCAGTTGTTGGTGTTGTTGTTGCTGTTGTCGATGTTGTTGTTGATGTTGTCGATGTTGTTGTTGCTGCTGTATCTGTCGCATCAGTAAATCTTGGTTTCCCTGGATGAGCTCTGCCAAGAGAGCTAGTTGCGGCTGGGGCTGAACCTCAGCTTCCAAACGAGGAGAAACAGGAGGAAACGCCGGTTCAAGGGACGAAACGCGCCCGGCAGCTCGTCGCTCGGCGCGTGATGTCCTCGACGTAGGAGATCGTTGCATTATTTTGTATATACTTCATATCACTTGAAATCCACACAAAACTCTGTCGAGATTCAGAAGAATCCCGCTTCTGACACCAATGTTACGCAGCCATAAATTGGAAGAGGAAACGGATTTATTCAGTGATGAAGCTCTCCTTTTGAAGTCCCGAGATAGACTGTCTTTACAATAATGTAGGTTGACGCAGCAACCTTATTCTTTTAGAAGACATAAGAGGTTTATAAACGTCTTTTATCTATGATGACTACGAGATCATTTAAAAGGGAACAAAATGGGTGATTTCACCCTTTGTAACAATATGATTGTTCATTAGTGGTCAATACCACGGAGTCGGTCAAGGGAAAAAGGTATGGTCTTGGTTCAGAGGGATAGGTATTTTGCTTGAGCGCTAGGATAGATCTGCCCAGTTTTGCGGGATTTAGGAGGCAAGTTAGCCGCGAGTTACAGAAGAATCTGCTGACTCGCGAACGATAAGAGTAGACTACAGAGCGTAAGGTAACTAAGAGTGTGGGAAAGGCATATGAAGTTTGGAGAACGTAACACGCCCCCCCCCCCCCCCCCCTTGGGGAAGAACTTTCGGTGAGGGTACGGAATAGGATGTTCGGAAGGAAGTGGAACGCCATAAAACGTACTGATTCACTGACAGAATATCACAAAGAAAAGTCTTGGAATCTAGCGCCTAGATATTAGTGCGTGTTTGAGTGGGTTAGTATACATTTGAATGAAAAAAAATTTGTAATGACATCTTATCGTACTGACTCACTTACAGAATATTACAAAGTAAAGTCTTAAAATATAGCGCCTAGATGTTAGTGCGCGAGGAAGTGGGTTAGTATACATTTGAACAAAATTTTTCTAAATGACATCTTATAAATGGGGTGGTATATATGATGGATTTGTGTATATTATAAACAAAACTTATGCAACATGCTGATGATTAAATTATGGCTGCAAATTATTACAAGCAGAATAAGGCAATGAAAGAATATAATTGCTAATAGCGAAAGGCTTAGCGCCAGACTTCGAGTAGTTCAGAGCTATCGCTAAAGCTTCGCTCGGGGGAGCAATTGACGCAGCTTAGATATGCCTGGTTCCGTCTTTTCAATTTCCGATTGGGTCCGGAGCAGCGACGAAGAGCGAGGAGGCAGGTCACCGGGAAATGGTATTATTTCTAGATGCGGGTGGTGGATGACATGGCGCGTAGAAATTTGGAGTTTTGTACGACGCGGGTGAGAGATATGTTTGAGGTTGGAAATAATTTGTTTTGGTGATAGAATCTTAGGGTGGACGATACCTTTTTGGACGAAGAGGATAGCGTCTACTAAGCTGGACAGGTCAAGTTCGTATTCGTTCAAGCGTCGGTCCAGGTCAATCAGTCGGTTGAACGTGCCAATTTCAATTTATTGAAATGGACAATTTTAGTTTTTCGGGGGGTAATCCACATTTCAGCGTTAGTATTGTCAATTATACGTTGAATCGTACACACTTCTTTATTGTGGTCGTCGGATTTGGATCGGGTTTCATTTAGGAAATAGACCTAATGACCTGCTTCGAAATTTCGGCTGTTGACATAATGGTCGTAATGGATCATGGAACGATGCTTTGCTTGTTGTAGGTTAAACGCGGCGTGTTTTCGTATGCTGAATAGATTAGCGATTAATTCTAGAAGAAAGGAATCGTAGTCACGGGTATACGCGCTGGCAGGGTTCGCATCTGTTGCGAGTCTGGCTTAAGAGCCAAATATTAGTTGATGGGGGTGATGTTAGTACCTTCGTGCTTCGCGGTGTTATGACAATAAATTGCAAAGCGGATGTAATCGTCCCAGTCTTTACCAGCATCCGTGTAGTGTTTAATGTGCTCAGTGAGAACAAGGTGACTGCGTTCTAGCGATCCATTAGACTGTGCGCGGTAAGCTGTGGTTCGTATTTGCTTAATGTTGAAAAGTTTACAAAGTTGTTTGATGACTGTGCTGATAAAATTCTGTCCTTGGTCTGTAAGTATTGCTCGAAGAGCACCGTAACGTGTAATGTATTCTTTTGCGAACGCTACGCCTATAGTTTTGGCGGTGGCATCAGGTAAAGGGATGGAGTCCAGGAATTCTGTCTAATTGCATTGTATCGTCAGGAGATATTTGTTGTTCGATTTAGTAAGGGGTAGAGGTCCAACAATATCTAATGCCAATTTGCCAAATGCATCGGCAGGCGTATCCGTTATCATCATTGGCAATTTGGTTTTTACTCCAACTAATTTTTTTTTTTGGCAACTCTCGCAAGTTCTTATGGAATCTTGGATGTGTTCTTTCATACGGGGCCAAAATACTTTGGTCTAATGCGGTTATATATTTTAGTGACACCTCGATGACCGCCGACTAACGATTCGTGGCATTCTCTGATCATTTCTTTTCGTAAACATTCGTCTGGGATGACAGTCGTGTTTCGACAAAGCATGATTTGAATTTCTTAGTCTGCGAAAATATGGGGTAGAAGTTTTCGGATAACGCGAGGATCGAGAGCGTCTAAACTGTCATCGATTATCGGGAGGTAAAGAGATTTGAGGTGTGAATCGGCAGAAGCCGTTTTCAGTTTGGACTATAGCTTGAAGATGTCGTATAGGTTGCTTTTATCTGAGCCTTTTGTTTTTAATACTAGGGTGAAAATACGTCGACTATTGTGCTCAGTTTCCATAATATCAAATTTTCGCGGACGAGGCCTCATTACTATTTTTGGGTCAACGATATTCTCGTCGGCAGGTTTGGCCGGTATATCTTTGATCCAAGCGCAGTCTGTCGATATGAAGTGCGCATAGTTGGTTTTGAGCATCCAAAGTCCATCATTGGTATCTTTGACATTGTCTGATACTGTTATGTCGTCCAAGTGGTCAATGAAGTATGCGAAACCGTAAGGGTCATTAATTTGATCACTATCAGTGTTGAGAGCACTGTCATGGTTGCGGTCCGTAATTTCCGTATGGGAATCAAATTGTTGAGGACACGTATAGTATTCAAGGTCTGTGAGCAAGTCGGATCTGTCGTCGTTATCAGAGGTGGGCGGGAGAGGCGAAGGGGGAGAAAAACAAGAGTGTAAGGAAGGGTTCGTCGGCCTGGAAGTAGCGGGGGGTGTCTCGTAGCGCGACGCAGAGGCCCAACAGGAGGGAACATGATGACGTCAGTGGATGGAGGCGGAAATGGAATCGGACGAGGTGCTGCAGGTTTAGTTGGACGTTCCGATTTCTTTCGCAAATGGTGGTGGAGGGGTAATCCAGATGTGAAAGGGACAGGGTCAGGCGAGTTGGTATAAACGGGTGGGGGTGTAATGCAAGGGCGCGCGGTGGCAGGAAGCGGAGGGTCGAGGCGGCAAACGGTGATACTTATTTTAGAATTTTTAAAAACATAATGGATCATTTTGCGTACCGTACTCCATTCTAATTTGTCGACTCCGCAACCTATCAACGGTATCGAGACAGATGTTGTGCCATCTTTTTGCAAGGTGTTTCTGACTTTGACCATGGTGTCAAAAAAAAAAGTGTGGCAAAGGTTTGTCACTGTATTAGGGCTCTGTAACTAGGTTGTATATTTTTCGGTAGCCATGGACTATAAAAATAACGTCAGTCATGGTCAGGTCGAATTCACTAAGTTGTTCGCGGTTTATGAATTTACGTTCTGTCAGTTTTGAAGCGATTGCTCTTGACATTTGGCAGTCAGCCGATATGAAATGAGCCAAGTTATCCTTTTGCTGTAATAGTTTAGCTTCTATTTCTTTGATACGTCGGTTAAGAATAAGAGGAAAAGTTTCGCTTTCTATGAGGAAATCGCTATATGATGGGCCCGGTAAATCGGAGGCTGGACAAAAGTCATCAGTTCCTGATTCAGTTTCAGGGGTTTGTGAGTCATCCGAGCTAAGAGAAGAATCTAAAAAATAGCTCAGGTATGATCTTTTATGAGGCCCAGGATTTGTTGAAGAATTCGTTTCGCGGTGGCGTTTAGGTTGGCGATGTACTGGGATCGGAGCCGGGGTAACGAGGGGGATTGGACGAGCAATGGGGCTTCTGTATCGCTAAACTCATCATCGGAAAAATCAGAGGCATCAGAAGAATCAGAGAAGTATTCATCTTACAGGGTTTTGGGATTTTAGGGTGTTTCAGCGAAGTTGGGTTCGTGGACTCGTCTGTGGTCTGTCAAGGGCATCTGCGATATGGATAAGTCTTTTTAGTGCGTTTTTTTGGTTGATCGCTAGAGGCTTCAGTCGTTCGACGGGGGCGTTTTGCATCCATAGAAAGAATTTGAGCGGTGTCGGGCGGTGCATTCCTGGACAGAGCATCAGCCTTGGTAACAGATTTTCCCGACTTGTATTTCGTCTCGAAGTCGTACTCTGCCAGTTCTAAGCTCCATCGTAATAAACGGGAATTAGGCTTCTTGACGCTTTTCACACATTTCAGTGGCTCGTGGTCTGTTATTAAAGTGAACTTCTGACCATAGACGTAGGGGAGGAAGTGATTCATACTCCAGTAGGCGGCTGAAAATTTTTTATCAGGTACGGAGTAGTTTAACTCAGCGGGCTTGAGGGCTCGGGATTCGTATGCTATGGGTAGGTCGGCACCGTCTGAATCTTGACTGAGAACTGCACCTATCGCGAATTTTGACGCGTCTGTAGTGAGCGCAAATGGTTTGTTGAAGCCCGGGTGTTGTAGAATTTGTTCTTTGCAAAAACAATCGCGGAAGGTTTTGAAGACAGACTGGTGTTCGGACGTCCAAATGAAAGGGGTATCCTTCATCGTTAAATTGTTAAGGCATTTAGCAATTTTTCCAAAATTCGGAACAAATCTTCGGTGGTTACCTACAAGACCAAGAAACTGTCTAACATTTTTGGGACTTATAGGAAAAGGATACTCTTTTACAGCTATGGATTTACCAGTGTCAGATTTTACTCCTGACTCAGTTATGACGTGTCCGAGGTCAACGACTTCCTTGCGAAAGAATGCTTACTTGTCTGGCTGTAGAGTTGAACCAGCAGCGGTTAATCGCTTCATTAATTTGCGAGATTTAATTTCATGTTCTTGCAAGTTTTGAGCCTGAATAACTATGTTATATAAATATACGGACATATCGTTGTCTTGTAGGCCCAGAAGGACTTGGTCCATGAGCCTTCGAAACATGGCGGGAGCGTTGTTCAGTCCGAAGGGCATACGAGAAAATTCATGATGGTCTCTAGGTGTCGAAAATGCAGTTCTCGTGCTATGATCCGGATGCATGGGGATTCGGTGAAACCCGGAAGCAAGGTCAAATGTGGAATAGTGTCTAGCTGAGCCAAACTGGTCAAGGATTTCCGTGATATCGGGCATAAGGTATGTGTCGCCGACTGTTTTCTCGTTAGGTCGTCTGTAGTCGATTACCATACGCCATCGTTGATTGTCGTCACCATCTGGTTTTTTTGGAACGATCCACACCGGGGAATTATACGGAAATGAGGAATGTTTGATAAGATTTAGCTTGAGTAGTTTATCAACTTGGGATTCGGTTTCGTCTTTGTGAATCTTGAGAAAACGGTATTGTTTGGAATGAATAGGCGTCTTGTCCGTCGTGGGGATGGTGTGATGAGATAAATTGGTGTGTCCTAATTTATCACCTGGGACATAAAAGAGATGGTTAAATTTTGTTACGAGGTTAATTATACAGGATGTTCCTGAATTGGCGGACACGGGCCAGCCAGCGTGATACCTGACTGAAATCCAACCGAGAATTTCTTCACCGGAAGCTCGTCCGACGCATAGTTTTTGAATTATAAGCGATAGCGCTAGGCCAATCAGAGTGCACCATTTCATCTGGATTTGCCGCCACGGAAATTGCTGTTTTGTTCATCTGGGTAAATTATTATTATTCGTTTACGAATCAAATATCGGCACCTCCCCTCTCTCCCTGTTGTACCCCTTCTCGGGCGCTGACCACGGTATTGTTGCCGCGGCACACGCTGCCAGCCACACATCCACGGACGCACACTCGTGTGTGTGAACATAAGCGAATCCCCAGCCACACAATACTACGATACACATCTACGAGTGAAAATAAAAATCAATCTCCAAATAAATCAGCGGATTTAAGATTTAATGTTATAAAACACTTCCAATCATCGATGTATGCGAAAACTAGAGATTTTAGATGATTAATATGCCGTTAGGGTTCATAATTACTCATTCAATCAATATGGCTTGAGATCTTCAGAATTATGCTTTCCGAACATCTTTTGTGTCTTTGCAACATAACTTTTCCACTAGTTTTAAATCTATCATTGACATCCGATTTTTCAATACTGCGAAGGAAAAATAACTCGTTGAATTGACGTGTCAATAGGTTTGTAAATCAATTACGATTCACCTGAGTTAACATAAAATAACTGAATAAATGAGAATTCACTGAATCACTAGCAATGATAACTGAAATCATGAGAATTATTTGAGATGTAACTGAATTAGGAAGAGTTGTAATAAGTCAAGTTACTTTGAATTACTTTAGATTCGTGCCAAAATTTTATGTTCAGAGAGAAAAATAATTGAATTCAAATAAAAAAGTAATTTCAAACCAAGAAGAAGAAAATTCCCAAATACCTGAATACAAATGAAGCAATTTGAATTTAATAAATCTATCTGAATTTGAGCAGAAATAATTATTATTATTTGGAATAGAAAAATGAAGTCTAATTACATGAAAAAATTCAATTAATTTAACTCAAAAAAATATGGTGTCATTCAAATTCCTAGTTATTTCCTCGTCGATTCAATGCGTGTCTGGAGTGGCAAGTAACGTTGAAATTTTTGAGATCAATGCTAGTGATGGCCACTTATCGGAGAATAATCGATGTATCGATTAATCGATTTCAACAAAATAATCGGACACGGCTCGATTGAATTGGTAAAAATTAATGGATTTGGTAAATTTCTGCGTGTAGTCTTAATATCAGAAGAGATATTTTGATAATTCATAGTCTTATTCAAAATATTTTTAAGTTTCATAAATTTTGAGTAATTGATACTTAAATCACATACATCGATACTGTATTGCATCGTTCGTGTGAGTAAACAAACGGCTTAAGGCCGACCGTGAGCCAGCCCTCGAACTTTCCGTTTTTACACTGCAAAGTCAAGGTTCATGGAACAAATAAATATTAATATCCAGTTCCAATTTCCAACTACGAATTCAGAATCGTGATTGACGATTCAAAAGCCCTTGCATATCATATTGCATAAAAAAATATTACGATTTTTTTTATTTTTAACCACTAATAATGGATCGACCATCATAAATTTTGGAAATCTGACCTTGGATCGGTTACTGGTGACCGGAAAAATCTCCACTTACCAATTTCTACCAAAATCCGAATATTTTAAGATTTTGTTTCACCGTGTGAGTTCGCCATTTTGAATTTTTCAAATCTGACCCCAGATTCATGATCAGAGACTCCAAAATCCTCATGGTACCAATTTTCATTCAAATCCGTGAATCCATTCTCAATATGTAAATTTCCTTTTTTAAAAATTACCTCAATCAAAGACCTATCCGATGAGCGGGGATGCCCAAAAGATTTTTCATAAAAAAAAAAAACTTCGAAATATCGAATTTGAAATCGAAAAGCGATGAGTCTCGGTATCCCTTCGTGATTTCGTAGCATATTTTGCAACGAAAAATGTATTTTATAGCCAGACAAATTTGCAAAAATGCTCGAATTGAATGGGATTTTGTAATTTCGACAATGCTTCATTTTACCTGGAAACATTTTTTCTTATATCCGGACATTGCCAAATTTTCGAAAGAAATTTCGATTACGTAGACAGAAAAAAGCATTTTAGGGCATAATATCCTTTCACGGCAAAGAAGGAATGAATTCAGAGACATGAAAATTTAGATAAACCAACTGAGTGATAAGTGAGTAATACCATACATTATTTCACTGAATAAATTATTTATTAGTCGGAAAAGGTTACTTTTGCTAAATTCATGTTACATAGATTTATTCGCACTGTTTTCGGCAACACTCAATTGTTCCATAAATCAGTTTACGGCGCTGAAAATGTTATTGGATAAAAAAAATTCTCATGTTTTTCCTATTCGAAGTCACAAAAAATCGATGTACTCCAATTCCAGAAACATAATTTCAATTATGTTCCATCATTCTGTGTTATTATTACTAGGAAATGAGAAACATCGTACGGCACTCTGTTTCGTTTTCGGTATTGACGACTAATCGTTCTTTGCGAAATCATTTGGTGGCTCTGAAAAGTGCCGTTTTTTATCGGGTTAGTGTGACGACTCGTTACAGGGGCCGCAGGTTCTCGAAATGGCCGCCACCTTCTTGGATGCAAAGCCTGCAGCGTCTAACCGAATTCTCCATCGCTCTATGAACGATTCGCGGAGTCACCGTCGCTGTCGCTTCCACGATCTTAGCTTCCACAGCTTTCAAAGTATTCGGTGGGTCCTTGCACACGAATTCTTCGATCAAGCCCCATAGACAATAATCCAGAGGGTTCAGGTCAGGTGATCGCGGTGGCCAGGCGATGGGACCCCCACGGCCTATCCACCTCCCCGAAAACCGTTTGTTGAGGACCTGCCGCGTATGCGCACTGAAGTACGCTGGAGCACCATCATGCTGGAAAGTCAGGGCGGCTCAGTGATCAAGCGGAACGTTCTCTAGCAGTTCCGGAAGCTGATTTTCAAGAAACTCGCGGTACGTGTTTCCATCCAATCTTGCCGGTAGAACGCAGCGACCAATCTGTGTCAAAAATTACCCCGTATTGTGTGATTGCATAATCAAACCATAATCCTTGCTTTATCTCTGATTGCTCAAATATTATAATTATTGATAAAATATCTTGACTGTAGTGATTCAACAAAGTTATTTTCATCAAAAGCAATAAAACACGTCTTCAATGAAATTTTTTGGAGCCAAGCAATAAAACTGTAGCAAATTATATCTGTTTCCATGCATTATCAAACAAGCTTACCAACTCGTCGCCTCGCATGCCACACCACACGTTGACGCTCCAGCGAACTTGGTGGCTTGATTCCCGAACACTGTGCGGGTGTTCTTCCGCCCAATGATGGATGTTGTGAGTGTTGAAAACACAGTCGCGATCAAAATTGAACTCATCCGTAAATAATATGTTAAATATGAACATTGGGTCTGCTTGATGCTGCTCCAATATCCACTGGCAAAAAGCGGTTCTTGCCACACTGTCTGCACCGTGCAGTGCTTGAACCTTTTGCGAGTGAAATGGTTTCAGCTCCTTAGTTTGCAAGACTCGGTGTACGGTTGAGTTATCAGTCTCGTGTTCCGCCGCCAAACCCCGAGTACTTTCAGTAGGCGCCCTGTCAACATCGTCGAGGATACGTTCCTCGAACTGGACCGTCCGTCTGGATCTCGGACATCCAGCGTTAGAATGATCCGGGACGAAGCTGTCAGTTTCGCACAGGCTTCGCTCCAAGCGGTGAAAGACCTTCGCAGACAGATGCCGCCTCAACGGATACCGGTCCGCGTATTTGCGAGCTGCGTCCCCCGCAACGTTATCACACCTTCCCATCATCAGCACCATATCGTACATCTCGCGATTCGAAAAATCCATCGTAAAGAGAATCGTACTCGAGCGATGCCGAAGACAGTATGAGCAAAATTTGCCAGTTGCCAGTCAAAGCACGTTGTTTATAACAATTGACTCTCGAGTTGCTATGCCGCCGTACGACTTTCCGTACACAACGGATAAAAAATAAATACGAATTCGATTGAAAACGAAAGACTTCGAACTTATTTCAGCAGCATATGTTAAAAATGTCAGAAAGTCGTTAATCTATGATCTGACTAACGGGTAACTACACGGAAAAAATGGAAAAATTACAGTTTATATTGTAATAAGTGGCGCTCCGTAAATAAAACTGGACAAATTATAGTTTAAGATAACATTTTTATGAATTCAATTTACGAAATGAATTTTTACAGTTACAAATGTAATTTCACATTTTTAATATGTAATTTCGACGGAAAATAAAAAAATTTATACCGGAAACTTTGATTTTTCTAGTTTTGCTTTCGAAGCGCTATGTTACATAAAAAACTGTGAATTTCCCATTCTTCTTTTTTCTGTGCGCTGCAACTTTGAATTGGCGGTCAATCAGCTTCATTTGAAATTTTTCGTTAGCCGGAAAGTAGTACTCGATGAATTATTTCCGAATAATCTGGGTTTAATCAGTTAGTCTTCCATTCTTAGCAAAGGTTCAATCACTGTATGGGTCAGACCATGCGGAAAGAATAAATTCTTGCGACAACGCATTACAGCAGCATAAAGCGGCACCTCTGTTCATGTTTCAGATCTTGTTTGCACATAAGTAGAATTTCGATCTGGACGGAATGTTAAACGTCCACAACGTTTATCACTGTGCTGAATGAAATCCACGCAATGTTCGTTAGTAGAGCCATCAAGTTCGATGGATTTATCAATGTGTTTTTGCAGCATGTTGGATGACGAGTTGGAAAGCTTGCTTAATAGTTCTTCAATACAGACATAAATTCCTATCATCACATTGGCTTGATTTTGAACTTCATAAGTGGAGACCTGTTTTATGACTGTTCGGAAAAATTCATATGGAATATTTGACCAATCAATGATTCAGCGAGCATTATGGGTTGATTATACATTCAATCAATGCGGGGTTATTCGTTCGACAGATTGGTCTTTACTTTTTACGCGCAAGATGGTATTAAAGAACTTACCTGAAGTTTCTGAAAATCAAGCTTCCAGATCTGCTGAATAATCGTCTACTTAAACGTAGAGCAGAGATATAAGTTGATCAAGGTAATTTGTGAATGACAGATTTCAGGACAGGTATAAGATACGCCGTAGACGCCAATCGCTTGGCCACTGGGATCACCGGATGTGAATCCGTTGAATTCTTCCGTGTAGAGCATGACTTAGAAGTACACACGAGGATCCGCCTGATTTCTAAGAAGCCCTGGAAAAAAAATTCGTTGAGGTAACGACAACGGCTACTCCGGACGTCGGTCGAAAAGTTATCGGTCAGCTGGTCGAATGTTGCAGGAGAAATCGCGGCCTAAGTAACAAGCGAGAAGCCGCATTTTTCGAAGCCGCAAATCAATATTGAATGGAACAATAAATCGTCAATACCGAAAACAAAACAGAGTGCCATACGATGTTTCTCATTTCCTAGTAATAATAATAAAGAATGATGGAAAATGATTGAAATTATGTTTCTGGAAGTGGAGTACATCGATTTTTTGTGACTTCGAATGGGAAAAACATGAGAATTTTTTTCATCCAATAACATTTTCAGCGCCGTAAACTGATTTATGGAACAATTGAGTGTTGCCGAAAACAGTGCGAATAAATCTATGTAACATGAATTTAGCAAAAGTAACCTTTTCCGACTAATAAATAATTTATTCAGTGAAATAATGTATGGTATTACTCACTTATCACTCAGTTGGTTTATCTAAATTTTCATGTCTCTGAATTCATTCCTTCTTTGCCGTGAAAGGATATTATGCCCTAAAATGCTTTTTTCTGTCTACGTAATCGAAATTTCTTTCGAAAATTTGGCAATGTCCGGATATAAGAAAAAATGTTTCCAGGTAAAATGAAGCATTGTCGAAATTACAAAATCCCATTCAATTCGAGCATTTTTGCAAATTTGTCTGGCTATAAAATACATTTTTCGTTGCAAAATATGCTACGAAATCACGAAGGGATACCGAGACTCATCGCTTTTCGATTTCAAATTCGATATTTCGAAGTTTTTTTTTTTTATGAAAAATCTTTTGGGCATCCCCGCTCATCGGATAGGTCTTTGATTGAGGTAATTTTTAAAAAAGGAAATTTACATATTGAGAATGGATTCACGGATTTGAATGAAAATTGGTACCATGAGGATTTTGGAGTCTCTGATCATGAATCTGGGGTCAGATTTGAAAAATTCAAAATGGCGAACTCACACGGTGAAACAAAATCTTAAAATATTCGGATTTTGGTAGAAATTGGTAAGTGGAGATTTTTCCGGTCACCAGTAACCGATCCAAGGTCAGATTTCCAAAATTTATGATGGTCGATCCATTATTAGTGGTTAAAAATAAAAAAAATCGTAATATTTTTTTATGCAATATGATATGCAAGGGCTTTTGAATCGTCAATCACGACTCTGAATTCGTAGTTGGAAATTGGAACTGGATATTAATATTTATTTGTTCCATGAACCTTGACTTTGCAGTGTAAAAACGGAAAGTTCGAGGGCTGGCTCACGGTCGGCCTTAAGCCGTTTGTTTACTCACACGAACGATGCAATACAGTATCGATGTATGTGATTTAAGTATCAATTACTCAAAATTTATGAAACTTAAAAATATTTTGAATAAGACTATGAATTATCAAAATATCTCTTCTGATATTAAGACTACACGCAGAAATTTACCAAATCCATTAATTTTTACCAATTCAATCGAGCCGTGTCCGATTATTTTGTTGAAATCGATTAATCGATACATCGATTATTCTCCGATAAGTGGCCATCACTAGCATTGATCTCAAAAATTTCAACGTTACTTGCCACTCCAGACCCGCATTGAATCGACGAGGAAATAACTAGGAATTTGAATGACACCATATTTTTTTGAGTTAAATTAATTGAATTTTTTCATGTAATTAGACTTCATTTTTCTATTCCAAATAATAATAATTATTTCTGCTCAAATTCAGATAGATTTATTAAATTCAAATTGCTTCATTTGTATTCAGGTATTTGGGAATTTTCTTCTTCTTGGTTTGAAATTACTTTTTTATTTGAATTCAATTATTTTTCTCTCTGAACATAAAATTTTGGCACGAATCTAAAGTAATTCAAAGTAACTTGACTTATTACAACTCTTCCTAATTCAGTTACATCTCAAATAATTCTCATGATTTCAGTTATCATTGCTAGTGATTCAGTGAATTCTCATTTATTCAGTTATTTTATGTTAACTCAGGTGAATCGTAATTGATTTACAAACCTATTGACACGTCAATTCAACGAGTTATTTTTCCTTCGCAGTATTGAAAAATCGGATGTCAATGATAGATTTAAAACTAGTGGAAAAGTTATGTTGCAAAGACACAAAAGATGTTCGGAAAGCATAATTCTGAAGATCTCAAGCCATATTGATTGAATGAGTAATTATGAACCCTAACGGCATATTAATCATCTAAAATCTCTAGTTTTCGCATACATCGATGATTGGAAGTGTTTTATAACATTAAATCTTAAATCCGCTGATTTATTTGGAGATTGATTTTTATTTTCACTCGTAGATGTGTATCGTAGTATTGTGTGGCTGGGGATTCGCTTATGTTCACACACACGAGTGTGCGTCCGTGGATGTGTGGCTGGCAGCGTGTGCCGCGGCAACAATACCGTGGTCAGCGCCCGAGAAGGGGTACAACAGGGAGAGAGGGGAGGTGCCGATATTTGATTCGTAAACGAATAATAATAATTTACCCAGATGAACAAAACAGCAATTTCCGTGGCGGCAAATCCAGATGAAATGGTGCACTCTGATTGGCCTAGCGCTATCGCTTATAATTCAAAAACTATGCGTCGGACGAGCTTCCGGTGAAGAAATTCTCGGTTGGATTTCAGTCAGGTATCACGCTGGCTGGCCCGTGTCCCCCAATTTAGGAACATTCTGTACATTGAAAATGATATTAAGGATTAATAATTAAAGATGATAATGTAGGCGGTTATTATTATAAGCACCTAATATCACCTGATTCAGTTAGAATCAGGGCCGTACTTGATTTAATTCGGAAGAATGGAATGACATAAAAATGTTTATTTGCGAAATAATGAGGCTTAGTCAAGAACAGTAAAAACGGAACCGTAGAAGACAGTGAGTCTTTTGCAGCTCACAGAATAACGGAATGCCCGGTTTTGACGAATCAGCGCGAGACTTTAGGCCGGTCACAATTAAGATTTTCCAACGCCACTCTTGCTCGAGAGAGCTAATCCGGGTAGACGTCCACGCACTTCGCGACTTGACAGACGAAAGACATGGCTTCTTCGGCCTGAGGGTCCAAGGAGCTGCAGTTGCAATAAGTTACAACAGTAATTGACCAATGAAGTGCGAGGGCGACCTCCCGGTACCCAAATCTACACGGTCAGCGTTATTTCGCGCTCTTTGACGGGGTTCCGACGATTCTCAATCTTGTCGCTTACACGTGTAAGATGTTGACAAAAAGTATCTCAAGTTAATTCTCACGCATTCATCTACACATCCTAACAGATAATCTACACCAATTTGGTGGTTCCAAGGGTAGTGGTTCATCTTAAATATTGATGATAATTTTGACTTAAAAAGAGAAATATTTCAAGGCTGAGCACTACTGATGCTAATTTAGCTGTCTCTCGTCTTAGTTCTTGGTACCAATTATAAGAATCAAAGTTGAACATCATACTAGGGAGCGTTGCTGGTCTCTACCTGACTTGTGCTAGGAGGGGTGGAACTCACTTGTTCAGGCAATACGATATTTTAACGTTATCTATGGCTGTAGCTTTCGTTGCAGCGTTGAAAGGGAATTTGGAAAAAATTTCACGTGAGTCCTAGTTATATTGTTATTTCGAAAAAGGTACGCCTGAGCAATACGCCGAACGTAACAGAGGTGCGCTAGTGAATTTCAATATTTACGAAGAACAGCGGCAGATGGATTTTTTTACCAGCATTCAAATCCGTTATTATTAGAAGAAACAGTAAACAATATCGTCTGTAACACTCATCGCCACGGGAAAATCATTTGATTTCTATCCAACCATCGTGTCAATATCAGTATTCAGTTTTGCACTGCTACATTAGATGCTAGGAGAAGATCTTGAAAGTTAACACTCGGTCACCGCCGAATCGGCACCACTTACGTTCTCCGTCTGTTTTTCGCAGGCTGGCCATCCGAAATTCAATTTTAAACTGCGAAAGACCGAAAATCGACAAAAGTCCTTAAAGCTTATCACATCAGGTGTGATCGCCCATAAAAATTTTGATGGAATCAAGAACTCAAATTCATGAGCGATTTGACAGTGAATGCCCCATACATAAAACAAAAACATAACCGTCATCGTCGTCGATGCAATCATTTTCTGGCCTTTCGCAGTTAACAATTGAATGTGGGATGGCCAGCCTGCGAAAAACAGACGATGAACGTGAGTGGTGACGAGTTGGCGGTGACCGAGTGTTAACTTTCAAGATATTCTTTTAGTATATGAGTATTATATTGTTTGCGGAAACCATTTTCTATTTGAGACGTATATAGCGTGTTATAACAACAACAAAATCACTCACGATCGCATTGTTCATGCGCCAAGGGAGAGAATATCGTTATTTGATTCCCAAACTCCATGCAGCGTACATGTTCAGTGTATAAATGATAGAGATATAAATAATTTTTTCTGTACTCACCGTGATGGATAATCTTTTCTACGAAACCGTTGTTAGAATTACATCCTCAACGTCAAAAATCAAATTAGCAATCCACACGGCTAGTCGCCGAATGAATGCTTCACTGTTCAAATTGATACACATAGCGAGAAAGTTTAGCTTTTGGTATGGTGTAAGCTAAATAGCGAGAATCGGACGATCTCTGTCTCTACAAAACGCTTGACACCCTGACCGGTAGGCTGTTGAACCCGTGACCGCCTCCTATGGATAGTTGGCGGGGAAGCTGGGGGCGGCCACCGGCTGCAGCATCACCAGAGCTTGTGGTATAAGCGATGATCGTTCACGGTGTGTTTCCGCAGCGGACGCTGCGAGAATCGTCAAAGATAGAGCAAAAATGTACATGACCAATTTTGTAGATCACAAAATATCGCAGACAAAAGTCTGAAACAGCATATGTCCATTGTTGAAAGTGTCGGTGTGAGAGGAGCTCGAACTTACGCTCTGAAAGGTTGTCTTTTTCATGCTTCTGGCTCCTCGGAAAACGCGTTCCCGGGCCGTAATGAATGGATTATGAATACTTTGATATTGGGTAAAAAAATTTCGACCAAATTCATGCCGCATTCAGGCACTATAGAATAATTATGAGAAAAAAATATGTTCATGAAAAATTGAAATTTTACGGCTTAGCGAAGAATATCATTTTTAAACGCCCTGTTTTAGCTTTGACGTAGCATAACTTTCAAACGATCCATCCAAAAATATCAGATTGGGCTTATTTGAAGGCCCATTCAGCCTCTGAAAACATAGTTTGTTGATACAGCATCGTAAGTGCTACCGTTTTTCCGTCATATTTACATAAACCAACCTTTTTACCATAAACGTCGATTTACAGCAAAACTAACAATTTTTTAACATAAAAGAAAAATATGTTGTCAAACAACATCACCAAAGAAACACCAGATGATTTTTACAAGTTTTTTCAGCAGGGCGTTGATATTGTTATTGATTAACAAATTGCTTGGAGAATGTTGGAAGAAAAAAAAATTGACCGCATAATTTTCTCTATACTTGTACATATCCCGAGTAAAAAGTTTCAGAATCAGGAAAATTTTGTTAATGTTCAAAATTGAATTGTTTAATCAAGAATTGTTACAAATGCAATTGAAGGGCACATGAAAATACATTTTTCAATAGTTATCTCGGACTGCACAAAGGTACTTTTCCAAATTTCGATCAAATTTTTTTTTTCTACTCAGGTACTGTGGAAATAAATCTTTATTCAAGGGGTCTAGCCGGATGAGAATGATGAACCTGCGACCAACAAATTTTGTGGTGCAGGGGTTTTCAAATGATTCTACCTTGAAGAAAATTTGTGCATAATTACAGATTTCAACTTCAACTAAGAGGCATATTTGTGCTGAAAAAATCTGTTTTATGTCGATTTTCGCAGTTTTTAAATACCAGGAGGTGACCCGAAAAATCTGACAGAATTCTGAAAAAGCGGAAACATCTCAAAATTCATGGATGAAATGAATTTATTCCAATTTTTTAATGGTCAACTCTACTTTTCATCATCGATCTTTCTTTTAAAAAAGTAACTTGTCGTGTATAAATTTTTCCGCTATTATGAAAAAAATTGACATAATTTTGCTCTCCATTCCTTGAATATTGAAATTGAAAGTTTCAAAATTCGACCTGCAACACATTATTATGTTAGGTGACATATAGATCTGAATCATCAATTTACGTGTTTACATTTTTTATTTTGATTCAAAAAAATCTAAATTATATTATGACTTACGGGGTACTGTCTGAAAAACCTTAATTCTACAATTGAAACTCGAATGAAAGTAGTAATACAAGGAGAGTTCTATTTACAGATTCCTGTTACCGACACTCAGTGACATGCTCCCCAGACTCAAAACCATCTCCGCGATGACGTCACAGTCTGCCGTACCGACTGGAAGTCTAAAACATGCAACCTTACCGATAATTGTATCGTTCGACAGTAAAAATCCTATTGCTTTACCGACAATCTTACTGACCGGAGGTCAAAGTGTCTATGTTGTGCTCGCCTGCCAACGGTAGAGGGTGCAGCGGGAGGCGTGGACTTTTTCACCGACCTGGATGTCGGTGACCGTCCCGCATACTTTTCCCACGATAAAACTGCTGATGTGTAACATCAGCTATCTCAAATTCTTTTCCCACAGTAGGACTGCTATTATGTAACATCAACCACCTCACATTCTTTTCCCACTTTATCAACCACGTGACATTCCAAAATTGATGGTTCTGAGAATTGTTTTTTTACCCACTTGGATGTCGTTGATGTGTAACATCAACCACCTCGGATTCTTTGTAGTAGATTGAAATTATAGCCAATTCTTTCAATGTGAAGGTATTGTTGTAAGGTCTGCGATGGCCTTGTATGTCATTGTAAGCTCCATCTTTGAATTGTGCGTGACGGTGGGAACGGGTCAGCTTTTATAACAACTTTTTCATTTCACCACTGAGAGGGTTGTATTCGACAATAAGATCGTATACACTCAAGCAATACGCCGATGTTTCAGCGGGAAAGTTGGCTTTAGCTTCAAATTCGGAACAAATGTCGACAGGTCCGTACTTCAGAGATTCGTTTTGTTTTGAACAGTTGATAACGGATAAGGGGACGTCTCGAAGGAACTCAATCTTTGTCTACAACGGCTCGGGGTTCTTGTCGTAGTAGGTAGCTTGGGAGTATGCGTACATCTCGTACAGGAGCGCATACAGATTGTGACCCATGTTGAGTAGAGTGTCCCAAAAAAACCGACTATTTTTTTTTTTTCAAAGAACATTGAAAAATCGTCAGAGTATCTCTAGAAAATGTTCCTGTGAAAATATAAGCTCTTAATATTAATATTTACAGGTGGCGATTTGTAATTTTCTATTTCCCATTTAAATAACATGGGAAAATTTTTTTTTGAACTTTGGAATTTTGTGATGGGATAACGAGCTACTTCATAAGTATGACAAAATCAGGTCTTATAGGAAATTTGATGCTCTACAAAAAAGATCTGATTGACATTTTGCGTAAATCCAGCCGTTTCAAAAATATCGAGCCTCAAACTTCGGACTGTTTAAAATTATGCTTTTTTTTCGTAAATACAACAAAAATTAATTTATATGTATTATAAACCCAGAATTATCAACTGAACAATAAATATATGCATATATTTGACGGAATGCAGATCCGAAATTATTAATATAATATAGTAGTTGTATTTACGAAAAAAAAAGCATAATTTCAAACAGTCCGAAGTTTGAGGCTCGATATTTTTGAAACGGCTGGATTTACGCAAAATGTCTATCAGATCTTTTTTGTAGAGCATCAAATTTCCTATAAGACCTGATTTTGTCATACTTATGAAGTAGCTCGTTATCCCATCACAAAATTCCAAAGTTCAAAAAAAAATTTTCACATGTTATTTAAATGGGAAATAGAAAATTACAAATCGCCACCTCTAAATATTAATATTAAGAGCTTATATTTTCACAGGGTCATTTTCTAGAGATACTCTGACGATTTTTCAATGTTCTTTGAAAAAAAAAAATAGTCGGTTTTTTTGGGACACTCTAATGTTGAGGTTCAGGTTACCGTACGGATAAGATTAAGAGTTGAAATAGCTTGACGTCAGAAATATTGCAATGATCGAAATGAATTGAGTTCTTGCCGGTCTTGTTCTTTCGACTTGTTTGAAAACCCAAAATAACGTATCGAGGTTTCTCAAGCTGAGTGGAAGTTTTCGCAGTCCGAACGTGTTTCGATGATGTGGGAAGTAAGGGATGTTCGTACGATTCCCAACTGCAGAAGCTCATCGAAATAGGCGGATATTTCTGAATGTAATTTAGTGGGTCAACTTTTTTCTGATCCGCGAGTTTCAAATATGGTATTAGCCATTCCACTGCATTGATCGTGATTTTGAATTCCTCCTCTTGAGTCTGCATCATTGCGTTGACGTCAGTTTTCGATCTCGTCAAAATTGACTCATCTTTAGCGTTGACATTGATCTTGCGGTAGTCTTCAGCGAAACCCAATATCATGCTGAGCGGTATAAATATGTCAAAATTACCCTCGGCATCGGTTAATTTTTTCTTCCTTTCTACATTAAGCCATCCGGCGTTCTCCATCAGCCAAATCTTAACAGGATGCAGGTAAGCGTAACCCTTCATGAGACTTGTCAAGCCAACGTTCTTGCTTCTATCAACCTCAACTGCGTTAATTTCGTAGCGAATTTCTTCAAACAGATGACAGATCGCGTTGTTTACGAGCTGTGTGTTCACAGTAGCTGTACCATCAGGTTTGAGGAGTCGTCCGTGGATATGTACCGAACTTTTGCTGGATAATATGCATAAAACCTGATGCTGAACGGTAACTCGAATTTCATCGCTGTTATTGAAAGTTGACGAGGCGTAATATTTGTGAGCGTGAATCCCGTAATACGCAACGGATTTGTCAAAGACGACTGTTGTTTGAATGTTTAAGATTTCTTCCGCTATGGTACGTAGCAGATGATAAAACAACAAGATCTGGTTTTAGTTGTCGGAAATTCCTCTTCCAAAAGGTGTCAGTTTCAGACCCGGCGCTATCAGGAACTCCACGTTTCGAGGTGTAAACGGTTCAAGAATCAGTCGATGACTGACGAGATCGTGGCGTACCGACTTACTGATATACCTACTCTTTGATAGTCTGTTATATACAATTTCCAACGTTTATTGCGATTTTATATACAGTCTCACAGTAACAATTTCTTCACGAAAATCAACCAGGTTTTCGTCTTGATCCACTAACCGGAGCTGAACGTGATCTACGGTCCTGGCGGTGTTCGGAAAATAAATAACGTGCGATGGTACTTCCACGACCATATATCCTGGTGGGACGTTCGGGAAAAACTCGTAAATAGTGTGTTGTTTAGAGAGATGGCAAAAAGATATGGATCATCGACGTGGGATCCGCGAATTCGTGATGAGAACAAGTGTGAATGAAACGAAAGTGATGTTGAGATGGAGAGAGATAATGAATGCCGATAAACTAGATTTTTGTTGGTTTTGATGAGGCGATACAAACCGTATCGCAAGAGAACGTTACAGAGAGTGGAGATTTTACAGAGCGAGAGAACACATAGATTATACACATACATGATTTCGAGATAGTAGACAATACATGAGATACAGCTGATGGGTTTTGAGTCGCGACACGGGCAAGCGGCGAGATTTGACGCAGAGACGGCAAGTAAACATTGCACGCGAGTGTGCGTAAATGTACGAGGACGATTTTGAGTGTCGCGAGACACACATTTAACTATTCGATACCTTGCCGAAACATACCGCCCGCTTCGCTATCGGTAACGATCGCGAAATTAGATTATGCCGCCCGCCGTGCGTTATTTATTCTTAGAGTCAATAATTGTCTTAAGAGGACACTGGAAGCACACACAATTTCACGATAGGACGTTTTAACACAGAGGATTTCGTTTTAACGGTCACAACGCGAACGAGACCGTCGGTTCCCGGATGCACTTCGATCACTCTCGCGAGGGGCCACACAGATGGAGGTAGATTTTCGTTTTTTACGAGAACGATGGATCCGATTTTGATGTTCCCGTGATGAGTCTGCCATTTCGAGAGGTTTTGGAAGGACTGAAGATACTCCGTACTCCACCGTTTCCAAAAATGCTCCAGCATTTGACGCGAGTGTTGCCAATGCGATAGCCGTTGAGCTGGCACCTCGATGAGTGTCGGCTCAGGAATTGTGTTCAATGCTGAGCCGACGAGAAAGTGTCCTGGAGTCAAGGCACTTGGATCCCGTGGATCGTCCGAGATAGCGCAAAGAGGTCGAGAATTAAGCGTGGCTTCTACTTGCGTGAGGAACGTCGCGAATTGCTCGAACGTTTGAGTAGCTTCTCCGATGACTCGTTTGAGGTGAAATTTGACTGATTTCACTCCGGCTTCCCATTTTCCACCGAAATGAGGCGCGGAGGGAGGATTGAACCGCCACTGGGTTCCGTGTGATGCGAGGGTGTTTGCGATTTCTGCGAACTCCTTTGACGATGCAGCGAGAAGACGGCGAAGTTCTGAGTCTGCGCCGACGAGATTCGTTCCACAATCGCTTGCGATTGAGGCACAAATTCCTCGTCGAGATGTGAAGCGTTTGTACGCCGCGATGAATGCCTCCGTCGTGTAGTCCGAAGCTAGCTCGAGATGCACAGCCGAGGTCGTGAAGCAGATGAAGATAACGATATATCCCTTGCATGATTTCGCTCCTCTTCCGCGAGAGGCTCGAATCGAGAATGGACCAGCGTAGTCAACGCCAGAGTGAAGAAACGGCCTTGATTGCGTGACTCGAGACTGAGGGAGTTGGCCCATCTGTTGGCTGCTGAGGGTGGCGCGATGACGCGCACAAGGAACGCAACGATGTATGAACATGCGGATCGGTACTCTTCCTCCCAGGATCCAGTACCGCTGTCGGATTGTAGCGAGAGTGAGTTGCGGACCTCCGTGGAGCGTCAACCGATGATGATGATCGATGATCAATGTGGAGAACGATGATTCGCGAGGCAAGATGAACGGGTGCTTTTCGTCATACGAAAGCAATGAGTGATTCAGTCGACCACCGACTCTGAGGAATCCGTTCGAATCGATGAACGGCGTGAGTCGCGATAGTGGATGACTTCGAGTGAGACTTGAGCTTGTCTCGATTTGGCGAATTTCTTCTGCAAAGTACGCCTGCTGGGTCACCTTGGTCCAAAACAGTTGGGCGTCGCTCAATTCGAGAGTAGAGATCGGTCCGACAGTGATAGATGTGTTTACGCGATTCGATGTCGTCTTCGCGAGGAACCGATTTGCTGCGCGTTTACACAATGATGTGACTTTGAGGAGAGTCGATAGTTTTGAGTAGCGATCGACGAGATCCCAGATTTGTAGCGGCTTAGCAGTTGCGATGTGCGTCGACAGCCCTTTTCTTTCCTCGAGATGAATGTTTTCTTCCGGTCGCGGAGATGAGGATGGCCAATTGACAGAAGGCTTCGAGAGCCAGGATGGTCCAAAGGTCCAAAGTTCTGATTTTTGGAGTTGCTCCGGAGATGCACCACGAGACGCAAGATCAGCGGGGTTTTCAAGACCCGAGATGTGATACCAACGAGCGCGCGCGAACTCTTGGATTTCCGTTACGCGATTACGAACGAATTCCTTCCACCGCGATGGGTGGCTTTTGATCCACGCGAGCGCGACTGTGGAATCCGTCCACAGATAAACCGGGGTGTTTTCGAAATTAAGAGTCTTTTCCACATGACACATCAACCGGACGAGAAGATTCGCAGCACAGAGTTCGAGACGAGGAATTGTCACCTTCTTTAGCGGCGCTACTTTAGTTTTCGCGCACACTAGTGAAACGCGCACTTCGTGAGTGTTGATATACGTTCGCGCGTAGATCACTGCGCCTAATGCACTTTGAGAGGCGTCCGCAAAACCGTGGATCTCTATCCCGAGAGATGCTGAACTTAACCCGATCCATCGTGGAATGGTGATAGCTGAGATGCCTTGAAGATCTTGTAGAAACTCGATCCATCGCGAGGACAATGAAGCTGAGAGCGGCTCATCCCAGTCGAAACCGAGTGCCCACAATTCCTGCATAAAGATTTTGGCTCTGATCGTGATCGGCGAGAGCCATCCGAGAGGATCAAAGAGCTGCGCGGTTTGTGAAAGAACTTTTCGTTTCGTGAAATTGTCCCGAGTTTGATGAATTTGCGGAGAGAACGCGAACGCGTCGATGTCTGGTCTCCACGCAAGACCGAGAGCCCGAAAGAATGGACTTTGATCGAGATTCAGATGCATCGCGATCTCTTGATGGTTTCGAGAAATGTCAACGAGAGTTTCTGAGTGGCTTGAAGTCCACTTTTGAAGTTCAAAGCCGCCCGCCTTGAGCAATTGATTGAGTTCGTTGATTTTCTCGCGACCTTGATCAACGTTCTCTGCTCCTGAGAGGATGTCGTCGACGTACGTGTTCTCGAGAATGACGTGGCTCGCAAAGGGATACTGCTTACCTTCGTCCTGAACGAGTTGATGAAGAACACGGATCGCGAGATACGGAGCGCTTGCAAGACCATACGTTACCGTAGTCAGTTGATATTCTTCAATCGGTAGCTCTGGTTCTTCCCTCCAGAGGATTCGCTGAAAATCTTGGTCATCATTGTGGACCAAAATTTGTCGGTACATCTTGACGATGTCTGATGAGAACGCGACTGGATATTGTCGCCATCGTAAGAGAACGTCCGCGAGGTCGGTTTGCACTTTTGGACCGACGAGAAGATTGTCATTGAGAGAGAGTCCGAGGTTGGTTCTTTGAGACCCGTTAAACACGACACGCAACTTTGTTGTTGAACTGCTGTCGCGAACTACACCGTGATGGGGAAAATAAAACACGCGGGAATTGTCTTCAGGTGTATTGATAGCGCGACGCATGTGCCCGAGTTCACGATATTCACGAAGGAAGCTCGAGTAAGCCTCCTTGAGTTTCGCGTCGCTACCGAACCGTTTCTCCAAACGAAGGAGCATTTGATGCGCGGGATTCCGCGAGTTGCCGAGCTCTACCGAATTGTTCTTGAGCGGCAGCCGAACTACGTAACGACCGGACATAGTTCGAGAAACCGTTTCGCGAAAGTGTTGCTCACAACGCTCTTCTTCGGAAGTTAGTGCCAAAGGTTTCGACACTTCTTCCTGCTTCCAAAACTGCTGCACGAGATCGAGCAGTTCGTGATCGAGGGAGCATTGGAAGCCTTGGACTGCGCCATACGAGGGGCTTGCTGCTTCCGCTGAAACGCAGCCGGAGAGGACCCAACCGAACTGAGTTTCTTGCGCGATTGGTGTTCCTGGTGCTCCTCTTCGAACTCCTTGACCAATGATGTTGCTGTAGATGTCAGCTCCGAGAATTACGTCGATTTGACTGGGATGTGCAAAGCTTGGATCCGCGAGGTTGAGTCCTCGTAGATGAGGCCAGTCTTCGACGAGAAGTCGAAATGAGGGTAGATACGATGTGAGTCGTGGAAGCACGAGTGCCTCCACCTGACACGAGAACGAGGTGTGAGCACGAGATTGGAGTTTCAATGTCGCGATGCCGCGAGTCACTGCCGATTGATGAGCTCCGACGCCAATGATCGGTATCGTTGCTTGATGCCGACGTAGTCGCAATTGTTGCGCTAGCGACTCCGTGACGAATGAACTTTCGGATCCTTGATCGAGTAGAGCGCGAGCGATGATTCTTTCTCCAGTCTCCGGATTCGAGGCGATCAATTGCACTGTGGCGAGAAGAACTGGAGAGCGCTTGATCATTGTAGGCTGAGCTGAGTGGTTGCTCACCTGAGAGGCGCTATTCGAGATCGGTGCGTTCTGCACTGCAGGTTGCGCTACTGCAGCCTGAACTTGAGATGTGCCGCTGTTAGCAATTGTCGAGATTGAGGAAGAGTTTCGATGCAGCAAGGAATGATGTCGACCGTTGCACACGCGACACGTTTTGTTGGATCGACAGTCCTTCTGCTGATGTGGACCGAGACAATTGAAGCAAAGCTTTTTCGCAGAAACCACTTCCCTTCTTTGATCCAGAGATTTGTCGCGAAAGGTCGAACAGAACGCGATGTAGTGGTTGCCTTTGCAACAAGCACACGACTGTTCCTTTGATTGCGCTGTATGTGACCTTGTCGTCTGAAGATTTGACCTTCCTCGCGATGAGTGTGGTTTCGACGTCGCGATATGATTATGAGCATGAGCTTGCTCCACGGCTTCGAGGGTGTGGATGCGACCGATGAGAAACGCCTTGAGCTCCGCAAACGTGGGGGGCTCGAGTTTCTCGCTAACACTTTTCTCCCATTCTTCGAGAGATGCTGGGTCGAGCTTGCGAATCGTCATGTGCACGATGATGTGATCCCCTAATTTCTCGGGACTATCGAGAAGTTCGAGCGCGCCAAGAGCTTCGCAAGTGTTGCTGTGCAAGCTCTTCAGTTCTGATGACGACTTTTTCGTGACACGAGGAATCGCGAAAAGTGTCGCGAGATGAGAATCCGTCAAAAGTCTCTTGTTTTCGTACCGTGAGACGAGAGTTTCCCAGGCTCGAGGGAAGTTTTCTGCGGTGAGAGAAATGTTTTTGATAAGTTGTAACGGTTCATCGGTCACACTGGTTTTGAGGTAGTGCAGCTTTTCCACTTCCGAAAGTTGCGAATTTTCGCGAACCATCGACGAGAAAAGGTCGTGAAACGGCTTCCATTCTGAGTAGCTGCCCGCGAAAGTGGGCAGTTCGATACGCGGTAACCGTTTTGATGATCCTCCTGCTGGTGCGTCTTGAGGAGCTGCAGCGGCTTGCACGGTTGCTGCAGGCGCAGGTTTTAGCGATTCGAGAAGATCAAGCATCACTCCTTCGCCACTCAAGAAGTGCTCTTCACACAGCCCGTAATAATCTTTCGCGAAGTACGAAAGCTTTTTTATCGCTTCGAGTTGATCACCTTTTGCTGCGAACTTGATCTCGCTGATCTTTTCGTGATTCTCTTGGAACTTATTCCAACTTGAATTTAAAGCATTAAGCCGCGACTTCACCTGCCCGTAAGTGATTTTTGCCTCGCCGAGCTTGCGCAGGTTGTCGACGGCACGAGAGATGCGCCAAATGTAGTCGTTTTGACGTTCGATATGTTCTTCGATCGACATGTTGATGTACGAGAGGATTTAAACTCACGCGACGAACTGAGTGTTCACGAACGAGACACAAACACACTGATAGTAGCGCGACGCGATTCACACTTCGAGAGATCGGTGTTGTTGACGCTCAGATCTTAGTCACGGTCACTACAGAGGACACCGCACGTTTGAATTTAACGGACGCGACTGATTTTGTTGATGGTTTTCACCGATAACGAGATTGTTCACTTTGATAACGTGAACTTTCGCAACTTGATGCACACGCGATAGTTCCGTTTCACTCACTAGCTAATTCGTTTTCCCGTAAGTCGCAACGATTCGAAAGATTCGACTCGATTTGCGAATGATCCGATTCGGTTCGCGACTGATCCGGCTCGAAGGACCAAAAAATGTTTAGAGAGATGGCAAAAAGATATGGATCATCGACGTGGGATCCGCGAATTCGTGATGAGAACAAGTGTGAATGAAACGAAAGTGATGTTGAGATGGAGAGAGATAATGAATGCCGATAAACTAGATTTTTGTTGGTTTTGATGAGGCGATACAAACCGTATCGCAAGAGAACGTTACAGAGAGTGGAGATTTTACAGAGCGAGAGAACACATAGATTATACACATACATGATTTCGAGATAGTAGACAATACATGAGATACAGCTGATGGGTTTTGAGTCGCGACACGGGCAAGCGGCGAGATTTGACGCAGAGACGGCAAGTAAACATTGCACGCGAGTGTGCGTAAATGTACGAGGACGATTTTGAGTGTCGCGAGACACACATTTAACTATTCGATACCTTGCCGAAACATGTGTACTTCATGTCCATTGACATGGGCGCTCGTTGTAATACTGCACTCAACTTGCAACGCATTGACTTTGAGTATAGTTACAGGCACGTCTGATTCGTGAGTTTTATGAACCTCCGATACACGTGGCGTAGATCCCAAAAGTTGAGCAATGGAATCATCCTGCTGAAAGTTAATCGTGTGGTTGCATGTGATTATGCTGCGTAATGTATTATCGTTGGGTTTGATGCTGAGCCTAATATCAGTATTTCTTAGCACGTTTTGAAGATACTCCTCTATGTTCTCGATCTCATACCTGCCAGTAGGTATGGTGATCACTCCATCAGTTACTTGTATTTTATTGTGACCAACATCAACGTTGGATATCGAATTGAAGGTTAACAATTCTACCAAGCCTCGAGCATAACCTTCATCACGAGCAAGTTCGATCGGTGGGAAATATTGTGCCTCGAAAATCGAAGAGGTTCCCGAAATCGTTAACTTTAACGAATCATGCATGACTGCGAGTGATAGGCTGACTTTGGTGAATCACGCACTATGTTTATATAGCTCACCACTCAGAAATTTCAGACACAAGTGTCCGCATTCAAACGTGTCATAACCCTGGTACTTTTAATGATTTTGTTCAACACTACCAACGCCGAGGTATTTTGAGAGGTCTGAGTGTAGTTAACGCTTGCCGAAACTGTCAAAGTAATCGATATTATTGTCACGTTTCTGTTATGCAACCCAGTGGGTTCCCGGACCGTCTTTGTGGTCAAGGCTGATTATAGCTGACTCATTTTTTCGTGGACCGTTTTTAGGCATTTCATTTCGCATTGAAACACCGCAAAAATGCGAAACGTTGAAGATTTTTGCATATTCCAACAAGTCCGAATCAGTCAACACTCGACGTGATAGCATTGCATCTAAATTTTTGAAGGATGGAGACCAAGACATGTTTTGTACGGTTTTATATGAAGCCCTTCGCCCAACGCGATAGCTTCCATAGCTTCGTTGTGGCGTTTGCTCTCTTAAAGTTCTCATTTAGCAGCACTTGCATTGTTCACAGCTTTTGCTATACCTGCCGCACCACCGGCTAACGCGCCTGTAGCTTCAAATCCAACGAAAATAGGAATCATAAACGGTAGAAACCCACTGACTTTTAAACGTACTAGTAGGTCGCGAGGTGATCGCACTTTACATTCACCACCCGCTTTTGTAACGGCGTTTTCAGCTCCCTTAAGCGCAGATTGAATAGCAACTTTTGTATCGTTGCCTGGAATCTAGTTTTTCTCAAGGTCACATTTTTTGATTTTCGAATTCCCATTCCAAGTTTTAATTTTACTTTCATCATATCAGCTATTGCCCAAGCCGCTGTTTTCTCACCTAAATTGGCGTCCGGCGCGGGAAGCCGTCTCCAAGCTTTCTAAACCAAGACCCTAACAGCCTTGTTTCTAACTTCATGTTTTTCACGATTTTGCGAGTAATCAATGTCGTGGTCCTTGCAAGCTGCATCGAGAAGATTGATTCCCGGATCACCCCGCGCGAGTCTCCCCATCAACTTTGTACCAGGCCTACAGTACTGATAACCAGGTACATGCAATTCGACTGGAAGGCTGTTGATGATTTCATTCACCAGACCCTTGCCACGATGTTGCCGCCTGCTGCTTCGTTTACCTCTGTTCACGATTATGTTCATGCGTTGACTGTAGAGAAGTGCTTTGAAACGGGATATTCATAGCAAATCCGATCAGTCATGTCCGAGATGCGGTTTGAGAAACAATCTACCAAGCTTCCCGTTATGAATTTTGACAAACTTTCACAGCAAAATGTCAAAATTCACAAACGGCACGATCAATTACTCCCGAACAGTGGATGTGCAATATTCTGTGGACCATAGAATTGTGGTATAACGAATGCGTTGCTCACACTCCTAACCCATTCCAACGGACGTAGATTTGAAAACATATATATATTGTGAAGTGGATTTTTCCCGCTCTTTGGTCACTGAACTTACCGCGTGCGCAATAACTTGGCGTCCACGATGTACCCTGGATCCGAAACAGTATTGCAAAGTTTTGTTGGGCGCCTGGCGTGATCAACACGCCTCGAAATCGTTCATGCGCTATACCTCGGGAATATGCTCGGTAGCTCAGTACCGCGAAGAGGAGAGGGGTAATTTTTGGAGAGACAGAGAGACACTCGATAACCACACGCTACTTGACAAAAGAAGTAAAATAGAATCTTATATTTCACAATAGCGGTGATACAAAAACGAAAAAAATAATCCAAAAGTCGCTTGTCGCGATTCTAAAAATGAACCGAAAATTACACGTAACCTATACTATTCCTTACTCTACTGAGCTCGCGGCTTCCTAACCAAAATGTCACCCAACAATCACAAAATCTCCATACGCTATTTTCAATTTGCAAATTCGCCATTTCTTCTCCACAGCGATAATTGCTCGAAACCGAAACCAAAACTATTTTCTCGACGGTACGCCGTCGGACTACTGAACAGACGGCGTCCTCAATCTCACCCGAGATCTCACCCGACTTGAAGCATCGACGCTACCGCGAGCTGCCTTGAATCTAAACGAGACAACATAACTCAACCTAAAGCTTATTTCAACTAAACAATGCCACTATATTTCAGACGCAACCAAAACTCAATACTCGAACTTCTTGTCTCAACCGCTGCTCAACGTGGCGGCAATTTCGACTATACATCACCTCAACTCAACTAAACACTATCTCAAATAAACGATAACTTCACTAAGCGCAAGCACGACTAAATGTAACTTCAATCAAACACAATCTCAAGGTAACACGACTCAATTAACATTATCTTAACTAAACGGGTACGGAACTAAACGCAAGCGCAACTGAACGTAACATCAACTATACGCTATCGCAACTCATCCGAAATCAAACCTTCTCAAAATCCTCCAAAACGTTATTCGCTAATCCGAGCACTCCAATTCAGCACTTGCCGACCTACTCGAGATGTGACACTGAAAAGCCCAATAACGCGGCTCGACCCGGTACAGCGGAATTCGGCTGTACTTAATTTTAAAAACGAGAGGGACTCAACTAAAACCCGTGAGTCTACTCAACTTTCTCAAGAACTCAAAATTTACTCTACTCTAACACGCGTACTCAGGTTACGGTCATCAAGCGAAAGAATCGGCGAAAGAATTTCGAGTACTTTCTTACAACGCAAATCCAAAACGGCTATCCGTTACTCGGTAAGCCTTTTCGTAATTATGCTCGAAATTCAATCGCGGGGATAGAAGCAGCGCTCACCTTTAACATCCCTGCAATCCCCTTTCCATCCCCTTCGCGATTTTTGGGCGACTCCATTACTTCGCGAAACTCCCCAAAACGTGACTACTTATCACGACCGCCAGAATTTGAGAGGTTTCAAAAACCTACGACCTGGCGCAATACGGATCTCGATACTCCATCCTATACGTGACGTCACACCCACAAGAATACGCAATAATTGATCCGTTATTGATTTCGTCGATTGAGCTACTCGACGCGCAGCTTTAATAGCATCGCGGCGCAGAACTTAAAGCTCAATCGCAATCTCGTCGGCCGCGCAGCTCCATGACGTCTTGGTGGTAAGCGTGGTGCTCCCTCGTCGGTAGTGGGTCCGTCGCAAGTTTGCTAGTCAATTGTTGGCGGGGTGAAGTGGGAGAGGCTGCGGCGCGCTGGCCGCCAGCGGGACTCGCGCCCACCTTGGATTCCCGCGATGCGGGGATCTGCGTTGGCTCCCCCTCTGCAGCCTCGACATCCTTCCTCCGCAATTGTCACTAGTCCGCTATTACGCGATTCCCTCCAATTCGGTGCCGACTTCTGCCTGATGCCGTTGTAGCTCGAAAAATAAAAAAAAACCTGAAATACCTCACGCTTTTCGCTAATGTGTCCCCTCTCATAGTTTCGGATGCGTGACTCTAGTCCTGGCGCTCTTTTGCAAAGACTTAGCGACTCAATTTCGGAAATTCCTAAATTTTGGTTCCGCCCAGGGTTCGAGGAGCCCCTTGTAACGGGCATTGAAATTTCCACGTTACAATATATATCTACTCAAAATACGTCAATACGACCGAAATACCAATTGTTGAAGCAAATGTTTGACAATGTCGAGTATATTGAGTATTCTGCGTTTACCGAGCGTGAACAAGTGATTACACCGGAAAAAGGACGACCTAACTCAATAATCGTATTTGACGATGTAGCGTGCGAGAAGCAGGACAATATTAGAGCCTACTTTTGCATGGGTAGACTTGACAACGTTGACTGTTTCTATCTCTGTCAGACGTACGCGCGTGTTCACAAATATCTCGTGTGCGACAACGTCAACCTACTCGTGTTATTCAAACAATACGATACGAACCTGAAACATATATACAACACCTATGTAAACACCGATATGTCTTACACAAAGTTTGAAGATGTGTGCTCCACATGCTGGAACGGTAAGAAGTACGGGTTTCTGGTGATCGACAACGACAGTGAGCTCAACAAAGGAGGATACAGGAAGGGATTTGATTCTTTCGTTAGCCTGGAAAACGAATGAAATCTAACGTTTCCAAGCAAGAGACGCAGTGGCGTTACGGACTTAGTTGCGTCAACATGAAGAGCTCTGAAAATTCCAACCAAAAAGATGTCCTACACCAGATCGCTCAAGCAAGTGCTGCGATCCATTGATAACACAGATTGCTCAAGTTGGACAAGGAATCTACGGCTCAGATGTTGAGTGACGTTTTTAAATCAGTAGTGACTCCGTTTGTTTGAAATAGGAGATTGGTTCGGATGGCTCGGTTAACGAACCAAACTGTGTCTGTGAGAATAAAGGATATATTGTAACGAGAAGTATAACAACTGACATAAGATAAGACAACTAATGCAATTGGAAGAGTAAGAGTGGTGTTATCACGCAGCGTAAGTAGGTCAGTATTGGAAGAATCTGTGAAGTGAAGAAATAGTATTAGTTCTTTGTTGGTTGAGGAGGTTCGTCTAGGGATGTAGACACAAGTTGGTTATTTTCCATTGTTAGTAGACAATATCCAGGCTGTAAGGAAACAGTACACATAATGCGTTTCATCAATGTAATCGAACGATTCGACTAGAGAAAAGAGCGCGAACTAGGCGCTGCGGACAAGATTGCACGAATGGTGCAATCTTGTACAGTGTAGTAAATCTGTACGCAATACAGTGATTAAAGGCTCTCAAGAAGGTTGCACGAACGAGGTGCCTGAAAGGATCTCAAGAAGGTTGCAGGAACTAGATGCTTTGGATGAGTGCACGAACTAGGTGCTCGAACTGGGTGTGCAAACAAACAAACGAATGCACGAACTCGGTGCGGTAAAGTAAAAGCATATTCAGTATCAACCTGTGATTCAACCAAGCTATGGGTGTTTGTAAATCTCAACGCTGAACAAGCTCGGCTGTGGTCAGACTAGAACTGGCCGCCGCTTCGCGGTGGCGCTTATATGTGGGGTGGTTGGTCGTATCATGGAGCATTCAGCAGTCGTTCGGTGACGTCACAATTCTGTAACGACAGACAGATGATCTGTTCTCTTGCTGGATCATACTCTTAGGTGCTCATTCAATCATTGTAGGCGAAAGTGAATTCGATAGCGTACATTTAATCATACAGAACATTATTAGTTTATTCGTAACAAAAGAAAACATGTAATTCTAAGGTTACTCAAACACCGTTGCAAGAACTAGTGCATGTTACAGAATATACTTAACCTGTAAAGCAAGAGGTGGAAGAAATTAAAGAAGAAATAAAGCAGATGAAAAATGAAACGAAAAATGAAACTTTCTCGGGAATGGACGATTCCTTTGCTTCGGCAGGAGATGAAACAATCAAAGAAATATCTGTCGGAAAAATCGGGGACGAGTATTTTGCACTGATGAGAGATGCGAAAAGGAAAAGTAAATTGGACAACGTGTACGGTGTAAGCAGCCTCTGAAACGGACTAATTATTGGTGATTCGTTGAAATTCTTTGAGAGTGACTACATCCGTATTGGCGGTACCCTTTACCCGAAAACGAAAGGTTTGCTGGAACTGTTATTTAAAAAGAAACCTGACGGATCTCATGTCAGCGCCGAAGATAGAGAAAATTTGAAAAACATAATCCTCACAACGAACGCGCATAAAAATTATTGGTCATTTGATGGGGCTGTTAGAAATAATAACAGTTACAAATTCAAACATGTCATTGCCGAATTGATGGATTGTTCCCCATCACCTCGCCGAAAGGGTGAAGGTCTTCTTCCGCAATCTATGATCACTCGACAAGGTGTTGAAACGGAATACGTTTTCTGGGATGATCCAAACGAGTTAGTGGAGCGTCTTTGTTTACTCCTGGCATCTCAGGCAGCGGGAAATCCGAGTCACAATAACGAAATAATCTCCATTATCGAAGAACTACGCGAAGCAGGAATCATTCATGAAGCAGCTTCCATCGCTTTTGCATTCATTACCGAGATGTGCGTCGACGTGTTTGGACGGCATCTGGATAAAAACACGGCTGCGAGCACTTGCGGTCCTCCGCGTGTCAGATTTCAAATGACAGAGAACGGACATTACGATAAACAGAACAAGAGACTGTGCAATGTCGCAGATCCTGCAGAGCCAAACAATGCTGTAATTTTGAAAATCTTGAGACCGAAATTCAACGTGCTGCAAAAACAAATCGACATCCTCGATCAAATGATCAAAGCTTTGGAGATCACCACCGAGAAGCCTTGAATACTTTTTACACAGATTTTGAAACAGGCAGAGTCCTGTCGATTGGAAACGCTGAAATCATTTCTAAATCGGACAACAGACCCAGAGCGTTGGAATATGAACGAGAAAAGGCAAGCACTGGTAGACGTCCGCGGCATCGACGAGACCTGGCAAGCGGATCTTGTTGATATGATGTCATACGCTGGACAATACAAGGGCTCCAAGTACATGCTCACAGTTATTCATATCTTTTCAAAGTACGCGTGAGCTATACCGATAAAGAGCAAGTTTGGAGATAATGTTACGAAGGCAATGGAATCTGTGCTTCTCCAAGGACCGGTACGGAAAAAATTACACGTCGACAGAGAAACGGAATTTGACAACTCGAAATTGGAATCTCTTATGTCACGCTATGGAATCAAACTTAACTCCACGTACAGTCATTTGAAGGCTTTGACCTGCGAACGTTTCAATCACACGCTAAAAAGTCAAATGTGGAAACTGTTGCTGCATGCAAGGAAGCTACAAGTGGTTCGATATCTTATTGATGAGTAGGAATTCTCGACCTCGTATATAATCTATTATAGAATCTTGGTGATCGGTCAATTAAGTAAACGTATTTTTAGTTAGTTAGGTTCGATATCTTATCTTATTTGGTTCCGGCTTACAACAACGCCAAACCCCGAACCATAAGAATGAAACCAACTGATGTCACCGTTGAGAACGAAAAGTTGGTATTACGTCAGGCGTACGGAGAGCTCCGAGCGAAATCTACCAAACTGGCAAAGTTTAAAACTGGTGACAAAGTTCGAATCAGCAAATTCAAACACGTCTTTGAGAAAGGTTTCACTCTCAATTAGACGACGGAGATATTCACAATAAGCCGGGTGGAAAATACTCATCCTGTGACGTACAAGCTCAAAGACTACCGAGATCAATCCATCGCTGGTGGTTTCTACGGACAGGAGCTCCTCAAGGTTGAACATCCGGGAATCTACATCGTGGAGAAGGTGCTCAAGAAGCGTGGAAAAAAATTGTACGTTAAGTGGTTAGGTTTTGACAATACACATAACAGTTGGTTAAATGAATCTGATATGTAACATTGAATAATGAAACAAAATTTTTTCAAGCATCTGTCGTTATTTCACACCCTATATGTACATACATATATACGTACAATTCTGTTTCACACCGTAACTTTCCGAACGTTCTCCATTGTCTTACCGAAAACGGCGTTATTGATTAATTTATAAAAATGTTTCTCGAATTCATTGTTTGATTTTTCTCTCAAATCTGTATTTGAATCTTTGTATTTTCTGAGCCACGGTGTTTGTCTGAACTTGAGAACTTGATGAATTTTAACTAATTTTAAACCTGACTCTAAACATTATTTTAAAATGCGATAACGAATAACATAGTTTAGCTTCGATAGTAGCGTGGTCGGCGATTTCGGATGCTTGCCACTTGAGATCGGCAGTATGTACTGCTCTGGGCAAAGTGGCAAATCCTTGTGCATTTCATGCAATTCCTTAGTATATTCCAAATCCACCTCTAATACATAGCCAAACTCCGCTTCGTCCAAGTTGGACAAAACATTAAATTGTTCGAAATCTGGCATCCATTCAAAGGAACTGCATGATAGAGCAAAGCTCATAGCAGCACCATATAAATTGTTGACATCGAAGTCCATGAGATACGACTGTTCTAGTTATGGATTGAGAGCATCTCCCATGTATCTATTATTAGCCGTTGCATATCGATTAGAGCATTGGGGCACGCCACTTCGAAAACCTTTTTCAATAAACATAACCATATTAACATCGGTGAGGAGCTCGAGTTCAACACCAGTATATTTCAGTATCGCGTCAAATAAAAGGCCGGGCGCTGTGTAATAATGTAAAGGGTCCAAATTGTACGTTGGCCAACAATTCTGTCGAAAGTTTTCAAAAATGTTTGCCAATAGAAAAACGTCAGTTTGCAAATATATATATATATATATATATACATACTTTCAATTACGATTACACCTTGTTTTAAATAATATAAACTATCAAATGTAATCCATTGATATAATTTGTGTAAATAAATCTAAAATAAATATACTGAGAGAATATCTTGAAAGTTAACTCGGTCACCGCCGACTCGGCACCACTCACGTTCTTCATCTGTTTTCAGCAGGCTGGCCATAAAGGGAAATAAAAAATTTATGGGATCGCCATTGAAATTGCAGATATGCAATTTTTCCGTGATGTCTCAATGAGGCCGAGGACAAACATGGGCGAGAACACCGTATTCAACATGTTATTACACTCCTGCGATTTTGGGTGGAGAAATTCCGGAGGCTCCTCATTACCAGAGGCAGCGCCAGCACTTCAGCGGGCGATAATCGCGCACAATGGAACGATGCGGACAGCGCTTTCGCCAACCGAATTCGGACGGGTGTTATCACAAACCAACAGCACCTCGATTTGCACGATTTTTTCGCTGATGCTAAGCACCTGACAATTATGCGTTTGGCGGCAGCCGTGGAAACGGATGGTAGTATCAAGGTGAATGGCATTTTATCATGCAAATTTGAAAACGTTAAGAATGGTGTAAAAATGATAGAAATAAGACACTTAACCACCAGAAACGTGATTATTTTACCGACCACCAATTTTAATCAATGGTTTGACGATAACATTACCGGCCGTTTCATAGTAAATCTGGAAGAATTCCAATATCGAGATTCCGGATGGACCATGATTGAAATTATCAACCTTGTCGTCAACATTAACAAATATGATCCGCTGCGTGGAGGTGCATTAACATTCAAATCATCGCCAAGGGAGATTCAGCCAAGGCACGCAGTGGTGAATATAGTAAACACAGACGGGGATCGCTTTTTGTGGTCAATCAACGCAGCGCTGTACACAGGACCGGAACTGAAAAACAAATGCCGACCAACTAGCTATTCACACTTCAGCACAAGACTACGATATGAGAGAAAGAGTTTCCCCACACCTTTCTCCTATATCTCCAGGTTTGAGTTGCAAAATAATTTAGCAATTGACGTTCATGGGCTTCACTCGAATGGGATAGTGCCCCTATATTTAAGCAAAAAGTTTCATTCGTATAGACCATCGCTTCATTTGCTCGCTATCAAAAACAAAATCAGCGTGGACAGTGACAACGAAATCGACTCTCATGCAATATTCTATTATGCTTGGATTCGAAATCTTTCGCGATTACTTAGCAGTCAACTATCGCGACACAAGACTGCAAAATTTTCCACATTTCATTTTTGAAAGTTCGATTAAAGCGCTCGCATATCGAGGCCTTTAAATTGCTGAATGTAGAATACATTTTAAAATTGTACTGTTTCATGAGAGCTTTGAATTCGCTATTAGAAAATTCTTTACCCCGATCAACATGTAGATGTCTGGGTACGCGCTCTTGTATTCATGGCGATAGTTACATAATTTCCACTCCTGGACTTTATCGGCACCGTCCAAGCGTACTTGGAGAATATATCGATGATTGTGAGCACGTATTTGTATCCCTTATTATGTAAGCTGTATGCAATCATATCAACTAGATCAGCTTGCCAAGTCTCGTCCAGTTCGCGTACATCCACAAACCGCTGCGGATAATGTCGTCGAGTGGGTTTGTAAAGTACATTAGTTATCGTCTTCTACATGCTTTAATACCTGCACTTGCTTTCTGGTTTGCGATCAAACCGGCAGTTCTGATTCTTTTCGAACTTTTTTAGGCCGGCTCAATTTTCGTTCATCAAGCCGTGCGACTAGATTGTGAAAGGTTATTTTCCTGCACTATCAGTCGACCGTTAAGATTCCGAGCGCGCTCCAACATAATATATATAAACATGCTCCCCAGCAATCACAGAATTGCCGAAATCATAACAGGCCAGCACTGCCAGTGCTGGTAATGTGATGGTATAGGCAAGCCTTTGCTACTCCATTACATGTAAGGTACCGGTATTTCGGTGAAGTTTTACCGGCATCCATCCATCGATGGAACGATGTCGGTCACCAAGTACTGATTTTCTACAGGGCATTTTGCATTTTGCCACAGCCGAGTTGCCTTCAATTGACCGTTGTCAAACACAATTGCACCTGTATTTTGATGGCTCGATATTGGCAACTCCGGCACCTTTTTACCGGCATCAGATCGTTGATTTGCCGGCAGACATAATAATTAATAATTATTCAATTGCAGGACACAATTCTTCTTCGGTTACATCCACATTGGACACAAGGTTGACTTATACTTTAGAAAATTCCGATTGGACACAACCCGATCGAATACAAGATAAATCACAGATGAATAATAATTTAATAGAAATCAGAGGAGACACATAGTCAAAACACATTAGTGCGCATGCGCAGTTCCCAAGACGCGTGTCGGCAAGCCGCTAGTGATTGGTTTCCGCACCGATTCCGTTACACCAAAGGTTTTTTTCCCACGGATTCTACGGCATGAGGTTATGGTTATTATATATAGTTATATATAGTTATTAAATGGTATTGTAACGTTCTTTGACGTTACGGAAATAAATATGGATCCGCGAGTTTGTTTATCAAGTCAAAATCAAAAGCGTGAATGAAATGTTGTGAAAAAGCTTTAATTGCGAAATATGTGTTTCTCGTTTAAAGTCTGAAACAAGACTGTTTTTACAATAATGTTGGTTGACGCAGCAACCTTATTCTTTTGAAAGACATAAGAGGTTTATAAACGTATTTTATCTACGATGACTACTAGATTATTTAAAAGGGGGCAAACGGGTGATTTCACCCTTTGTAACAGTATATTATATATTATATACATAGAACGCTGTTCGCAGTTCGCACGCGTCTTCTTCCCACGTGTAAATAATTAGTGCAGTGCATTCAAGAAGCTTCAATGGTCCCAAATATGCCGTCCGCGGGTAAATCTGAACTGTAAGTATTCGGTTAAATCTCTTTTTCTCTAAATTTAACCTTCAATAATGAACTTGCTGTAGAGATAGAGGACAAGAGAAATCTGAGGTTATAATTCGACTTTCAGGTGAATTGTCTGGGCGGTACACAGGCTTGATTGTTTTTGCCTACAATTGGCTGAGATGGCCGCGAATAATAAGTATCCCTTTAAAAAAAAATCAAGGCTGCAAGAATACAGTGATATTAAAAAAGCTGTCCAGGCAACTATTTAGTTGACAAGGGTTGATGTTGGATTGAAAAATTAGGAAAAATTAACTTTTCATAAATCACGTGGGCAGCGAGAAGCTTATCTTAAAAGAACAAAGAATGTAGCAATGCATTTAGAAAATGATTTCATACCTATTAATTTTAAGTCATTCTACGATGAACAAAAAAATGAAGCCTCACAATCAGTGTTAGCACAAAGTGATGAATCTCTAGAAAGAGTCTATGCTCCAGTGGCAAAAGAAATAGGTAATACAGCCGTGGAGTTTGGTTCATTCCAAAATGAACAATTTGAAGATGATATCACAGATCATGATTCAAAATGCAGCGATAGTGACAGAAATGATGATTCTCAGTTGTTGCAGCAGGATTCTGACGAAACTCAGTATTTCTCAACTGACTGGGCTCTACGTAACAATATTTGCCACTCGGCACTTTCTGAATTGTTAAGCTGGCTGCAGACTAATCCAGAGATCTCACGTTTACCGAAAGATGCTCGTACACTGCTAAGCACTCCCCGAAATATTGAACTAGAACCGATGGGAGATGGCTTTTCTTATTATTTTGGTCTCGAAAATAAATTGATAAACATAACTAGTAAAGATAGGGATACTGATATGATATATGAGCTCGACTTCAATATCGATGGCTTGCCACTCCATAAGTACACGTGAATCTTTCTGGCCAATCTTATGCAAAGTAAACATTCACATATTGGATCCCCCTTTTCCGGTGGCAATATATTCTGGTCCAAAAAAGCCTCCACTAACAGAATATCTTGCTCAGTTTGTTACTGAGCTAGCCGATCTGTTGCAAAATGCGATTTCATTTAAAAATAAAAAAAATTGAAGTAGTCTGCAGGTCGTTTTGCTGTGACACTCCTGCCAGAGCTTATGTGAAAAATATAGAAGGTCACAATGGCTATTATGAATGCGATAGATGCCATGTTAAGGGAGAATACAAAAATAAAAGAATGACATTTTGTGACTTGGATGCTGCCCTCAGAACAGATGATTCCTTTGCCAGACAACTTGATGAAATCCAACACAAAGCTGGTGATTGCCCATTGATTAACCCGGTTATAGGTCTAGTGTCGGTATTTCCTTCCGATTATGCACATGGTACTTGCTTCGGCGTTACGAAAAAACTTTTGCTTTCGTGGAGAGATCGTGGCGATCGTCGATATCGTTTGAGTCCAGAGGAGATTAGATGTATCGATGAGAAAATAGAGGTTTTTAAAAAGTGGTGGCTGAAAGAATTCAACCGAAAACCAAGATCTTTGAGAGACTTAGAACACTGGAAAGCTACGGAATACAAACAGTTTATGTTATATCTAGGACCTGTTTTTTTACTTGACATGCTACCTAAGGATGTGTATTGCAATTTCTTGTTGCTCATTTTCGCAATGAAAATTCTACTAAATCCAAATTTGAACTAGCTCTACAATTCCTACGCCAATGAGTTATTGAGATTATTTGTGAAACATGCTCTGCATATACATGGCGAACAATTTTGTGTACACAATGTTCATCATTACTTCACTATGCTAACGATGCAAGGGCTTTTGGGAGTCTCGAAACGATAATCTGTTTCCTCTTTGAAAACTATTTAGGTTCGCTGAAACGTATGCTCCGGAAATCAAATCAATGCTTGCAACAAGTTGTGCACCGAATAATTGAAAAATCAGGCAACAGAGAAATAGACAAGCCTAGTGAATCTCGTAGAGTACAAAATTCAAATGGCAAGTTTTCAATATCTTTAAGGAATTGCGAATTGACTTCTCAAACAGGAAATAATTATGTCTTTCTCAAAAATGGGGATCTTTGTTCAATACCGAATATAATCGAGGATTTTGGCAGAACTATAATTCATGGTTTCAAGCTCAACATCTTAGAACCATTTCTTAAATATCCTGAAGACAGCTTATTTCTTTCACTAATTAAGGTTAAAATCAACGCTACTAGTGCTTATTTTTCGATAGATGATATATCTTGCCAAACAGTATGTGCACCCTTTGGAGATCATTACGTATGTTCTCCATTATTACACTTCCTTTGAAATAGATCCGTCAACACTAATATAGCAAGAATCATGTTAATCGAACAATTATAACAAATGCGATTCGAAAGAAAAAATAATGAACCCAACCCAAAAATGTGAAATATACAGATTCTTGAACTATTTCGTCCATACTAAGTAAGTCGCAAGGTTCCCAATGTTACGTGGTCTTCAAAGTTTTGTTTTCACCAACGAAATGTACTTATATTTCTAATTCTAGGAAATCATTTGTTATCGTAGAGTTTCCTGATAAAAAAGACTGCGACACTGAGACAACAACTCTATCGATCGTGTCTTACAAGTGGATTGTTGATGAAAGCGGCGTTGTGGAATGCTTATGGCTCTCTTACTTCAAAACGGATCTTGGAAGGCTGTCCAAAAACATGTCAATCTGAGAATTGAACAGTGCTTGAGATGCTCCATCAACATTAAATATTCCACAGGTAATAAAGATTACTTTTTAGTGTGTTTTTTTATTTAAATAAAATATAATATAATATAAATATAAAATAAAATTTGGTATGTACTCGAAGCTTTCATTTTTACTAGGATTAATGTTGTTTCCTCTGAGATTTTATCAAACATACTATTCTTTACACATGATATTTTTCATGCAGATGATTACAAAACTGCTGCCGAAAAATATAATGAACTACAGGACTGTACCAGCTTATCTTTAAACAGTGAACCAGATTTCTCACAGGATAGATCAAGAAGGCGTCACCCGGTGCATGCTTCTAACCGTGTCAATACCCATGATCTTGAGTATTCTGACAATGAGGGCTATTACGGTATACCTATAACCCCAAAGTTGAATTCAGTACCAAGTCTCCCGCCAGTTTTGAAAAATCTCTATCGACAATCTAAGATTAAGGCTATTCTACCACAAACATCGAAGTCACAGAACAGTGCAGCGCCTGATAAATCTTCATCTATTCCAAAACCACGTCTACAGAAACATGCTTTGCCTGCTACTACCTCGGCCATGCCAAAGTCGACTCCACAAAATCCTATACCTCCAAAGCCCTTGTCTGTTTCAAAACCAACTATACAGAGCAACATGCTATTCAATCTGCCCTCATCAGCTTCGAAAAATTCATTCAACCAAAGTGTATGTATGTAATATTTATTGTTTCCCTTGGGGTTACAAAGACTTCCATTTTCCTCTCCCGTTACCATATTTTCACATGTTTTCTTAACCTATTCTTATCCTATTCTTACTTCCTACCTTATCCTTCCTTATTTTCTAATTGCCTATGCCCTGTGCCGTTGCCGTGCCATTCCCTTACTTTCCCTCTTATCCTTTTCTTATTCTTCATCTTTATCTTTACTTAAATTTGTCCTATTTTACCTTATTCTATTCCCTATTCGTCCTTATCCTAATCGACTTCCATTTCCCATTCATCTCTCATTCTTTTATTCTCTTGTACATCCCTGATCCTTTCCAGTTCTCTCATCCAGACTTCTCCCACCCCCTCCTCACCTAAGATCTCCCTCACCCCCTCCTGCCAGCTTTCCCCCCTTCTATTCCAGCCCACGCACCTTTCCCATACGTGCTTCCATGTTTCCTCCTCCCCCCCGCACACCCGACACCTTCTCTTTTCCTCTTCTTCCCACTACCTTGCCTCCTTCATCTCGCTTCCTAATCTGAATCTTGCTACCCTTGTCCACCTGCTTTCCCCCCATCCCTTTCCCAGATACCCTGGTATCCCTTCTCCTTTCACTAGCCTGCACCATCTGTTGTACCTCGATTCCCTTATTTTCTCCCGCCTCTCTTTTCTCTGTTCTTCCCTCTCTCGCTCCTCTATTTCCCTAAGATCCACCTCTCCCCTCTCCCTTTTCGCGACTACCTCTCTACTCTCTGCTCTCCTTTCCGCAAAGAAACTTTCCCTTTCTCTTTCCCATCTCGATCCCTGCCTCCAAACTTCTACCTTTTCCCTTATATCTTCCCAGCATTTCCTAGCTAGCTCGCTACCCTCCCCTCTTTCCAGCTTTCTTTCAAAATTTCATGCCCTTCTCCCTGCCCTAATCCTTAGCTTCTCCCTCTGTAGTTCCTCCCTTACTGAATATTCCGGTGTTCGCCCATCCACTCCTAATGTGCATCTCAAAAATCTGTCCTGTACCGCCTCGACCGCCCTCCACTCCCTCCACCCCCATATCTCCGATGCATACTCTATTACCGTCCATACTAGCCTGTCAAATAACCAAATCCTTTTTTCCCAATCCCACCCAAACCTTCTTTTTCCTATTCCCCATACCTACCTCATTACTACCCCTGCCTTCCGTACTCTCTCCTTAACGTGTGCTTTCTGTCCCCCATTGCACTTTACTCTATACCCTAGATAGCTGAACTCTTTAACCTCCTCTATCTTTTTCCCTTTCCATCTCCAATCCATTTTTTTCCTTCTGCCACCTCCTTTCCTAAATCTCATAATCCTTGATTTCCCCACATTTACCGTCAGCCTTTTCCTGTCCATATACCTTTCTAACTTCCTAATCATTACCTCTATCTCCTCTTTACGTTCCGCTAGTAGCACTATGTCATCAGCATACGCAGACGTACATATCCTGCCGCCGGCCAACTCGACCCCCTAACCCTTCTCCCTCTCCCCATTTCCTCTTCTTAATCCGCCAGCAGCAGGTTGAATACATGCGGACTGAGCGGACATCCCTGCCTAACCCCCCTCGCCGTCCAGAACGCCTCTCCTACCTTTCCCTCGCTCCTCACCCGACTCTTTGTTTCCTTGTCAATTTCCTCTATCCTTACCCTTAGCCCTTCCCTCACCCCTCACCTTTCCATAGTCTCCCACAGCACCTTCCTGTCCACCGAATAGAACGCCGCTTTTAAGTCCGCAAAGAACGCCACCATCTCTCCCTTATTCCTTCCCACCTGTGTATGGATTAAATAGTTAAGCACATAAACGTTGTCAATTGTACACATTCCTTTCGTGAAGCGAGTTTGATTTTGCGGTATCATGCCCTGCTCCTCTACCTCTCTTTCTAACCTTTCCGCTAATGCCATCGCATACACCTTATACAGAGTTGGCATCAGCGTCACCCCCCTATACTCTTCTGCCCTTTTCCCCTCCCCCTTCTTTACTACCGATGCTATCAATCCCTCTCTCCAATCCTCCGGCCAGCTCTCCCCCACCTAAACTCTGTGACATGTTTTCCATATCCACTACTCGATCTCTTCCCTCCCATACCTCCATACCTCGCTAACTATTCTATCCCCCCCTGGTGCCTTTCCATCCTTCAGCTTTCCTATCACCTTTTTAATGTCTTTTCTCTGCAGCTCCCCTTCCCCGTCCCCCTTCCTATTTGCCGTCCCGCGGCCTTCTGTTACCTTGCTTTCCACTCCGCCTAATAATCCCATGAAATACTCCCTCCACTCCTGATCGCCTATTACCTCATTCACCCTCTTCCACTTCTTTCTTTCCCTGTCAACTATCTCCCATACTCTGCTTTTTGTCCTTGCTTCCGCTGATTCTTCTTTGAATCCCGCATTTTCTTTCTTTTTCCTCTCCTCGCATAGCCTATTATCCCTTTCCCTATTATTCCCTTCTTTCCTTTCTATACGCTTTCCCTTCCCTCTCCCCCTTTCTCCAGTTCCTTAAACTCTGCCTAACTTCTGCTTTTTTTCGCCTACATTCCTCATCCAACCAACCCTTTTTCACTCCATTCCCCCTCCCTCCTATATCTAAAGCTCGTCTAAACTCCCTTATTCTTTTCTCCATCTTTTTGCCTACATCCGCTTCTCCCACCCCCTACCATTTGACCTCTGTTCTAAACCTCCTCCTACCCTCCTCTGTCCAGTCTCCTTTACAAGCTCCCCCTACTCTTTTTCTCTTTCTCGTCCTAGTCACTGCCCCCCTCATCCACACTATTACCGGGTGATGGTCCGAGTCAACCCTATCCCCAATCTCTATCCTTTTGACCCTATCCCTTACCTTGCTGTCACCTATAGCGTAGTCTATCACCGTCACCCCCGCCCCTCCTACATACGTAAATTCTCCCTTCTCATTACCCTCTATGTTCCCATTCATTATTGCCCATCCTGTCTCTTCCAAAAATTGCACCAGCTGCTTACCTTCCGAGTTTATTTTCCTGTCCTTTGATTTCCTACTCCTATTCTCCTCTTCGCCTTCCCCCCAACATCCTCCCCCCCCTGCCCTGTCCTGGCATTAAAATCACCCCTCACTAGCACTCTTGTTCCTCGCTCTACCTCTTCTGCCCGCTCCTTCAATTCCCCTATCTTTTCTTTCAGATCCCCATTTACGTATATTCCTATTACTATCCATTTTTTCCCCCCTACACTTATTTTCCATATTATGATCCCCTCTTTTACCTCTTCCCTCCCTTCCTCCCCACTTACTATCTCCTTTCCTACCCCTGACAGCGTTCCGCCTATTGCTCTTCCCTTCCTATTTCTTCTCACCGCATACTGCACTTCCCATTTATACCCTGCTGGCAACTTGTTCCTAATTCTTTTCCACCCCTTCTTTTCTATCCATGTCTCCATTAAAAATATTACATCCCACTCCCTTAGACCCCTCCCGAAATCTTTATCCTTTCTCGCAAGCCCCGCCACATTCCAGAAAACTACTTTCCACCCCTCCCTTTCGGTCCCGCCTACTCCCCTCTCTCTCCTCTTTCTTTCCCACCCCCCTGCCTCTGTCCCTCCTCACTGCCCATTCCCCGACTGCCTTTCCTTACGTACCCCAGCCTGTGCTTCTATACCTCCCTCTTGTCTTTTCTCGCTTGCTGTCCTTTCCCTACCGCCTTCCCCTACTTTTCCCCTTCCCTCTCTCTCCCTGCACCGTCCCTGCGCACCTCTCCTATCTCATCCCGCTTCCACATTTTCCCTTCCATCCAAATCTTTGCATACCCCACTCTTACTCTGTTTCCCCTTCCCTCCTCGATAGTTGCTATCTCCCTCAACTTACATTTCATTCTGCTCTCTGCCCAGGTGAGAACCTCCTCTATTCTTCCCTCCCTCCCGTTGAAAAGGCTTTTTCTTCCCATTACCTACCTCTTTTGCTCCCTATTCCCTAGCCTTGCTATCCATATCCTCTTTTCTCCCCCCTTTTTTGCGCTTACCTCCCACATATCCTTCACCTCGACTTCCACCCTTAACACTTGCATAATCTTTTTCAACCCTTCCTTTTCCCTTCTTTTCTCTATTCGCGCTCCTCTCAATACTATATTTCCCCTTTTTTTTCCCTTTCTTTCCTCTCTATGGCCCACTCTATCTGTTTTAAGCTATCTATTGTTACCTGCGCCACTTCCGCATTCCCTTGTCCCTGCCTCTCCCCGCGTCTTCTGCACTCTTTTTTTCTAATTCTGCCAGCCTCCCCTTCACCCTTTCCATCTCCCCTCCTCTCCGCTCTTTTACCTCTTCTAATCTTTTACTTAGGTCCCTTATCGTTTCCTTCATCTCCCCCCTCTCTACTTCCCACTGCTCTTCCCTTCTAGTCATTTCCCCTTTTATCTTTTCCATTTTTTTCCTGATCCCCCTTACCTGCCCTTTGACCTCCTCTAGACCTATCTTCAACTCTTCCCTAATCAGCCTTAGTATATCCTGTATACTTCCTCCCTCTGCCTTCCCTTCCTCACCTGTCTTGCCATCCGGCGACCGGTGAACTTACCTGCTTTTCCCAAATACTCTTTCTCTTTCCTGTATCTCATCTGCATCTTTCTCCCGCTTTCTCTTCCATAAATCTAGCATCGTCGTCGCCGATCCCAGGATATGACTCCTATCCCTCCCTAACGATGCTACTGCATCCGGCCTACCTTTCTTTTTCTCCTCCTCTACTCTGTTCGCCCCTTCTTTTTGGCCACCCGCGTTGCTTATACTCTTTCTCTCCGCCACCGCTCCCTACCTTATCCACCTGCCGCCTATCTGTCTCTGCTCCATCCCCCGTCCTACTTCCTAGCTGTCACCGCCTATTTTTGTGTTATCCTTCCCGTTGCTGTCCGCCGGCTCTCTCTGACCAACCTCAAAACTCTCCCCCTTTTTTCACCTGTCCTTTCTTTCTACTCCTGCCTCCCTATTCCCTTCACCCGTTCGCACGTCCTGGTCTTCCCCGCTCCTTCTTTGTCCTATTTCCTTTCCTCCTCACCTTTGCTATCCTGCTAAATTCTCGCCTTTGCACTTACACTCTTTCTCACACCTGCATTCAACCAAAGTGGAGATTTGGGATTGGAAGGTCTTGATGATCTATTGACCCCACTAGCAACGATAGAATGCACTGGATGTGTCAAAAATAGAGGTCGATATGATACCTCAGTATTAAAAACATTGTAATCTTTATATCATATCCATAAAGCATTTGTATTTTTTCTTTCTGCAGCTCTGTTAGAAAAGATATTGAAATCGATCAAAAAATTGTCTTGTGATGTGAGATCTTTTGGTCTGATCAGTAATCAAGAAGGCTATAATAATTATCTTCCTGGCACTTCGTGGCAAGCAGCAAGGACTATAGAAGATGTAAATACGATGAACCAACTCTTAGGGGATGAGGCAAAACTAGCTAACGCGGTGTGTATATTATGCGCAGCTTACCCTTAGCAAAGTGTCATTGCAAACAAGCATCTATACCATACGTTTGAGGAAAAACTTCAATAAGAATTATTCTGCTGCGTTACAGGTTATTTTTATATTAATTTCAACATGTTTTATTCAAACAAACATTTTTTGCTCTCAGGTTTTCACTCTACAGTATGTTGGTGGGAAGGACTATGCCGATACCACTAGGATAGTAATGTCAAGATTTCTTTCACATCATCTCGCTTCAACTTGCAATTGGTCAGGACAACATAACAAACTGAACTTTTCAAATATGACCTACATTCATAAGCTAATAGTTTGTGAGCAAATAAGATATTTTATTGCAAATACCTTGTTTGCACTACTTGGTAATTCCTTCGATTTTTTCATTTTTTTAATTATTCCAGTGGTTGTGAGAAAGAATCGTGTATCACAAGATGCTACTGAATCTGAAGTTACCACCGTCCTGATATCGGTCCATGCGATCCCCCTTATTATTTCTCAATTTTTATTAGCTTTGATAAGCAGAAACGATACTTGTCAGATAATTATTCGTAATTATAGTTGATACTATGATGCAATATTATTGTTATAGCTATATGAAAAAAGTATCTCAAGTTGATGCTAACTTTGTGATAGGGAAGAAGTATATACAATCTCAAAAAAGATTCCTTAATTGAGACAAATATTTCAAGAAAACATTAACTAAGGATTGGTGTTTGATATTTGACTCTATAATGTTGACCAAGCAAGGTATTACCCTGTTATAATTTTATGTAATTCACTTTATCCATATTTTTTGACTCCTATTATCTCTTATAATATACGTATTACATATCATACTTTGGTTAAGGATAAATCGATCAAGATCTTGAGAAATAACATCTCCAATACATATCGTATCACACTTACATAGCAGTATAGTCATTTGCTATGTAATTACGTCTTCAGGTGAAACATTGATTATAATGTGACACCTGTGTGAGTTTATTTTTTAAATAAGCTTGAAAGGTGTCATGTTTCGGAAATCATTTATAAATTCTCATAATCAAGATAGATATTTCAGAAAAAAGTTGACTAACCAATGGTTTTTCATATTTTATGTCTATGATGTTGATCAAATAAGCTACATCGTACCATATTGTAATTTGATGTGATTCACATTATTCATATTATTTTGTTTATATTATTTCTCATAATATATATCGTATTGTGGTTGAAGCTAACAAGAAAACGTTTTCAGGTGTCCCCCTCCGATTTTGATGAAACTCTGGTATGTTATAGAGGGTCAAAATCGATGACATACGTGTTTTTTTTATCGGCCCAAACTCATTTGAAAGGGGTGAAACACCCCTCCAAAGTTGACCACCTCCCAAGATGATTTTTCTGTTTTCATGCAAGGAGGGGATTTCGATAACTAATAATGACAGTAATAAATACCTTGTCAAAAGTGATGAAAAACACACTTCGAATATTCTCAAGAACTCTACAATTTTAGGGGTTTACTTGTATATACAAAGTTCATTTTTTACATTAGAAACAAGATGTTCATCAGAGCTCAATGAATCCAACAGCACTGTGAAGAGCATGCAAGAATACAGAATACGTGCTTTCGAATTTTTCCCAAAAATTGAATTCTTATCAACTTTTTTCCCAATATTGCGGATTATGTCTAGTATTTAGGCATGAATCATTGAATAACATTGTTTGAGGCTTGCATTCATTCTGGCATCGCTCTTTTATCATTTTACTGTTTTATCATTTGTTTTCAAGAAACGTGAATATTTTTCATTTCAAGCAGACTATCGACTACTCGAAAATTCGATGTGTGTCATATGTAAACAAGTCATATCTCTACTTGAATTAATTCTATGGCACATATATTTGAGGGGTAAGGGCTGGGAAAAAGATAAACAAAAAACAAGTAGTGATTATTAGCCATTTTGCATTGAAAAAATGAATAAAGAAATTTTTTCTTGTTTCTTTGAATCATACAGTAAATATACCTGTAAATAGTTTTGTAAATAAATTACGTTTTCATATAATACAAAATTGTTGGATATGCAGATGATTCTACTTCCTTCACCGTGGCCACACCCTTCAAACAAAAACAAGTTCCAAGTTCATCTATGAGAAATTCCGTAAGTGAAGCAACCTCGAGCCTTGATCCGAGTCGTACTTTCCACGCTTCTCTTGTATTAGAGTCGAGAATTCGCGTGAGTACGTGGACGACGATACAATCCCAGTGCTCAACTGGGAGTCCTAGCGCCTTGAGCGCATCGAGCACTTCCTTGGTCATCGATACGAGCGCAAGGAGTCCTTGAGCCGATTGCCGAGGCAGAGATGTGAGCCCGAGTAGTTTATTTAGATGAGAACTCGCCAGAAGTCTGCGATTCTCATACCGCTCGATCAATGTCCGCCAGGCTGGAGCGTAATTGTCCTCAGCCACCGATACGTTGGACAGAAGACTCGCAGCCTCATCCTTGAGCGCGCTCTTGAGACGGACAAGATTCTCTACCTTGCTGATGTCCTCGCGGTTGCCAACCAAACTGAGGAAAAGATCAGAATATGATTTCCATTCCGAATATTTTCCGGAGAAGGTTGGAAGAGGAATTCGAGGAAGGGAGCCTTGAGATGTGAGGTTATCAGGTACCGAGTTCCGGTTCACCCTGGCCTTCAATTCCGAAAGGAGTTTCTTCGTATTTGAGCAGATGTCCGACGCCGAGTCGTAGGTGTCGTACACGACGTAAGGCGAAGAGAGAAATTCCAGCGTACAGTTCTCCGTTATCTTTTCGTGGGTAACACGAAAGGATTTCCACTGATCCTCGATAAGGCTGAGGCTCGTCTCAACGTTGCTGAGAGTAATCGAGTCGATTGGTTGCTCGGAATATGCTTTCGCGTCGTTGAGCACACGTTCCATCGCTTGAACCCGTCCGTTTTGCGTGATGACCCGAAACTGCAACATACTCGATATCGACCGTGGATCTTCCTTCGGGAAAGCCGACCGAGGAGGGGAGCCCAAGCGCTCTACCGTTTTCTTAACCGAAGGAACCCTGAGTTTGTCCTTGTCCATAGTCGGCGGGACTGTTTTTTCCGTCCCCTCCGGATGGGCAGTCGGGCATTCACTCAGTGTTATGGCCGGAGTAAGGGCTGCGGGATCGTCCTCACAGTCCGCCCCCGAGGACTCTCCGCCCGCCTTGGGTTTCGTACCGTCCGCCATTTTCCGATTAAATTAAACCGAATTTCAACCAAAATTAAACCGAACCAAGGATTGGAATGAGAGACCGAACTCTACACTTCCGATTGTACGAAAAACCGATAGTCAGTGCACTCGCGAGAGGATTGTCCGTTCAAACGCGTGGAAATCCGCGTTTCTTCGAAAAATTCGAAATTCGAAGCTCGAGGAATGTCCGATCCCTTGCCGAGTATGGATTGAACGAATACGAGAGAGAAAGGTAACTCGTGGTACAGTAAACTCACTCGAAACCGATCGCAAAATTCATCTGTCACAACAACGTTTTGTTTTGATCGTTCGCGGCACTCACTGACTCGAAGGTGAAAAGGTTTGAACCCGTTCCGATGATAATGGCTCTTGCGACTTACCGACCGACTCCCTGGATACCGACCGATGGAGAGACTGACCGCGTTATCGACCGTGATCCTCAAGAGTAAGAGAGAGAGAGTCCGATTCGCTTGAGGAATGCTGACAGCACGTGTGCCGGCGAGTTTGTATAGCTCGTTCAGCGTGCGCGCACTCTTCGTAAACACGGTTGATCTTATCAAGTGTCGTCTCCGAGCGACACAAAGACCGAGAGTCTAAACCCGATAAATAATGTTCAATGTTCGAGGACGCACCTTTTTCTGTCGATTCTCACTGTCCGTTATATTACCCGAGAGAAGCCCGAATTCTCGCCACGAGGCACACCACAATTCTCCAAGTTTTCTCACGTTTTCTCACACAAAAAATCCGGCTCGAAGGACCGAATGTTGCGAATAGCCATGAGGAGTATGAGCAAACGTAGGTTTCTTTTCGAAGGGACTTGGTCTGTCGGGTGTTTCTCACAATCGGGAGAGAAAATGGCACGAGTACCGAACCGATGATTGAGATTTCCCTGATCGTTTCCCTCTTTTTCCGCACAGAGAATAGATTAGTACAAGAAGAAAACACAGAACGGAAGTACCCGAACAAATTAATCATGTATAAAAAAACCGTGAATTATTACGAGGATGTATCCTGAGGAAAGCCGCTAATAACCGTTTGAAAAAAAAAACCGAAGTGCGTGACAGCCTTGTTTGGTTTTCTCGTAAGGACTGTTCTAGTATTGCCGAGTCGTTAAGGAGCCGGTCATACTGGACTAAGAGGGGGAAGCCGAAAAGAATAACCGCCGAAATGACGGTGTTTCTACCGAGCCAAATGTTTCGCTGTTTAAATTGAATATAAGTTGAATTGATAGTTCCGATCCGAAACAGAAGCTGTGATGAAAAAATTTGGCGGTCTGATTAAAGGTTGTTCAAATATAGGTCCGAACGTTGCGGATGGTTGTTTGAAAACAATAAATAAAGGAGATAATAATTTTCGGTCCGCTGAAATTGTAGGCTGTATAGTATAACTCTGCGTTGTTGAAGTTACTGATTGTACTGTGCCCGACACTTGTTTAGTTCCTCCTTCCATTAACGTTCGTCCAGAATGAATCTCTATTTGAAAACGACTCTGATCAGAATTATACATATTTTGTAATCCATATTCAAAAATATAAGCTTCAACTCTTTTCAAAAATTCTTCAGCACTTTTGTGTAAATATTCACTATTTTCCACTGATTTTCGCGTGACGACAGTAGTGTATATACGCCGTTTCTGAATCAAAGATGGCGGCGCTCCCCCCTAGCCCCCCCTTAGCTCCCTTCTAGCCCCCCCCTCAGCTCCGTTCTAGCCCCCCCACCTCAACGTCGTCGGTACCTTCCCCAGTTTCCCCTAGCTGCCCCCCTAGCCCCCCCGCCCAATCCGCGGCGCTTCCCCCCCCCCTGAATCCACAGCGCTATACCCCCCCCCCCCCCCCGCCCGTTGATCATTTTCGCGGTTTGACGCAAGATGGCTATTTTCATAGGATTTGACACACACATACACACACACACACACACACACACAATAATTCCTGTCGAGACTTGTTTTCCGCCAAACGTCATAAACGTAAGTATTCGGGGCCAGGGCTCTGGGCCCCGATTTTTTATACCTGCACCGCCCACTCCCTGCTTTTTGTTGACGGATTTCCATGACATGCTTGGGAAACTATACATTGCTACTCTACTCACAGCATTTGCGCAGATTTTTATACTTCGGTGGGCATCTATCGTAGGCGGCGGTGGGTTCGCGGGGAGGAGGAGGGGAAGAGGATGAAAACCTGTTCCTGCAAAAAGCTGCGGAAGCGGGTCACTTCAAACGAGCAATAAAACCCAAAAATTTTGGGGATGGGGGATGGGTAAAGGCTGAGCCCAGTAGTCTCTGACGCCATTTTTCCGTCCGATGTGCGCAGAACGCAGTGCGCACCGTTCCCAAATTCTTGCGATTCATCGGCCTATATATAAGCTCAACGCATCCGATGCAGACTCATCAGTCTTACACGATACGTGCAAGTCAAAAGCCTGTAATTTTCATTTCTCTGACATACAATTGTTACCTATAACCATTAAAGTCATGACTGTCGAAGCGTATATGGGACTTGCAGAGCAAATGGGGGGGACGTACAATTTGCTGAGAGAGCAACCACCCGGAGAAGACAATGACGCTGTCATCAATCATTAGGCTGATATTGAAATTGCAAATATCCAAGTTCTGCGCGATATTTCTATGCAGCGAGGAACAACCGTTGGTGCGAAAATACGGATCCAATATACGATCGCACTCCTGCAATCTTAGGTGACGAAGATCAAGCAGTTGCAGCAGCGCACAGTGGTTTTTACATTTTTACAACATTTTACTCCGCCAGGTAGTAAAAATGCCAAACTCGCGACCACCCTTCACCCCAAAACAAAGGATGTATTGCACTACAGAAATTTGAAACAATGTTTGTGTTTAGGATTAAAAGTAACAAATGTGCACAGAATCTTGAAGTTTGCACAATCTCAATGGCTCGAGCCTTACATCACGCTCAATACAGACATGCGTAAGCGGTCCAGGAATGAATTTGAGAAAAACTTTCACAAACTCATGAATAACGCTGTGTTCGGCAAGACTATGGAGAATGTGCGAAATCTTGAAGATGTCAAATTGGTCACAAAATGGGAGGGAAGAGGTGGTGCGAGAACGCTTATTGCCCGAGCAAACTTTTACAGCTGCACCATATTTGGCACTGATATGGTTATCATTGAAATGAATTGTAACAAAGTTCACTTTGCCAAACCTATTGTCGGCGCATCAATTCTGGATCTGTCAAAAATCTTTCTCTACGATATCCACAATAATTATATTAAAACCAACTTTTCGAATAAACAAGCTAAATTGATGTATACCGACACAGAGAGCCTTATTTATCAATTCAATGTGCCTAATATCTACGATATCATCAAACGTGATGTAGATACAATGTTTGATACCTCTGATTATCCGCCCGACAATGTGTATGGTATTCCTCTTGAAAACAAAAAACAACTAGGGCTAATGAAGGATGAAAATAATGGTAAAATTATGACAGAGTTTGTGGGACTGCGAGCAAAGCTGTACACGTTTACTACGATGGGTGAGGATGGGGAGAAATATGTCAGTGGCGTAAAAGTGAGTAAGCGCGCCAAGGGTGTAAAAAATTCATCAATAAATAGCAACACGTTTGATGATCATAAGCGCTGTCTGATGGCTTACCAAGAGTTGACTCTTCGACAGTGTTCATTACGCAGCAAAAAACACGAAGTAAGCACGATCGTGAAAAAAAAATTGGCTCTGAGTTGGCAGGATGACAAGCGGCAATTGATGCCTGGACAGACCGACACCGTACCTTGGGGGTTTGTCCCAGCCCCCCCAATAGCTATATGATGAAACTGTAGACGTAGAATTGATGGAAATATTTGATGTTTGACGCCTCGGACGACCCACCATCGGGCGGAAACGTTTCACGATCAATACTATATTTAATGGATTTAAAAATTCGAATTCATATACTTGACAATTATTTATTTATTATCATTAATATATCGAACAATTATTCATATTTATTCGTTTACCACGAGGAAAGTTTTCGGAATGTGACAAAAAGTTTTCAGAAAATGAGAAAAGTTTTCTGAAAACGGAAAAAAGTTTTCAGAAAATGAGAAAAAGTTTTCCAAAAAATAAAATGTGTAATAATCGTATGGCAAAATTGCATATTGTCATTATTATTATTATCATTATTATTATTATTCCTATTATTATTATTATTATTATTATATTGTTATTGTTATGATTATTATTATTATTATTTATTTATTTATTTTTTTTTTTTCCGAGGAGTTGCGGAATCCAAGTTACGGATTCGCGCCAGTCATACAGGCTAGCGCGGATGTGGGACTCCAGGGTGGCCTACCCACTAAACCGCCACCTCCTGTGCAACGCTCCCAGCCAGGAACTATGGTGATATTACTTCTAGCTGGGAGCTCTGTCGGTGTGTTTTGTCAGTCTGTCCGTCCGTCCGTCCCGTGCAGGCAGTCCGTCAGTTACGTTACGTCAGGCAGCCGTCCGCGTTCTTACGTCGTAGAATTGTCTCTGTGTAGGTGGCAACAAGTTGCCACCTTTCTGTACTATGGAGCATCACCCCAACAATGTTGTCGGGAGTGATGCCTTCCACGACCGTCTCCAGTCTCTGTCGCAGTTCTGTCCAGCGGTCACATTCGAAGAACGTGTGTTCCGCGTCGTCTCGTTCGTGTCCGCAGTACGTACAGTTGGGCGTCCGTACTCGGTTTAGGTTGTGTAAGTATCGTCTGAAGTAGCCATGGCCCGTCAGAAGCTGGGTGACGTGAAAATTCACATCCCCGAACCCCCTCTGGATCCACGGTCTCAGGTCCTTAATGAGTCGTCTCGTCCAGTTTCCCGTTGTTTCTTCCGTCCACCGTTCCTGCCACGTCTGTATCGTCGCGTCTCTTTCCGTCGTTGCCGCGTCCCGTCGGGTCACGTCCGCGTCTCTTCCGTAGACTCTCTTGCGCTCGAACGCAAGAAGGTCTATGGGAATCACGCCTTCCACCACCAGAACGGCCTGTGCTGAGACCGTCTGATAGGAACAAGCGATCCTCAACGCGCTCCGTATCTGCACCGTCGTCATTGCGTGACAGTGCTTCTCAGTCTACACGCAGTACGCCCAGATCTCCGCACCGTAGAGGAGGATCGAGTTCACCGTCGACATCGAAAGTCTTTGTTTCCCTGGTCTCGGTCCGTTCGTGTTTGCCATCAGGCGGCTTAGGGATGCTATCCTTTCAGCCGCCTCCTTAGCCGTTCGTCTTATGTGAGGCCGGAAGGTCATCTTCGTATCCAGGGTCACCCATAGGTACTTGACTTTCCCTCTGGTCTCGATCTCGTCCGTCCCGACCGTCATGCGAAATGTGGTCGGTATTCGTCTACTGGTGAGGAGCACCAGTTGTGTCTTTTCCGTCGCGAGTTGCGGTCCGAGGTCGGTCATTCACCGTCCGACTCGTCTTATTGTCCGGTTCAGTGCGTATTGTGCCAGATCTGGAGTTCGCTCGACCATCACTGCCGCCACGTCGTCAGCGTAAGCGACCAGGCGAACGCCGAGTGGGAGCTCCAGTCTGAGCAGACTGTTATACATCCCGTTTTAGAAGTCTGGTCCCAGTATGGAACCTTGAGCGACCCTGGCGGTGATCTGTCACGTCACTTGGCCTTCGGTCGTTTCGTACGTCAGTCGTCTGTTCCGAAGGTAGTCTTTAACAACTCGAAGCAAGTAAGGCGGGACCCTGAAGCCGCCTCTCAGCGACCCTAGGATATCCACCCACCTGGCCGAGTTGAAGGCGTTCTTAACGTCTAGTGTCAGCAGCAGCGCGACGGGTCGCACAGCGTGGCAATGTCTGTCTGTCGACCGGAAGGAGTCAACCCCCTCTTGGATCGCTCCAATCGTTGATCGACCCCTCCGGAAGCCGAACTGCTGGTCAGAGAGGACTCCACCGTCCTGTATCGCGTCCGTAAGTCGTGGTCGCAGAAGCTGTTCGTGAAGTTTCCCTGTCGTGTCCAGTAAGCTCAGCGGCCGGTAGGCCGACGGCGTGCTGAGGTCACCCTTACCCTTTGGGATAAGGACCAACTTCGCCACCTTCCACCGGTCGCTGAATGTCCCTGTCGTGAGGCACGTGTTGTGAAGGTCGAGAAGTATCTCCGGCCTCAGGCTCTCCATCAGCCGAAGAACCTCCGCCGGTACCCCGTCCGGTCCTGGCGCCTCACCCCTCTTAATTGCTTTGGTCGCTCCGACGAGCTCCTTGGCGGTGAAGACGGGGGGCGCTGCCGTCTCGTCGTCGTTCGTCGCGTCCGTACGCGTCGGGTGCGTCGGAAACAGTCCGTCGACGATCCGTCGTGCGGTTTCAGCATCCTTGAGTTCTGGCGGGATCCGGGCCCCCAGCCTACCGGTCACAATCTTGTAACCGGCACCCCAGGGGTCGCGGTCCACCTCCTTGCAGAGCTTCTTCCAGCATCGCGTCTTGCTGTCTCTGATGGCGTACGTCAGTCGTTTCCGTTCAGTCTTGTACTCGGCCTGAAGGGTTTCCCTCTCGGGTCTCCCTCCAGCCCTCGTAACCCGTCGTCGTTTCGCCAGCCAACTCTTCCGCAGCTCGGCTATCTCGTCCGTCCACCAGTATTGTGGTGGTCTGTTACGTCCGTACCGTCATTTTGGCATTGTGCTGTCGCACGGCCGCGTCGTCAGTTTGGCCGTCTTGTCCGCTAGTCTGCCCGCCCTTTGCCGGCCAGTCAGCTCTGGGGGTACGTCGGTAATTGGGGCCGGCGCTGCCGCCAGCTCCGCCGAGAACTTCAGTCCGTCGAGTTTGTCTACGTTCCACCGCGGGGGGTGCCGGGTCCTCGTCCGTGTCGTCCTTGTCTCTCCTGCCACTTCGAAGGCGATCTACTGATGATCGCTGGCCGTGTAGCCCTCAAGCACCTGCCACCGCCCTATTCGTGGCAGAGTTCTGTCCGTCGTCATCGTTACGTCCGGGATGGAGTCTCCAAATCCCGGCCGTCTGTACGTTGGTACGTCTCCTGTGTTTGCCACTCTTAGGTCCAGCCTTGCGGCCATCTCGAGCAGCAGCCGTCCGCGTCTGTTTGTTGCCGTCATGCCCCACTTGACCGCCCTCGCGTTGAGGTCCCTCGCGACCACGAGGTCCCCGGGCAGGTCCCCGAGTCCGTCCTCAAGGAGCGCAACCTTCGCTTGGAACTCCGCCGCAGCGCAGATTGGGGTCAGGTAGACGCTGACGTAAGTGACAGCGCCCACCCTAGCCCAGACGTAGTCGTCCCCGACGCCACGAGCGGTTATTCGGGCTCGGGCAGCGCCCCTTACCCAGATGGCCGCTGTCTTGGTCTCGTTCGTAATCCAATCCTGCGCTTGTCGCACCCTGTACGGCTCGCACAGGATCAGAATGTCGGCGTCGTGTATGTCTGCTATCTGTGGTAGTAGCATGTCTGCTGTCCTACTACGGTTCAGGTTGCCCTGAACTATCCTGTCCGTCTTCCGGCCTGCTTCTTGCACTCCTCCAGCGCAACCCGGTATACCGCGCACCTCCCGGAGCCCGCGAGATGCGCCGCATCGCCGTGTTTCGCCCAGGCGCACAGTGGGCAGGCCGGTTTGTTCTTACAGTCCGTGGCGTAATGTCGTGTCTCGCCACATTTCCTGCAGCACTTCGTCCGGTCTGTATTTTTACATTTTGCCTTCGCGTGCCCGTATCGCAGACACTTGTGACATTTCGTCACCGTCAGTCGTGGTCGGACGCGGCGAACTACCCATCCAATCTCGATCCGTCCCCGGCCGAGCAGCGCTCTGGCTTCCTGCGACTCTAGGCCGCATACGGCCATAAACTGCTTTGCCTAATCCGCCCGAACTTTTGAAATCCAAAATTTTTTTCCGTTTGATTAACATGTAACAAAAGTTTCCAGAAAATGAAAATAATCCTCAGAAAACAAAAAAAAGTTATTCGAATCCATCTTTCGTATTTAACTAACACGTAAAAAAGGTTTCCTGAAAAAAAAGCTTTTAGGAAATGGAAAAAAGTATCCAGAAAACGAAGAAAAATTTTCGGAAATGGAAAGAAGTTCACCTAGAAATAAGGTGAGCAGTATGAATTCGAAAAATCATAGATTATCATCGTTATTATTATCGTCGTCGTCGTCGTCGTCGTCGTGGTGGCGATGGCGGTGGCGGTGGCGGTGGTGGTGGTGGTGGTGGATTATAATGATAGGTAACGCAGGTAAAGGGGGGGTTCAATCCCTCGTTCGGGACGTGACGACCCCGCGTACATCGAGTAAGTCAAAGGGGACTGAAGTTGGCACAGGCCCAACGAATGGCCCCCGACGCGGCCTCAGGAGGCGAATTGGGCGTAAAAACCTGATTTGCTCGAGAAGTGACGACCCTGGGGATTTCTAGTAAGTGGGAGGGGACGGACGTCGGCACAAGCCCGACGGAAGGCCCCCAAGGCGACCTCAGGGGCCGTGCTGTGTTTCGGCGCGGTACGGAGAGTCGCGTCCCCGAGAGACCCGTAGCACGTAGGAACGTTTATGAAGATGCACAAGGGTGACAACGTTATACCTCAGGTGGTAGCCCCAGCACAGGGGAAATCCACCCTGGGTTCCGATCGGGTGAAAGCCCCGGTGGCCGATGAGAGCGGCATGGATTCTGAGGGCCGCAAATTGTGCGATGACCAGGTAACAAAGACGGCAACAAAGACAGCGGACACGAAAGCTGGAACAGCGGCAGAATGACACTGGGACACCAACGACGAGACAGGACGGACAGCGTGTCGAGCACGGGCAGCGGAGCGAGTTGCGCTTCCGCTGTATCCATGATTGGCACGAAGACACGAATCACGGACGATATGGACCTGACGGACGTATTGATACTGATTCACAGTACAGCGACAAGGATGGCCGAGGCAGCAGCCATCCAAAAAAACATGAATATGTCCGTTAAATTGGGCATAAAGACCATCCTCTAGGCTGCCGACGTTACGCTTGATAGGCGCGCTGAAGCAGCCACGGAGGACCACAAGACGGACAACGAGACGACGGAGACGGACGTTGAGACTGACCAACGGACACAAAACACTCGGCGGACGAAACGGAAACGGAAGGCGACTGGAACCACTCCGAAATCCTTTCAGAAAAGGGCAACGGTTGCGGAACCGGTCGCTGACTGGCAGACAGTAAAAAGGACGAGAAAGGAAAGAAAGCAACGGAAGACGCGGACGGACAGGACGAACGCGACAACGGACACGACGGCCGGGGCTGAGGGACGCAGAGCGGCTCCCAAACATTGGGGAACGGCGGTGCTCGTCGAACCCGGGAACGACATGACGCACTCCGACATCGTGAGGAAGATACGGACCATGGTCGACCCTGCGAAGAGTCACGTTGAAGTGACGACTCTCAGGAAGACGAAGAATGGTCTGTGTCTCCTGAAGATAAAGACAGACGCCAACGAATGAAACGACTTCCGACGCGTCCTGCAGGACGCAGTCGGCGACGCAGGCAACGTCGGGACCGGGACCTCCAGGGTGCAACTGGAGACCATGGATCTTGACTGTGTCACGACCAGAAACGACGTGATACGGGCACTGCGACGGAAAACGGGACAAGACGCGAACTTTGGGGTCCATATCTCCGGTCCGAACCGGGCGGAGCAGTTTATGGCCGTATGCGACGTAGAGTCGCGGGAAGCCAGAGCGCTGCTCGGCCGGAGACGGATCGGGATTGGATGGATGGGGTGCCGCGTCCGACCACGACTTACGGTGACGAAATGCCACAAGTGTCTGCGAAACGGGCACACGAAGGCAAAATGTAAAAATACAGACCGGACGAAGTGCTGCAGAAAATGTGGCGAGACGGGACATTATGCCACGGACTGTAAGAACAGACCGGCCTGCCCACTGTGCGCCGAGGCGGGCCACGGCGATGCAGCGCATCTCGCGGGCTCCGGGAGGTGCGCAGTGTGCTGGGGGGCGCTGGAGGAGTGCAAGAATTAGGCCGGAAGACGAACAGGATAGTTCAGGGTAACCTGAACCGCAGTAAGACAGCAGACATGCTACTACCACAGATGGCAGACGAACAAGACGCCTACATTCTGATTCTGTGCGAGCCGTACAGGGTGCGACAAACGAAGGATTGGATTACGGACGTGACCAAAGCAATGAAGAGAGGTAAGGCGCCAGGACCGGACGGGGTACCGGCAGAGATTCTCCGGCTGATGGCAAGCCTGATGCCGGAGATACTTCTCGACCTTCACAAAACGTGCCTCACGACGGGGACATTCAGCGACCGGTGGAAGGTGGCGAAGTTGGTCCTTGTCCCAAAGGGTAAGGGTGACCCCAGCACGCCGTTGGCCTACGGGCCGCTGACCTTACTGGACACGACAGGGAAACTGTACAAACAAATTTGCGACCACGACTTAAGGACGCGACACAGGACGGCGGAGGCCTCTCGGACCAGCAGTTCGGCTTCCGGAGGGGTCGATCAACGATTGGGGCCATCCAAGAAGTGGTTGACTCCTTTCGGTCGACAGACAGACATTGCCACGCTGCGCGACCCGTCGCGCTGCTAGTGACACTTGACGTTAAGAACGCCTTCAATTCGGCCAGGTGAGTGGATATCCTAAGGTTGCTGAGCGGCGACTTCGGGGTCTCGCCTTACTTGCTGCGGGTTGTTGAAGACTACTTTTGGAACAGACGGCTGACATACGAAACGACTGAAGGCAAAGTGACGCGACAGATCACCGCCAGGGTCGCTCAAGGTTCCATACTGGGACCTGACTTCTGGAACGGGATGTATGACAGTCTGCTCAGACTGGAGCTCCCACTCGGCCTTCGCCTGGTCGCTTACGCTGACGACGTGGCGGCAGTGATAGTCGAGCGAACTCCAGATCTGGCACAATACGCACTGAACCAGACAATGAGACGAGTCGGACAGTGAATGACCGACCTCGGACTGCAACTTGCGACGGAAAAGACGGAACTGGTGCTTTTCACCAGTAGACGAATACCGACCACATTACGCATGACGGTCGGGACGGACGAGATCGAGAACAGAGGGGAAGTCAAGTACCTATGGGTGACCCTGGATACGAAGATGACCTTCTGGCCTCGCATAAGACTAACGGCTAAGAAGGCGGCTGAACGGATAGCAACCCTAAGCCGCCTGATGGCAAACACGAACGGACCGAGACCAGGGAAACGAAGACTTTCGATGTCGACGGTGAATTCGATCCTCCTCTACGGTGCGGAGATCTGGGCGTACTCCGTGAAGACTGAAAAGTACTGTCACGCAATGACGACGGTGCAGAGACGAAGCGCGTTGAGGATCGCTTGTTTCTACCAGACGGTCTCAGCACAGGCCGTTCTGGTGGTGGCAGGCGTGATTCCCATAGACCTTCTTGCGTTCGAGCGAGGGACCATAGTCCCTGGCTGGGAGCGTTGTACAGGAGGTGGCGGTTTAGTGGGTAGGCCACCCTGGAGCCCCACATCCGCGCTAGCCTGTATGACTGGCGCGAATCCGTAACTTGGATTCCGCAACTCCTCGGGAAAAAAAAGAAAGATAATAATGATAATAATAATAATAATTGTAGTGTTTACGACGTTACTCGATGTACAAATACTAAGTAAGAATGTATGTAGTCACGGTACAGCGCGAGGCAGTTGGTCAGCGAGCGCTGAGCGTGACACACGCAATCACCTTATTTACTTGTTTCCTAATAAAATTATTCTATAGTGTTAAGCCTGATCCCGAGTGTTATTTATTTGAGAGCCCCATTACAAAACATTACAACTGGCGACGAGGTTCATTCGAACTATAGTGCAGGGTTGGCTTAATAGTGCAAATTTAGTGGCCATTTTTGCGTTACACGCTGTATTCGATAGCCACGTAAGCGTAAAAGCACTATACAAAGGAAACCGGGAAAATTGTGAAGTGGACGACAAAATTAATGTCGGGCACTAGTGGAATTGATATTGATTACTCTAAAACGTCGTGGATTCAAGAGTTAAATAAACCTAAACTAATTGCAATTTTAACGCAATTGGGATTAAAATTCGACGAAGCGGCAAATATCGACGTACTACGAAAAATTTTACGGTGCCAGATACGAAAGGTGAACGAAGAGAAAGAAAGTAAACAAGTCGATAAGACCGAACCGCAGGGCAGCGTACAAGAAGATAATAAGGAAACAATAAAATTCCACACAATGGCAGAAACCAACTGTAATATTTCACGCCTAGAATTTCACCTGGGTAAGGACGATTGGGAGATGTACACAGAAAGGCTCGAATTATATTTCGTAGCTAACGACGTCAGGGCAGAAAAACAAGCGGCAGTGTTGCTAACGAAAATTAGTCCCGATACCTATAAACTTGTTCGTGATCTATGCGCGCCCGAAAAACTCAGCACCAAAACATTTGAAGAATTAGTGAAATTAATAAATAATCATCTTAACCCGAAGCCGTCAGAGACTATGGAAAGATGTACTTTTTATCAAGCGAGACAATCGCAAACAGAGTCAGTGTCGGAGTTTGCGGCAAGATTAAAAAGTTTATCGATTAATTGTAACTTCGGTGACGCGAAAATAGCATTACGCGATCAGTTAGTGTGCGGACTGAAAGATCACACTACAAAAACGTTATTATTTCGCGAGGATAAATTAACATACGACTCAGCCTACAAACTGGCAACAGCGCTGGAAACAGCCGAGAAGTATGCGTCATCGACAGACCAAACAGCTGGAGAACCATCAAAGACAATAGTAAACAAAATAAGCTCGGCTCCAAAGCCAGAGTACAAGAGACAATTTCACACAAGAGGAAGAGGTGCAGATCTAGGTAGAAGGGGCGGCAACCAGCGTTACCTGAACAGAGCTCCGATGAATAGGGGTAACCGCTCGACGAGTGAAAACGCGAGCGCAAATACTAGGCGCTCGTCAGCATGTTTCTGCTGCGGAAGAAACAACCACTGGGCTCGTGATTGTTATCACCGGTTCAGCACGTGCAACTCGTGTAAAAGGAAAGGGCACCTGGAGACGGTGTGTACAGCACAAAAGGCGGTACAACACCTTGAGCAGGAGTCTGAGGATCAACAAGGGGACAAGAACGATTTCTTCATGATGGATGATGGCCGCGAGAGAAAATCATCGAGGATGACCAGCAGCAACGCAAATTGCAGTAGCGATAATATAACAGCCGAACCAATGTATCTAGATGTATTAATTAATAATAGGATTCTAAAAATGGAAATGGACTCAGGTTCGTATGCAACGATCATATCTAAGAGAGATAAAGACAGATATTTTCCAAATTGCGAGGTAAAGTTGATTAGTAGTCCATTAAACGCATACGGTAAGGTACCTTTAGAGCATGTGGGAACACTGGATAATTTGCAGGTAAAGATAGGCAATGAGAAAGCCTCACTGGGAATGAGAGTAATGAAAGGAGATGGTCCAATGTTAATTGGCAGGCAATGGCTAAAAGTTTTTGGATTATGGCCGCTAAAACTGAATAAGAGAGCAGATATGTGTAACAAAATTTATGGAGTAAATGAAACGATGGGGTTCCCAACGAAGTTTCCAAAATTGTTTGGTAAAGGTCCAGGTTTATATAATAAAGGAATGTTAAAATTAACGTTAAAAGAAAATACTCAGCCAGTCACATTGAAAGCTAGACACTTGCCATTTGCATTAGCGAGTAAAGTCGAAAACGAGATTGATAGACTGGTAACATTAGGCCATCTAGAGAAGGTGGACGTCAGCGAGTGGGCTACACCCATTGTACCGGTAATAAAGACAGACGGCACAGTAAGAATTTGCGGAAATTTTAAGTTGACGTTAAACCCAAATTTAGTTAAAGATAGACACCCAATTCCATTAATCGATGAGATTTTTTTAGCGCTAAGAAGCGGTAAAACTTTCTCGCAGATTGATCTCCAGCATGCTTACATGCAGATCCCGGTAGAGGAGAGCAGTCGAGATTACTTGACAATAATAACGCACAAAGGCCTCTACAGGTATACTAAAATGCCGGAAGGTATTGCGTCGGGCCCGGGTGATTTTCAAAGGAAGATTGAGCAATGCTTAGCGGGAATTGACGGGGTAATTCCGTACATTGATAACATATTTTGTACTGGCAAAGACGATAAAGAGCATTTAGAAGCGCTGAACGCTGTATTTAAAAGACTCGAAGACTATGGTTTCAAAGTAAATATTAGCAAATGTGATTTTTTCAAAGAAAAGCTGGACATTTTGGGTTTTGTTATAGACCAGAATGGGCTTCACAAATCAAAAACTAAAGTCAAAGCAATGATAGAAGCACCAACGCCGGTAAACAAAAAACAATTAGACTCATTTCTTGGGTTGATCACTTACTACGCGAGATTTCTGCCACAGAGAGCAGAAAAACTAAAATGTCTTTATGAGTGTACGAAAGCAGATAATTTTAATTGGACAAAACAATGTGACAAAGCGTTTGAGTGGGTCAAGGGGGAGTTGGTATCGCCACGAGTGTTAGCACACTACGATCCTAACACCGATTTGATCTTGTCCTGCGACGCATCCACATACGGGTTAGGAGCGATCCTGTCACATAAATACAAAGACGGTACCGAGCGACCGATAGCGTTCGCGTCTAAAATAATTCCGGAGAAAGAAGCGAGCCGTGTGATAATTGATAAGGAAGCGAGTGCAATAGTATTCGGCTTTAAGAAATTTTATAATTATGTATTCGGCAAAGAGATTACGTTGAGAACAGATCATAAGCCTTTAGTTTTTATTTTTGGTCCAAAGCAAGAGATCCCTTTAACTATTGCAAGTAGGCTGCAAAGATGGGCATACTTCTTATCACGATTCAATTACAATATTGAATATATTAAATCACAGCAAAATGGTAACTGTGATGCACTTTCACGACTTCCAATCAATGATGCGACTCCAGTGTTCGATGACGAATTATCATCAATAAGCTATATATCAGAGTCGTTACAAACATTAAGCGCAGTAGAAATTGCCAAAGAGACAAAAAAAGATAAAGTATTAAATAAAATAGTTCGATATGTAAACGGTACATGGCCAAGTGTGAGTGAATTGAGTGAAAGGGAACAGAAATACTATGCGAAACGAGACGAGCTGTATGTCGAAAAAGAATGCTTGTTATGGGGGTATCGCATAATAGCGCCAGAATCAATGAAAAACAGTGTGTTAAGTGAATTACACGCCTCACATTTCGGTGTGGTAAAGATGAAAATGCTAGCGAGAAGTCACGTGTGGTGGCCGAATATCGATAACGATATCCAGAATGTATTGGCAGCATGCAGAGTGTGCGTGCAAGAAAGAAAGAAACCACCGAGTGTTCCGTTAACGCCATGGCCGTACCCAGATAATTGTTGGAGTAGGATTCATATCGATTTCCTCGGCCCATTCCGCAGACATATGTTTATGATAATTGTTGATGCGTACTCGAAATGGCCAGAGGTCATTGATATGAATAAAAGTACCACAGTACCGCGAGTACTCGAGGAGGTAAAAAAAGTGTTGTCACGATTTGGTTTACCAAGACACGTAGTTACCGATAACGGTACTCAATTTACAAGTAAAGAATTTCAAGAGTTTTGTAAAATAAATGGTATTAGACAGAGTTTTACAGCACCGTACCATCCAGCAACAAATGGTGCAGCTGAGAACTTTGTAGGCACGTTTAAGGACAAAGTCGATAAAATTGTTCAAACCGGTAAACCTCTCGACTACGCAGTTAATCTTTTCTTATTCGACTATCGATCAATAGAACACTGTACAACTGGCAGATCACCATCGTTTATGATGTACAAACGGGAAATTGAAACTAGATTTGATTTGTTACGACCGAGTGTATTGGATAGCGTAGAGAAACAGCAATCTGCACAGATAGCGGGAGGAAAAAGCAGTCGAATTGTTGAATTCCAGATAGGTGACACGGTGATGGTTGAAGATTTTAGCGTTGGAAGCAAAGCGCGGGTACCAGGTACAATAACAAAGAAATTGTCACCGGTAACGTTTCTAGTAGAAACCGCACCCAACAAAACATGGAAACGACATGTCGATCAAATTATCCGATACACGCCCGAGATTGATGATATAAATAAGTCAGTGCCAAAGGTAACAACGAACAAATCTGATATTGTATTACGTCGTTCAAACCGATTGAAAAACTAAGTGTAACAGTATTTCAAAAGGGAGGAATTGTAGTGTTTACGACGTTACTCGATGTACAAATACTAAGTAAGAATGTATGTAGTCACGGTACAGCGCGAGGCAGTTGGTCAGCGAGCGCTGAGCGTGACACACGCAATCACCTTATTTACTTGTTTCCTAATAAAATTATTCTATAGTGTTAAGCCTGATCCCGAGTGTTATTTATTTGAGAGCCCCATTACAAGACATTACAATAATAATAATAATAATAATAATAATAATAATAATAATAATAATAATAACAATAGTAATAATAGGAATAATAATAATAATGATAATATCCGCAGGTGGCGGGGGGGTTAAATCCCTCGTTCGGGACGTGACGACCCCGCGTACATCGAGTAAGTCAAGGGGGACTGAAATTGGCACAGGCCCAACGGATGGCCCCCGAGGCGGCCTCAGGAGGCGGATTGGGCGTAAAAACCTGGTCCGCTCGGGAAGTGACGACCCCGGGGTTTTCTAGTAAGTCGGAGGGGACGGAAGTCGGCACAAGTCCGACGGAAGGCCCCCGAGGCGACCTCAGGGGCCGTGCTATGTTACGGCGCGGTACGGGGAGTCGCGCCCCCGAGAGACCCGTAGCACTTAGGAACTTTTATGGAGATGCACAAGGTAAACAACGACATACCTCAGGTGGTAGCCCCAGCACAGGGGAAATCCACCCTGGGTTCCGATCGGGTGAAAGCCCCGGTGGCCCATGGCAGCGGCACGGATTCTGAGGGCCGCAAATTGTGCAAGGACCAGGTGACAAAGACGGCAACAAAGACAGCGGACACGAAAACTGGAACAGCGGACAGGACGATACTGGGACACCAACGACGAGACAGGACGGACAGCGTGTCGAGCACGGGCAGCGGAGCGAGTTGCGCTTCCGCTGTATCCGGGATCGGCACGAAGACACGAATCACGGACGATATGGACCTGACGGACCTATTGTCACTGATCCACAGTACGGCGACAAGGATGGCCGAGGCAGCGGCCATCCAAAAAAACATGAGTATGTCCGTCAAACTGGGCATAAAGACCATTCTCGAGGCTGCCGACGTTGCGCTTAACAGGCGCGCTAAAGCAGCCCCGAAAGACCACAAGACGGACAACGAGACGACGGAGACGGACGTTGAGACTGACCAACGGACACAAAACACTCCGCGGACGAAACGGAAACGGGAGGCGACTGGAACCACTCCGGAATCCTCTCAGAAGAGGGCAACGGTTGTGGAACCGGTCGCTGACTGGCAGACAGTCACAAGGAAAAACAAGGAAAAAAAGAAACGGAAGACGCGGACGGACGAGACGAACGCAACAACGGACACGACGGCCGGGGCTGAGGGGCGCAGAGCGGCTCCCAAACACTGGGGGACGGCGGTGCTCGTCAAACCCGGGAACGACACGACGTACTCCGACATCGTCAGGAAGATGGGGACCACGGTCGACCCTGCGAAGAGTCACGTTAAAGTGACGACTCTCAGGAAGACGAAGAATGGTCTGTGTCTCCTGAAGATAAAGACAGACGCCAACGGACGAGACGACTTCCGACGCGTCCTGCAGGACGCGGTCGGCGACGCAGGCAACGTCAGGACCGGGACCTCCAGGGTTCAACTGGAGATCATGGATCTTGACTGTTTCACGACCAGACACGACGTGATACAGGCACTGCGACGAGAGACGGGACGAGACGCGGACTTTGGGGTCCACATCTTCGGCCCGAACCGGGCGGAGCAGTTTATGGCCGTATGCGACCTGAAGTCGCAGGAAGCCAGAGCGCTGCTCGGCCGGGGACGGATCGGGATTGGATGGGTAGCTTGCCGCGTCCGACCACGACTGACGGTGACGAAATACCACAAGTGCCTGGGATACGGGCACACTAAGGCAAAATGTAAAAATACAGACCGGACGAAGTGCTGCAGGAAATGTGGCGAGACAGGACATTACGCCACGGACTGTAAGAACAGACCAGCCTGCCCACTGTGCGCCGAGGCGGGACACGGCGATGCGGCGCATCTCGCGGGCTCCGGGAGGTGCGCGGTGTACCGGGTTGTGCTGGAGGAGTGCAAGAAGCAGGTTGGAAGACGGACAGGATAATTCAGGGCAACCTGAACCGTAGTAGGACAGCAGACATGCTACTACCACAGATAGCAGACGAACACGACGCCGACATTCTGATCCTGTGCGAACCGTACAGGGTGCGACAAACACAGGATTGGATTACGAACGAGACCAAGACAGCGGCTATCTGGGTGAGGGGCGCTGCTCGAGCCCGGATAACCGCTCGTGGCGTCGGGGACGACTACGTCTGGGCTAGGGTGGGCGCTGTCACTTACGTCAGCGCCTACCTGACCCCAAACTGCGCTGCGGCGGAGTTCCGGGCGAAGGTTGCGCTCCTCGAGGACGGACTCAGGGACCTGCCCGGGGACCTCGTGGTCGCGGGGGACCTCAACGCGAGGGCGGTCGAGTGGGGCATGAAGGCAACGAACAGACGCGGACGGCTGCTGCTGGAGATGGCCGCAAGGCTGGACCTAGTAGTGGCGAACACGGGAGACGTACCAACGTACAGACGGCCGGGATTTGGAAACTCCATCCCGGACGTAACGATGACGACGGACAGAACTCTGCCACGGATAGGGCGGTGGCGGGTGCTCGAGGGCTACACGGCCAGCGATCATCAGTACATTGCCTTCGAAGTGGCAGGTGAGACAAGGACGACACGAACGAGGACCCGGCATCCCCCGCGGTGGAACGTAGACAAACTCGACATACTTAAGTTCTCGGCGGAGCTGGCGGCAGCGCCGGCCCCAACTACCGACGTCCCCCCAGAGCTGACTGGCCGGCAAAGGGCGGAAAGACTAGCGAACGAGACGGCCAAACTGACGACGCGGCTGTGCGACAGCACAATGCCAAAACGACGGTACGGACGTAACAGACCACCACAATACTGGTGGACGGACGAGATAGCCGAGCTGCGGAAGAGTTGCCTGGCCAAACGACGACGGGTTACGAGGGCTGGAGGGAGACCCGAAAGGGAAACCCTTCAGGCCGAGTACAAGACTGAACGGAAACGACTGACGTACGCCATCAGAGACAGCAAGACGCGATGCTGGAAGAAGCTCTGCGAGGAGGTGGACTGCGACCCCTGGGGTGCCGGTTACAAGATTGTGACCGGTAGGCTGGGGGCCCGGATCCCGCCAGAACTCAAGGATGCTGAAACCGCACGATGGATCGTCGACGGACTGTTCCCGACGCACCCGACGCGTACGGACGCGACGAACGACGACGAGACGGCGGCGCCCCCCGTCTTCACCGCCGAGGAGCTCGTCGGAGCGACCAAAGCGATGCAGAGGGGTAAGGCCCCAGGACCGGACGGGGTAGCAGCGGAGGTTCTTCGGCTGATGGCGAGCCTGAGGCCGGAGATACTTCTCGACCTCTACAATACGTGCCTTACGACAGGGACATTCAGCGACCAATGGAAGGTGGCGAGGTTGGTCCTTATCCCAAAGGGTAAGGGTGACCCCAGCACGCCGTCGGCCTACCGGCCGCTGAGCTTACTGGACACGACAGGGAAACTGTACGAACAGCTTCTGCGACCACGACTTACGGACGCGATACGGGACGGCGGAGGCCTCTCTGACCAGCAGTTCGGCTTCCGGAGGGGTCGATCAACGATTGGAGCGATCCAAGAGGTGGTTGACTCCTTCCGGTCGACAGACAGACATTGCCACGCTGTGCGACCCGTCGCGCTGCTGGTGACACTTGACGTTAAGAACGCCTTCAACTCGGCCAGGTGGGTGGATATCCTAGGGTCGCTGAGAGGCGACTTCGGGGTCCCGCCTTATTTGCTCCGAGTTGTTGAAGACTACCTTTGGAACAGACGACTGACGTACGAAACGACCGAAGGCCAAGTGACGCGACAGATTACCGCGGGGGTCGCTCAAGGTTCCATACTAGGACCCGACTTTTGGAACGGGATGTACGACGGCCTGCTCAGACTGGAGCTCCCGCTCGGCGTTCGCCTGGTCGCTTGCGCTGACGACGTGGCGGCAGTGACAGTCGAGCGAACTCCAGATCTGGCACAATACGCACTGAACCAGACGATGAGACGAGTCGGACGGTGGATGACTGACCACGGACTGCAACTCGCGACGGAAAAGACAGAACTGGTGCTTCTCACCAGGAGACGAATACCGACGACATTACGCATGACGGTCGGGACGGACGAGATCGAGACCAGAGGGGAAGTCAAGTACCTGGGGGTGACCCTGGATACGAAGATGACCTTCTGGCCTCACATACGACGAACGGCTCAGAAGGCGGCTGAAAGGATAGCATCCCTAAGCCGCCCGATGGCAAACACGAACGGACCGAGACCAGGGAAACGGAGACTTTTGATGTCGACGGTGAACTCGATTCTCCTCTACGGTGCGGAGATCTGGGCAGACTCCCTGAAGACTAAGAAATACTGTCACGCAATGACGACGGTACAGAGACGAAGCGCGTTGAGGATCGCTTGTTCCTATCGGACGGTCTCAGCACAGGCCGTTCTGGTGGTGGCAGGCGTGATTCCCATAGACCTTCTCGCGTTCGAGCGCAAGAGAGTCTATGGAAGAGACGCGGACGTGACCCGACGGGACGCGGCAACGACGGAAAGAGACGCGACGATACAGACGTGGCAGGAACGGTGGACGGAAGAAACAACGGGAAACTGGACGAGACGACTCATTAAGGACCTGAGACCGCGGATCCAGAGGGGGTTTGGGGACGTGAATTTTTACGTCACCCAGCTTCTGACGGGCCATGGCTACTTCAGACGATACTTACACAACCTAAACCGAGTACGGACGCCCAACTGTACGTACTGCGGACACGAACGAGACGACGCGGAACACATGTTCTTCGAATGTGACCGCTGGACAGAACTGCGACAGAGACTGGAGACGGTCGTGGGAGGCATCACTCTCGACAACATTATCGGGGTGATGCTTCATAGTACAGAAAGGCGGCAACTTGTTGCCACCTACACAGAGACAATTCTACGACGTAAGAACGCGGACGGCTGCCTGACGTAACGTAACTGACGGACTGCCTGCACGGGACGGACGGACGGACAGACTGACAAAACACACCGACAGAGCTCCCAGCTAGAAGTAATATCACCATAGTTCCTGGCTGGGAGCGTTGCACAGGAGGTGGCGGTTTAGTGGGTAGGCCACCCTGGAGTCCCACATCCGCGCTAGCCCGTATGACTGGCGCGAATCCGTAACTTGGATTCCGCAACTCCTCGGAAAAGAAAAAAAAAAAAAAAAAAAAATAATGATAATGATAATAATGACAATATGCAATTTTGCAATACGATTATTACACATTTTATTTTTTGGAAAACTTTTTCTCATTTTCTGAAAACTTTTTTACGTTTTCAGAAAACTTTTTTCATTTTCTGAAAACTTTTTGTCACTTTCCGAAAACTTTTCTCGTGGTAAACGAATAAATATGAATAATTGCTCGATATATTAATGATAATAAATAAATAATTGTCAAGTATATGAATTCGAATTTTTAAATCCATTAAATATAGTATTGATCGTGAAACGTTTCCGCCCGATGTTGGGTCGTCCAAGGCGTCAAACATCAAATATTTCCATCAATTCTACGTCTACAGTTTCATCATATAGCTATTGGGGGGGCTGGGACAAACCCCCAAGGTACGGTGTCGGTCTGTCCAGGCATCAATTGCCGCTTGTCATCCTGCCAACTAGGAGCAAATTTTTTTTTCACGATCGTGCTTACTTCGTGTTCTTTGCTGCGTAATAAACACTGTCGAAGAGTCAACTCTTGGTAAGCCGTCAGACAGCGCTTATAATCATCAAACGTGTTGCTATTTATCGATGAATTTTTTACACCCTTGGCGCGCTTACTTACTTTCACGCCACTGTCATATTTCTCCCCATCTTCACCCATCGTAGTAAACGTGTACAGCTTTGCTCGCAGTCCCACAAACTCTGTCATAATTTTACCATTATTTTCATCCTTCATTAGCCCTAGTTGTTTTTTGTTTCCAAGAGGAATACCATACACATTGTCGGGCGGATAATCAGAGGTAACAAACATTGTATCTACATCACGTTTGATGATATCGTAGATATTAGGCACATTGAATTGATAAATGAGGCTCTCTGTGTCGGTATACATCAATCTAGCTTGTTTATTCGAAAGTTGGTTCCAATATAATTATTGTGGATATCGTAGAGAAAGATTTTTGACAGATCCAGAAATGATGCGCCGACAATAGGTTTGGCAAAGTGAACTTTGTTACAATTCATTTCAATGATAACCATATCAGTGCCAAATATGGTGCAGCTGTGAAAGTTTGCTCGGGCAATAAGCGTTCTCGCACCACCTCTTCCCTTTCATTTTGTGACCAATTTGACATCTTTAAGATTTCGCACATTCTCCATAGTCTTGCCGAACACAGCGTTATTCATGAGTTTGTGAAAGTTTTTTTCAAATTCATTCCTGGACCGCTTACGCATGTCTGTATTGAGCGTGATGTAAGGCTCGAGCCATTGAGATTGTGCAAACTTCAAGATTCTGTGCACTTTTGATACTTTTAATCATAAACTCAAACACTGTTTTAAATTTCTGTAGTGCAATACATACTTTGTTTTGGGGTGAAGGGTGGTCGCGAGTTTGGCATTTTTACTACCTGGCGGAGTAAAATGTTCGGGACAAAGAGGTGAGTCTTTGTGATCCTCGTGGAGTTCTACAGGGTAGTCCAAATCTACCTTCAGAAAGTAACCGATCGGCGAATCGTCCGGATGGTCCGTTATATCAATGTGCTGATACTCCCACTCGAACGAACCAATTGGTGAATGCACGCTCATAGCTACACCGTACAGGTTATTCACATCAAAATACGTGAGATACGATTCCGCTTTGTTTGGATCAAGATCTTTTCCCGTGAATCTATTATTGGCCCGAGCGATTACAACATTGTGCTACGCCGCCTCGAATGGCTTTTTTAATAAATAACACTATTCCAGGGTTGTCTAAAAGTTCCAAATTCACATTAGTATGCTTGAGCATCGCGTCAAAAGCAAGTCCCGGTGCAGTGTAGTAGTGCAACGGATCTGAATCGCATGTTTTGAAGCAGCTAGCGCGGAAATTTTCGAAAATATCGGCAAGCAAAAGAACATCGGTCTTTAAATATAAATCTGAATAGCCGCCCAATGACTCTAAATGGAATTCCCTCCAAACAGTTTTCGCGTGCTCGTAATCGGTGTCTGAAATATGTGCATCGCAGAGGTGCGGGTAGAAATAATTCTCTGCAGGTAATCGCGGTTCATCGAGTTTCCCCCAACAATCGACGTATTCATAGGGAAAAACGCCTTTGCGGGTCATCAAACTGAACTGAGTCGGATTATTATAAAATTTACGTGTTATGGGCTTGTCTGCATCATTCAAATATTTGGAAAGTTCATCGATGCTGCTAGCCATAAATCGAAACGAATCGATGAATCTCAAGTGCATCATTGTTCCACCGACGCGTTTCGTGAAGGATATATATTTCTCCTCACTCATGGGTAGCAGTGTAATTCTACCGGGGAAAGTTAAAGCGAGGGATTTTATTAAAAAGTGAAAATCGTAACCGGACAAATTGTGGAAAACTGTTGGAATTGTGTGCGACTCTCTGAACTTCAAATTACACCCATTATGAGCAGGACCACGATATTTACCCTTGAAGTGACAGTGATCGTAACACTTTTTCTCCTCAGGGGTGAACGGTTTTTCACAAACATAACAATTCTTTGCACGCATGAGATTATCGCGTTGCACTTGGGTAAGAGACTTCATCGGGATTATGTTTTTGATGCGTGACTCTACTTGAATTGATAAATTCTCAAGCTGTTTCACAAACCAATCTATGCAATCGACACCGAGTTTACCGTGGAACTCTGATAATGTCTCATCGTACGCGCAATGTACATAGTACGCTTCACTGTGCGGGACATTCTCTTGAATTTAACAAGTCTTACGAGTTTTAAATTCATCTACAGGTTCTGGGATTAATATACATTCGAGATCGGCGTATACGACAAATGGAACGGTGCCTTTGTTTTGAAAATTGGAAGATACTAAATCTTCACACTTGGGAAATTCCATGCGTACTTCATTTAGCATAATATAATCTTGTCGATGATTGTCGTAGGCATGTTTCACGCTACAGTGGCACAAACATCTGTCACATGAAAATGTTTTGTGTTCATGAACGGACAATTGTTTGCTCACCAATTGGGAAAGATCTTTAATCCAAGCGAAGTGGAATCTTGGTGCAAACTCACCAGTCATATCGTCTTCCGGATTACTCTCAACCATTAGAAGATGGATCGTGTCAATGTTCACGCTATGCAAATTTTTACTCAAACAAATTGGCACGATGACGCTTTTATTTGATTTTGCATAATGCGAAGAAGTTTGAGATTCTATACCATATACATTGATGCGCAAATTATTCAATCTCTCAAGCTTCTTCACATCATGTAGAGTAGCAGGCAATTTGATACCTGTACAGTCCAACTTGGAAATATAGCGACGATAGTTGTGAGTCCCATCGGTGTTGATCTTGACCGGGTGGAGGGCTGCTATGACGGACCAGAGAAGGCATCTTTCGTTCTTGTTCCTCACGTTCACCACCGCTCTCTTCCGTTGAATGTCTTGGGGCAGCTCGATGAATGTTGAAGCCCCCGCGGCGAGAAGCTGGTAGCGATTGATATCTACAGCGAAGTTGAGGATCTCAATCATACTCCAGCCGGAATCACGTTGCTCGAAATCTTCCACCTTTGATAGCAGATCACCCCGTGCACGTGTAAACCAACCAATTATATCGCCCGATAGGAGAAAAATCGCCACGTTGGAGGTGTTGAAACTCCTATCATCGGTGGAGATCTCTTCGTGCTTGACATTTTCGAATTTACACGATAATATGAGGTCAACCTTCACATTTCGCTCCTCCGCAGTATCAGCTTCAACTTCTCGGTGACGACGCGCTGCACATCGTCCAGAAAGGCGTCCAAATTTTCATGACGGAGATTTGTGACAACCCCCGTTCTGATTTGGCTGGCAAAAGCGCTATCCACGTCGTCCCACTGAACACCCGCAGGAGTACCGATATTTCCACCCGTCACCACTGTGCGCTGCTGCAACTGCTTGATCTTCGTCACCCAAGATTGCAGGAGTGCGATCGTATATTGGATCTGTATTTTCGCACCAACGGTTTTTCCTCGCTGCATAGAAATATCGCGCAGAACTTGGATATTTGCAATTCCAATATCAGCCTAATGATTGATGACAGCGTCATTATCTTCTCCGGGTGGTTGCTCTCTCAGCAAATTGTACGTCCCCTCCATTTGCTCTGCAAGTCCCATATACGCTTCGACAGTCATGACTTTAATGGTTATAGGTAACAATTGTATGTCAGAGAAATGAAAATTACAGGCTTTTGACTTGCACGTATCGTGTAAGACTGATGAGTCTGCATCGGATGCGTTGAGCTTATATATAGGCCGATGAATCGCAAGAATTTGGGAACGGTGCGCACTGCGTTCTGCGCATATCGGACGGAAAAATGGCGTCAGAGACTACTGGGCCCAGCCTTTACCCATCTCTCATCCCCCAAATTTTTGGGTTTTATTGCTCGTTTGAAGTGACCCGCTTCCGCAGCTTTTTGCAGGAACAGGTTTTCATCCTCTCCCCCTCCTCCTCCCCGCGAACCCACCGCCGCCTACGATGGATGCCCACCGAAGCATAAAAATCCGCGCAAATGCTGTGAGTAGAGTAGCAATGTATAGTTTCCCAAGCATGTCATGGAAATCCGTCAACAAAAAGCAGGGAGTGGGCGGTGCAGGTATAAAAAATCGGGGCCCAGAGCCCTGGCCCCGAATACTTACGTTTATGACGTTTGGCGGAAAACAAGTCTCGACAAGAATTATTTTGGGTGTGTGTGTGTGTGTATGTGTGTGTCAAATCCTATGAAAATAGCCATCTTGCGTCAAACCGCGAAAATGATCAACGGGGGGGGGGGGGGGGTATAGCACAGTGGATTCAGGGGGGGGGGGTAACGCCGCGGATTGGCAGGGGGGCGGGCAGGGGGGCGCCGCGGATTGGGCGGGGGTGGGCTACGGGGGGGGGTACCGACGACGCTGTGGCGGGGGGGGCTAGAAGGGAGCTAGGGGGGAGCTAGGGGGGGGGCTAGGGGGGAGCTAGGGGAGAGCGCCGCCATCTTTGATTTAGAACCGGCGTATATACACTACTGTCGTCACGCGAAAATCAGTGGAAAATAGTGAATATTTACACAAAAGTGCTGAAGAATTTTTGAAAAGAGTTGAAGCTTATATTTTCGAATATGGGTTACAAAATATGTATAATTCTGATCAGAGTCGTTTTCAAATAGAGATTCATTCTGGACGAACGTTAACGGACGGAGGAACTAAACAAGTGTCGGGCACAGTACAATCAGTAACTTCAACAACGCACAGTTATACTATACAGCCTACAATTTCAGCGGACGGAAAATTATTATCTCCTTTATTCATTTTTTTCAAACAACCATCCGGAACGTTCGGACCTATAGTTGAACAACATTCATTCAGACCGCCAAATTTTTTCATCACAGCTTCTAAATCAGGAAAACTTACTTCAGGTACAATAATTCTTGTTTTGCGCTGCATGTATTCAAACGGTCCTAATCACAATGATTTATTACAAAGCATTTCAAGGTGTGGTTAGAAGAAGTGTTCATCCCAAAAGTGGGACCGAAGAGTCTACTTCTAATTGATTCTTGGAGTGGGCATTGTTCTATAGTTGTGCAAGAGACAACACCCCCAGACAAAAAGTTGACGACTTTATTGATACGGAAACGAACCACTGCACTTTGAGCAGTGAACACAGAACACAGAACTTTGAGCATCTGAATAACATTGCTGTGAGAAATCAAGCTGATAAAGTGCTCGCTGAGAAGGCGTGAAGTTGTGTCTCAGCTAAAGACGCTAGTATGAGTAATAAAGCCGTAGCCTGGGGGGTCACCAACACAACGAAGATCAAATCTAAACTTGATATGGGTTGAATGGGAAAGCGATCGGACATTGGCGGCAAAACTACGAATGGAAAAGTGCAAACAGATGGCAAGCGCCGTTTGACGAGTTTGAGGACTAAACGGAGAAAGAGGGCAAGTGACTTCAAATCCATCATCAAGGCTGCGAAAGAATCAATGCAGCCTGGTCATAAGGCTGTCGCCGCAGCGCTGTCTGGTGCTCGTTCAACGGTAAAGCTTGCTCGAAACAAAATACGCGTACTTCGCATTATACCGCGACTTGATAAGATCGGAGGTAACGTCCCTTTCCTTATTCCAATTGTGGCTTGTCTTAGTGCCACAGGGGCTCTAGCTGGCGATGCTGCAGGCGTAGCTAAAGCCGATAATGATGTCAATGTAAACATACGTCAGTTGTATGAGGTCAAATGGTATAACGCTACAATGGAGGCGATTGCTTTGGGTGAAGGATTATATCTGAAACCCTACCAAGAAAGTATGAGGCTGTCGTTATGACCAACAAACAACTAATAATGCTACCACACTGAGCTCTCAGTGATGTTGATTTACGCAAATACGCCAAAGACATGAAAATTTTACATTTTCGCGGCGTTTCTATGCGAAATGATCGACCGAAATTGGGGCCGAAAAAGCATGAATCTGCAATTATTATTATTGATGATAAGACTGGCCCAGGAACACATTGGGTTGCATATAAGAAAAATGGCGATCAGGTCATGTATTTCGATAGTTTTGACGATTTACAACCGCCCTAAGATCTAAAGAAATATCTCGGTGTTGGTAGCGTAAAATATAATTATAAGAGATATCAGAAATATAATACTGTGATTTCCTGTCACTTATGCTTCAAATTCCTCAGTGGGCGACTATAAACAGGGTGACTAGGCGTGAGCAAAGCGTTAGTCATGCCTGATTCGTTTATGTTAACCATGTCGTGTGTATCATCCGTGTTGAAGGAACAATATTTCCCCTCTATCGAGTTGTCATCAACGAAAAACTATGTTCTCGGACTCGTTGAATTGCTCACATTCAATTCGATGCCAAATATTGGAGAGGGCTGCAATAAATTTCACATAACACGGTCAAATGCTGTTCGGGAAGTCGTCACAATACCCACAGGAAGCTATGAAATTAAAGACATTGAAACTTTTCTATCTAAGGCGCTGCCCTAAGACATCGCCCTCAGTCTGCGAACTAACAACAACGAATTGAGCACTGAGGTTACATGTAATCAAACGGTGGACTTTGGACCGAGGGATTGCATTGTACAGTTATTGGGATTTAAAGCAATACAGCTACCAAGTAACATCATTCATGAATCTGAATTACCGGTGGCTGTACTGAAAGTCAAGTCTCTGCGCGTCGAGCACAATATAACCACAGGAGCATACATGAACGATAGTATAATTTATACGATTCATGAACTTTTTCCAACCGGTCCATCAGGATATAATATTGTAACATTCGTAGACGTTACGGAAATAAAATAAGGATTCGTGAGTTTGATTAATGAGACAAAATCGAAGGCGTTGATGAAATGCTGAGAAAGAACTTTAATTACTGGGAACGTGTCTGTAGTTTAAAGTCTGAAACAAGGCTGTTTTTTACAATAATGTTGGTTGACGCAGCAACCTTATTCTTTTTAAAGACAGAAGAGGTTTATAAACGTCTTTTATCTATGATGACTACTAGATCATTGGAAGGGGGCAAAACGGGTGATTTCACCCTTTGTAACACTACTCCCCCCCGAGAAAAAGAGTCGTCCCGACTCGGGAAAGATAAAACAATTGTAAAAGTGATCTAGCAGTCAGTGCTCGAAGGTGAGTTGGAGCTGTGGCTGTAAAAATTTTGAAGACTCCCTTTTTTTACCATCTGGCATTTGCCCATAGTCTCAAGGTAAACCACAGAAGTCCTTGAGCAGATAATTAAGCATTAAATTGAATTTCAAAATTGTATGTGCCTTGTTTTATAAAGGTAAGTGTTGTTCAGTGTTATGTATCTTCATGAATTTGCAGAAATCAATATCATCTGGATCGACGCCGAAAAAGAAATCCAATCCTCTTCAGGGCAGATAGACCGGCGAATCACAGACGAGTGTGACGAGGCGGGAAACCGTGATTAGGAAAACTCTGGGACTAGGCAAGGCAAACCAGACGGAAAAGGCTGATTTCTTCTGAGAATAAGCATCAGAAAACAGGAAACAGAATGGGTGACTGGATCCAAGACTTCTTCCAGAAACAGCACACCCTAGAGCTTGGGGGGACATATGTAAGTGATGGCAGATCAATCCAAATTCGCTAAGCGAATTTGGGAAAATGCACGAATAAGTTGAATTAAATATTCATTTGAGATAGAAAAGAAACGATCTTATCTGAATCATTTCCATGTGGTTCTTTAAAACGAAGGTCACCAGTCATTCTCAGGAATCGGAAAAGGTCGGAAGGAAAAGGCTGTGTCAAATAACCTGAAAAAGTGCTCACAAAAACTGACACTTGGGGTTGATGAAATGTGAAAATCAAGCAATCGCTTATCGACCTCGAAAAATAATCGTGGCCCTATTCACATCATTAAAGAAACTAAAGCCTAGCCAACACAAAACTCGATTCAAGAGGAAAAGTTTCTAGAAAGAAACAAAATTCATGGAAAAACATTTTTCCTCCAAAAACCTTCAAAGAAAATTCTTTCAGTATTAAATTCAAAGGCACAAAAAGTAACCTTGTCCGAGTAACATTGCGAAACAGAAATTAGAATAAACTTGGTCGGCTGCGGATTCAGCATTGATAACTAAAAGAGGAGCCGGCAATGAAGAAAATGTTTGTTTAATCAATCAATGTTCGTGAACCTCATAAACAGTTCTGAGTAACTCTAAAGAAATGCTCGATTCTTCCTCACGAGAACGGAAACAGACCCGGGCGAAACAAGTTTCTGGGGAAACTAGCAGATAAACAATTAAATCTACTCTGAACTCAGATGAGCAAATGAGAAAAGAGAAATTTTTCATCAATAAATGAGCTTCAAATTCGCGAAAATTTCCAAACTTCGACGAGCTTCTTATATAACAATTGCTACTAAATATCGATTTTTCCATTAACTTCACAAGTAACGAAGTTGTCTGAAGATGCCTGTCTAACATAACCATATTATTAGAAAGAGGTTGACTCCGATGATGATTTTGATATGAAATCATCTGAAACTAGTTCTTTGAACCAGCCTCAGACGAAGAGCTAGACCGAGGATTGAGGATTTTCTTCCCCAACCTCTATCTCCCGTATTCGCCAACTATAGGAATCCGAATCCGAGTTCTGTATCGTTTCTCTACCCATCTTTTCAAGCAAAAAGCAATGGTTGGCATCATAGCCAACCCTTTAACAAAATAAGCAAGATATTACAGCTTCATCTGTTGTAAGCGCGCTTTCAAGTTCGCGTCTGTTGCTCTGATTGTGAAAAGAACCACGATTTTCATGTTTATAATTATCATTATTATTTCTTTTTCTCAATTTCTGACGCTTTGCCTTTCCCGAGCGCTCAAGTTCTCGTCCTCCTGAGGTGTCTTTGGACACCTCAATTTGGCGAAGTTTGTTTGACCCAAAACATTGTTTACGCATAGTCTCCACCTCGAGAGCTTTGGCCGTTGCCTCTCGCAGGGAAGTGAAACCCGATGTCCCAACGTCCATTCTAATTTCCAGGTCAGTAACAGCATTAAGAAAAGCCTGTGTTGCTAATAAATTTCTAGACGGTTCATGGTCTGGTAACGCTACTCAAGATAGTCGTTCTATGTCTTGACTAAGAAACGCGAAGTCCTCGTTACGTCCTTGTCACCTCGTTTGTGATTATGCTGTATGAAGTTTTGTTAAATGGTCATTACCATATCTCAATTTTATCGCAGAGCTAAGTTTGTCATAGTCTGAAATTTCTTCCACTGATAATGCTGTCAAAACGTTTAACGCGGGATTTCGCAAACAAGAGGCAAGACTGTGGGCCTTCATGGCGGAGTCCCACTGATTATGCCTTGCAATTGTATTAAATTGTCTCTCGTACTCGACCCATGGAATTTTTCCATTGAATATAGGCGGTTTCAAAGAGCAATTAGGTTTCTCGTAAATTTGAGAAGTAACCCCTGGTAATCTTGAATTATTCAATTGACTAAAATGAGAATATCGAGGCTGAACATGAGAGAGAGGCTCGGAAAAGCCAACCTCGTTATCCATTCTTGTTCTACGGGTTGGGGATTCGTTTACTTGCCTAATAAAAGGAACAGACCTTGAGTCGTGAACATCTTGGGATTGTCCTGGATAGTGGACCTCTCAAACAGCAGGAGAGGGAATAGGAGAAGGAAATGGAGTAGCAGCTCCGGAACCTCGTGGAGTAACGGCCGGTTCTCCAGAGCCTCTCGTCTCATATACAGCCTGAAGAGCCGCAACAGTCGTCCGGAACAACTCATGCAGACTGGCCTCCAAACGTGCTTGAGCCTCTCGATCCAATCTCTGCTGTTGCAATTGAGAAGCAAGTTCTCTTTCTCGCTGTTCTTGTTAATTGGCGAGTTCTTGCTTTCACTGCTCTTATTGATCTAGAAGCAGCTGGAGAAGTTGTTGTTGGTGACGCTCAGCGGCTTCTTGTTGTTGGGTCATGATTTTCAGCGGATCAATCTGAGAAACCGCCGAAGGTACTGAAAGAGGGTCCACTGAATGCGCAGATATTGCTTCAGAGACTCGCGGATTTTCTGTATTAGCAGAATCATCTCCACAACTCTCCTGTCGCCGAGAGCGTGTCAAACGACTGTTGCTCATAGTTTATTTCACGCACTGAACTGATTCAATAAAAACTCTGTATCCCACTTCTGACACCAGTGTAACGTTCTTAGACATTACGAAAATAAATTGAGGATTCGTAAGTTTTATTAATGAGGCGATAAAGGCGATCAAAGATAATAATAAATGCTGAGAAAAAGCTTTAATTGCTGGGAACGTGTTTCGAGTTGAAAGTTTGAAACAAGACTGTTTTTACAATAATGTTGGTTGACGCAGCAACCTTATTCTTTTTAAAGGCATAAGAGGTTTATAAACGTCTTTTATCTATGATGACTACTAGATCATTAAAAAGAGGCAGAACGGATGATTTCATCCTTTGTAACAATATCATCGAAGTGCTCACCAATGTCATTTACCTCCCAATCACTGTACAGTCGATACATAACTTGCAGCTGAAAATAGTTGATCAAGACGGGGAATTAATTCATTTTCGCGGTGAAACCATAAGCGTGCGCTTACATGTAAAATCTTTGAAATAATGGGGATTGTGTTTGAGACAAGAAATTCTGGTGGCAGCTATAAATGCAAGACATCATGGCCAAACGTCGTCAGTTGCCAACCACCTGCAACGAGACCGAGACCTCTTACGAAGCTGACACCTCTAAACACACGGTTTTTTCGGAGTTTAGAACTTCGATTACGTGGAAAATTGGTAAAATAAGAATTCGCATTCGCTGCATTCTGTGTATATTATCATGTAGGAAGCGATAAGAACACAAAAAGCTATAACATTCGACGATTCCATCGCGCACTCTGAGATTCATGCTCATCAGCTGTTTGCATCATCTTCCTTTCAGAAAAACGATGAGATCCACATTGTTTTTCAACTTCTTAACTTGTGTTTACTGCCCAGTAAAAGCTCTCTACACATTCATGGAAAAATTACGAAGGATGATGGCGTGGCTGCGGTGACGGTTACGAAATCGATCAATATGGCCGTTTGCCATTTGTTTGAGGAAGTTCGTTATGAGATGATCGGTGTGGAGATTGATTGAGTCCATGCCAGCAATATAGTTTGAAGAATACCGGTTGATTGAGTGGGGATAACGAACCAACTGATGCTGCTGGAAATTTCGATATTGTTTCACTGTTAAATTATTTTCTAAGCTTCGCCGAGGATTATTGTCGAGTTGTTGTCAATGGCCAACATGAGTTAATTCTCACAAGTTCCAACACTGATTTGAATGCCGTGATTCAGGCGTCGCCCACGGAAAATTTCAAAAGCACCCTGTATAAAATCAAGTGGTTGTTACCCTACATCGACCTGTCTGATGAACTGAAAATCCAGCTACTCAACTACATCGCCAAGGATCCGGTCATATCCATGAGTTTTCGTTCCTGGGAAACGTACGTGTATCCGATGCTTCTGTCAACAACGCGACATGTGTGGGCAGTCAAGACATCGACACAGCTTGAAAGGCCGATTTATGTCGTTCTAGGATTTCAAACTCCAAGGAGGAACGAACCGCGGAAAAATGCCAGCGAATTTGATCATCGTCGGATCAGAAATGTAAAACTCTTCCTTAACTCACAGTGTTATCCATAAGGAAATTTGAATCTTGATATATCCAATAATCAATACGCCAGTCTTTATGATATGTATGGTCGGTTTCAAACGACCTACGACAACAGAGAAGCTGAGTCTTTGCTATTAAAGCGTGAATTCATAAACCAAGCTCCCCTTATCGTCATCGATTGCTCCAAGCAGAACGAAATATTGAGAACTGGATCTGTGGACATTCGATCGGAATTTGAATTGAGCATTGAATTTCCACCAAACAGTTCAGCATACTGTATGATCTTGCATGATCGCATTGTTGAATATAATCCGATTAATGGTACTGTAAAAAAAATGGTATAATGTAAATAATAATAATCTGTAGCCATTAGTAATTGAAAATGTGTACTTCAAATATCATGCAGTTATTCTACCCGTATTTCCCCTAATCATGGCAATGAATATTTATTTTTGAAGCATTTTCTTGGAATGGAAACTAACCTGCTGGTAAACTATTCTCGCGAAAGTTTGGGGGTCATTATTATCATCAACATTCCCAGCCTATCTAATTGTGTTGTCGCCATCCGGTCAATCAGTACAAAAAGTATATTCGATGTATAGCAAAAATATTATTTTTGAAACGATACATTCCTCCAGTCATTTTGCAATACCGCCCCGTCATCCTTCATCGTCATCCTGCTTTGCAATCCTGTCCGCCATATTGTTGTTCACATGCATTAGACTGGGCTGGGTTAAGTCAGGTTAGCAACCTGTTCCGATATCATGTCAGCCATCTTGCTCCCGTCATCTTGTTGTTTACATTGGTTGAGTTAGGTTCATTTGGGTTGAGTTAGGTTGGCTCAGGCTGGTTTCGGGGGAGGTTCGTATTCCTACCGAGCGCGTCCTCAGATGGCAGATAGAGGAGGTCCTCCCTGCTTGCATTGGACTGGGGCGAAACAAAATAGCCCTCGCGGACCACACGCAATGGTAGAGGGCGGGAAACTGCTGTCTTTGCATAACGACCACCTGGATCTCTGGTGCACTGGGAGTGCCCACCCCGCTCCGGACTTCTCACCGGGGCGGCAAGTGGACTGATGTGGCTAGTTCTGCCGATGGGCAACGGGGACCACGGGTTCGCCCCCCCCCCCCCCCCCCCCCCCCCCCCTTCGGGACCTGGTCGGGTAGTGCGCATTGGCCGTCACGGTCGGACGTGGCGGTGCAACGAGCGAGCGTCGTCCGTCCGAGCCTTCCGGGACGACTAAGCGCAGGTACTGGCCCGTGAGTAGACGGGGTCAGGAGGGATCATCCGCGAGAATGTCCCCCGCTGTGGGCATGTCCTTCCCGGCCTTATGAGGCCCACTCCCTTACGCACGATAAGGGACAGACTAATCAATTGCATGGATCATATATTTAAAACCATCGAGAACGTATTTAACACCAAGGAGAAGGAGGATGGACATCGGTCCGTAAACGGAGTCGAATGAACTCGACCCGCCGCAACCGGCAGCGACACTCTGTCCCCAGACCGGGGCCCAACGCCGGGGGCGCAGCCCTCAAACAAGACAAGGATACCGACTTGGGCAAAAAGCCCAGGTGGCATCCGACGGAGGTGGACTGAACGTTGGAACAGATTTAGCAGTGAGAGGAAGGTGACCTCTTCAAGAGGCAAGAGAGCCTGGCGAGATCTTCGCCCTCGCAGCTGCGAGCTACGGAGACCAGGAAGGCGGGAGAGTCAATATGCACTCCGGGGATCATCGATTCCGCGGAGGGCCCTTCGTATGCCCGGGCCCCTAAGCCGCAGGCTCCGGCTCCCGGCCTCTGTGAGGCCAGCAAAGGAAACGATGGCCGCCTGATGGATAAACAAACGCCCGACAATAGGCAGAAGCGGTCAAAGGCGACGAGGAAGCTCAAGGACCTAATTGACCGCATGAGCCAGTTCGCCAGGAGCACGAAGAACGTGCACATGTTCATTAAGGAAGCGGTTGTGGAGGCCGTGATACTCGCGAGACAAGTGAAACGTGACGTGGCCGCCCTGGCGGACTCGGCGGAGTCAGCAGACGTGTCAGTGCAAATGCGAGGAGGGAAACCGAGTGCCCACACCGCGGGAACGCAGACGGAGCCTGCGGCGGACATGTTAAGCATCATCAAAGCAGCCCAGGCGGAGGAGCAGCCGGCGATAATGGGCTCCTCAAAGAGGGAACCGACCTTGCCCTGCGAGGCGAAAATGGAAAGCGGCTCCGGAAGACAGACTAGGGCATGAAGGCGAACAACATGGCCACTCAGACGCCGTCTTCGCCGCCAAAGCCGGACAATCGATGCCGCGTACGCCGGCTGCTGGCGCGCTGCCGCCGCTGCAGACTCCGGCCACGGAGCAAAACGCCTGGCAGATCACGCGCCGCTGGAGGCCTACCAAGGGCAAACCTGCTACTGCGGGGGCAAGAGAGACAGAGCAAGCGAAGATAACGCGACAGCGACGCCATCGCAGGCCCATGCCGGCCGACGCCGTTATCGTGAAGGGGGCTGGCGGCACAACCAGCTATGCCGCCATGCTCGAGAAGGTCCGGAGCAGGATCGACCTGGGTAAGGTCGGGGCCAAGATCGCATCGGCGGGGCGCACCAGGGGTGGCGACCTTCTCCTAGAGCTGGAGTAGGGGATCGGCGGTGTATCGGAGCTCCACGAGGCACTCGCCTCAACTCTCGCAAACACAGCGGCGGTGCGCACACTGCTTCCACAGACTACTATCGAGGTTTGCGACTTCGACGAGGCCACAGACAAGGCGGAGATCAGTAATACCCTGGTAACCTTCACCTCCTACCCTGACTACGCTGTGGCCCTCCGACCAGCGTTCCGTGGCACCCAGATGGCTATCGTTCGCCTGCCCGCCGAGGACGCAAAGAAGAGTACGCAGGAGAGAAGACTCAAGGTGGGATGGGTCAATTACCGAGTCCGAGAGCGCACACAGGTCGTCTAGTGCTTCTGGTGTCATGGCTTTAGCCACTACATCGTCAAATGCAGGGACCCGGTCGACAGGTCGACGAGCTGCAGGGGGTACAGACAGGACGGTCACCTCTTCAAAGCCTGCACGAAAGACCCGAGATGCAGCGTCTGCGCGACGGCTGGTGGTCCGGCCTCAGCCGGCCACGTCCTGGACTTGCGCCAGTGCGCGGCCTTTTTGAGGGAACTAAACCGAGCAAGGAGATGATTAACTTTCTCCAACTCGATGTAAACAAGTGCCGGGTCGCCCAGGACGTAATGCTCCAGACGGCCAGGGAGAAGCGTGTGGACATCCTTCTGCTCTATGAGTTTAACCGCGCTGGAGCCCCCAAAGAGTGGCTACAGGATGATATGGCGAGCGCGGCGATCGCAATTACCAACAGCAATGTACCCTTCAGGCCGGGCGGCCGGGATCCGGGCTTCGTGTGAGCGTGGATCGGCAGCGCCAGAGTCTACAGCTGTTACTTCTCGCCAAACACCAGCATCGACATCTTTGCTGGACAGCTGGACGGCCTGGAGTACAGCATTCATGGTGATGTTAGCAGCTGGGCCCTGGTAGCCGGGGACTTCAACGCGAAGTCCGCCGGGTGGGGTTCGGCACAGACGGACGAGAGGGGACTGTTCGTAAGTGAGTTTTCGACGAGGCTCGACCTCCAGGTGCGCAACCAGGGTTCCGTAGCACATGGACACGAGAGCACACTGGATCAAATTTCATCATCGACGAGACCCTGGCTAGCGCGGGACTTGCAGCGGTTACTTCTTCGTGGCGCGTCCTCGAGAGTGAGGAGAGTCTCAGCGATCATCGCTATATCTCGTTCTCGTGGACGGGCCAGGCGACTAAGCCCGTGCAACCAGGGAACCAGAAGGGGTGGGCCACTCGTAGGCTGTATCGTGCGGCTTTTAGGAAGGTCATCGTCACGCAGGACGTCCTACTGCGCGGGAGGTGCAACTCTGCGGAAGACCTGGTGGAGGAGACGATGGCGGCCATCGCGCGATCGTGCGACGCCTCAGTGCCGCGAAGAAGAGCGCCCCGCGGCAGGTCCGTGGTGCACTGGTGGACGCCCGAGGTGGCGGACCTTCGCGGCAATTACCTGAGAGCCAGGAAGCAGGAACACCGAACAGCGAGGAAAAAGGACGTCGACTGGGAGATCCGGCTGACGGAATTTAAGGACGCGCGCAAGGACCTATAAGTGGCCATCAAGGCCAGAAACGAACGATGCTGAAGAGCTCTCCTCGAGACGGTGAAGGCCGACCCGTGGGGTCTTCCGTTCCGTCCCGTGACGAGGCGCCTCGGCAGGGGGGCGCAACCTCCCGAAGACCCGGAAGAAATGAAGCGCTTGGTGGCAGAACTCTTCCCAGCGCGAGAAGAGCCGCTAGACCGGAGTGCCGCGGCGGCCAGCGAGGAGGATCAACCGCCATCACCCTTCACTAGCGGGGAACTCAAAGCGGTAGCGAGAAGCTTGGCAGATGGCAAAGCACCGGGACCGGACGGGATCCCCAATGAGGCGATATCCAAAGTGGTATTTTGCTGCCCGGGGATACTGCCGAGGGCATTCAACGCGTGTCTGGGAGCCAGCCCGTTTCACGCCAGATGGAAGAGGCAGGTACTCGTGCTGCTACCGAAGGCAGCACCGGAACCAGGAGGCTTGAGGCGGTACAGGCCCATTTGCCTCCTCGACACCGCCGGGAAGCTCCTCGAGAGGATACTTCTCTCGAGGCTAGCGGACGCGTTGGAAGCGGCCGGAGGGCTCTCGGACAACTAATACGGCTTCCGGAGGGGCCGGTCGACCATGAATGCCATCGAGGTGGCCACCGGGATCGCCGTGGTGGCCAACGCCAAGCCGGATCGATTAGCGAAGCCGTGCGCGATGGTCCTGCTGGATGTCCGCAACGCGTTCAACACGGCCCGCTGGGACAAGATCGTCGAGGCACTGGAGGACCGCAGGAGCATTCCTGCCTACCTGCTCCGATGGTAAGGAGCTACCTAACGAATCGGCGACTGATTTACAGGCCCAGCGAAGAAGAGAAGAGTCACTGGGTGACGGCTGGCGTTCCACAGGGATCGGTGCTGGGACCGTTCCTGTGGAACGTCATGTACGACGGCCTACTTCGGAAGGAGCTGCACGTTAGCGCGAACACCATCGGATTCGCGGACGATATAGCGGTAATAGCAACGGCCCAATCGTCCACAATGCTCGAGACGATCGTGTCGGACGCTCTGGAGAGGGCCGAGGAGTGGCTCGCGGAGAACGGACTGGAGCTGGCCGCGCAAACGACCGAGCTCATCACCTTCACGCGGCGGAGAACGCTGGCGCCTCCCAGAATAATCATCGGTGGATACGAGGTGGAGAACCGCAAGAGCGTAAGGTACCTTGGAGTGCAGATGGACGCGAAACTGACCTACGGCGAGCACGTGCAGAGCAACAGCAAGAAGCAGCTGAGGATGGCGACAGCACTTTCGAGGCTGATGCCAAACATGAGAGGCGCCAAGCAGAGGAAGAGGCTCCTATGGGCGAGCGTGGTACACTCCGTTCTACTTTACGGAGCACTGGTGTGGGGTAAATCGCTGACGGTGGCGAAGTACCGACAGACGATGTCATCGGTCCAGCGACTGTGCGCGGTGCGCGTAACTTTAGCGTATCGGACAGTGCCGACGGGGCAGCGCTGGTGCTGGCGGGGATTCCTCCGATCTACCCACAGGCCAAGGAGCGCATGCTGCTAGCGGAATGCAGGCGAATCCCGAGCCCCGATGAAGACCAGAGGAGCAACCGTGAGGAGTGAAGAGCGGAAAAAGACCCTGGAGGCCTGGCAGGAGCAATGAGTGACGGACCCACGAGGTCATCAGGGACGTCGCGCCATGGCACGAGCGAGCCTTCGGGGAAGTGGACCATTAGATGACGTAGGCCTTGACTGGACACGGCTGCTTCGGGAATTACCTCCATCGAATCGGGAGGGAAACGACGCCAGCGTGCCACCATTGCGAAGCGAAGGTGGATGATGCGCCATACACGCTGTTGGTCTGCCTGGCGTGGAGGGCAGCACGGACAATGATGGAGTCTACGATCGGAGAGGTTACCAGTGGCGCCCACATCGATAGGGCTCTGCTGGGAGAACCAGAGCAGTGAAAGGCCGTCCAGAGCTCCATGCGGCAAGAAATAGACTGGAAGGTGGAGGCCGAGCGGATGCCCCGACGCCGGAAGGCGATTACATCGGGAAGACCGAGGACCAGGGGAAGGACTGGCGCAGTGGCGCCAAAGACGTCAGCGGGGCCGTGACGACGACGTCCTTGGAGACCCTGGAACCAGCGAACCAGCGACAGCGGCGGCGACGACCGGGACAACGATAGCGACTGGAAAACTGGCGATGGCCGTTACCACAAGACCTAGGGACTAGATGACCTGAGGCGGCCAGTATAAACAAGACAGGGCGAAGTAATGCTAACGCGGTCCCACCCCGTCTCTGGAGAACGGAGGAGGAGTTCATAGTCAGTGAGAATGCTACACTATCCTCCGGGAGATAAAAAAAAAGCTCAGGCCGGTAACACACTGACTACATGCTCCGCATCTCGTCCGCCATCTTGCAGGCTAGTCAGCCATGTTGCAGATCAGTCAGCCATCCTGCAAGTCAGTAAGCCATCTTGCGGGTTAGTCCACCATCTTGCAAGTTAGTTAGCTATCTTGTTGTTAACATTGGTTGGGTCAAGCTAGCTGAGGTCAATAATACACCGACGCTCGGTCAGTAACAATCCGACGAGGCGCGTCCTGCAGCTCCCGCTGAGGTTGGTGAGTCAGTTTGAGACAGAACCCCCCCTCCTATGTAACTACTGAGAAGAGAAGGTAAGGTATAGACAGTACAAAGGTACAGAGATGCGGTAAGAGAAGGAAGGCGCTCATTCAGCGAAAACACACTGTCTAGTCTAAGGACTGAACGTAGAGTGACGAGACGAGCGGTGATGCTGGCGATTTTCGGTGTGTTGCGCTCACTTGATTCTTTTCTCAAGTTCGCGTTATTCTCATTGGGCCAGTGTATCACGGGGGTTGGGTCAAAAGATAAGGCGGCGATAAACCCTCGTCGCTTGTCTTCTCCTCCTGCGCTGTTATGTATCGAAGTATAGGTCCGTTGGGCGGTATGTGGAGGGGTTTTAATCAGCTGTGTCATGTTACTAGTTAGAGGGGAACTTGGTACCCCTCATACGTTGCGTTATCGATGTATGCGAGAAGATCTGTAACATAAAGCGGCGATACTTGTAGATGGGGATCGTATTCACTACGTTATCGATGTTTTAAATTGAGGCAGATTATGCTTTAACTCCTTGCTATTCTGGTACTCTCCGTGTAATTATTTTGTTGGCGCTGCATTCTGGCACTCGCTCATGAGAGCCCTCATGCTGGAACGATCAGATGATTGTAGTCCTCATCCCGGATCTCCACACTGCCTCCACCCGATCAACGTGGTCCGCGTAGTTGAACGTGATCCACGCCACAGCCCTTCGATAAGACGGTTCCTTAAGATGCAACCGTCCTTATTTTATAGACAACGGATGAGTAGGTATTGTGGTTGGTTCAGCTCCGGGCTGATAAGAATCGTCGACTTTCTTGTGTTGTTGACGCACAGCCCTGTACACCGTCGGCGATGCATCCGAGCAGTAGTAGCGGTGTTACGTTCTGGAAAGAACATCCCGAAAAATTCGTTACAATTTCTCGTGCAGCCTGCCTTGGTTTAGAATTTTGTTGTGGGTCGTGCCAACTATCACTATGCGTGATTGAAATAACTCGCTCTACACACACTATAATTCAAAATACAGGTTTATTAAATATAATATGTTCGTCAACTGGTTTTCGAGATATGGGTTTTTAGTGTTATTCACTTGGTTAGCTATTCTCATGTTCGAAGCTTCTGAAGATGAGTGCTCTATGACTGAATGATAGACGACGTTTTTGATTTTGAGGTGTGCAATGGTCTGACGTCTAAATTGGTTCTGTTTCTTCCGAAGTCTGAAGTGATTCTAATTTGCAACCGTCTAGTTCAAAAATGATCTTTAATAGTGGGAGGTCTAGAAGAGACTCTTGATTGGTTTTTGGCTACGCCAGTGCTAGACTATTGGTCTTGAAGAGGCCAATCGGTGCAATGCTGACAAGATAGTTGGTTGCAAGAATGCAAATTTGAATTCTAAAAATGATACTTTGTGAACTGCTCGTTTTGTCTTCTCTCACGTTCCTTAAGTTTGATCAGTGAGATTTCGCGAGCCTGAGTTGAAATTAAAGATATAAAATAAAGAAATGAAATTGATACATGAACGATTATCGGTGCGAGACCATTGCACACCAAGATGATAACTATATCTATATCTATATGGTTCTTAAAGGCTATGGTATGAGCATCTGTGCTCTCTTGTGATAATTGCACGTCGGTAGGTTACGATACAGAGAGGGTGCAGCAATATAATTATCGGCTGGGACGTCACAGCGGTATTACATGGTTCGGCTCCCGACTGATAAGTCTACATAGTTGGAGGTCTTTCTTATGCATCACGCAGGAGCCTTTTCACAAATTGAGTAAGCATCCAGTTGGAGTTATTTCAGCGATATCCCAGCTGCTGACCCAGTACGTGGCCCCTGCCTTGCGATGTCTAGGTCCGTTGAAGCGAAGATCTTGAAGCGATTCTCGTAGGCCGGTACAAAAGAGTGAGAAAATCGACAAAAATTAGCTAAATAAATACATCTCACGTAAACATAATTAGTCGTTCTTTTTGCAGTATTGGCCTCAAATGTGTTTTCGTTGTTTTTAGCGATATTTTGTGAGTGTGCTAGTTACCACTAGCGTTTTGACTGAGCCGCATGGAAGGGAGTAGTCGCTGCTGAATTAAAGGATGAGACTTGTAGTGTCTTGAGTTTGCTGTGTACCTTATCATTCACGCGCGCTGCACACGCCAACAATGCAGCCACACGCGCCTCCCGCGGAGAACCACGAATTACCGGCTCGCCGAGTTTCTCGCAAGCAAATTCGAACCACGGCTAGGATGTAAAACTGACAAAATCACCCATCGTTACCATAGATTCTGTCTTACCGACTCTAGTGCTACCAAAAGCATACCAGTCCTGCAGCTACGCAGTCACTTCGGTACGCTCTATTTCTTCGGAAACGAGATCTTGAATCACTGCATCACTGGCACCTCCACTCTGGCTCCAGTTAGCGTATTCGAAGGGACCTGCTCCCGCAACCCACCAGCTCCCTGGATCCTGCATCCTGTGGAAATCTCGCCAAGGCCTCTCACTAGGCCACCCAGCGTCACTCTGTCACTCTGGGACGTTCGACGAGCACGGTTCACCTCGCCACGGTACAGCCGCAATATTCCACCACTGCTGTCTCCCCTGAAGGCGTCACCAATTGCATACACCACCGTCGTGACACAGACAACGACTTTGCTAGTAACGATTGGCACGCAAACCACGCCTGCAGACAGCAAATGGGAGTCATCGCAGCCTATAATTCACCGAGAGAATAATAGTCCTCCGACACCGCCAAGTTCGCCAGAGAAGAGCTACACACCACCACCAATCACCATACTGCTCCGCTGCTACACTCCTCCGCTGCAGCCTCCAGCACAACTCAAGTGGACTACCACAAACCCTTCCATTTCATGGAAACCCAAGCTTCAATAATGTTGTATATATGTGTACATTAGGGTGTTTCAAAAACAGACGGATTTTTTTTTTTCCTATGGTGTCCAAAAATTGATAGTATATCTAAAAACAAAAATTTTAGTGCCAATATAAGCTCTTAATATCAATAGGAAGGTTTGCCTCTATCCATTTCTTTATTTTCCATTTGAATAACAAGGCGAATTTTTTTTTTTCATTTTTGAATTTTTATGACTTTGGAACGGTTCATTGTAACAACAATCTGAAAAAAACATTTGTAGCGTTACGTCCGTGAGTAGAGTTTACTCCTGAGCGGAAGGAGTAACCTGGTTGGCTTCGCTTTTACGTTTCAGGTCAACCGGAAATCAGGATGAGGATTGAATAAACTTGAGTATGTTGATATGTCGATTATATGTTTATTGCGTAGAACTTGAGATACCGGTAGGAATGAATTGTGTGGTACGAAAAGATATATAAGAAGTCTAGATGTGGAGTTGTCGAGAGTCAGAAATGGAGTGTCCCTCGAGACGTGAAACGTACGGGTGCAGAAAAGGTGTGACAATGCTAGAAGTAGGGAATGGAATTTGATGAGTAAGTGCGATAGTGAATAGCGTGAGACTACGTAGAGATAAGAGGACAGGACAGAGACTATGAGATTAATGTAAGAACTGTGGGAGAGTTAGCGAGTAGGAAAAATAGAGAGAAGTGGTATGCTGGACCTAACAGTAGGAAATTTCACGCTCCACAAAAAACGACTGAAGATCAAAGTTCCTCAGATCAACCGTTTCAAAGATATCAGCGATCAAAAATAAAACTAATCAAAAATTTCAAATATTTTCCAATAAAACTACAAAAAAATATCATATGCCATTTTTATATTATTTTTTATGTAAAATTACTTTAACTCTGTTAACCTGAGACTGTAAACTTTTTTTTTTTTGCTTATTAATTCAATACTTAACTCACAAAAAGCACAAATACATAAATATGAAGGTTAAAAATATCACATAAATGATTTATGTGCTTTTTGTGAGTTGAGTATTGAATTAATTAGCAAAAAAGAAAGTTTACAGTCTCAGGTTAACAGAATTGAAGTAATTTTACATAAAAAATAATATAAATATGGCATATGATATTTTTTTGTAGTGTTATTGGAAAATATTTGAAATTTTTGATTCGTGTTATTTTTGATCGCTGACATCTTTGAAACGGTTGATCTGAGGAACTTTGATCTTCAGACGTTTTTTGTGGAGCGTGAAATTTCCTACTGTTACGTCCAGCATACCACTTCTCTCTATTTTTCCTACTCGCTAACTCTCCCACAGTTCTTACATTAATCTCATGGTCTCTGTCCTGTCCTCTTATCTCTACGTAGTCTCACGCTATTCACTATCGCACTTACTCATCAAATTCCATTCCCTACTTCTAGCATTGTCACACCTTTTCTGCACCCGTACGTTTCACGTCTCTTTGATCTTCAGACGTTTTTTATAGAGCGTGAAATTTCCTACAAATATCTTTTTTCATATTGTTGTTACGATGAACCGTTCCAAGGTAATAAAAATTCAAAAATGAAAAAAAAAATTTGCCGTGTTATTTAAATGGAAAATAAAGAAATGGACAGAGGCAAACCTTCCTATTAATATTAAGAGCTCATATTGGCGCCGAAATTTTTATTTTTAGATATACTATCAATTTTTGGACACCATAAGAAAAAAAAATCCGTCTTTTTTTGAAACACCCTAGTATACATAGTAAATAAAGATACAAATAAATGATAACGTATGCAGTAAAATCAAGATACTACATCTTCTTTCTCTTTAATTCAGCAGCGATTACTCCCCTCCATGCAGTTCAGTCGAAACGCTAGCGACATTTAGCACATAAGAGGTAGGTGAAATATATCAGTCGCGCGAGATGTCGACAGAATTCGGTGAAAATGGACATTTTCGGGGCACGTTTTTTTATTACCGCATCCTGATGCACTCCCGGTGTCTGAAAATATTTCAGGGCACATAACTGTATACCTGCACGTGCAAACAAACGTTGAATGCAATCAATTTCGGTCGGTAGTTAGCCTGAAAGATGATTTAGTCAAGGAATTAGGGAATAAGGGTTGTTTACCCCCTTATGAGTCAGTATTCCTTATGTTGGTTTGATATCCTCAAAAAGTAATAAAAAATAAAAAAATTTTGACGTAGAGTACACCCTGATAATATGAAATATAGGTAAGTTACGATATGGATGGTGCAGCTTCGTCCAATGCTACGCCACAAGATGATTACGCTGAACTAGTAGGGGTAATAAATTCTGTGTTGTGTTAATAAATTAGTAATAAAAAAGTGAGACAATCTCCGGTTTTTTAATGTGCTGATTTGGCTAGTGCAACTACCAGGACGTGGATAGATGACGTTTCGATAGAGGACATTCTGGCTAGGGGGGGCTGGAGGTACGCAGAAACCTTCAGCGTTGACTGAGAATATATAAAGACTGATAGCCTTGTGGGACCATGTGTAATGGAAAATTGATGATGAATTCATCGTCAAGCGCTGCCCTCTGCATCCTTTCCTGCACACGTAACCCAATCCGGCAAGCGATCGGTATGTAGAAGCAACAAGAACTGATGTGACCATCGCTCATCGTGTGTTCCCGGACGATGTGGAGTCGAATATTATTATAGATGTGGCGTGACGAACGGAACAGACTGAAATTTTCATGTAACCCCGTAAGAAGTCCGTATACTTTTCGCCTATGCTAATTTATTTGACAATGACCCAGATTCAGCAATACTAATGCAACTCCATCACATAGACAAACATAATGTCATCTGAATAGATGCACAATAAACATACACCTGATCCAATGTAAATATGGTTAGAAACCGTGTCTTGATGTAAACGATAGGAGAAATAGTCGAAGAAGATAAAACGATGAAGATATATAGTTGTTCCTATATGTTCTACCGTATGTAATTTGTGTACATATTTTTAATACATAACTCATACCGTTGATTGAAGATATGGAACTTTCTTTTACAAATCGGACCGATTTCGGTAAAAATTGACCGACACATTTTTGATTCAGCTGAATTTTTTTTAAGGGTTCTATATCAATAAAAAAAGAGATAAATATTTGAGGATTTTTTTTCCTCATATTTTAGAAAACAGAAGGGATCGAAAATTTGAGAATTTGGTCATTTTCGGCTTGGAGACTCATTTTCAAAAATTCATAACTCCAGTTCTATTCCAGCAAGAAAGTTCTTTTCATTCTAAAGCAAAAAGAATGACGTTTAAAAAAAAATGGTTTCATTGAAAATTATTAACAAATTCATATTGTTATACACAATCAAAATGTTTCAATCGATTTTTAACAATTGCCCCCACCTCGTAGCGAGTTCTTAGTATAACAATCGTATTCTACGTTAAATTTTCTCCGCATTTTTTCAACTCGCATCGCTTTTCTCTGTAATATAAATTATTATTCTATATTTTTGATTAAATAATATTATTCACTAGCAAATGAGGCTTTATAAAACGTTGAACGAAAAAACAAATAAATAAAAAATATCATTATAGCAAATAAAAAATTAACTTATTAAGATTTCAATACATTATTATTAGTTAATAAATACCTCGTTCTGCATTACATCGTACAGTATTTACATTTACTCTCAATATATATATATATATATATATATATATAGTATTTTCCAGAGAAAACTGATACGAGGCAAGAAAATGAGCCGTGCAATGGAAACCGCCCGCCGATATAACGTGACGCGCTAAATAAATTAATTTTTTTCCAACAGTAATAATAATTTCTCGATCAATTAAAAATGCGTTTCTGATAGATAATTTGACGCAGAATACGATAGTTATACTAAGAACTCACTACGAGGTGGGGGCAATTGTTAAAAATCTATTAAAACATTTTGATTGTTTATAACGATATGACATTGTTAATAATTTTCAATAAAACTATTGCTTTATTAAAATTCATTCTTCTAGCTTCAAAATGAAAAAAGAAATTTCTAGCTCAAATAAAACCGGAGTTATGAATTTTTGAAAATGAGTCTCCAAGCCGAAAATCACCAAATTCTCAAATTTTCGATCCCCTCTATTTTCCAAAATATGTGACACAAAAAATCGTCAAATACGTATCTCTTTTTTCGATATAGAACCCTTAAAACAATTCAGCTAACTCAAAAATGTGTCGATCAGAAAGGTGTTCGGTTTGTAAAAGAAAGTCCCATATAGGTATATCTTCAATTGCGCTCATACTTTCATTGCGAACAAAGATGCCACTGACATATGAAAATAATTTCTTCAATTACGTTACATATATGTGGTTTTGTAAAAATACAGTTTATTTGCATTGGATGTTGGTAATACGAAGCAGCTGGCTCAATCTACCGAGATCTAGCTCGGAAAGTTGTGTCACGTGATAGAGTGATAGATGGGCGAACGAGCTAGCGTGCCTATGAGAAATATCAGTATTGCGATAGCCGTTGCGGCGTATACTCGAATAATAGAACTGTGTATTCATAATCTCCTGCGAGTTTTTTTTACCCTCTAACAGGTTATGGGACCAGGATGCGAATCATAAAAAAAAATGTGGTGAAAAACTTAGTGACGACGGGTCACCGATAAATCGAATATGAGTGAATAAAGAACGGCGAGAAAATCGTCGTTAGATTCGAAACGGAAGATGGCTAACGTCATGCGTATTGAGCCGCTCAACGCGGAAAATTATGACACGTGGAAATTACAAATGGAGGCAATACTGGTGAAAAACGATACATGGGCATTTGTTAACGGTGTAAAACCGGAACCGGCAAGTGGAGTAGAACAAATAAATGAGTGGAAAAACAAAGACGGAAAAGCAAAAGCCGATATAGTTTTGTCGATGAGTCCGTCTGAGCTGAACATTATTCGAGGTTTATCTACTTCAAGAGAAGTTTGGTTGAAAATTAAATCGACATATGAGTCGAAGGGGCCAGCGCGGAAAGCAACGCTGTTGAAAAGGATCACGCTGTCACGAATGAAAGAGAGCGACAACTTAAGGGTTCATCTCGCTGAATTTTTCGACGTAGTGGCGAAGCTGAAAGAAATTGATTTAATCATTAACGACGATCTTTTGGCCATATTGCTTTTATACAGTTTGCCAGAGTCGTTCGAAAATTTTCTTTGCGCCATGGAAACACGAGACGAATTACTAAAGCCAGAGTTGTTGCGTGTAAAGATAGTCGAAGAACATGAGTCGCGAAAAGTGAGTGAGAGTGGTGGAGAACACAGCGCGATGTGTGTGAAAAAATCCCAACCAAGACAAATGAAAAACGGAAGCCGGAGAGGTCACTCAAGTGCGGGCCGCGGAAATATTGTTTGTTTTCGCTGTAATAGAGTCGGTCATATCGCGCAGAAGTGTCGTTCTAAGTATCCCAGCAAAGATGGTAATCCGAGTGCGCGACAAGCAGAAGATAATGACAATAATTCGGTGAGCTCGGTACAAGTACGCGAAGAAATATCTATATTAAACACGTTAGAAACAGTTATGTTCAATAAAGAGACAGGTGATGCCAAAATCGAGTGGTGCTTAGACAGTGGTTGTACGGCACATATATGTACCGAAAAGGCGAAATTTGAAAACATTGAAAAGATAAATAAAACCTTGAACTTAGCAAACAGTGAGTCGACCAAAACATCCGGTGCGGGGAACGTAAGAGTGGTCGTGAATAACGGTGAAAACGAAATAGACGTTAATTTCGAAAAGGTGTATTACGTGTCCGATCCGCGCACGAATTTACTGTCCGTCGCGAAAATTACTGATCGCGGTTATGAAGTGCTTTTTTCGAGAAAGCTGTGCGTTGGTCACAGATAGAGAGGGTAAGATAATTTTTCGCGCTGACAGAATAGGAAATCTATATTATTTTAAACAGCGCGATGGAAAGACACATGAAGTAAACACGGTGGTATCTAAGAGTGAGATAGACGAATGGCACAACAAACTTGAACATTCAAACGAGAGAGATTTGAAAGCCATGGCATCGACTGGTGTTGTGCACGGTTTAAAGTTTAAAAGCGATCAGATGTTGACGAAGTGCGAAATATGTATACTCGAAAAATAAACTCGGGCACCGTTTCCAAAGAGCGAAGGCGATCCAACGAGTGATTTATTAGAGATAATACACTCAGACGTGTGTGGTCCGATGAGAAGCGCGTTGCATTCGGGAGCAAAATATTTTGTTACATTCATTGATGATAAGTCGCGTTGGTGTGAAGTATTTTTTTTTGAAAAACAAGAGCGACGTTTTCAGTGTATTTAAAAATTACAAGGCTGCAGCCGAGTTACTAACGGGAAAGAAAATAAAGAAAATTCAATCGGATAATGGAAAGGAATATTGTAATCGAGAATTTGATCAATTTTTGGAAGAAAACGGTATCGCGAGGAGACTAACAACGCTACATACGCCACAGCTAAACGGGGTAACGGAGAGGAAGAATCGCACGCTGATCGAGATGGCCAGGTGCATGTTGCGTCAGGCAAACGTCTCTCCAGCATTTTGGGCAGAAGCTGTGAATACGGCATGTTATGTGAGAAACAGATGTGTAACAAAAACTCTGAAAGGTCAAACACCTCACAAGGTATGGAAGGGGAATACGCCTACGGTTGGGTATTTTCAAGTTTTCGGGACAAAAGCGTTTGTGGTTGACAATGAACCGCGGAAAGGGAAATTTGAGTCCAGATCGAAAGAGGGAATTTTCGTAGGGTATTCCACTCAATCGAAGGCATATCGTGTGTGGTTACCGGAATCACGTAAAATTGTTGTAAGTCGCGATGTAAAGTTCGTGGGTGAAATGGGAGTCAGTCGCGAGTATCAAGAGTTTTGGAAGCAAGAAACAACAGATAAAATTGACGCGCCGGAATCGAATGAACGCGAGTCAGAAATCGTACTGAATCAGGATCAACGGAGTATTATCAAACGACGACACCAAACGGAGGTTCGTTCTGGGAGGAACTTTGGTACGTTCTGGGTCAGTCGGAAGACCGAGGAAAATATACCAACCGGCGGCAGCTTATGATGACTGCGAAGTCACCGAGGACGAGATTTCAGCCGGAGAGAGTGGTGAGGACGCGGAGGTCTTCGCAGAGTGCAATTTAACTGTGACACACGTTCCAGTCACTTGGCAAGAAGCGAGTCAAACAGAGGACGTAAAGGTTTGGGAAAAGGCTCTCGAGGATGAATACTTAGGGCAGATGCGTAACGCTACTTGGGAGATCGTACCAAGACCGCAAAAGCGAAAAGTCATCGGGAGATTCGTGTTCGCTACCAAGGACAACGGGGTAAGCACGAAAAAGAAAGTGTGTCTAGTGGCAAAAGGCTGTTCATAGCGTCCAGGGGAGGATTTTCAAGAAACATACTCTCCAGTTGCTAGGTCAACATCGATAAGATTATTAACAGCGTTGGCTGCAGAACTGAGCCTGCAAATTTATCAAATGGACGTGGTGACGGCATATCTCAACGGAAAATTGAAAGAAAACGTATTGTAACCGATAATGGATTTCTCGCGAGGGTTGAACGAAGAATTGAGATAATTGGTTACCCTACGGCGCAGTCACTAACCTGAATAATTAGATATAGAGATATAAGAAAAGGGAAATATATGATTGTTGGGCGCCAGACGCACATGCGTCAAAGAGAATAGATAATTAGAGAAAAAGATGAAGGTCAAGGTAAAGGTAATAGGCAAAGGTAAGGTCAGGTTCTACGACGGTTTTGCACAGCTTGCTCAGTATAGACAAGATAATGGTAGAGGGGCGGGGTCGAATCCAATAGATAAAATAAGAAACAGGTGAAGCAGAAATAGTATCGAATATATTGATTAAGAAGCGATAAATTTTAATAGCCAACAAACAACTCAAGAGATTTAGATACAATTAAGATAGATGCGATAATTAACAGTATATCCCAATAAACATTGCTGGTAAATAAATCGTAAGAAATTCGTCGAAAAATAACGTTGTATATAGTTGAATAATCGTTCAGCACATACGTTTTTTCTCGTGAAAAATGTCCGCCCTGATATAGGTTTTTTCTACTGCGCTCATCAACGTTTTCTGTTAGTGATTATGATCCGGATATTCCACGGTTGAAGTAAACGTCGAAATTACGGTTTTCAGAAACGTAATGAAACAAGTATGAAAGAACGCAATTTAAATGTTAACGTAGACGTTTAATATATACCTGTTATAGCCACCATTTTTCGTGGTTCAAACACGTTTAATAAGCGTGTTCATTGGAAAATTTTTTTCATAATAATACACGTACTTAATGTGTGTTGATTTAACGTAAAAACGATATCCGTAAACAATTATTATACGTTTAATTGAATACACTTAATCGAATATCACGCGGTTCCGATAAACGTGTAACAACCAACTTGAGAATATGTTTTCGGTATAATTTTTCATGTACTATATTAATACACAAGCTGTTAAAAGCTTCTTGTATGGTCAATATGGACTTATCTCAGGGGTTAGATGATACAGCAACGCTCACATTCTTAGCTATTTCAGTAATGGTAACTTGCACCAATTAAATGATATTAATTATTTTACATCCACACCTATGTATTCTTATGAGAAATACAGGACAACTAAATGAGATAAAGCACACACCTTTGCGAAACATGATATATATTTATTATAAGGTACTTTCATCCAAGGCAACAATGACAATAGTTACATTGCACACGTATCGAAATATCCGCTTTAACAATGTATCCGAAACATAACAGTAGTTTTTTATATACCAGTTTGTCTGTATCGTTGATGCGGACATTTTATTATGCCAACGATGTAACTGTGTGAATGTTGACTGGGATGTATAAATAAACATACAGTCTTTTACATATACGCATACCTCAATTGTACAGATGTACTCACAAGAGTATAGAAGTATAGCAAATAGTAAAATTAAGTGAACATGAACAAACAAAAACTTATATCCGATACAAGAGGTTTGATAACAAATAAAACATGAAACAAAATAATCATACAATGATTATACCCTAACGAGGAAAATTGTTAACTTTCATCTCGGGACTAGGTAAAAAATCACAATCCTGACAAAGTAAAATAATAAAAAGTATTGGCACATTATTTCAAAAAAGAACACAGACGCTATAGAAAGCGTTGTCTAGGTACGCAGTACGCATAAGTTTTAATTATTATTCGACCGCAGCTGGAGCATTCACTTCCTCGATATCACTGCTAATCCGTCAAATACCTGAAAATACATAGTATTTAACACCTGTATTCTAGGTAGAATAATCTTTATGTGCCATTTCAACGTTCTCTCAACGTGTCTTGACAGGTCTATTATATATCATTTCAACCACTGTGTGTTTATTGGGAAAAGATGCAGCCACTAAATGATCGTTCATTCGTACATGATACGTATGTGTTAGCGATCTATTTCACTGGATAACCTTATAAAAGAAAAACGATGCCTGCACAAGTAAGAATGAAGCTAACAATAAATATCTGCGGCTTCTATTTGCAATCAGTATATATTCCATACCATAGACATGCTTCTTATAGCATTATCTACAAGCAATTCTATTGTGCCGACATCCTTTCGGCGACGTTCAAAAGCAAGTACGACGCAATCACAAAGTATTTGTTTCTTCTTTTTATTGTCAGGTTATTTACGCCTGTATTGTCATTTTCGTCTGTATTGAATCATCGTGATAAATTTTTCCAAATAGAAAATACATTTGTACTTACCAGCTTATGAAGGCTCACATAAACACGGACGTGCACTGACCTCGGAAGTTGGTCAAATTAGACTGATTCACTGATCGCGTGAGCTGAGAGCCTTCGCGAACGGTGGGGGGGGGGGGGGGGGGGGGGGGCATTCTGACGCGTCGTCCTCGGCTCTCAGCGTGCAGGAACCGTACGAGTTACAACACGCTGACCTAGCGAGCCAATCAGAGGCAGAAGAAGAGGCGCGAGTATTTCACGCTCGGACATTCTCGATTCTTCGCGACCGCTTGTCGTTTGATACATGCGCTCATTATACGTATATGTAACATCCATGGTACACGAGCTTCATCTACGGCCACTCGCTTTCCTAGCATGGGTTATTCCAATATATACATTATGGTATAGGAAAACGTATGTTTTACAATTAATAAAGACGCCGCGAAGGGATGCACTTATATGCTCAACTACGTAATTTCTTGGTGACCTTTGTAAAAAAATCTGTTCATCGATTTTTCAACTTTTTTTCCTATGTTAGGGAATTAACAATAACACAAGGAAAAGAATTTGAAAAAATGGAGGTAACATATTGTTCTACTTTACAATATTACGTAGAATAAAATTATCACTTCTAGTGTTATGTCACCTGAATTTTTTCATATTTTTGATGATACTTACTAGTTTATCGAATGAAAAAAAAGATTGGAAATCGAATGACCAGTTGTTTACAAAATTTAAGGTAATCAGAAAAACGTGCTGAGGAGGATAACAAAACGTTGAATTTTAGTCACTGCTAACATGAGAAAAACTTGAATATAATGATTATAGTTCCAAATTCAAACATCGCAATATGTAAGTAAATGATGTAAAAGTTGATTCCTGCCCTCACTATGTTGAAAAGGGTAGTATTCTTGGATATGAAGGTCAGAAAGGTACGAAACAAATCTTGTTTACGTTTCGGCCCGAGTAGGTATATAATTCTGTGTATCGATATGACAAGTCTATGTACGACGTAATTTTCACGTATTACATGTGATCAGTAGATCAAAAGTGTATTGACTTAATTATTAAACAATTAATGAGAACATATTGGCAAGGTATGGTAACTATACGAAACGTTAAACTTGTGTTACTGGTGAAGGAATAAAATATGTATATTAGCTGTTCATGAGACTAGAAATATAATGGATTTTACCACACGTTTATACTACGGATCTCGCTTACCACAATAAAAAGTTGATGATGGAACGCAGAAATTTTGTATTTTAATACCTACAAATATACCGATTTTTAACGAATTTAAATTGACAATTGAGCTAGTAAACAAAACGTTGATTATTAGTCTAGAAACCGTTGTTTAAATGTTGTAGAAAAGCAGTGAATTAAACGTTAAACTTGTGTTACCGGTGAAGGAATAAAACATGTATATTAACTGTTCATAAGACTAGAAATATAAACGGTTTTACCACACGTTTATACTACGAATCTCGCTTACCACAACAAAACGTTGACGATGAAACGTAGAAAATTTGTATTTTAATATCTATAAATATACCGGTTTTTAACGAATTTAAATTAGCAATTGAACTAGTAAACAAAACGTTGATTATTAGTCTAGAAACCGTTGTTTAAATGTACGTGTAATGAAAATCGTATAATATTTGTGGAGAGACAACGATTAATATTTTACTGAAAAATTACCGTATATCGAACACGGTAATATTTTCTACCTATACCATAATTATACGACCTTAACGTTTCTTCAACCACATTTTAACCGGCTCATGTTTACTGGGTATTTACAGCCAGGGAAAAGTTAAGCGAGAGGTTTAACAAATAACAGAGCGTTTTCAGAATGAGCGGGAAATATGCGTAGGCTCGCGATACTATGATTCGAGGTAATGATTAGCACGGTTTTATGATAAATAGGCAGAACAGGAAAAGATATACGGTACTTAAATTAAGCATTGATCAAATAAACCATAAAATATGAGAAGCGATTATAAAACACATGCGAAATACAGAAATTGTAATAGTTATCACATTACTAGAATTATCAGCGATATAACAGAGACAGGGAATTATTAATTACAAGGTAAATTCAAGGCAACAGGTCAAGTAGAAAATTATTATAAAATATAGGTACTAACAGATAATACGTAGTCTCTAGTTTGCGGTAAACGCGAGAAGAAAGAAAGGTAATACGCCGTACGCTAAAAGATAATTTAAGATAAGGCAAATAATATTCAAGAAAACTAATATGCAACATACGACAAACCAAAGAGACTACGGACAACTACGATCAGCGATGTTAGAGAAGAAACTAATGAAAAAGATGTTATGCGATACGGCACAATACTCCAATGTCAAATGAACGACGAGCGGGACCCCGCGGCGATGTGAGATCGCTTACGCGGTACACTCACGAAGATAAATCAATCGAAGGTAATAGGTAAAGAGACATATATAAACTAATCAGAGAAAATATAGCAAAATAGCAATGCTCAATAGCTAAGATAAAAATTGATCATTTAACGGAACGCGCTGCTATACAGCGATATTAGACATTTAGGTATTCTAGAAGAGAAAGATAACAAAATAAAGCGATAGTCACTAACAATGCGTAAGTAATAGTTAACCAGTCGCGAAGTGACTTGCAATAAGGAAGAGAGAAAGGGACAAGATAAGAGATAATAGATAATAAGGTACGAGTCCAGGTGGCTCAAGCAGACCAACTGCAAGGTAACGATAAAGAGAGAGATAATAGAGAATAAGGTACGAGCCCAGGTGGCTCAAGCAGGCCAACTGCAAGATAACGATAAAGAGAGAGATAAAGGTAAAGGTGCGATATATTGCAAGTAATCTCGTGGCTTCACAAAATAGAAAAGGAACCTCACTTACGTTGAAAGAAGATAGAGAAGGCACCGAAGATGCGATAATAAAAGCAAAACTGAATTTACAATACGAGAGATACAAGAGATAATAATAGCGGTACGATATAGCGATAGCGCGTCTTCTTAAAGCGTAGAGTGACGAGACGAGCAATCATCCTGATTTGTGTCGCGCTGCTGTCACGTGATTTTTCCTCAAATTTGCGGTATTCTTATTAGTCAGCAGGTCGCGTAGGTCTGGTCTATAGATAGGCGGCGATAATCCCTCGCCGCTCGTTTTTCTTCTCCCTCGACGACAGGTATCGAGGTGTCGGGACGTCGGAAGGTGGTCAGAGATGTTTTCCCTCAGCTGTGCGGTATCGTTGGTGAGAGGGGAGGTCGTACTGCTCATGTGTTGCGATATTGAGGTGTGCGGCAATATTACGTCACCGGTCTCCTGGACTTGCGACCGACTGTACTTCACTCCTTGCTTTACTGGTACTCCCCGTTGTAGCTATTTCGTCGGCGCTGCATCCTGGCCCTCGCTCATTGAAGCCCTCATGCCGGAACGATCTGGTGGTGATGGCCCTCAACCCGGATCCCCACACTGTATCCATCAGATCCACGTGGTCAGCGTATCATAGCCTATTCCACGCCGCAGTCCTTCGATAGGACGGTTCGTGAAAAGAAAACCGTCCTCTATTTGATAGACAACGACTTAGTAGGTGTTAAGGTCGGTTCAGCTCCAGGCTGATAAGTATCGTCAACGGGAGGCTTTGTTGTGTTTTTGACGCACAGCCCTGTACGCCGCCTGACGATGCATCCGAGCGGTAGAAGCATTGATTCGTGGTTCGGCTCCTGGCCGATAAGTCTTAAATAGTTGGAGCTACTGCTTGTGCATCACGCACGACCCTGTTCGACAACTAGATAGGCATCCATCGGGAGTGGTTCCAGCGGTATGCGTTCGTCTGTAGTCGGTGTTGGTCGGTGTTGAGCTGGTACGTGATCCCTTGTCAGGTAGTGTCCTGGTATCTTGACGCGAAGGTCTCGTAGATGGTTCTCGTAGAGCATTACAGAATTAGAAAATAAAATAAAATTAGCTTAATAAAGAGAAATTAACTCAAAGATGATCAGTCGTTCATTTTTGGAGTATTGGTCTCAGACGTGCTTTCGTTATTTTTAGCGATATTTGTACCTAGGGAAGTGCGATAGTTAAACAAAGTGACGGGGTACGAAATACCACGTCACAGTATATATGGAGGTACTGGAGCAGTTACGAGAATTGTTAGCAAAAATTGTAAAAAAACAACAGGTCGGTTCGAGTGCGGAGTTAGTTCGGAGCGAGGACGTAAAAAGAACGTCAATGCGATGGCTCACAGCGCTGAATAAACATCAAGATAGCGTGTGTTTACTGAAAAACGCACTATACGGGTTGAAACAGTCGGGGCTTCAATGGTACCGTAGATTATCGGCGAAATTGGAGGAATTGGGCATGCAACCAACGAAACAAGACCCATGCATGTTCATATCGAGAAAGGGTAAACACGTGATGATATTAACTATTTACGTCGACGACATTCTAATTGCAACGAACGACACATGCTGGTAGAATGAGGTGAAGAAGTCTTTGGCAGAATCGTTCGAGATGAAAGATCTGGGACTGGCAAGTCGTTGTCTGGGCATCGAGTTTCACCAAGCACGAAAAATCACAGTGTTTACATCACACAGCGACAGTATACAGAGGCTATATTAGAGCGGTTTGGCATGCAAGATTGTAAAGAGGTCAAAACACCGATTGACATAAACATATCGCTAACGAAACCAGAAAGGCCGAACGAGAGACTAATGCAACAATATCCGTATCAACGTCTCATCGGGGCTTTGATGTACCTTGCAGTTTCAACAAGACCGGACATTGCTTATGCGGTGAACCTCATGAGCCAATTTAATACGAATTTCACTGTCGAGCATTGGGTAGCTGCGAAAAGAATCCTCAGGTATTTGAAGGGAACGGTGAACTACGGATTAATGTACCAAAGGACAAATAAGCAGTTGTATGGAGCAGTCGATGCAGACTGGGGGTCGAACACAGTCGATCGACGATGGTATTCGGGATATGCTTTTATACTCGCGGGGGCAGCGGTATCTTGGGAAGCACGTAAGCAACGTAACCTAGCTTTGTCGAGCGTGGAAGCAGAATATATGGCAATTTCGGAAGCGACCAAGGAAGCAATTTATCTTCGAGGGACAGAGTAGTTACCAGAGAAAACTACGATCTACACGATAGTCAAGGTGCACAACGATTGTTGTACAGCAATACAATACATCACGCAAGAACGAGGCATATTGACTTGCGTCATCACTTCATTCGAGATCATTGTAAAACAGGCGAAATTGAACTTCAATACATGTCAACCAATGAGATGCCAGCGGACGTGTTGACGAAAGGTTTGACGGGACAAAAACATTATAATTCTCAAATCGGTTTGGGCATGGTTGAGATATCGAAGTAAGATTGTTCGAGCCTACGACTTCGAGGGGAGGTGTTGGTGATACGAAGCAGCTGGCTCAATCTACCAAGATCTAGCTCGGAAAGTTGCGTCACGTGATGGAGTGATAGATGGGCGAAGGAGCTACCGTGCCTATGAGAAATATCAGTATTGCGATAGCCGTTGCTCGTGTACTCGAATAATAAAACTGTGTATTCATAATCTCCTGCGAGTTTTTTTTACCCTCTAACATTAGAAAACTTAGACCACTCCACAAAAATAATACTTGTAAATAATTTCTCGGAAATTAGATAACATTCGATTGTTACTAATTTCTTATTCATCTTATGTTATATTCATTCTTATTCAGAGAATTCTTATTCATCAGTTTGTAAAATTGGATTACTTCTGAGAACTATGGGCTTTATTCATAACATCGAGCTTACACACGGGAAACCTACAGCTGGTTACTTACGCCGTTGGATTCGGACAGCCGAGAAAATGTCGAGGATGAAGAATCATAGGATCTTCCTCCTACGTTGTAAGAGAGAAGGAATAATGCCTAAACACCTAAATTTCTCTAAGACTACCTTTGAAAGTATTAATTTTAATCTGTCAAAATCAATAACAAAAGCTAAACAACTCACAACTGAGTTCCAAATATCGCTATTGAAGTTAGAAATCAATGATGTTCACATACACATCATTAACTCTGAAAAGACAATGATTAACCTCGCTGAACAAATTAACCTTAAACTTGGGAGTACTTTGGGAAATAAATTTTTTGAATCCTAACATCGGATGCTAAACAATAAATTCATTGCTATAAAAAACAGGAATATTATCAAATTCACTAATTTACTTGCTCAAAAAAAATCTTTGAACAAACACAACAACTCGTATTCAATTGGAAAAAATAACTGGTTGATAAATCTAACTGATACTCCTATTCCAGAAAATATTACTGAAATAGTACAACTAGGTCACAAATTCGGACGAACATAAAACAAACGTGATCTTCCGGTCTTCAACCTCATTTCCAATTTTGAAGAAAAAATTACGAGTTTTCCTAATGAGTCAAGAAATCAAGTTAGATCCGATTTCACTAACCGTGTACTTGTTTTCCCAAAGTACCCCAAAAACAACATCAATAATTATGTCACTGATCAAAAAATCCGGGAGACCATGATTTTTAAAAAAAATAACCCTGAAATTATGTTTTTAAAAGCTGACAAAGGTAATACGTCGGTTGCTATGTATAGAGACACGTATAACAAAAAAATGAGACAGCAGCTTTCTGACACCAGTACTTATAGAATTGCTAGATATGATTTGTTTAACTCCCTACAAACTAGGCTGAATGAGCTCACTTTTAATTGGTTTACCTCCAAACTTATAACCAAAAACCTACATAGAAGCATTTCTACGTACAATAGTGTCCCTCCACGCGCATATGGGCTTCCAAAAATTCACAAAGAGGATGTCCCTTTAAGAATAATCGTCTCATTTGTCAATAGCCCGACCTATACCTTAGCCAAAACAATTAATTCATGGCTCACCACCAATATCACACCTCCCATCTCGAGAGTTAAGGATAGCTTTTTCTTAGTTGATAAAATTAAAACATTGATTATCCCGGACAATTACACGTTAATATCGTTAGATGTAATTTCACTCTTTACCAACGTTCCTACAGATCTCGCATTGCGTGCAATAAACAACCGGTGGGCTTCTTTGGAAAATAAGATCCCAATTCCCCTTATTGAACTTGAAAAAGCCTTAAAAATATGTTTTGACTCCGCAATATTTAAATTTGATAACGATACTTATGCACAACAGTTTGGTTTGCCTATGGGATCTCCTCTCTCCCCAATCCTGTCAGACCTGGTCATGGAAGACTTGAAAACGTCTTGCATTAACGATCTCGGTTTTGATTTACCGTTCTATTTTCGATACGTGGATGATATTCTTACTGCCGTTCCAAATGAAAAAATACATCACACTCTTAATATTTTTAACCGGTACCATCCAAGATTACAATTGACTATCGAAACAGAAGAAAATAACGCCATCAGTTTCTTAGACGTATTGTTGATACACAACAATAATAATATCAAGACAGATTGGTTTCACAAAAAACTTGGTCACAAAGATACCTGAATTTTAATTCTCACCATCCTTTGTCCTTCAAAATAGGCACCATCTTTAACCTAGTTGACCGAGCTATCAAACTAGCTAGTACAGAGTTCCAGGAAAAAAACTTGTCGCTCATATACAATGTACTAAGATGGAATGATTACCCTCATGGCCTATTACACCAACAAATTGATAAGAGACGCACCTACATCAACAACATACCTGACAATAATATTGACTCTACTCCCGCTGAAGATAGCAATAGACCCGCTACTACATATATCCCCATCCCATATGTATCCGGCCTCTTTGAGTCACTTGACCGCTTATTCGCCAAATATAATGTGAAGTTTGTTGGAAAAAATTCAAAAGATTTACAACTATTTTTTGATACAGGCAAAGACAAGATCCCCATGGGCAAACGATCTAATGTCGTGTAAAAAATACCATGCAATGATTGCAATCAAGTCTACATAGGTCAAACTGGTCGACATCTCAACACTAGAATTAGGGAACACCAACGCAACATACATGAGATTGAAGAACGTCACACAGCTCTAACGAAACATAGTATCGATAAACAACACACTTTTAATTACGACAACACAAACATCCTTTGTGAAGAACACAATTATTATAGAAGACTGTTATTAGAAATGTGCAACATTGTAGGTCATACCAATTCTGTTAATCTTAGACAAGATGTTGAACATTTAAGTAATATTTACAAACCTCCAATCTCCGCCCACACAACAAATATTGTTTAACCTTAACTGCATACAAAAAAAAATTTTTTGTCCCCATTATACAGTCCTTTCTACATAACTCATACATTTCCACATAATCATTGACTTCCAACTATTAACTCCCACATATAAAATAAATTGAAGATTGACATTGTCTACCGTCACTCAAAAGAACACTGTTTCCACCAATTGTAATTGTGAATTCGACTACATCTTAGTCCACTTACTTAATTCAAAAGGTAAATAACACTCAAAGACATCCTTATTTCAATTAATCATAAGGTTCTTACTATCAACAATATATTGTTACAAAGGGTGAAATCACCCGTTTTGCCCCCTCTTTAATGATCTAGTAGTCAGCATAGATAAAAGACGTTTATAAACCTCTTATGTCTTTAAAAAGAATAAGGTTGCTGCGCCAACCGATATTATTGTAAAAACAGTCTTGTTTCAGACTTTAAACAAGAAACACGTATATTGCATTAAAAGCATTTATCACGATATTCTATTTACGCTCTTGATTTCTTTTGATTCGATAATAAGTAAACTCGCGGATCCATATTTTATTAACGTAACGCCTAAAACGTTACAATTGGTGTCAGAAGCGGGATCTTGAGTTCTTATTAATCGAGTTAATTCAGTGCGTGAAATAGTGAAATAAACTATGAGTAGCGGTCGTTTAACACGCTCTCGTCGTCGGGAAAGTGGCGGTGAAGAACATGCTATCACCGAAAATCCGCGGCTTCCCGAGTCTATTTGTGCACCTTCAGTGGACTCTTTACCTGTCCCTACGATGGTCTCAGTTTCACAAATCGACCTACTAAAAATTATGAGCCAACAACAAGAAGCCGCCGAACGTTATCAACGGCAGCTTCTGGATACGGCTAGACAACAACAAGAAGCGGCAAGACAACAACAACAACAACTTGTCCAGTTGCTGCAAGAGCAACGAGAACAGCGAGAAAGGGAGCTTGCCTCTCAGTTGGAGCAGCGAGAAAGGGAGCTTGCCTCTCAGTTGGAGCAGCGAGAAAGGGAGCTTGCCTCTCAGTTGGAGCAGCGGAAGCTAGACAGAGAAGCTCAAGAGCGTTCCGAGACTAGTCTTCACGAACTGCTCCGGACGACTGTGGCGGCTCTTCAGTCCGTTCATCAGATGAGCGGCACTGGAGGACCAGCTGTAACACCGCAGGGTTCCAGAGTTGTTACTCCGCTTCCCTCACCTGTTCCCTCTCCTGTTCCCGTTCCTACTGTTCAGGAGGTTTAACATCCAGGTCGATTCCAGGATGTTCCTGAATCAAGGTTTGTGCCTTTTATTAGGAGAGTAGATGAATCTCCAATCAGTAGAACGAGAGTAAATAATGAGGCTGGTTTTTCCGAGTCTTTGACTCAGGTTCGGCCTCAATGTTCTCATTTTAATCAATTAAATAATTCGAGACTTCCTGAGGTTGCCTCTCAGATTAACGAGAAACCTCTTTATCCTTTAAAATCGCCAATTTTTGACGGAAAGATTCCATGGGCGGATTATGAACGTCAATTTAATACGATTGCTAGACATAATCAGTGGGACTCCGCCATAAGGGCCCACAGCCTTGCTTCTTGTCTTCGGACGCCGGCTCTGAATGTTTTAACGGCATTGTCTGAAGAAGAAATTTCCGATTACGAAAAACTTAGCTCCGCGCTTGAATTGAGATACGGAAATGATCATCTGACAAAATTGTACACAGCTCAATTACAGACTAAAAGACAAGGACGAGACGAAGACCTCGCGTCTCTTAGTCAAGACATTGAACGGCTTTCTCGTATAGCTTTGCCAGATCACGAGCCATCTCGTAATTTATTAGCAACACAAGCTTTCTTAAGTGCAATCAATGATCCAGAAATTAAAATGGCCGTTGGGACATCGGGTCTCACTTCTCTGCGGAAGGCAACGGCCTAAGCCCTCGAGGTGGAGGCAATGAGGAACCAATATTTTGGGTTGAACAAGCTTCGTCGGATTGAGGTGTCTGAAAGCACCTCAGAAAGACGAAGTTTTGAACACTCGGAGGAGCCAAAACCTCAAAATTATAGAAATAAAAATAACAATAGTAATTTTAAACCAAGAAATCGAGGTTCTTTTCAAAACCAGCAAAACAAGCGTGTAAATAGGAACGCGGTCATGACGAGTCAAACCGGCTTGACCTGTATATTTTGTAAAAAAATAGGCCATGACGCCAATCATTGTTTTCTAATTAAAAAAATTGGTAGAGAACCGATGCAAGGCTCGAATCCAAACTCTTATAACTGGCGTAAGAAAAATATTAAAATAGGGGAAGCAAATCCTCAGTCGAGTTCTTCAACAGGAACTCACCCAAAAAACTAATTCCAGATGATTTTTCGGGGCGAAAATCATCGCAAATTGTTAGGAGTGAAAGCCCTCTTAGAGAACAGTTTTTAATCAAAAGTCTACGACAGTCTGGTCTTTACGCGCGCGGTACTGTAAATGGCGTCGATTGTCTATGGGTAATAGACACCGGCGCGGAAGTAAACGTAGTTCGATCAGATCTCTTTAAATCCGATGACCAGATTGTTGCCTCTTTATCTCTGCGAACAGCCACTGGAGAGACGACCCCGGTTTTGAGACAGGTTACTGTCCAAATTAACCTTTTTGGGTGTATCGACTCTCCACATAAGGTTTTTATAGCAGATATAGAGGATGAAGGTATTTTGGGAATAGACTTTCTTACAGCTCATAGCTGTGTTATCTCGACCAAGAGAAATTTACAAGCTTCAAACAATCGCGAAATAACTCTTTGTGCAAACAGAAATGGAATTTATTGGACTCCTCCTAGAATTTGGAAATAGAACTTTCAGAGGATGATTTTCAACAACATTTTCCTTCACATTTACAAAGCCTTGTTGAGAAATCTTCCATTTCGTTGAATCCAGGTCAGGTAGAATCGTTCAAATCTCTTTTGCTAGAATGTATAGATTCTTTCGCCAAAGATAGTGGTGATAAGGGCCAATGTTCTTCTGTCAAGCACAAGATCGACGTCGGAGAGCGTTTACCAATAAAACAAGCTCCTCGAAGACTCGCTCTCAACGCCCGAGAAGAGGTGAAGAAGCTTGTGGAAGACATGTTAATGAACGATGTGATTGAACCATCGTCTAGTCCCTGGGCTTCACCAATCGTCTTTGTTAACAAAAAGGACGGATCCGAACGATTTTGTATCGATTACGGGAAGCTGAACGATATCACGAAAAAAGATTCTTACCCTCTACCCAGAATCGTCGAAACACTCGACCTGATAGTTGGTGCAACTTGGTTCAGCACCATAGATCGTCAGAGCGGATACTGGCAGGTCGAAATGGATCCTCTAGATAAAGAAAAAACAGCTTTTGTTACGGGTTTAGGAGGATTATGGCAGTTCAAGGTTATGCCGTTTGGTTTGAGTAATGCCCCGGCTACCGTTGAACAAATAATGGAGGCTGTTCTCCATGGGCTCACTGGTAAAATTTGCCTCGTCTATTTAGACGATATAATCGTTTTTGGCAAGAACTTTGAAGACGAAGTTCAAGATCTCAAACAATTCTCGCTAGGCTCAAGCAAGCAGGTCTGAAAATGAGCCCGAAAAAATGTCATCTGTTCCAGAAAGAAGTCGACTTCCTCGGACATATCGTTTCAGCACAAGGTGTGAAGACCGACCCATCCAAAATAGAGAAGGTTTCTTCTTGGCCGACACCTAAGAATAAAGAACAAATTCAAAGCTTTTTAGGCCTTTGTACGTATTACAGAAGATTTGTAAAAGGTTTCGCTAGTATAGCTAAACCTCTCCATCACTTGACCGGAATCAAGATTCCTTTTGACTGGACCCCGGAATGCGAAGAGGCTTTCAAGTAAATGAAAGAAAATCTTATTTCTTCGCCGATTTTAGCTTATCCAGAGGTCGAAATTCCTTTTATTTTAGATACGGATGCATCTCTTTCAGGAAGAGGCGGGGTTCTGTCACAAATTCAGGGACGTCAAGAGAGAGTGATAAGCTATTTCAGCAGAGTTTTGAGTGAAACCGAGAGGAATCATTGTGTTACTCGTAGAGAGCTTTTAGCTGTTGTTAAGACCGTAGTACATTTTCACCATTACTTGTACGGCAGGAAATTTTTGATACGTACAGATCATGCTTCTCTCAGGTGGCTACTTTCGTTTAAATCTCACGAAGGTCAGGTAGCTAGATGGTTAGAAAGGCTCGGTCAGTACGATTTTGATATTCGTCATCGAGTAGGAATTCATCATGGAAACGCCGATGCTCTCTCTCGAAGACCCTGCGAGGAAATGCCAGAGTGTAAACAGTGTGCACGATTAGAGAAAAATCGTGACCCCTCTCTTATAATACGGAAGATTTCTTTCGAAAATAACCAGGAGGAATGGAGAAAATCGCAACAAGAGGACGACACTTTGAATCAAGTGAAGTCTTGGAAAGAAGCAGAAACTCGCCCAGACTGGCAGGATATATCTTTAGCCGAGCCAGATTTGAAAATTTATTGGGCTCAATGGGACTCTATTCTTTTAATTGATGGAATTTTATACCGAAAATGGAAATCTGCAGACTTGAAAAAAATCAGGTGGCAACTTTTGGTTCCCAGGTCACGAGTTCCAGAGATTCTTGCTCTTTATCATGATTCTCCTGCAGGCGGACATTTCGCTTCAAATAAAACTCTAGGCAGAATTCGCAACTTCTACTTTTGGCCCCGTTGCCGGATGGACGTTGAAGATTGGTGTCGAAGATGTCGAATCTGCACGGCAAAGAAAGGACCTCGAGCGAAGGGACAAAACTCTCTCCAAATTTACAACGTGGGAGCTCCATTTGAAAGGATAGCAATGGATATTCTTGGACCTCTCCCGATAACCCATTCTGGAAATAAATATGCTTTGGTTATTGCTGATTATTTAACTAAGTGGCCTGAAGTAGTCCCTCTCGCTGATCAAGAAGCCTCTACTGTAGCACAGGCATTCGTTAAAAAATTTATTTGTAGACACGGAGTTCCTCTAGAACTTCATACTGATCAAGGCCGAAATTTTGAGTCAACCTTAATGAAAGAGGTTACTCAGATTTTAGGGGTTAGAAAAACTCGTACAACTCCTTTGCATCCGCAGTCTGACGGCATGATAGAGCGTCTGAATCGGACTTTGCTACAATATTTGTCGTCCTTCGTAGAACAGAATCAGAGAGACTGGGACTCCTGGATCCCTTTCTTCCTCTTATCTTACAGATCTGCGATTCATGAGACGACGAAACAGACGCCAGCCCTCATGCTTACTGGAAGAAATCTTCGACTTCCGTCAGATTTAGAGAAAGGCCCTGTTCCTGTGCAAAGACAGCATCAAACAGATTATGCCTTTTCATTACAACAACGTTTGGAAGAAATTCATCACTTTGCTAGGAATAGAATTTCTATGGCTTCAGATAAATTGAAAACTCGTTATGATATTCGAGCCAGAGATTTAAAATTTTATCCTGGAGATTCTGTCTGGCTCTTTCAACCTCGAAGACAGAAAGGACGGTGTCCAAAGCTACAAAGAAATTGGGAAGGCCCTTACTTAGTGGTTAACCGGATAAATGATGTTGTTTATAGAATCCGAAGATCTCCTCATTCGCGTCAGAAAGTGGTTCACTTGGATCGTCTTGCTCCTTTTAAAGAGGATCAACCTGGAACAATCTCTCCAAGACCAGGGACATCCTTCGAGGTTAGATCTTTAAACGAACACCCTTGACGACTGTGATCGACTTGACCTTCTTTACAGTCGGTTATCGATTGGGAGAAGAATTTACCTTTCGGAATTTGTTTGAGTAAAACTCGACCGCTTACGATTATTATTGAAGGAAATATCGGATGCGGAAAAACAACTTTCACCAAGAGGTTTTTAGCAGATCGCCAGGTCTGTACACTTTTAGAACCTCTTGAAGAATATCGAAATGTAGCTGGAATTAATCTTTTAGATTTGATGTATCAGAACCCAGATCGTTATTGCTATTATTTTCAGCATTTCGCTCAAATGGTTATGTTAGATAGACATCTGCAGACGACTTCATTGCCTGTAAAGGTGATGGAAAGATCGATAATCAGTAGCAATTGTTTTGTAGAAGCTCGTCGAAGGTTAGGTAATTTTCACGACTTCGAATCTCATTTATTGACGAAAAATTTTGATCTTCTCATTCGCTCGTCTGAGTTCAGAGTAGATTCGATTGTTTATTTGCGAGTTTCCCCAGAAACTTCTTTTGCTCGAGTTAGTTCCCGTTCTTGTGAGGAAGAATCGAGTATTTCTTTACAGCTACTCAGAACTATTCATGAGGTTCATGAAGATTGGCTAGTAAAACAAACCTTTTCTTCTTTATCGGCTCCTGTTTTAGTTATCAATGCAGAAGCTACGGCCGATCAAGTTTTTAAAGATTTTTGTACTTCTTTAACAAGCGTGCCGTCCGGAGAGCAACAACGATGTTTTCAATGAGAAGTTGTTTGTTTTCAAGACATCTTTTGTTTTCCTGAAGGTTTTGTTTTCTTCTAGAAATTTCTTCTTCAGAATCGAGTTTTGTGTCGGATAGGCTTTGGTTTAAAGAATAATGTGAAAAGAGCCACGATTATTTTTCGAGGTCGATGAGCGATTGCTTGATTTTCACATTTTATTAACCTTGAGTGTCAGTTTTTGTGAGCACTTTTTCAGGTTATTTGACACAGCCTTTTCCTTCCAATCTTCCCCGATTCCTGAGGATGACTGGTGGTTTTATTTTGAAGAAGGACGCTGGAATAATTCAGATAAGATCGTTTCTTTTCTTTTAAATACATATCCAATTTATTTTATTCAAGTATTCTCCCAAATTCACTTAGTGAATTTGAATTGTTATACCATCACTCACATTTGTCCTTCCAAAACTCTAGGGTGAACTATTCCTAAAGAAGTCACCCCACGATTTCCTTATTTCATATGAAGAGAAGTCTGTTTTCATCTTATTTGGTCCTGGAGTTGTCGGTTCCCGGTTCGATGTTTTCATCTGAACCTGTTTCGGAGGGATCCTTCATGAAGAAGATTGAATTTCTTCCCGACATCAATCTGGGCCGTTGCGGATAACTTTGAATTCATGAAGCCACATAACACTTAATAACACTAACCTTTATAAACCATGGCACATAAATTTTTGAGATTATTCAACGCTCAACTATCTGCTCAAGGTTTTCTGTGGTTTACCTTGAGACTGTGGGCAAATGCCAGATAGTAAAAAAGGGAGTTCTTAAATTTTTAGAGCCACAGCTCCAACTCACCTTTGAGCACTGACTACTAGAATACTTTCATAATTGTTTTATCTTTCCCGCGTCGGGACGACTCTTTTCCTCGGGGGGGAGTAGTGTTACAAAGGGTGAAATCACCCGTTTTGCCCCCTCTTTAATGATCTAGTAGTCAGCATAGATAAAAGACGTTTATAAACCTCTTATGTCTTTAAAAAGAATAAGGTTGCTGCGCCAACCGATATTATTGTAAAAACAGTCTTGTTTCAGACTTTAAACAAGAAACACGTATATTGCATTAAAAGCATTTATCACGATATTCTATTTACGCTCTTGATTTCTTTTGATTCGATAATAAGTAAACTCGCGGATCCATATTTTATTAACGTAACGCCTAAAACGTTACAATATAATAGCTCTAAGAGTATCACATCTACAATATTTAAGTCTGATTACTTCTAGTACTATTATTTATTTTACAAAAATCTTTTTGTTATTTTTGACAGTTTAAAAAAATTAATCGTTCTGAGGAGGGCCCGTATCCGGGTCGAAACGTTAACTAAAAATACGTTTTCTTAATTGACCGATTACCAAGACTCTATAATAGATTGTTACCAATGTTCAGGGGTGTGCGGGTACCCGAAATTTCGGGTACTCGAACTAGGGTTCGGGTCGGGTCTGCATCGGGTTGGGTTGTTTGGCAAACCCGAAATCTTCAGGTAGTCCGAAAACTTCGGGTGATCCAAAGACTTCGGGTGATCCGAAAACTTTGGTTAGTCCGAAATTTTCCAAAATCTCTATTCACTTTAGAAATATCAGTAGTCTTCGAGAAGCGAAAATAGCCACGAGCAAAATTTTCGAAAACTCCGCAACTTTCGGCAAACCCAACATTTTTAAGGAACTTAGGAATTTTAGTAATACGAGTTTTTCGGGTAACCCGGAATTTTCGCGTAATCCGAAATTTTCGGGTACCCGACCCGAAAGGAATCCATTTAACCCGACGCGATACGACCCGAAGAATTTCAATACCCGCACACCCCTGCTAATGTTCAAGTCCATGCTGTAACAAACCCCGACAAACCTCATACAACTATTATCTCAAGAGTAATGAAAAACAAATATAAAGATGATTGAGGTTTCTTTTCTCAATTTGTACTTTTATTACCTAGTTATATTGGGACTCTGTCCGTTGACCCCCAAACAAAAAATTGTTCCGAAGGTCATTACCTAAGTAGCCCAGATTATAATTGCCCATATTTGTCCGCTCCATTATACATTTGTAACGGAGCCGTGTTGATTATTACGAAATTCGAGTCCAATTGTAAGTATTGTAACGTGGCATTTCGGACAGACATGCCCGTTACAAGATACTCCCTAAACCTTGGGCGGAATCCAAGAATAAGGGTTTCGTAGATCGAGTCGCTAGATAATAATAGAGAGCGTCAGAACTGGAGTAACGCATACGGGCTTCGACAGGGACGAAATAGCGAATTACGAATAAGATATTGCAGGCTTTTGTTTTTATTTTTTTTTATTTCGAGTACACCGGCCCAAGCCAGCGACAAACTCCGATGCCGAAGATATTTCGAGACAAGGTTAAACCGCGGAGATCTCGCGGGAAGGATACCGATGCTGCGGAGGGGGAGACAACACAGATCCCTGCAGCGCGGGAATCCAAGGCAGACGCGATTCCCGCTGGCGGCCGGCGCGCCGCAGCCTCCCCGCTCACCCCGCCTACACCCAACCCAGGCAACCGCGAGAGACCAGCTAGCGACGAGGGAGCACCACCCCGCCCAACCCCAGGGCTCCGTAGAGCTGCGCGGAAGACGACATCGCGATCTAGCGTCAAGTTCTGCGCCGCGTCGCGACGACAGGTGCGCGTCAAGTTGCGCAACCACGAAATGGATGACAGATCGATTGTTGCGCATTCTTAGGGTGATAACGTCACGAAGGATCAGCGTGACGAGATCGGCGTTGCGGCCGATCGGTCATCTGAGATCACTCCAGTTCTGGCGATTGAGTAAAGTGGTTGCATAGTTTCGAAGTCGAGTTGAAAGTTCGTTTTGCGCCTGTGAAGGAACTTGTGGTTGCGAGGAATGATGGCCGGCAGAAATCACGAGGGAGTTGGGGAATTCGTTCACTGGATGTGGAGCGGTAAGCGATGCTGATATTCTCGCGATCGAATTTCGAGAGCAATCGAGCGAGGGCTTTTCCGAGAAAGGATAGCCGTTTGTAATTTGCGTGTCGAAAAATCCTTGAGATTCGTTTGCCGATTATTTCGTTTGGTGACCGTAGCCTGAGTTGCGCGTAATGAAGTAGAGCCAATTACGAGTGATCGAGAAGGTCGAGTCGAGCCACGTGTTTGAGCCGCGGCACTATTGTCTTGAATTGCAGTGTAACCAAATTCCGTTACACGGGGTCACGTCAAATCAGTACGATAAAGTATCATTTCTCGTATAGGTCGCGAGCCGTCGAAAGGGGAGCGTTCGAATTCGCGAACCGCGTTCCGACGTCACCGAGGAAGTTGAGCTCGGATGCGTGATAATAAGATTCTTTTGTTTTATAGAGGACGGTCGCGGGTAGCGCGACGAGTCCTCCTTTCCGTTCGGGGTATTGCATTATTGGTTAGTAATAAGGTGGCGATTAACGCCCGTAGGCATAAGTAATTTTGCAGATTTATTACCGATCGCGGTTAGCGTGTCGGTCGGGATTTCGGTTCCGTTTTCGTCGAGGAGTTTATTGTTAAGTTGGTGATTAGCGCCATTCCGTAGAGGACGATCGCGGGCAGCGCGTCGGGTCCAATTTTGTTTTTGGTTTTTGTGAGTTAGCGTTTATTTTTCAGGCAGCGACCAGCGCACGTAGGCCGTAGAGGTCTTCTAGATCTATTAATTTTTTTTTGTGTTCTTTTTTTTTGTTAAACCTGAGTATTTGTATTTGGAATCGCGAAGAAGGACTTTTGAAGTATTATTTCTTTTGTTTTGTATTATCGCTGGCTCGAAATATATTATTTTAATTTTATTATTGCTTTGTAAAATAACGTGTTGGCGTACGTATGTCGTATCTCTCTCTACCCAAAAATTACCCCTTCCCTCTCCGCGTCACTGAGCTATCGGGTATATGGTCACGGTATATCGTATTACCGATTTCGAGGCGTGTTGATCACGCCAGGCGCCCAACAAATTTCGCGGTATTGTTTCAGGATCAGGGTACATCGTGGACGCCGATTTATTGTGCACGCGGTAAGTTTTCGATCATTTTCTCCGAGTGACCGAGGGGTGGGAAAATTCACATTACAGTATATGTATACCAAGTATTCCCGACAAAGTCGATACTATTTTACCCAGAATTTCAGCACTTTTCCGGTAACCTTTAACAATAATATTACCCCGAGAATACAATTGTGTTATAAATTGAAATCCTGAAGTTTGCTCGTGGGATAGTGGGTAATTTAAGAATTTTATTTCTTGAAGAAAGTGAACTATATTATCATCAAGACTTTTTGTAACAAGAGTCCCCATACTGGCTGGTAATTTGCGAAAACCTCGTGAACATTTAGGATATTTATTAATCGGAATTATAGGAAACACTAGTCTTTTTATAATGTTGTTCATGACAAAATAATTATTTCTGGAGTTTACTCCTTAAGAAACGATTTGAGTTATAGGGCCCGGTACGGAGATTATATGACGACTAAAATCAAGTGTCACACAAAAACTTGAGGCGTTAAAGGAAGAGACAAACATATATATTGAACGTGCAAAAGAATGAAATGGAATACATTACACAGCGTATCCCATACTCGGGGTCTCCTCTTTGTGCGGTGCTTCGTAGTCTCACTGCATAGTTCGCTACCTCTGGCCTGAGAGTTGTATCTGTGCGTATGTTGGTACGCGTGTGTTGTGTACCTGCGTATTACGAAGTTCTGCCGCAACTTGTATACTGCTGCCGAGTACAGGGTATGCGTGCTGTATAATAAATACATACCTATAGTAGCATTTATTGTATCGATACAACGTACACAAACAGCAACGTAACCATCAACTTTTAATATTTTGATTTCAAAGTTTTCTTGTACTTCTATGCATTGATACGTCTATTTTTATTCACTACACTTTTATTGAAGTAGTATAAATAATCCGAATAATTAGTGATATATGTTTGTTTCTCTTATCATTTTGGAAGATGCGTTCATTCACCCTCTTTTTTTATTCGGTATATCATAATTATCGTTCGTAAGGAGTAAACTCCAGTCGTGTGTCGCAGCTGACACACACACTTTTTTTATTTCCTATTTTCACCAAGAAATACCGTCACAATGTACGCAGTGTCCACAAATTACCAGTCAGTGCGAGAATTTTTGTTACATGAATTTTGTTTCGGCAAAGTATCGAATAGTTAAATGTGTGTCTCGCGACACTCAAAATCGTCCTCGCACATGTACGCACGCTCGCGTGCAATGTTTACTTGCCGTTTCTGCGTCAAATCTCGCCGCTTGCCCGCGTCGCGACTCAAAACCTATCAGCTGTATCTCATGTATTGTCTACTGTCTCGAAATCATGTATGTGTGTAATGTATGTGTTCTTTCGCTCTGTAAAATCTTCACTCTCTGTAACGTTTTCTTACGATACGGTCTGTATCACCATGTCATGCAAATATTTCACAACGATTATATATGTTTTTATATGTTTATTCAAACAGAGAATTGAATGATGATTGATAACAACAAATGGTAAAAGGAAGCGTTAACGTTATATTATATTAAATTAGAAGTGCGTTACGCCTGGAAGCAGCATTGAGACTGCTCACACGGCCTCTCGCCGGGCTCGGCGACAGTGCATATGAAGTGCATAATCGCGTAATTTGAGCACTGCTGCCGATAAGAAAGCCAAGCGCATAAGGCGGGCTACGCTGCATGATAAATTTTGCACTCATCTAAATGATCCCCGGCATGTTCCTACGAGAGGATATAAACTGTTACATTTCATTAGAAATGTTCCAGCTCCATCACATCCCCCGACGAAGACAATGGCGCGTCTCTGCGGCTTCTGATTTCTCGTAGGATTCTTTCGTTACGTTTAGCTTGTGTCTCAATCCTGCGTTTTAATTTCCTTCGTTCTACTACTTCCAAAGCAGGGGGATTCCTTTGGCAACAATATCCGGCGAACGCCGAAATATAGGTGGGTATATTAAATTTCCACAGCAAGAGTAGAATAGACAAGACGGATATCGTTCCAGAAACGGCAGCTATTAATGGGATCCCTATACCTTTGAAGTTAGCCCATGTATTGTTCACCCGAAGGGTCGCTTCGTTATTCGCGAGGACACTCTCAAGGTCTAAAATGGCTTGTCCTTGATCCTTGAGGATATCCAAGTTAATCACGTGATGCAATACAATTTCCCGGCCTGTTACAAATTTGTTTAGCGGGGAAATGGTATCTGCATGTATTTCTGTTAATTGAGAAGTCATATGTTCTACGATTAATTTGACTCGCGTTTTCAAAGTTTGGAGTTCGCAGCTCTGATTCGTGGTTATCAGGGATGGCTTGGTGATTTGAATAATAAAAGTCTGCATTGAAGCGCATGTTATGGTTACCTCAATTGGCTTCGAAGGTAAGATTATTTGCGATCCCTGCGTTCTTATGTAAGCAATATCTGTGACGAGAAAACGACTCAGAGTGCATCCTCGTGGTATGGGATCAGTTATTTTCTCACAAAGTTCAATAGTATCGTTGCGATGTCCCACATCGCGGTAATCACCAATGAAATAATCGGTTATCTGTTTCAGTTGAGAAAATGTGACTTCTCTTACAAAATTCTCACGTACTAATTTCAAAGCATATGTTGGGTTAAGCGTTACATAAGTGTGATTTATTCTTACGGGTACCGGGGTATTCTGAATTATTACCCAAGGTTCCAAGGTACCAAGTATATAGATAAGTTTGCCTTTATCTGTGGTTATAGTTAAATCACTTATTTTAATAAACTTCTCGTAATTTTCCTCCTTGATAGGTATAAGTGTCTTTTTGTCATCGGCGTCGAAAGCTTGAAGAGCTGTCATAAGCTCCTTTGGAGTAAAAAGGGTGTTATCGATGATACCATGCCTTACTAATTGCACGGCAGTCATTACCAGGTCGATTAGTCGTTGCAGTTCCTTAATTTCAAATAAACTTAGAGTTATAGCTTCCATGTATTTCTGATAAGCAAGCGTTTCGTTACCTTTTATTTTTAATGATTCTAATTGTCCCCATACAGTTTCCAAAGAGTGTTTAAGTTTGAGCTGATTTGTATTCAAGATATTAATTTGGACTTGATTTATGTGCAAGGACTTGGTTACAACAAGATTTAGAGTGTCCGTTACATTTTTTAGTGAGGCTAGATTCCCATTAATAATTTCCAAATCATCCGCGTCAGCAGTTCCATAGATTGATTTTTGGATTGTTCCTAAAAAGTTAAACATTCCTCTTTTCGGTCTGATGTTTGGCGTGAGATAAGATTTCCTTAGGGGATACATTTCATTTGCCAGGCCCGTCAGAAGGACATGTTTTCCAAATACCGCCTCAGCTTCGCGCGAGGCTTCGTAAGTAACGTCGCTCGACGCGAGCGCTTTCGGAGTACTTGTTTTGGTTCCGTGGGATTGAGATTCCCTTAATTCAGAGGGGCGGCGCGTCATTTGAAGAATAGGCGCACCCAAGTCTAAAATGACTTCCAAAATATTCTTGTGTGACGAGGCACGGGCAAATTCTAAATCTAAAGCGTCCAGGGCGGACTGGGCGAGGGATCGCTGACCAGGGTTCCAATGGTCCAGATAGGTATCCCGTATCGTCTGGAGGCCTCCGAGTTTGTCGTGAATGTCGAGTAGTGGTTTGGTGAACCCACTTGCGTCAATGGATTGGAATATCTTCCATCTTTCCTGGTACATGTATACTTTGCCCACTTCCTCCTGGAGTAGAGTCCCATTGATAACTGAGACATCGAAGTAGGCTAGGGACAGACTGCTACACCTATAACAAAAGAAACTAAGACTCTATTCCGTGGAGATCCAATCGTTACCCTGAACCCGTTTTAGTTTAATTCTAGGGATTGGATCGTTTTCCCTTGGTCCGGTGTCGTATTCGTAGTACGGTTTGGTATTATTCAGATGGGTCTTCCAATAAGACGCTGTGGAATCATCCGCGGTTTTCTTGTAAGTGATATTTCCTTTTTGTTCGTTGGCTCGACGACGACGAATGGTCCATTCCAAATCCTTTCCAAGGCGTTCTGTCGCGCATGGTTTTTGATCATTACTTTATCTCCCACTTGATATAAAGGAGTTTGTCGTCGTGTTCCTTGGTCCACTTGTTTTTGGTTTTTCTCTCTGGATTTGGTAAGCCAGACCAGAGCTTTCTCGAACCGTTCCTCCCATTTTCGTATCCACAACATTTTCTTACTAATCACGGTTTCCAATCGATTTTCGCGGAAACCGTCAGGATTGTTGGCTTCGTGACAGAACATGAGGTTGTGAGGCGTTTGATAATTGGACAAATTTGTTTATCCGATGGATAAATAACCTTCCGTTTTATGAGGTTTATTGATACACCTGTATCGACCATAAGGGCTACTCCTTGCTTTGTTTCTCCAAATTTTATTACAGCACACTGTAGTAACCCCTGTGAAACTGAACATACACGGGCTCCTGTTGGCACTCGTCCTCTAGTTCGTCCTCCTGTCCCTTTATTTCCTCTTCCTCTGACTGGAGTTCCTTTGACGTGCAATTGACTTGGTCGTTGGGCGGTTTGTCTTTGTAGCTGGCGTTTTGAAAATTTGCATCTCGCTTATTGCCGTTAGTATTACGGCGTTGGTCGTTCTGTGGTCGGCGCGGAGCGTAGCAGTTCCGGCTGTAGTGTCCTCTGGTTCCGCGATTATGACATACTGCTTGTTGTTCATGGGCGGTCCGATGTGTGTTACAGGTGTGGCGTTCACATCTCTGGAGTTCTTTATCTTCATCTTGTTCCGCTTCATCGTGGTGGTGGACAGACGCTGGTGGTCGAGGAGTTGACCTTGGCGAGTTCGTCGAGGTTCTTTGTTGTACCTGGAATCTTCGCGTGTCTGATGCGCTGCCTGGCCCGTAAATTTGGGACTTGTTCCAAAACGTGGGTTTCGAGGCTGTGTCGTTACTGTTCATCAGCTGTTGTTGATGCATTCGGAAATTCAATTCCTCGCCTTCGGCTTCCTTCGCGGCCTTCTGGGCTTCTAGTAACTTGAAGTACTGACGGTTTTTGACTTGATGGAATATCCTCGGATTAAGTCCGTACAGATAGTACTGGCACACTCTATTTTCGAGGTCTTGAAGATTAGGATCGATGTTCGCTCGTAGTTGTTGATTCGAGAAGGCAGCTACGAGGTCTTGGTAGATCTGATTGAATTTGAGATTGTAGGCGTCCACAGTGTCGCCCTTTTGGCCTGGTCTGCCAAGCTCCATTTCCAATGTGGTGGCACTTTTCTCGACAATAACGGCTGATCTTATGACTTCGAGTAAAGTTGGGATCGTACGAGGTCTCCTCTGGTTGATGGTCTTCTGAAGAGCTCCTCCTGTCTTCAAGCTGATTACCATGCTCAAAAACGGGAAACGTTGGGTTGGGATAACTACCATATCGGCGGCTTTTACTTGCATGATCCAAGCGTGTAAGTCTTCGCCTGCTTTTCCTTCCAGTCTGCAATCAATCATCTTGATGGCTTGAAACGCGGGTAGGAAATCTTGGATCGCATAGGGCTCGTCCGCTGGGCGATTTGGTTCTCCGGGGTATCTTCCGGCAGCATCGGGGCGTAGGCTGACATCATTCAAGTAAGCTTCTGTTCGTACATATGGGCCTGGGTCTCTTGGATTCCGAGGGGGAAGCATGTTTCAGGGTGGCGCAGTTGCCGGTAGTTGAATTCTTGCTTGGTTTCTTCGCGCGAGTTCCTCAATGTTCCTCATTATCTCTTGCTGTTGGCGTAAAGCTTCGGGATCACTCAGCAACTGGGACATACTGAACGTCACAGTGTCCGGACGACGATGTGGTAAAGTAGCAGACATTGCCAAGGCTCTTCGAAGTTCATCCTCTTCTTGCTGTTCTAGACGACGACGCGGGACGTTGTTACGGGTATTGCTACCAGTACCTCGTGGAATTTCGGAATCCGTCGGACCATTAGGCCACTGTGGACTAGGCCTTGGTGTAAGGCGTACGTTCGGCATCCGTGATAAACGTCGGCTTTCCTCGAGAACGCGTTGCAGTGTCGAATCCGTATCCGACAAGATATCATGGTTTACGTTGGCTCGCGCGGTGGAGAATCGGTCGTTTTCTAATGAGCGATTTTGGTGAGGGATCGGTATTGGCATCGCATTTATACCTTGATGGTCCGAGTCTGAATTGGCTGGGGAGCCCACCTCATTGATGCGCGGTGTCGGTGGCAGCAATCGGTTTTGAGCGAGCCCGTATAATGCCGAGTAACGTGGTGGGTTTGTTATGGTTGAGGGAGCTATCTGAGTAGGACCTTCCACCTCTGATTCAACGAGACGCGCGGTATCTAGTTGAATTCGCGGTATCGCTCCGGTATGGTTTCCGGGCGGTCTCAAAATATTAGAAACATTCGGATCATCGCTAGTTGTTAAGCGATAATAGTTATTGATTGCTTCTCGATTGGTATTACTATTTGTAAGAGCTTTCTCTTGACGGTTTTCTTCGGTTAATTGGTTATTCGGTTGTTGCATTTCCTGAAACATTTGGTTGGTGACGCTTTCAAGCGTGTCTTCGGGACGCGGAACTGTTTCAGAGTTTCGATTTATTACTGCATTATTGCGACGAATGAAGTCGTGTTCACGGCGTTTTTGATTTCTCAATAGAATAAAACGGGTAACCTCTTCTATAGGCAAATCTTCGCGGCAAGCAAGTTGACGCGCAGTTAACCTCTCTCCGTTTAATTGCTCTAGACCAAGACGGTATCTGCCCATTTCCGTTAAATCATTACGTTCGGTGGCTTCTTGTAGCCTATTCACAAGCTAAGTCATTTGGTTCGTCAAATCCCAAAATCTCTCTTCAAACCGGGATTCAGAAGTGACGGATTGTCCATCTTCTGCAGTCTCAACAATAGTGTGAGGTACTGCCGATCTCCGGTCATTGTTTTCGTTCACGTCCATTGTGAATTTATTTGTTAAATTTACCTTGAGTCAAGCTTTGACTTTATTTATTTGAATGATTCAAGTTTGACCATCAAATTCTTAGTTTCGATCACGATTTGTCCTTCGATAAGTTTATGGTGACTCGAGTGAGTAACAAAATGCTTGTACTTACGCTAGGAGTAGCCAAATTGAGGTGTAAAGCATCACACTCGAAGATCGTGGTAGCCGTCGGTACGAGGCTTCGATGTCCTGGAGTCTCTGACAGGCACCGGGGGCAAGAATATAAGAGCGGTTCGAGTCTGAGTGTCCTTATTCTCACTTCACTTCACTTAGACGGTTTAAACGCGAAGTTTATTGTATCTAAGGAGTGCAGAATTTCATACTTGCTTCCTTACCAATAAATACACAAGTTTACTATGGGAATTGTCCAGTGTAGAATCAGGCGGTCTACACTCAGTCCCTGGTTATCAAGCGGTCTACACGCAGTCCTTGATTGTCTATGCAAGGCGGCCTTTCACTCTATCCCTTGTTAGGTACAATTCGTAATAATTACTTATAAACGCGTAGCTGAATGTTCGCGCGTGAATTTATTGGGCTTATGCACTCACTTCTAAAGTTCGTCACTATGATCCGGCCGTTTGATACGCGCGCCGCGTTCATTGGTTTAAACCGGATCCTGGCAGGATCGCCAAATTTGTCATGCAAATATTTTGCAACGATTATATATGTATTTACATGTTTCTTCAAACAGAGAATTGAAGGATAATTGATAACAACAAATGGTAAAAGGAAGCGTTAACGTTATATTATATTAAATTAGACGTGCGTTACGCCTGGAAGCAGCATTGAGACTGCTCACACGGCCTCTCGCCGGGCTCGGCGACAGTGCATATGAAGTGCATAATCGCGTAATTTGAGCACTGCTGCCGATAAGAAAGCCAAGCGCATAAGGCGGGCTACGCTGCATGATAAATTTTGCACTCATCTAAATGATCCCCGGCATGTTCCTACGAGAGGATATGAACTGTTACATTTCATTAGAAATGTTCCAGCTCCATCACAACCACATCGAAACCAATAAAGGTCTCGTTTATCGGTAATCATTATTTCTCTCCATCTCACCATCATTTTCGTTTCATTTACACTCGTTTTCATCACTAATTCGCGGATCCTACGTCGATGATCCATATCCTTTTGCCATCTCTCTGAACATTTTTTGGTCCTTCGAGCCGGATCAGTCGCGAATCGAGTCGGATCATTCGCAAATCGAGACGAATCTTTCGAATCGTTGCGACTTACGGGAAAACGAATTAGCTAGTGAGTGAAACGGAACTATCGCGTGTGCATCAAGTTGTGAAAGTTCACGTTACCAAGTGAACAACCTCGTTATCGGTGAAAACCATCAACAAAAATCAGTCGCGTCCGTTAAATGCAAACGTGCGGTGTCCTCTGTAGTGACCGTGACTAAGATCTGAGCGTCAACAACACCGATCTCTCGAAGTGTGTATCGCGACGCCCTATTATCACTGTGTGCGTATCTCGTTCGTGAAAACTCAGTTCGTCGCGTGAGTTTAAATCCTCTCGTACATCAACATGTCGATCAAAGAACATATCGAACGTCAAAACGACTATATTTGGCGCATCTCTTGTGCCGTCGACAACCTGCGCAAGCTCGGCGAGGCAAAAATCACTTACGGGCAGGTGAAGTCGCGGCTTAATGCTTTAAATTCAAGTTGGAATAAGTTCCAAGAGAATTACGAAAAGATCAGCGAGATCAAGTTCGCAGCAAAAGGTGATCAACTCGACGCGATCAAAAGGCTTTCGTACTTCGCGAAAGATCATTACGGACTGTGTGAAGAGCACTTCTTGAGTGGCGAAGGAGTGATGCTTGATCTTCTCGAATCGCTAAAGCCTGCGCCTGCAGCAACCGCGCAAGCCGCTGCAGCTCCTCAAGACGCACCAGCAGGAGGATCATCAAAACGGTTACCGCGTATCGAACTGCCCACTTTCGCGGGCAGCTACTCAGAATGGAAGCCGTTTCACGACCTCTTCTCATCGATGGTTCGCGAAAATTCACAACTTTCGGAAGTGGGAAAGCTGCACTACCTCAAAACCAGTGTGACCGATGAACCGTTACAACTCATCAAAAACATGTTTCTCACTGCAGAAAACTTCCCTCGAGCTTGGGAAACTCTCGTCTCACGATACGAAAACAAGAGACTTTTGACGGATTCTCATCTCGCGACACTTTTCGCGATTCCTCGTGTCACGAAAAAGTCGTCATCAGAACTGAAGAGCTTGCACAGCAACACTTGCGAAGCTCTTGGCGCGCTCGAACTTCTCGATAGTCCCAAGAAATTAGGGGACCACATCATCGTGCACATGACGATTCGCAAGCTCGACCCAGCATCTCTCGAAGAGTGGGAGAAAAGTGTTAGCGAGAAACTCGAGCCCCCCTCGTTTGCGGAGCTCAAGGCGTTTCTCATCGGTCGCATCCACACCCTCGAAGCCGTGGAGCAAGCTCATGCTCACAATCAAATCGCGACGTCGAAACCGCACTCATCGCAAGAAAGGTCAAATCCTCAGACGACAAGGTCACATACGGCGCGATCAAAGGAACAGTCGTGTGCTTTTTGCAAAGGCAACCACTACATCGCGTTCTGTTCTACCTTTCGCGACGAATCTCTGGATCAAAGAAGGGAAGTGGTTTCTGCGAAAAAGCTTTGCTTCAATTGTCTCGGTCCACATCAGCAGAAGGACTGTCGATCCAACAAAACGTGTCGCGTGTGCAACGGTCGACATCATTCCTTGCTGCATCGAAACTCTTCCTCAATCTCGACAGCTGCCAACAGCGGCACATCTCAAGGACAGGCTGCAGTAGCGCAACTTGCAGTGCAGAACGCACCGATCTCGAACAGCGCCTCTCAGGTGAGCAACCACTCAGCTCAGCCTACAATGATCAAGCGCTCTCCAGTTCTTCTCGCCACAGTGCAATTGATCGCCTCGAATCCGGAGACTGGAGATAGAATCATCGCTCGCGCTCTACTCGATCAAGGATCCGAAAGTTTATTCGTCACGGAGTCGCTAGCGCAACAATTGCGACTACGTCGGCATCAAGCAACGATACCGATCATTGGCGTCGGAGCTCATCAATCGGCAGTGACTCGCGGCATCGCGACATTGCAACTCCAATCTCGTGCTCACACCTCGTTCTCGTGTCAGGTAGAAGCACTTGTGCTTCCACGACTCACATCGTATCTACCCTCATTTTGACTTCTCCTCGAAGACTGGCCTCATCTACGAGGACTCAACCTTGCGGATCCAAGCGTTGCACATCCCAGTCCAATCGACGTCATTCTCGGAGCTGACATCTACAGCAACATCATTGGTCAAGGAGTTCGAAGAGGAGCACAAGGAACACCAATCGCGCAAGAAACTCAGTTCGGTTGGGTCCTCTCCGGCTGCGTTTCAGCGGAAGCAGCAAGCCCCTCGTATGGCGCAGTCCAAGGCTTCCAATGCTCCCTCGATCACGAACTGCTTGATCTCGTGCAGAAGTTTTGGAAGCAGGAAGAAGTGTCAAAACCTTTTCGCGAAACGGTTTCTCGAACTGCGTCCGGTCGTTATGTGGTTCGGCTGCCGCTCAAGGACAATTCGGTAGAGCTCGGCAACTCGCGGAATCGCGCGCATTAAATGCTCCTTTGTTTGGAGAAACGGTTCGGTAGCGACGCGAAACTCAAAGAGGCTTACTCGAGCTTCCTCCGTGAATATCGTGAACTTGGGCACATGCGTGGCGCTATCAATACACCTGAAGACAATTCCCGCGTGTTTTATCCTTCCCATCACGGTGCAGTTCGCGACAGCAGTTCGACAACAAAGTTACGTGTCGTGTTCAACGGGTCTCAAAGAACCAACCTCGGACTCTCTCTCAATGACAATCTTCTCGTCGGTCCAAAAGTGCGAACCGACCTCGCGGACGTTCTATTACGCTGGCGACAATATCCAGTTGCGTTCTCATCAGACATCGTCAAGATGTACCGACAAATTTTGGTCCACAATGATGACCAAGATTTTCAGCGAATCCTCTGGAGAGAAGAACCAGAGCTACCGATTGAAGAATATCAACTGACTACGGTAACGTATGGTCTTGCAAGCGCTACGTATCTCGCGATCCGTGTTCTTCATCAACTCGTTCAGGACGAAGGTGAGCAGTATCCCTTTGCGAGCCACGTCATTCTCGAGAACACGTACGTCGACGACATTCTCTCAGGAGCAGAGGACGTTGATCGAGATCGCGAGAAAATCAACGAACTCAATCAATTGCTCAAGGCGGGCGGCTTTGAACTTCAAAAGTAGACTTCAAGCCACCCAGAAACTCTCGTTGACATTTCTCGAAACCATCAAGAGATTGCGATGCATCTAAATCTCGATCAAAGTCCATTCTTTCGGACTCTCGGTCTTGCGTGGCGACCAGACATCGACGCGTTTGCGTTCTCTCCACAAATTCATCAAACTCAGGACAATTTCACGAAACGAATAGTCCTCTCACAAAATGCGCAGCTCTTTGATCCTCTCGGATGGCTCTCGCCGATCACGATCAGAGCCAAAATCTTTATGCAGGAATTGTGGGCACTCGGTTTCGACTGGGACGAGCCGCTCTCAGCTTCATTGTCCTCGCGATGGATCGAGTTTCTACAAGATCTTCAAGGCATTTCAGCTATCACCATCCCACGATGGATCGGATTAAGTTCAGCATCTCTCGGAATAGAGATCCACGGTTTCGCGGACGCCTCTCAAAGTGCATGGGGCGCAGTGATCTACGCGCGAACGTATATCAACACTCACGAAGTGCGCGTTTCACTAGTGTGCGCGAAAACTAAAGTAGCGCCGCTAAAGAATGTGACAATTCCTCGTCTCGAACTCTGTGCTGCGAATCTTCTCGTCCGGTTGATGTGTCATGTGGAAAAGACTCTTAATTTCGAAAACACCCCGGTTTATCCGTGGACGGATTCCACAGTCGCGCTCGCGTGGATCAAAAGCCACCCATCGTGGTGGAAAGAATTCGTTCGTAATCGCGTAACGGAAGTCCAAGAGTTCGCGCGCGCTCGTTGGTATCACATCTTGGGTTCTGAAAACCCCGCTGATCTTGCGTCTCGTGGTGCATCTCCGGAGCAACTCCAAAAATTAGAACTTTGGACCTTCGGACCATCCTGGCTCTCGAAGCCTTCTGTCAATTGGCCATCCTCATCTCCGCGACCGGAATAAAACATTCATCTCAAGGAAAGAAAAGGGCTGTCGACGCACATCGCAACAGCTAAGCCGCTACAAATCTTGGATCTCGTCGATCGCTATTCAAAACTATCGACTTTCCTCAAAGTCACATCATTGTGTAAACGCGCAGCAAATCGGTTCCTCGCGAAGACGACATCGAATCACGCAAACACGTCTATCACTGTCGGACCGATCTCCACTCTCGAATTGAGCGACGCCCAACTGTTTTGGACCAAGGTGACCCTGCAGGCGTATTTCTTCTGCGAAATTCGCCAAATCGAGACAATCTCAAGTCTCACTCGAAGTCATCCACTATCGCGACTCACGCCGATCATCGATTCGAACGGATTCCTTAGAGTCGGTGGTCGACTGAATCACTCATTGCTTTCGTATGACGAAAAGCACCCGTTCATCTTGCCTCGCGAATCATTGTTCTCCACATTGATCATCGATAATTATCATCGGTTGACGCTCCACGGAGGTCCACAACTCACTCTCGCCACAATCCGACAGCGGTACTGGATCCTGGGAGGAAGAGTACCGATCCACATGTTCATACATCGTTGCGTTCCTTGTCCACGTCATCGCGCCACCCTCAGCAGCCAACAGATGGGCCAACTCCCTCAGTCTCGAGTCACGCGATCAAGGCCGTTTCTTCACTCTGGCGTTGACTACGCTGGTTCATTCTCGATTCGAGCCTCTCGCGGAAGAGGAGCGAAATCATGCAAGGGATATATCGTTATTCTCATCTGCTTTACGACCTCGGCTGTGCATCTCGAGCTAGTTTCGGACTACACGACGGAGGCATTCATCGCGGCGTACAAACGCTTCACATCTCGACGAGAAATTTGTGCCTCGATCGCAAGCGATTGTGGAACGAATCTCGTCGGTGCAGACTCAGAACTTCGCCGTCTTCTCGCTGCATCGTCAAAGGAGTTCTCAGAAATCGCAAACATCCTGGCATCACGCGGAACCCAGTGGCGGTTCAATCCTCCCTCCGCGCCTCATTTCGGTGGAAAATGGGAAGCCGGAGTGAAATCGGTCAAATTTCACCGCAAACGAGTCATCGGAGAAGCTACTCAAACGTTCGTGCAATTCGTGACGTTCCTCACGCATGTAGAAGCCACGCTCAACTCTCGACCTCTTTGCGCTTTCTCGGACGATCCACGGGATCCAAGTGCCTTGACTCCAGGACACTTTCTCGTCGGCTCAGCGTTAAACACAATTCCTGAGCCGTCACTCATCAAGGTGCCAGTTCAACGGCTATCGCATTGGCAACATTCGCGTCAAATGCTGGAGCATTTTTGGAAACGGTGGAGTACGGAGTATCTTCAGTCCTTCCAAAACCTCTCGAAATGGCAGACTCATTGCAGGAACATCAAAATCGGATCCATTGTTCTCGTAAAAAACGAAAATCTACTTCCATCTGTGTGGCCCCTCGCGAAAGTGATCGAAGTGCATCCGGGAACCAACGGTCTCGTTCGCGTTCTGACCGTTAAAACGAAATCCGCTGTGTTAAAACGTCCAATCGTAAAATTGTGTGTGCTTCCAGTGTCCTCTTAAGACAATTATTGACTCTAAGAATGAATAACGCACGGCGGGCGGCATAATCTAATTTCGCGATCGTTCCCGATAGCGAAGCGGGCGGTATGTTTAGGCAAAGTATCGAATGTTTAATGTGTGTCTCGCGACACTCAAAATCATCCTCGCACATGTACGCACACTCGCGTGCAATGTTTACTTGCCGTCTCCGCGTCAAATCTCGCCGCTTGCCCGCGTCGCGACTCAAAACCTATCAGCTGTATCTCATGTATTGTCTACTGTCTCGAAATCATGTATATGTGTAATGTATGTGTTCTCTCGCCCTGTAAAATCTTCACTCTCTTTAACGTTCTCTTGCGATACGGTCTGTATCACCATATCGAAACCAATAAAAGTCTCGTTTATCGGTAATCATTATCTCTCTTCATCTCGACATCATTTTCGTTTCATTTACACTCGTTCTCATCACTAATTCGCGGATCCCATGTCGATGATTCATATTCTTTTTCCAATCTCTGTAAACAAAGTTTCTCTGTATATTAATAATGATATAACTGGCAATTCCGTCGTTAAGGACGAAAGTTGAAAGTTTACTGACAATGAGCGTTGTAGTGTAGAGAAGGTTAAATTTGTGAATTATTATGAATAAACGTCAAGCCAAATCATTTATTGACCAATTCGGTAGACAGTCAATTACTAGTTAAACGTTGAAAGTCCGAGAAACAAAAGTCACAATATCATTCCATTAGTTGGAACATGCAATCCAAACATATATAGACAAAAAGTTACATTAATAAATAGTATCCAAATAAGGTTTTGCCAATGAAAAGTAAATTAATAATAACACCGGTCCACAAAAAGAAATAAATGGTCTGTGAGAGTTGTTAAAATGGTTGAAGCTAATTTATAATAAAGTGGGATAGGTTATCATTCAAAATAAATGGTTGAATATGATTTTGATTGGCAGCAAATGACGTATATTTTTGAAACGATTAATTATGAAATGAATAAATGATATAAAAGAAAAACCAAAAAGGTATAATCATAAAATGTCTTAATTCAAACGTAGATAACGTCCACGGGCGAATTCATATTTAAATACTGAGAAGCTGTAGAACTAGTTGAATTCAACCGTTTACGCTTCTTTCAAAACGTAATTATTTTAATAATATATGGATAATAACTAAACATAATGCTTGTTAAAAACATCTATCTTAAACGACTATTATTTCTACTCTTGGTCGGTTATTATTAAGATGGTATCTCTCTTTTTAGATTAAATGTAACTTATGTTAAGAGTCCAATTCTACGGTACAGATCAGTCGATCCGTACAATTATATGCGTTACTTAGCTCTGCTTTGAACCTGCAAAAATGTGGTTTGGGGGCCGAGCTGAAGACAGGAGAGTATCTCTCTAATAGCCAAGGTTATTATCAGCAGCTAAGGACCTATTATATCTTGCTCAATTTTTCTATGGAACTCTATGAGAAAAGTTATATTGATATTCTCAGAAAACAATACTGCATGTTCGACGGTGACTAGTGAAGTTTGCCACTCGTTTTTCTTGAATAAGGCGTTGTGCAAAATTTGAAATGATGCTGAAGAAGACTACTCAAATTAACTTATCTTTAGATGCGAAGTTCGGCGAGATTGAGAGCCGTCGGTCGTGTAGGTCGGTGTCCGAAGAATTCTGGGGCAGAGCCTCACCTTGAGATCGGAAGGGTTGATGGATACGAACTTCGATGAACGTCCGGCACTTAGTCTTTATGAATTTCAAACGGTATTCTAGTATCAAAAGCTATTGTTTGAAAAAGTCGATTTGGTTCACTCACGGTATATATATTGTAACGAACCGGTTACCCGACATGTTCGTACAGGTAACCGAGTACACGCATGATAGATCAACATGAGCAGAACAACCTCTACACACGACGTGCCAACAACATCGGGATTCTAAACGGGGTATGTAAGGACCGCGCTGAGTAGCACCGAGCAGCAGTGTTCCAGCAGATAGCGGACCTGACTCATAATGAGTAGACAGATGATAGGAGCATTGTTCCAGCATAGAGCGGACCTGACTTGATAGCTAGGGAGTCGGAGCAGTGTCGAAGGTAGCGCCGCCTGACTCAAACCGGTGGTATAGGCAGCCATATCAAGCTGGAACCGTCACATTCGAAAATCGAAAAATCTCCTATGGAATAATTAAGGGCTAATTGGAGGCTAATTAAATGCTCTATTTTCGAATTAAATGCTCAGCGATTTTTAAAAAAAACCTGTGGCGGTGCTAGCTCGAGATGGGCCGTACTTAAAAAAAAACGGGAACGAGGTCAAGTTTCAAAAAAAAGTGACGGTCATAATTGAAGGATAATTGAAGGCTCCCGGAATATTCACCGCTCGAATTAACTGCTCAACCCCCGAGGGGTGGAAACCACCGCAAAACTAGAAGAATCGGTGTAACTCATGGACGCAACAACTTACGGAGTTCGTATAGGCGCCAAAATTACTCTAGAATTAAAGGCTCCCGGAATATGACCCGCTCGAATTAATTGCTCCACCCCCGAGGGGTGGAAACCAACACAAAACTCAAAAAATCGGGGTAACTTTTGGACGCAACAACTTACAGATTTCGTACGGGCGCTAAAATTACTCTAGAATTGAAGGCTCCTGGAAAACCATCCGCTCGAATTGACTGCTCCACCCCCGAGGGGTGCAAACCACCTCAAAACTCGAGGAATCATTGTAACTCTTAGACGGAACAAATTAGAGGGTTCTTAAAGGCGTTACATTGATATCTTTATCATAGGCTCTCCGCTGCACAGTTGAAAAGTTTGTGTTACAGAAAATCCATACAAGTCGAAGTAATCCATCTCAATTACCAGATTTCGGTCACTTCAAAACAGTGCATTATTGAATTGTCACTGATGACAGAAGAATTTTCAACAACACAAGCCCTGCAAAAATCAGCAGAGAAATTTCAATGAATTTCAGGGTACACAAAATTTTTAAGCGTTCAGTTGATTTCATGTTTTGTTAACGATCAAACCGATTATTCTGCTCTTTTAGTAGTACAAAATAATTCAAGTTTCACGAGACCGTTTTCCAGTATAGTTCACTACTTCGTCGCTATCAGAAATCATGAAACCTCTTTTCAATCCATGATTCCCGAGTCTATTTTAAATTGAGTAATTTCTGGTTTTGTCCGTAACTTCGTGCTGGTGCATAAAAATGCAGTGCTATTGGATCAGGTGTCAACATTGTTGAAAATTGTTCATCGCTCACAAATCTGTTGCGATAATGTGTTCTGCCCGTATAAACCAGTCACAGTCATCCAAACCATATTTCACCCCACGTTGACTCAGTTCATTTCCGACGATATCGCCCCTGATCCATTGAATTGGATCTACCCATAAAACTGAATCGTAAATCAGTGATAATTAATAATAACAATATTAATAATAAAATATGACTTAATCATGATCACAAAAATGCAGGCGAACAGAGAGTATTTCGACAATTAGCAAAAAAAGCTTGTCAATGCCTAAGCGCTTGAAGTAAATTCACTTAAATGACCTGTGTTAAATTCCATTATGTATCAAAAACTCATCAATTTTATTCACCGGTAATTGCTTGTAGTACACATTGTTAATATTAAATCTCATCGGTAGGAAAAAATCATTTTTATCCAGCAAAATAGCTACTGGTACTCAAATGATACCGGCTTTATGGTCAGTATATATTTTAGTTCGCAAACTCAGAACGGATTTAAGCAATACGTCGCTATCAAAGCCAGGCCGCCGTCAGCGCGCGACAATGTTGCATGCCGCATTGTTCTTCGCAGCTCATCGTCAGGCCAGCTCACGAAATCGGCGTTTTTGATCTTTTTCGAATATGAAGAATTGCAAGAGGTCGTGATCCTCAGTCGCGTTCATTCTTTCGTATGGAGACATGCGATTCGAATTATTATCGAATTTAAACTACATTCCTAAAAATACTGCGGGGTCCAGGAAAACCGTTCAAAGTGGACCGAAAGGTCGTGGATTAGTGCAATACGGAGATGAAATTCGGTGATATTACGTCCCGATAAAAAGATCGTGTCAAAATTATATCCAGTGTGGAATCTGATAGCTAAAGAGTTGAACAGTCAGCTTTCGGCACGGACACTCTATTCTATGGCGTGTGATTATAATATTTGCAAACAGATATCATCATCTGATTGTCAGCCTGACTACAATGATTTGCACGATCTAAGTGCAAATGAGAAAGATGTTGACTCTTCTGGTAAAGTTGAAGACGATTCGACCATAGAGCCAGGGTCACAAAAAATCATCGTTTGGGCGAAAAAAGATGAGTTCGAGGAACTCCTCGGAAAAAAATTTTATAGAATGCGAGATGCAGCTAGATGCAAAACGTACGATCGTCTCTGCACTACGTTCAAGCCGGGTCTTTGGCAATACTGGTTGACAGATCAGATTTGGAACGAAAGCCGATTAAAATGTGCATTCAATTTCCATAATTCGAAGATCACGCAGAATAGTTCCAGCGGTTCAGCAAACGGTATGTACGAGTATACTGTTACATCTGTGGCAGACAGGCATAACCGAATAAGTCCATAAATTGCGATTTCGAGAAACCGCGATTTTAAGTTACAGATACTCTGCCGCATCGGGAAAATCGGTTCTAGAATTAATTACTGTTGAAAGCCATTCTATTTTATAGAAGATCGAGTGTAGCAATATCATTCAAATAATAGAGTCATTATTTTGTCGCTACCAAACTGAAACAATTCAACTTATTCGGTTATGGCGGGAACCAGTGGACTTATTCGGTTATGCCGGGAAAATGGACTTATTTGGTTTAGCAAAACCACTATATTTCCATACAGATAAACAAATGTCGACAATTATATATCTTAAAATAAAATACGGATCATAAAGTCCAAATTCCGGCATAAACTCATTTTTCCAAAAAATGGACTTATTCGGTTACGCCTGTCAGCCACAGAGATATATTGGCATTTTATTCGTTACTACTTGCACAGAGATATAATACCCCGATGCTGGAATTAGCATCCATCGTAATGATAAATATACCCTATACGATCTAATGACACGTATATAGTCGGACTAATAATAATAACAAGAAACAAAAGTTACATGTAAAATTAAACCTAAAAAAAATTAATAAAACTATAAAACTACAAATAATAACTAAGGATACAACCTATTACAATTATGATCTGAACCTATGACTAAAGAAGAGTAACTAAACGATATAAAAGTGGTTTCATCCAGTTGGACATAACATACATACATGAAACTGACATTGAATAAAAATACTAGTAACAATCACGAAAATTACACCACGAATATTCAGAAAGTGAACTGCAGCAACGGCAATAATGAAAAAAATATTCATAATGATAGTAATATATAATAATATATATAATAATGATAACGATAGTACTAATAAAGATGAAGATAATAATAACAGCAACAGCAATGACGAATGCGAATTTTTCTCGTATCTTTGTTTATAACAACGACGAATTTCAAATATGTTTATAACAGTCGAAAAATTCGTTTTCTTTTCGAAAAAAAAACTTGCACTTTTTGAAACATATTTGTTATGTTGAGATCATTTTTCTAAACCCACGCTTCTCACCCCTTCTCGGGGGCTGGCTGATATTTTTGCCACGGTCCGCGGTACCGACCGCACATACACGGGCGCACACTCGTGTGCCTGAACAAAAACGCATCTCTAGCTAGACAATACTACGAAACGCACATTTACGAGTGAAAGTAAAAATGAGTATGTGCGGCCGGTACCGCGGACCGCGGCAACAATATCGGCCAGCTCCCGAGAAGGGCCAAGAAGTGAGAGCGGAGAAGTGCTGATATTCAATTCGTAAACGAATAATAATAATTCACCCAGACGAACAAAAGGGCAATTTCCGTGGCGGCAAATCGAGATGAAATGCTGCACTCGGATTGGCCTTACGCTATCGCTTATAATTAAAAATCTATGCGTCGGACGAGCTTTCGGTTAAGAAATTTTCGGATGGATTTTAGCTAGGTATCACGCTGGCTGATCCGTGAGTCCTGATTTAGGGACACCCTGTATATACCGTTATCGCGCGACAACTTTGCATGTTGCATTGTTCTTCGGAATTCATCAGCAGGCAACCTACAAAATATTATTAAAATCATTAAACTACAAATAATATCAAAGTATATAACTAATTATATAATCTAAACCTACAAATACAGGAAAGTATATTAAATTAAAAATATTAACAAATCTGTAAAACTGAACTGAAAAAAATCAATAGAACCATCGAACTGCAAACTAATAACCAAAGATGCAACTTACTATATAATCCAAATCTACAACTACAGAAAAGTATGTTATATTAAAAAAATTAAAAATATGTAAAACCAAACCGACAAAAAATTAATAAAACCATTAAACTACAAATAATAACTCACTTGTTGTATAAGAAAAATAATAACTGAACAAATTGAAATCTTAAATTTACAAAAATGGTCGTTTTCGGCCTGGTAATAGTTCTTATTAATTTTCGTTCGATGTTCTATAGGTACCTGCAATTGTGGAGGGAAACTAGTCTGCAAAATTGACAACGGTATCGATACTGCCAGTGACAAAACTCGTCTCGAATGTATTGTGACGAAAGGCACCGGAAAGTGTGGTAAACGACACTTACGTGCGCCAATTCGACGAGATATCGCTAAAGAATTGTGCACAAAATCAGCCACAATATACCGTGCCGAAAAAGCGGACACGTTGATGTTACCAGGGGATTCTGAGCCTCCTCACCTGCCCAAAAAAAGTGCTTTGGTTAACGCTAAGCATGAATATACTCGTATATTGTCACAGTACTTACATCGTGACCCAATTCAAGCATTGCAAATTATGAAACTGAAGTCAGAGCAAAATACGATTCACGCCATCGGGGTGGACCCGCTCCACCCTTTTCACTGGACTAACCATCAGCTCCATGTCTATAGAGCCAGGCAAAGGAAGAGCCAGTCTGCATTTCGATCGACGCTACTGGCAGCATTATAAAGTCGATAGAAAGGACCGATAGTTCGAAATCCAAGTCCATTTTTTTGTACCACTGTGTAGTACATAATCGAAATGGACAGTTTTCAGTTTCTCAAATGCTCAGCGAAAAGCACACCACTGTGGCAATTTCATACTGGTTACCGGAGTGGGCTTCTCAAGCTGCTGCATACCCGAAAGAAGTTGTGTGTGACTCGTCCAAAGCGTTATTAGGAGCGGCGGTTAGGGTCTTCACGGACTGCAAAACTATCGAGGATTATGCCAACGCATGTAATCATCATACCTCTACGTTGCCACAATGTTACATCAGACTTGATGTAGCTCATTTTCTGAAGATGTACGCAGATTTTCTAAAAAATTCTCCGAAACGAGTTAAGGTATTTTACATGGCGGTATTAGGCCAATTTTTACAAGTCCGCGACATGCGTTCTGCCGGCGAGATGTTGAAATCGCTGTTGACGGTGGCACGATGTGAGACAGACGGCAACTTATCTTCTGGTCAGCAGTCACAATGTGATTACCATAAATCGAGGCTAAAAAATACCATCAACCCGTCGTTGGAAGCTTTTGAAGAGAACGATAGCCCGCCAATCGAAACTCTCCCGGATGATAAAAGCATCTTTGAAGACATTGACGTCGTCAATTATTGGTGGTCATGGGGTAGAGACATTGACCTAGAAGTAAGAAGCGTGTCAAGAATTGAAGAGGGCGATCACGATAATGCGCATTATTTACTTGCGTTTGCAGATCGCCTGTTGAGAGATATTCGATGGTTCCCATTATGGTCGAGTGTATGTCGTGACCAATTTGGCTACGGCCGAATGCCTGTTACAAGCGCGTCGGTGGAAAGTGAGTTTAGCATAATTAAAACTCACCTATTGAGGAATGATTCTAAGCCGTTGAGGGCGGACGTATTTGCGGCCAAGCATATCAATTACATCAATGGTCGAACGAAAATTGTCCACGCAAATATCGTCTCCAAAACAGTTGATAATGCAAACAGTGCGGAGGGTAGTATGAATCTCAACGATTCTTATGTTGATATTCCCAATGTAGATGACTCATCTGAATGCCACGATATTATTCTTAGCAATATAGCTCAGGATGGTTTCTTTGAATTCCAACCAGCAATGTGAGCAGATTCCAAGATTAGCTCGTTGTCAATACAGAACAATGAAGTTCTCGTAGCTGCGTCTTTATCTCAAACTCGACCTGAAAAAAAAATTATTGCTCAGTCATGTACTCTGTGTTTCTCATCTTTTAAACCGGAGTCATCAAAAGCGGTGAAAGAATCCATGGTATGCTTGGATTGTACCAAACTTGAGAGCACTACCAAGATTCTCGCTTCTCGATAATTCGAAGACTGGGGCGGATTACTATCTGCGACAATAAAATCCAAAAAATCCAGATACTTAGATAAAAATCACACCACCTTCGATGCCATATGCAGTGAAAAACTGCAAAAAATTCCGATCATTAAGAATGGAGATACTACAACGCTGCAGGTAATACTGAATTATTCATGCTACGAACGAAAATATAACGATTCAGGTATACTGGGAATAGAATCATCTTCGAAATTTCAGTATTGCATTGAACCTCCCAAAGGGTTGATTACTTGTAAAATCAGGTGTGAGCCTCTGCGTGAATCCATTGAAATTCTTAGAAATCTCCAGAATCTTGTGCAGTCTGCTGATATCTTACAAAGTTAGTGAAAACCAAAGAAATTTGAAACCCTTTTTTATTTTTAATTCCTGAAATCAGACTCACGCTAAAATTGCGGAATGATTAGGCCTGCCACGACCCTCACAATTGAATGACCAAAAATTACGGCGCGACGACAAGCTGGATAAAGAAAACGAACTTTTTAGCAATTTTTTACTAGGTTACTTTGATTTGAATGCTGTTTCTATCGTTGATTTTTATAAGTCATGCATTATTTCTGCAGGCCTCAAAGGTTGGCAAGGAACAATATTCGTTCGTAAGGACCTGTGCCTTCGACAGTGTCTTGCACGGTGTCCTTGTTTCTGCCTTTGACAGACCAGAGGTTGAAGAAGCCGTGAGCAATTTATAAAGTCGGAATCCGCTTTTTGATTTGGTGATGGATATAATGCGCCATGGTTTGCGAGCGCATTCTCATCAACTAAGAGCTAAGATCTTGATCGAGATACACAGATCTATTCAGTCATTTGGAAACAATCGATTAATTGATTGCGAAACAAATGTCTGTTACTTGGTTGGCAGGATATTTGTAAATACACTAAGCATCCGAGAAATATCGCCCTGGTCCCAGGAATGCGAATTTGTTAGCAAACAGCTGCGTACGCTAATAATCGGTCGCAAGGAATTACTCGATCCCTACATATTCAAGGACATTCTCACCAAAGTCCGTAAGAATAGAAATCGGGGAACATGTGCAAAATGCGGTGCACCCACGACCGACCAATATACCACTACTGGTTAGTTTTTATTTTGATGCATCAATTTTCTTATTTTTCAGATTCTACCATTTTCTTCTCTGTGCTTGCTTTTCTCTTCTCTCTTCTCTCTTCTCTCCTAACTCTTCCCTGTTCTCTCACCTCATCCCTCTCCCGGCTTTCCTCTTCTTTCTCCGCTCTTCTACAAATTCAAAAAAACATCCAGTATGTTACGATATTATCAGAATTTTGTTGCAAGAATTACCTTTACCTTCATTTTATGCCCATAGGACCATTCCTTATGTTTGAAATGGATGAACATGTCGGCTTGATTACTTTAGACGAGATCCCAAAACGTTTTGTTGATCCGTTAAACAGAGATTCGTCCTGTTTCCGTTTAATTAGCGTGATTGACTTCACACCGGCAACCACTCGACGTTCCGCTGACATGGAACCGGTCATTACACGACAATTGCGGTGAGGCCAGCTGGAGTGTAGGAGAGGTTCGATGATACTAGAAATAAATCGCAGAGGTTACCCAGTCGATATCAAGCCAGATCTCACATGCTCATATATTTTAAATACAAGAATTGACATAAACCATAAAAAAATTCAAATTAAGCCATCTCAAGTTATTTGGGTGGGAGTAAGAAAATAGAATAGCCGACCCATAGAAGGACAAGGAGATCGAGTTTTCAAAGACGCGAACATTTCATTCATAGAATAATCGAAATATATCCAAGTAAAGTCCAAGTATATAAAATTGAAAATATAGAAAGTCGAAATACAGAGGCAAAATATAGAAAGATCAAAAGATAGAAAGCAAAATCAAGAATCTGGGTATGATTTTGTATGATCGAGACGAATTCTGACGATTCTACATTTTTACATTCGACGTTCTGATCTTTTGATTTTTTCAATTTTCCATAATTGGAATTTCCAAATTTTTCAAATTCTACAATAGATATTTTTGCATTTTTAAAGATTCGATATTGTGGCCCTTCTATTCGTCAATCTCTCTATACTTTCATTCCCACCAGGATTTACTCGATTTATCCTTCTATCCTTCAGTTTTGAATATTTTCAGCTAAAATTTGGGACGCGTATTCACTTCACTGATCCTTCATAATAGAACTCTCTATTTACTTTACGTTCAATACAGCTCAGCACTCTGCGTCGGTCTTTGAAGCCTTACTCTCATTGACACACAATACGTTTCAGTAAATGTTTTTTCACTCACACGCAGGATAAATCACCGAAATAACCCCCCCGGGGGTGACAAACAAATATCCCCCTGCGAGAGTACGAATGATGTCCGTAGAATATTACTACGTGGCGAATGCAGTTAAGAAATCCGCGATTTCAATGATTCAATTGTACCACTAAGACGTTTTAAACGATCTCATAGGTGTATAACGTTTTCCGGAATCGACCCGACCGCTGTATTCACTACAAGGAACTGGCAGCGTTTTCACTGTTCTTGCCGAACCGATATTTTGTCCCACCGGCGCGAGCGCGGCGGCGTGCTCGACACGTGTTACCGGACCTTTCGTTTGTGACAGCGGTCAAGTGCGCGCACCGCGCACAGCTCTCGACAAAGCCCAGATTCGACTCGCAGGTAGGGTTGCTAACCCCATAATACAAAAGCCGGACTCGGCGCTATATTTGGCCGGACATTTTGGCCTAAAAGCCGGATATATATTTTTTTAATAACCAAGCGTACCTTTTTGTAAGCCAGACATACGTTTTCAAGGCTGGACATAACTTTCATAATAAAAAACAATTCGATTACTTATTTTAAATGTTTAAAAATATTTACCTGCTGCCCCGTCAGCAGTAGTGGCTGCAGCTTTGTAGGTGGCCGTGGACAAGGCTGAGTACTAATAAGTCACAGTTTTGTTCCAAAATTAACCAGTATAACTAGCAACCATCAATAATTAGTCCCATCATCATTTGGTATTCATTTAAAACTAACTCACTAAAAATACGGTTACCGCTGACTGATGTTCAAAATGCATAGGCTGAGCACACTACGCGTTCTTACCGCCAACTAAAAACAAAACCTGCTGCGAGTAGTACAAACAAAAAGGTGAGCCGTTGCCGTGAATCGGCATATGCCGCATTGCTTCGCTCGCTCTGCAGGCGCTGCATCTGCAGATGCATGCGACAAATAAAACTGACAAAAAGTCTAACAGAAGCCGGACAGGCTGGACACGTGAATATTTGGCCGGATATGATCGTAAAAAGCCAAACATATCCGGCTAAAGCCAGACGTCTGGCAAACCTACTCGCAGGCCCGTTTCTTTCGAGAGTACGCAAGCTCGATATCTACTCTACGCACTCTTCTCGCTGCATAGTGGCGCACTAGAAACTCGGGAGTTGACAACAGATTTCATTACACCATTTTCACAAGCTTCATTTTTTTTTTATATGAGTAATCCGTGTATCATATAACAGCCAGGGTGGCGACAATTTTGCTCAGATGAACATCCTTCACTTTTCCCGTCAATAGATGCAGAATTTCCGAACTTTTTAACACGTTCTCAAAGTTGTGTACCTTGAATATATAAATTTGGATCTAAAAAACAAATAGTAATTCTCTGTTTCACACAACTGATTAGAAATTCAACGATACCATTTCCGAAAGTTAGCTGAACTGAAATTACGAAGGCTTGCTGCAGAAGTTTGCAAAAGGATTCTCGAAAAAAGTACGTTTTTCCCTATGGTTCATCATAATTATCTGACTTTTCCCGATAGATGATATTCCTTGACTATTCCCGGTTTTCTCGTTCTGTCGCTACCTTTTTTTTCTGTTTTTTTATCGCTGGATAAATGCCTTATGCACACCGCGAGACCCGCGTGAGGGCTCTACCCTGATAGTGCTACGAACAACCTCCAACGCACGCCCACGACGGGGAGTTACGAGAGGGTTACGATTACAGCAAAAAAATTGACAAACAATATTTATAGACGTATACGCGAAACTTATTGTACGCATTAATTCGAACATGAGACACTTGAAAAATATCATCTTCCGCCTGAATTCCACCACAAAACTCATCTTCCACCCACATAAGTGTTGGAATTTTGCGAATTTCACCCGTATATTTGAGTCTCGATTCTTACGGTAAAAGATCTATTACAACTTTCCGCTAGAATTTGAATTTATTCATTTAAATTTATTAATATTAATTCATTCACTGAATAAATGCATAACATAAAAAAAACTTCATGATAGTCTTCCAATAATTCAGGACAAAAACAATCGTCTTTAAAGCAGGTAGAGATGCAGCGTCGTAGCCTCGTCGCTCACGTGCCACATGCCCAGCGCAGTTTCACAGTCCTGGACGACCGTCGTTGCATTTTATAGGTGAAACACTATTCTTTTCGCGTTTGTTATTCCAAACAAAAACATCCCAATTAATTTCATCCTTGAAAATACAAATTTTCTCAGATTTTTACGCCTGCTTATATGAGTGGGAGTTGAGTTCTGTCATGAAATTCAGGCGGAAGAAGATATTTTGTGAAATTCTTATGTTCCAATTAATATATACAAAAACTTTCGCATATATGTCCATGAATTTTTTTTGTTAATTGTTTATCGTGAATGAAGCTCTTCCGTAAGCCCTCATCATGGCGGTACGTTGGAAGATGTTCATATTCCTATTATACGTTTCACGGATGATTCATTAAATAAATTGATTGTGCCAAAACGACCCGGCTGTCGTTGACCCCCAGGCCGTAAAAAAAATTGGCGGCTTCTGAAAATTTGAAATTTGGAGTAGGAACTTTCTTTATATTACACACTCACTTTCTGAAGCCTGTAACACAATTTGGACCATTGTGTCTATCTTTCTACTTAGTGTCTGGAAAGGGAAGGAAGGGCTGAGTTCCTGTAATGGTGACGACGGTGGCGGTAACGAATACTTTTTATAGTATGAACAAAGGTACACAGTAAATAATCTCCATCACTCATCTGCAATTCCGAAAGTGAAATCAATAACTGCAAGAACAATGCTTCATTTGCGTTAGGATGACATTCGTTGGTGACGATGCTGAAATCAAAGTACAAGACACAAAAATTGCCTAACGAATTCACGCGACACGAACATTTTTTCGCATTGAAAATCCTGTTTCATCCAACTGCTCCGTCGATTTGTGAAATTCGTGTGTCAATCACACCCTTGTGGGTGGACTGTGAAGCATTCGATTTGTAAGGGCAGTGTATCCAAAGCCGTTGACTGTAGAGTGATTTTGGTGCCTCTAGAGACCCTGTAGGTTGTTGGGTCCAAGAGTGACACCGTTTTTTCTAGTTTTTAGGTGGTTTCCACCCCTCGGGTGCGGAGCAGTTAATTCGAGCGGATGGTTTTCCAGGAGCCTTTAATTCTAGAGTAATTTTAGCGCCCGTACGAAATCTGTAAGTTGTTGCGTCCAAAAGTTACCCCGATTTTTTGAGTTTTATGGTGGTTTCCACCCCTTGGGGGTGGAGCAGTTAATTCGAGCGGGTGATATTCCGGGAGCCTTCAATTCCAGAGTAATTTTGGCGCTTGTACGAACTCCGTAAGTTGTTGCGTCCATGAGTTACACCGATTCTTCTAGTTTTGAGGTGGTTTCCACCCCTCGGGGGTTGAGCAGTTAATTCGAGCGGTTAATATTCCGGGAACCTTTAATTAGCCTCCAATTATGACCGTCACACTTTTTTGAAACTTGACCTCGTTCCCGTTTTTTTTAAAGTCTGGTCCATCTCGAGCTAGCACCGTAACAGCTTTTGTTTAAAAAACGCCGAGTAATTATTTCAAAGATGAGGAATTCCAAGAGCCTTTGATTAGCCTTCAATTATGACCCTAAAACTTTTCCAAAATTTTACGTGTTTTCCGTTTCTTTCGTTGTGACGGTTCCAGGCTTATGTCGAGCTTGCACCGCCACAGGTTTCTTTTAAGGGGTTATATACAGTTAGAAGGCCGAAAAAAGCGAATTTTTCAGATTTTTTTTCTGAGAAAACTTTCAAATTTATTGATCTGAAAATTTGTACACATATTATGCTTTCTTTTAACTGTATTTTAAGACTTACTATTAGTAAAAATATTTATTTGGAAAAGAGCTACAGCTGATCTCCGGGAGCTCCTCTCAAAAAAGACGTTTTGCGGTGATCACTATATCTTTGAACTGGATCCTCAGAAATTGAAAAACCAAACAGATTTCGTTGAAGTAATGTTAAATCTAGTAATTAATCGAAGGAATAAGCAAAATAAATTTTTTTGACAATGTGGCGGTTTCTCAAAAAAAGAAATCGATTTTTGACCAAAATTTCGGCCCTAAATTGTTTATAAAAAAAAATATATTTACCGGTGAGAAAAAATCTTGGATAAATTACTAAAAAATATATTTAAGAAGCTCGTGTTAAAATTTGAGACCAATCGGTTTAACCGTTTTCGAGTAATGTTGGTCACCGACTTTGTAAACACCATTTTGAAAAAAACGCGTTTAAAGTTTGGGGAGAGAAAAATAAAAATTTACCTTTCAGGTATAAAAAAAAACATAACACACTGTTGCTTTACGCATCTAAATATATTAGAAGGGAACATTTACGATAGGCAGGTACATAAAAGGGACAGCGTTTCAGGTGAACCCTTTCGCTCCGGCCTTGCACTTTCAAGCACTCTGAAACGCCTTTTCAAATTTGCGTGTAACTTCGGAAATATTCACCGGAACGATATGAAATTTTCTGTGTGTATTCTTAAATATATGTACATTAAGAAAATAAAATAAAAAAAAAATCGATTTTTTGAAAATTCTAACTGTATATAACCCCTTAAGAAACGCAGAGCATTTAATTCGAAAATAGAGCATTCAATCAGCCTTTAATTAGCGCCTAATTATTCTATAGCAGATTTTTCGATTTTCGAATGTGGCGGTTCCAGCTTGATATGGCTGGTATAGGGATAAACGAGGCAAAGCGCCCGCCTGATTCAAGAAGGGGAAGAGAGTGGAAGGCGGTAGTAGATAGCTCTACAATTTAAAACCTAGATTCTAGTATAAACGAAGTTATTTTATGTTATTTTCTTTTGTACTATTTTTTTTTCAACACAACTTATTATTATTATTTCGTAAAATATATATTCATCGTATATTTGGTGCGTTACAATTTAACCACGGTTAATTCCTCATTCGACAAGTAGAATCTCGGATAGTTTAGGGACTCAGCGACGGTGACACTGCCTCACACTTGACATCGTTGTAACAACCATGACCCAGTCGTGATATTGTGGATTCCGAGCCTGATTGACAGCCACGGTAGTCCACCTTGAACTGTAGCGCATATTGATAAAATGAAGAGCAGGGACGGCGAGCACGGTAAATTCAAAGCCTGTATCGTTGGAGGGACCACGGCAACGGCATTAGCGCTGAAGGCCTTGGAGTAGGTTGATACGCAAACACCGGCTGTATTCTAGTCCTAGTTGTGGAAATAGGTGGCGAAGCTAACGCCTTCGAACGTCAAGGTCACACCAAAGTAGCACCAGAGATGAGTAGGGAGATCTCCAACGCTCGGCTTTTCGTGATACCAGCTAGATTGGAGCGTCGACGTGACACCTAGGCGGCCACGCACCGAAGGTGGCCCATTTCCGACCTGACACCTAGGCGGCCATGCACCGAAGGTGGCCCACAATCGTGTATATATAGATATACTCGGTCGCTCGAGCAAGTGGTTGCCAATCGCATCCTTGTCCCCGCTCGCACAGATGTTTCCTGGAATGCAAGAATTGGGATTTTTCTTGTTTCAATTATGAATGTCAGTGAATAAAAGTATCTCCAGATTTGATAAATTTTGGATTCAATTAGCGGACGCTGAACCAAAATAATTAACCATTCCCAGCCCGAATACTTATTTTTTTTTTTTAATAAATATTATTTTTTTATTGATATGAAAATATGTGACGCCTGGTGTTTTCCAATATTTGTACACGCAGTCTATGTAAAACTATACGAAGCCAGCTCGATAACATTTATGCAAAATGTGCAATGGGCAAGTGGTTGGGGGAAATTATTTTTTTCTCGAACTGAATCTTCCAAAGAATCATCAGCGAATTCCGAGCAAGCTCCGTAAACATATCAAGCAAACAGACGTACACGGAAGTAGCTGTAGCGCAGCTGAGTGGATACCACATGAGGGTGGGGTATTGCGGGACACGGGTTCGATGCTGGGTCGCTTTTTATTTTTTTATTTTCTTTTTTATTTACTTATTTTTTTCTTTTAGAAGAGAACAAATAATTGAAACAATAAAATACCGAGAGTGAATCGATTTGTTCCCCGTTTTTGGCGCCTCTTTTTTTTACTTAATCCCCGCCCCTTTTTCATTACGGGTAACTCAGAAGAGAGAAAATAAATGAAAGTGAGAGTGGACCGACTTTTTTTTCCTTACATTTTTTTTTATTTCATATTCTTGCTTAATCCCGCTTTCTTTTTTGTGTTTTTGATAACCGAGAAGAGAAAAAAAGAATGAAAAAAAAACAATTCCGAGAGTGTGTAGATTTTTTTCCATTTTTTTTTTCCGTTTCGTTATTTGGTAACCCGGATCAGAAAAATTTCAGCTATCTTTCTCGCAATCATGTGTCGGCTGATCAATCCTCGCGTGCTCTTAGAAGAGAATATATATATATATATATATATATATATATTCCCAGTTTATTGTTTTTTGCAGTATACTTCGACTTCGCCGGTCGACTCTCGATTCAAATATTTATGAGAAATTGTGCATGTATATCTCGAAATATATCCCGAAATGATGAAGTTTACAATGTATTACCATAAAAGTTTGAATCAAATATCGAGGACCCTGACTTATGTCTGGAATCAGTAGAATCACCGACGTATCATTAATTGTCATTGCAGTTGATTTCTACTTTCCCTAAATATCATTGAATACCCTGAAAATGTTCTGAAAATATCCTTGAATTTTTTATGGATTCTTTAGTAGGCACCACGAATAAAATGCGTATGCTCTATTCGAAAGGGTGACCAATGTAAATAATGTCGCACGAAAGCTGGTTGTGTTGGGATAATAGTCAACATGGAGTCGAATGCACCATGTCCACTCCTTGTGCTGTCATTTCAAACAGAACAATCTCTAGGAAGACGTGCACTTGGCCAAACAATCAACGAACGTACGTCAGAAAATAGAATAAATGTTGTCATTACCCAATATTATTATTATTCTTATTACTATCAGGAATATCATCATTATTATTATTAGTCTTTTTTGTATGGTTTTCATTTTTGCTGCAGAAATTTTGGTTACATGCGATTGAGTATAGTGTTGACCACTACTGCCAACGCTCGTTCCTCCGTCGTCCGCGGGTCCGAAGACGTCTCCTTCGACGGACCGTCAGTCTGCTTTCGGAACCGCGGATTCCGAGACACTCGCTTGTCCCGCTTGTTCGAGGTGGATCTGGCCACCTTGTGTAATTTTGGAGCATCTGACGCAGATGCGGACGTTTTTTCTTCTTTTCTCTTCTTCGACTTTTTCTTATCCCACCATCGCCAATTTTTTTTTTTTTTCTTATTCTCGTTCGGGGTAGCTGTAAAAGCAGAACAACACAACTGAGAGTAACCTATTGCAGTCCACTACAATCATCTACGCTGGTCCGCGTGGAAAATTAAAAAAAAAAACCATATAAGGTCGTATACGACTTCACCCGATTTCTTTTTAACTTTCTATGAAGTATTTGTAAAAAAAAAAATTGAAAGTAAAAGTTGTAGTTTTCGATCTTCTTTTTAATAACATTGGCATCATAATTTTGACGGCCCTGTAAACTCTATTTTCCATGAAACAATTTTTTTTAAATAGTTTTCTCCAGACAGACCACTTTTCCGTAAGATTCCATAAAAAATCACCAGATCGGGCCCGCCTAGAGTTCTGGACTTAAAAAGTAAAATCTAAATCAAATCATGCGACTGTCCAATGTTTTTTTTAGAGTCCACAACCCTACACGACTGCATTCTGACGATTCTTTTACTGAATCTACACATTTCGCCGAAGATTTACTAAAGTTGGTAACAAAATAAGTGTATTCTTTTTATTAAAAAAACAATCTAAATATGCAAATTGCATAAAGTATCCATCCGCGAGCAGGGCTTGCTATACCTCTTACTCTTTCGCAATACCGAATGGAAAACTTACAACCTTCTCCAGCATTGTCTGTGTAAGCTATGTGTAAGGCTCCACTGTATGTTTGGAATGCCGATATTGAAATGGTGAGTAAAAAAGCGCACCGCATGCATCACACAAGTACTTACGATTCGGAGTTTTTGGGACCTCCGCGCTGTCCGAGGCAACACCAGGTTGAGGCGTTGTATTTTCATCCATCCTGCAATGAATAAAATATTCTTTGTACAAATGGGGTGTAGGGAATAAGACCGGAATAAGTCGGGATGCGAACATGTCGGGTCAATTGTTATTGAGGAAGGGGGACTCTGCATAGAGGCCTTAACATTTTTTTATTTATGGAAACAAAAGTCGTATCTACAATCCGAAACGATAGATTGTTCGAAATGCTTTAATCGGCGTGTTAGAAAAATTGAAATTGGTATGTAACAAATTGTCGGAAGCGTTGTTTAGGAAATATTTTTTTTTGTTTAAAAAAAATGCATCTCCTACAATTTATTAGATTCCGATGAGAATATTTGATGACATGATTGTTGAACGGTTACCAACAAACGCTGATTCGGGATTTCCAAAGCGATTTGTGCGCGTACTCACATTTCGTCCTGGTTGACGATCCGATTTAACGCCTCCATCTCCGTCGCCAAAGTGTCAACAGGATTCGTCTGTACATAAGACAAGGAATATGCGATAATTCTGTTTGCAGCATTCAGTTTATTACGACTGCCATTGTTTCGTCCTATGAACGATTAAAATGCTAATCGACAACGCATACTGAAATGTTGATACAGGATATTCTTTCTCAACTCTTACGATTTTGCGTATGCGGGTTAGCGATTTTACCGTTCGTCTGAAAATTACTTTCGTTTTACTATGTACACAAGGGTGGTCGTTAGATGGCTTTTTTTGGAATTTCAATGTTGGATGGTCGTAGATCAGCTTGAAATATATTTTTTTTAAATCTCTAATTTTCAAAAATTTTTATTCTGAGCCCTTAGTGACCCTGCTGGCCCGTAATTTTCTTCGCTCAAAATAAAAATCTGAAAGAGATTAAAAATTTTTTTTTTATATAGTTAAAGCCGATCTACGACAATCTAACATTGAAATTGCAAAAAAGCAATTTAACGACCAATCTAATATCTATGGGGCATTCCACATCAAATTGCAACCAATGTACCTCACCTCCTCTCATTTTGATAATTTGTTAGTAGGATCTTGCAACCGACCCACAAGGGTCTCGGAATTTTTTTCAGATTTGTTTAGCCACTGGTGAAATTTAAAAAAAAAACGGAAAACCAATTTCGAGAACGACATTTTTAAAAATCTGAACAAATTCACACTGATTTTATGATTTAAAATACGATCCCATTATCGTGTCGTGCTTACAAATCATATTTTTAATTATAAAATCAGTGTGAATTTTTTCAGAATTTTAAAAGAAGCGTTTTCGGAATTGGTTTTTCAGTTTTTTTCTATTTCAGTGGTGGCTAAAGAAATCTGCAAAAAATTCCGACACTGTTTTAAGTCGGTTGAAATCGTGGTTGCAACATCATACAATGATCAAAATCGAAGAGGGTGAGGTGCATGGGTTGTAAATTTGACGTGGAATGCCCCATATACAATATATATCTATTAGGATGGTCGTTAAACGGATTTTTTACGTTAATGGCTTCGAATATAAAAAACCATCTCTAATTTTTTCAGATTTTCATTTCGAGCTTTTAGTGGCCTTATTGGTCAGTGATTTTCTTTTTAATCAGAAAAAAAGGGAATTTTATGATTTCCGGAATCTTGCCTATTGACAGTGGTCTCAGATAGGAAATATCTTCAGGATTACGGAAAAAATTATTTAAAAAATCCCACCTGTGCGCAAAATTGTTAAGAATCGATTTGAATACCAAAAAATTAAGGATATTTGGAAATTGAGGAAAATGTTTTCCCAAAAGAAAAAAAAGAAAAAATAATCGAAAATGTGTACTATATTCTTGGGCATTAGAAGGGAATTCCCCACACATCTTCCTATACAATCAAAAATAAAAACGTTTGCCAATTCAAGGAAAATTAAATAAAGTATAAAATACAACTACAGGTCCTTCCCTTTATTTCTCTTCTTAATCTAAGTAAATAGACGAGCGTCAAACCTGCCGGTTTTTCCATACATGTAAAATAATTATGTTATTTACTTACCATCTTGATACCTCGAGAGCTGGCACTAAACTGAACACTGTGAAGCCTCTTAACTGGCTGCCTATATCAGAAAAGGGGAGGGGTCCATACATTGTTGCTACTGAAATAATTTTGTCGTTCCGATCTCGCATCTCTCAAAATTATATATCCCGAAACGACGAAGTTTACAATGCATTACATTGTATGCGATCACGGCTTCCCCCAAATCTAGCTAGCAATTTTTCGATCGTCAGTCGCAACTCGTGTTACGAATGCTCAACATCGTAATCTCGTAATAAGGGAGTGACTTCTGTATGTGCTTTGCTGCGTCGAAAAACATACAAAAATGGATAAAAACAAACCGCAACGTGCGCGCGATCTCTGCGCTTACCGTGGTTGTAAGAATTCTAAATTTACGGGAACAAAACTATACAGATTTCCTGTGGCAGGAGATTGCCGCCTTGATGCGTGGGTAAAAAATACCGGTAAGTGTTGCATTGTAATTATTCGCATTTTTTCTCGAAATGGAAAAGTGCAAGAATCTCGGAGAACAGTGAAATCCAAAATAACTAACGCTATGCGAAAAAGGATGTACTGAAGAATGCTTGGTATATTTATTTCTTAATTTTTTGAAAAATTTTTTTTTTATTTTTTTTCGATTCTATCAAGCATACAAATTTTTTTTTTTTAAATTTCATTTCCTAAATGAAAAATGAGTGCTTTCATGCATCATGAGAAACGTCTGCCCTGTGGCAGACGTCTGCCGAGAAACGTATGCCGTGTTTCTTGATAATGCAAAAAACTTGTAAAAAAATTGTGGTGGGAAAAAATTGTTGAACAAATTTCCGTTCATGTTCCTTTCTTATATTATAGAATGAATTTGTTCTTTTCTCTGAACATGTATGAAATTGTTCAGAATTTTCACTCCATTTTAAATTCAATTTTTATAATTTTGGTAAAATCGTGAAGGGTGAATTTTTGATACATGTTAGGAGAAATATTCCGTGTTGCATCTAAGAAGTATGCGGGGTATTAAACGATCAGAAATTAAACCTATATGAATTCTCGAAAACAGAAATTTTCGCAAAGAGACAATTAAAAAAAAAATCATTGCACTTGCTTGCAAATATATTTACATTAATTTCATAGTAGAAGAAATAAAGTTTTCTGAAGGTTTTCTGAACAACATTTTTTTAAACGATTGATTTCAAACTTTTTCACTTCACGATGACAACAAAAAATGTTCTTCGCATCTGCAGAATGTTTTTTTTTTTTTACTGATTTTTACCTTATCTCAAAGTACTCAAAATTATCACCAAAACTCACTTTTGGTAGGAAAAAAAAATTCTTCTATCGAGTTTCAAAGTCAATATATTCACACGGCGCGGTTTGGCGCAGATGAGTCACTTGTTAATGCAGGTACATTTTTTCCGAAATCGCAGGCAATAAGTACTTGCTGACTTTATCACCGGAAACATTACGGACGTGGGGGTTATGCCGGGAGCATTTCAGCCCGATGTTCTTCATTGGCAACAGACTTTCGCAACAGGCGATTCCTCTTATGTTTCTCGAGAGTGTTGACGATTCGAAGGCCAACCCGGAAGTCCGACCTTCATCCACATATGTGGAAGGTCCAGTGGATGATTGCGCAGTCCGTACAATGGTAAGTGATGCAATTTCTCTTGCAATGCCGCACCCGGTCGAGTTCGAGTCGTTGATTCTCAACGATTCTGCCGATGAACCGGTGCCGTTCATTTCCGCGTTTGCGGCGAACCACTCTATCATACCGGCGGGTACCGTTTCCTCGGGTTTGACGGAAACGGTGCTTGTTATGCCTTGTGACTCTGTAGAGGTACAAAGCACAGGTGAGTCCGCCTTTGATACGGTTCACTCGTCGGCATCGGCGTGTGTGCCTACGGGCGTAGGTGAAGAAGATTTGCACGTTTCGGAGCATGCGCGTAAGTATAGGAAGACAGTGGTGAGCTTTGCTGATTCGGATGACGAAAATTGCACGTGGATGAGCGTAGAACCGCAACCCGATGATAGTAACCCTGCATGTCAGACGCCTGAGGGACACATGTCATGTGTGGGTGATCTGTCACTTCATGCAAAAGTGTTGCGTCATCTGCGTAAACAAAATGCCGCTTTGATACGGGAAAATGCATCGAAGACGAAAACGATTCGACAACTCCGTCAGAAGCTGAAACGAGCTTTGAGGACAGGTGCACGTGTGGAGAGAAAAAAATTTTCCCTCGATAGTTTTCTTGATCAGCAAAAGAGTTTGCGGCCGGCAGCAAGAACGATGATGAAGCTCCAATTGCACCGGAAAAATGCTCCTTACTCGGAGGAAGAAAAAGATCTTGCAAAGCAGCTTTTTTATTACTCAGCGTCTGCGTATACGCGTTTGAGAGATGCAGGATGCATGTTTCCGGCGGAAAGTACCGTGCGCAATTGGATCTCGGAGGTTGACATAAAACCCGGCTTCTGCGATTTCATATTCCAGAAGTTGAAAGTCAAAATTGAAGAGTTGCCTATCGAAAATAGGGTATGCGCTCTAAAATGGGACGAGATGACAATCAAACAATTTGAAGAATATTCGGAGAAATTCGATTGCATCGAAGGTCTGGTTGATCTCGGCCCACTCGGTCGAAGGGATGAACGCGCGCGCTACGTCTTCGTTTTTTGCGTCGACAGTTTGAACGCAAATCAATCATGGCGTCAACAACTCGCGTATTTTCTTCCCGGGACTGGCATGAAGGCCGAGGAGATTCATACCTTGGTCGATGAATGCCTCCGTCGATTGCATGAAGCTGGAGCCGTAGTTCACCTCGTGACATGTGATCAGGGTCCCTCGAACCAAAAATTGTTCAATTCTTGTTTAAAAGTGTCAGAGGAGAGTCCGTGCTTTATGAGCGGTGGCCGAAATTACTTTGCGTCATTCGACTTTCCTCATTTGATAAAACGTTTTTTGAGCACGTTGCGAACACACAAAATACTGTACTGGAGAGGTCAGATTATCGCTTCGTACGAAGATTTTGTAAAAACTTGGAGATACGATAACTGCAGTACTACCTCGAATCTACTCTCTCACATCTCCGAGGCGCACTTGTTTCCATCGTCCTTTCAGGCGATGAACGTTAAGCGTGCTTTTCAAATTTTGAGCCGCCGTTTTGCAGCGGCAATAACAACTGCAGGCAAGGATCCGCACGGGCTCAACACGGAAACGTGGCAGGCTAGCGCAGCTTTTGCTGAGCGTATGAATAAAGTCATCGATTCATGCAATGCCTATGAGCTTTTGTGCCGAAATCCTGATAAGCGTCCGCTTGCCGACAAGAATCCCGAGATCGAGGAAACGCTGACAGAGTTCGTGAAGTTTTCTTCGGAATGGACGATTGCTGACCCAAGGAGAAAGGGGACGGCTGAAAATACTTCGCAACCACCGGTAATGAAAAAGGTGCCTTGTCTGAGAGGTCTGCCTCTGACAGTAAGAGCTATTCTACTTACGTATACGACGATAAAAGAGAAGTATCCCGGATTCGAGTTGGCAGCCGGACTGTGCAACCAAGATTCCGTCGAACACCTCTTCTCGAAATTTCGCCAGCGAGGTGGTCACAACCCAAATCCCACGGCTCGGATGGTTCGCTTGTCTCTGAGACACATCCTTTCTACCGGATACATCGGCAGCGGCAGCAGAGGAAATGTACAATGTCCTGACGCCGTTGCTTTGATAGAACCCTGCACGATGGTAGCTCGGGCTTTCGATACGCCAGAGAGTATGCCTGCGGATCCCACCGAACACGAATTCGACGAGGATACGGCAGAAGTTGAAAATGCTGTGGAAGCTCTGAGGCAAGAGCAGGAAACAGAAATGGCGAATGCGGAGACGTCGAAAGAAACGAAGTTACCGAGCTACGAACTTTGTGCAATCAATTATTTTGCTGGTTACGTAGCTCAGCGCAACCTGCGCAAATTTCCGTGCGATCGATGTCGTTTTGAAACCCTTAAAACTCCGATGGAAGCGTCATCGCCGAATGAGGTGTATACTGAACTTCGGGAATATGAACATGCTGACGCTGATGCGCCATCGGTGTCATATCTTAGCCGGCCCACAGACAAGTTCGAAAGCATCGTCAGATCGCAACTCGAAGCTTTTTATCGATTGTGGAAGACGCACTGGGCTTGCGAAGGTCTTTTGATCAATCTTATAGATGATATTATTACAGATACTGCCAGATTGTATCCTGACTGGTTTCACGAAGGTGATGAATGCCTTCAGCATCGCATAGAGCTTCTACGCTTTATGGTCAAAGTGAAGGTTTTCGCTCAGACTACATTCAACAATCGGGCAGTAGGATCATCTCGTACTATACACAAGCTGAACAGTAAGTTACAAAAAATTAAAGGTATTTAAATTGAATCGAAAGCTCTTAATGCGAAGATGTACCCTGACGTCAACCGGAGGCTCCATAGCTGCGCTTCATGACACTTTCTGTTGTGAAGACGTACCCGGGGAGGCTCAGTGAGTTGTGCTTAAGTATTCTCTTATTGAAGTCGTACCTGGCGATTGCCAGAGGCTCTATGAGCTGCGCTTCATGTATTTCCTTTTTTTGAAGTCGTACCTGGCGATTGCCAGAGGCTCTATGAGCTGCGCTTCATGTATTTCCTTTTTTTTTGGTTTGAAGTCGTACCTGCCGATTGCCAGAGGCTCTATGAGCTGCGCTTCATGTATTTCCTTTTTTTTGGTTTGAAGTCGTACCTGGCAATTAACAGAGGCACTGCGAGCTGCGCTTCAACCCGTATATAAATTTTTTGGTTGAATATCGGAAAATGGCATATAGCCCTGATGGCTAGCTAGTTTACATGCTATAATAATTTAACTGGCGAATCACTGGCTCTATACGTAATGTTTCTATATTTAACCCAAAAATTTAAATACGGGAACGGGGGGTGGTGTTGATGGCCTTCTCGTGGTGCCCCCCGAAAACGAGTGCATTAATTTTTCTTGCTGAATATCAAGTTAAATGTTCATGCTTATTATCCTGATTCAAGAATGGTTTGGAATATTATTAATTTCATTCCAATTATAGTGCACTCGGCTAAACAATCAACAAAAGTATGATTCACAGAATTCTTTCAACACTTTTCTTATTGACGTTCTGTGAAATCCAGATTTTTTCTCATCCGGGTTACCAAATAACGAAACGGAATAAAAAAATGGACAAAAATCTACACACTCTCGGAATTGTTTTTTTTTCATTCTTTTTTTCTCTTCTCGGTTATCAAAAACACAAAAAAGAAAGCGGGATTAAGCAAGAATATGAAATAAAAAAAAATGTAAGGAAAAAAAAAGTCGGTCCACTCTCACTTTCATTTATTTTCTCTCTTCTGAGTTACCCGTAATGAAAAAGGGGCGGGGATTAAGTAAAAAAAAGAGGCGCCAAAAACGGGGAACAAATCGATTCACTCTCGGTATTTTATTGTTTCAATTATTTGTTCTCTTCTAAAAGAAAAAAATAAGTAAATAAAAAAGAAAATAAAAAAATAAAAAGCGACCCAGCATCGAACCCGTGTCCCGCAATACCCCACCCTCATGTGGTATCCACTCAGCTGCGCTACAGCTACTTCCGTGTACGTCTGTTTGCTTGATATGTTTACGGAGCTTGCTCGGAATTCGCTGATGATTCTTTGGAAGATTCAGTTCGAGAAAAAAATAATTTCCCCCAACCACTTGCCCATTGCACATTTTGCATAAATGTTATCGAGCTGGCTTCGTATAGTTTTACATAGACTGCGTGTACAAATATTGGAAAACACCAGGCGTCACATATTTTCATATCAATAAAAAAATAATATTTATTAAAAAAAAAAAATAAGTATTCGGGCTGGGAATGGTTAATTATTTTGGTTCAGCGTCCGCTAATTGAATCCAAAATTTATCAAATCTGGAGATACTTTTATTCACTGACATTCATAATTGAAACAAGAAAAATCCCAATTCTTGCATTCCAGGAAACATCTGTGCGAGCGGGGACAAGGATGCGATTGGCAACCACTTGCTCGAGCGACCGAGTATATCTATATATACACGATTGTGGGCCACCTTCGGTGCATGGCCGCCTAGGTGTCAGGTCGGAAATGGGCCACCTTCGGTGCGTGGCCGCCTAGGTGTCACGTCGACGCTCCAATCTAGCTGGTATCACGAAAAGCCGAGCGTTGGAGATCTCCCTACTCATCTCTGGTAGCACAGCGTTTTTTCTTGATTAGGCAACCACTATCTGTCTTGTGCCTATTCGCTTGATATAGCACGAATTTATTATACTATATCATTACTAACATCTTTCTGCAATTAACTCTCAACTGATGCGCTTTCTACAAGCAGAGCAGCTCTTGAGAAAGGCCGCAAACGTTACAATATATATATTGAAAATGATTCTAACGATTATACATTAGAAATGATAATGTAGCTGGTTATTATTATAAACACTTAGTATTACTTGATTCTGTTCGATTCAGTGCCGAACTTGATTCAATTGCGGAAAATTGAACGGCATGAAAATGTCTATTCGCGACATTATAAGATTTAGTAAAGAACAGTAAAAATTAGAACGTAGAAGATAGTGAGTCTTTTTCAGCTAACAGAATAAACTAAATGCTCGGTTTTGACGAACTAGCGCGAAACCTTAGACCAGTCACATCTAGGATTTTCCAACGCTACTCTTGCTCGAGCGGGCTAATCTGGGTAGACGGCCACGTACTTCGCGACTTGACAGATGAAAGACATGGCTTCTTGGGCCTGAGAGTCTAAGGAGCTGCAGTTGCAATAGGTTACAACGGTAATTAGCCAACGAAGTGCGAGGGCGACCTCCCGGTGCCCAAATCTACACGGTCAGCGTTACTTCGCGTCTTCGACGGTGTTGCGACGATTCTCAATCTCGTCGCTTACACGTTTCAGATGTTGACAAAAAGTATCTCAAGATAATTCTCACGCATTCATCCATACATCTTAACATATAATCTATTTTAATTTGGCGATTCCATAGTTAGTGGTTTATCCTAATTATTGATGATAATTTTGACATAAAAAGAGAGATATTTCCAGGCTAATTCAGCAGTCCCTTGTCTCAGTTGTTAGTACCAGTTATAAGAAAGAAAGTTGAACCTTATACTAGGGATCGTTGCTGCTCTCTACGTGACTTTTGCCAGGAGGGGTAGAACTCGCCGGCTTAGGCAGTACGATATTTTTCATGTTATCTATGGCTGTAGTTTTCGTTACAGCGTTGAAAGGGAATTTTGAAAAATACTTCACGTAAATCCTAGTTATATTGTGATTTCGAAAAAAGTACGCCGAAGCAATACTCCGGACGTATCACAGTAATAAAAAAATTGATTAAACGTGATTAAATTTATTTCTCACGTATTGTGATGCACTAAACCCAAATAAAAAATCTGTTAATGTGAATCGGTCAGAAATTCACCAAAAATCGTTCAAAAAAGCATAGAAAAATAAGGTAGGAAACGAGCTTTATTGATATCAAGGGAATTGGAATGTCAACATGATGGCAGAGTTCTGCTGTACGCAGAAGAAAGAAGGAACGAAGGACAATGAAAAATGAAAAATAAATCCGTTGCGTAGGTCATTTGAAGACAAAAGAGTTCGACACAAACGAAGAACAGCTTGAAATCGATAAAGTTCGTTCCTTACCTGTCCTTATCTCTCTACGTTTTTTGAATGATTTTTAGTAAATTTCTGACTGATTCCCATTTACAGATTTTTTATTTGGATTTAGTGCATCACAATATGCGAGAAATAAATTTAATCATGTTTAATCAGTTTTTTATGACTGTAAATATGATTTATAGCAATTTTTAGGGATTTTTTGCGATTTATTAATATTTTTAAGGGCCTACAGGCAAAATAAACATCAGATTTATACTCAGCGGATCGAATCACATGTACAACTTATATGATTCATATTTAGAAATTTTTTTTATCACCAAAACTGCAGTTTTTTACCATTTTTACGGGTTTTTGCACTTTTCTCAAAATTTTGAGGGTGTACGGACCAAACGGATTTCAGATTCAGATTTAGCGCGTCAAAATACATAAAGGTAGGTGGATCTGTTCAAATGTACAGATCACTTTTTTTGTGGGCCGTTGAAATTGAACGTGATTTAATGGTTGTCAATCCCTTGTTCCACTCACGAAAATTTTTTGAAAAGTGATGTTAATTAATCACAATTTTAAATTGAATATAAGAAACTAACGACTGATATCACTTAAAGATAGATTTTCCGGTTTTTTTTTTTTTGTAATCAAATCTTGATCGATTATATACAAATGATTTCACGTTGAACAGTTTATCGCTCGAATGAATGCGTCAAAGGTCGATGCAAGAAGTTTGGACACGTACAGGCTTTGAAGTACGATATCTCTGTCAAAAAAACATAGAGCATAGGCCGTGAGACCCTTCGAAAATTTGAAGAGGGTTCTGCTTTTAACAATACATTGGTCTTTTCTGACACAAGATTCTGACGTCAACATATCACCAGCAATAGGTTGAAAATTGTATGTTTTAATGTTTCAATTATTTTGCAGACCTTTGCCATAATTCGAAAATGAGGTGGAAAACCCCCGTCTCAAAAAGCCTTGCTCTAGAAATTACTCCTTGTTAAACTAATGTGGTACGAAATTATGAGGAGCTTCGAAACTTGATTCAAAAAATCAAGTCCTCTTAGTCCTCAGCAGATTGAAAATGAACGGGTACGATCTTGGGATGGTATAGAGCTATCAAACAAAGCTGAATATTTAGAAGAGTGAAATGAAAATCAACACCATTTAGTTCATTGAGATTTTAGTAAACGTGCAAAATACTCATCTCCTCCGGAGGATATGTACATATTAAAGAAAGGAAAAGTGCTGGTGCGTTAGAATGGCGAAAATTGATCCAGAGATACGGTATTAGGCTCCCGTACAAAAGTAATCGAATAGCGCTGGTATATTATACTATGAAATTGTGACTTTGTGTATACTCGGCCGCTCTCCTCGATCCGATACCCGCGACCGTCGCTGGAGATGGGCCGCACAGAGAAGTGGGTAGGTAGGGGAATCCGGTCTGCGCTCCAAGTGCAAAGAGACGCATACTCAGTGTTGCCAACCCTCCGGATTTTCGGATTCAAGATACATATCTACGGATTTTTTAAATGCTTGACAGAGTTTGGTCTGACCACGAATGTATATATAAAATATATCAGTAAGCCTGACACTCTGACCCGTGTATCCTTGGGGGAATACACTGGGGGAATAGGACTAGAATCAGTCCGAAGTTAGGGATGAACCTCGTTCTCTAATCCGTGAGTTCGGTTATATTCCGCGGCACGGAAAAGAAAGCGCATGCTCGTATGGCTGTTCGTACCTAACTTCAGAGTTTTAGACTGTTTACGCTTTCTTTTTCCTCACGTACGCAGCATGTGCTGGCCATGTTGGCGTCCCGTGGCATATAGGTATCACTCATGAGGCTGCAACAAAGTAACGGGCATGTGCGATGTCGAAAGCTAACTTTCAGCGACGCCACATTTGTGATTTCAAAGGAGAACCTGAACGCTCGACAACATTGCTACTAATTGTGCAACATCCGCATGGGTAAGTACATAATTCTTGTATTCTGGCTGAAGTTGTTTTCCGAATGATAGTAGAAAACTCAATTGCTTATTTCTATCGTGCCTTGGTAAGAATGATTTCTGCGATTTGCTACGAATTTTTGGGAGAAGGACTTTTCGTACAATTTTGAACAAAAATTTTTTTCGTACCAAATGGTGAATATGCATAATTTTTCATAAAAACTTGTAGATTTTCATGAGAATTGAAATTTTTTTAGTAAAAAATCTACAAGCTACTACAATTTTTAACGAAAAGTAACAATTCTTTGTAAAAAACTGTATATACTTACAATTTTGTAAGTAGTTAGGATACAAGAGTTCTGGATCACGCAGTGAGTTGGCACTCTTGTATCCTGACTCCTACCTACCGACAGTTGGTGTGTTACCACTGCGATGGTGAGCCATACTCACGATATTGATACCGACTGTTAACATAGATGACGCGACCTGTATTTTCGCCCAATTTTATCGACAGACAGTTTGCAGCTAATTTTGATTTTTGCTTAGTCAGATGAGCAGCCGTTTTGATTTTTCTCGCGTCAAACGCTGCCCACTACCTGCTTTGTCGTCGACCGATTTTTTTCTCGACACATGTCCCACGTTGTTTGAGGTGTGCAGGTTTTTGATTTTTGTTCAGTCAGATAGGCAGCCATTTTGGTTATTGCTTAGTCAGGTAAGCAGCCATTTCGATTATTGCTTAGTCAGATGAACTGTCATTTTCATTTTTTATCGACTTGTGGTTCGATAATGGAATTATTTGCTTGGTCAGATGGGCTGCCATTTTGATTTTTCCCCATCACTCGCCGTCAGCTACCTGCTTTCTCGTTGACCGATTTTTTCTCGTCGCATATCCCACGCTAATGGGGGTTGGAGGCTTGCAGGCTCAGACCTGTTCGCCATCGAGAGTCGTCAACCCCAAAAACAGTATGTGCGCGAACCATCCAGTCAAAAGTTGGTAAAACAAGATTCCGCCCCCCCCCCCCCCCCCCCCGTTACCGACCGCCGTCAAAAACCACCCACTACCTGCGTTTCGTTGACCGTTTTTTTTCCCATCACAGGCCTCACGCCGATTAGGGTTGGGGTGTGCGAGCTCGGACTTGTTTGTCATGAAATTCTTGATTCTTTGATGGTGGGGGTGGTACAAAACTTGGACCCTTCACCACACCCACCGCCACACCCAAATTCGTGCGATCTATCGACATATATTAACGCAACGCATCCGGAAAGTCGTCAGTCGTACACAATACGTGCAAGTCGAAAGTTCTACAAAGTTCTGCTCATATCAGAATTAAAGTCATGGCCGCCGAAACATACTCCTATCTCGTCAAGATGATGGAGAATGCGCACAATTTGTTGGGTGAGCTGCATTCTGAGCGGGAGAATGACGGTATCTTCAAGCACTGGATTGACGTTGGAACGGAAAATCTCCAATTGCTGCGTGATGTTTCCAAGCGTCCGAGAACGAGCACAGGTACGAAACTGCAAATTCAACATAAGATCACACTCCTGCAATCCTGGATCGTGAAGATTCAGCAACAGCTGCGACAGCGACAGCAGCAGCGGCAGCAGCAACACGCGGCTGTGATAAGCGGAAATATCAGCACTCCTGCGGGTGTACAATGGGACGATGTCGACAGCGCGTTTGCTAGCAGGATCCGAACGGGGGTTATTACCAACCTAGCTCATGAAAATTTGGCCGCTTTTCTAGACGATGTGCAGCGCGTCGTCACCGAAAAGTTGGATCTGGTACTGCGCGAGGAGGGAAATGCGAAGGTCAACCTCATATTATCGTGAGAAAACGTCAAACACGAAGTGATCTCCACTGAAGTTAAGAGCTTCGATACATCCAACGTGGCGATTCTTCTCCCATCGAGTGATATAGATGGCTGGTTAACACGTGCACGGGGTGATCTGCTATCGAAGGTGGAAGATTTCGAACAACGCAATTCCGGCTGGAGTATGATTGAGATTCTCAACATCGCTGTAAACATCAACCGCTATCAGCCTCTCGCCGTGGGGGCTTCAACATTCGTCGAGCTGCGCAAGGATATTCAGCGGAAGAGAGCGGTGGTGAACGTGAAAAACGAGGATGAAAGATGCCTTCTCTGGTCCGTCACAGCAGTCCTCCACCCAGTCAACACCAACACCGATAGGACTATCCATTATCGTTACTATATTTTCGAGTTGGACTGTACAGGTATCAAATTCCCTGTTACTCTACATGATGTGAAAAAGCTTGAGAGATTGAATAATTTGCGCATCAATGTATATGGGGTAGAATCTGAAAACTTTTCAGCTCATGCTAGAGCTGAGAAAAGTGACATCGTGCCAATTTATTTAAGTGATCATTTGAGTACCGAGAACATTGACACGATTCATCTTCTAATGGTTGAGAATAATTCGGAAGACGATATGGCTGGCGAGTTCGCACCGAGATTTCACTTTGCTTGGATTGAAGATCTTTCACGATTGGTGAGCAAACAATTGTCTGATTACAATGGTCAGCTATTTTTATGTGACAAATGCTTGTGCCACTTTACCGTGAAACACGCCTATGACAACCATCGCCAAGATTGCATTGTGTTAAATATAGTGCCCATGGAATTTCCCAAGTCTAGAGATTTAACATTTTCCAATTTTCAAAACAAAGGTACCGCCACGTTATTCGTTGACGCCGATCTCGAATGTATATTAGAGTCTGTACCGGTTAATGAATTCCAGAATTACGTTTCAAACCGTAAAACACATAAAATTCAAAAGCATATCCCGCACAGTGCAGCATACTACGTACATTGTTCGTACGACGAAACTTGATCAGAGGTCCACGGTAGATGCGATGCCGATTGTATAGATTGGTTTGTCCGACGGCTTAAGGACTTATCGATTCAAGTAGAGTGAGACATCAAAAACATAATTACGATGAAGTCTCTTACCCAAGTGCAACGCGATCGTCACATGCGCGCAGAGAATTGTTATATTTGCGAAAAGCCGTTTACCCCCGAGGAGAAAAAGTGTTACGATCACTGTCACTTCACGGGTAAATATCGTGGTCCCGCTCATAATCGGTGTAATTTAAATTTCAAAGTCTCCGCAACGATTCTCATAGTTTTTCACAATTCAACCGGTTACGATTCTCACTTTTTGATAAAATCTCTCGCTTCAACTTTCGAAGGCGAGACTGATCTGCTACCTATGAATAAGGTGAAATATATATCCATCACGAAGCGGATCGAAGGGTCGATGATGAGCTTGAGATTTATCGATTTCTTTCGTTTCATGGTGAGCAGCATCGATAAACTCTCCTCATATTTGGCCGATGCCGATAAACATATAACACGCAAATTTTATAATAACCCGACTCAGTTCAGTTTGATGACCCGCAAAGGTGTTTTTCCCTATGAATACGTCGATTGTTGGGGGAAACTCAATGAACCGCGATTACCTGCAAAGAAGCATTTCTACTCGCACCTCTGTGATGCAAAATACTACAATGATCCGCAAAGCCGTTTTTCCCTATGAATACGTCGATTGTTGGGAGAAGCTCCATGAAACTCAGCTACCTGCAAAGAAGCATTGCGACTCTCAACTCACCAATTCGAATATTTCAGACACTGATTACGAGCACGCAAAAACTGTTTGGGATGAATTCAATTTAGAGACATTGGGTGCGTATTCGGATTTATACTTGAAAACGGATGTTCTTTTGCTCAAAGATATTTTCGAAAATTTCCGCGCCAGCTGCTTCGAAACATATGATTTAGATTCGCTGCACTACTACACAGCGCCGGGACTTGCTTTTGACGCGATGCTCAAGTACACGGAAGTAAATTTAAAATTTTTAGACGACACGGAAATGATATTATTCGTTGAAAGAGCCATTCGAGGCGGCGTAGCGCAGTGCTCTAATTGACACGCTCGGGCCAATAACAGGTTCATGGAGGAAGATTTTGATCCAAAAAAACGGAGTCATACCTCATGTATTTTGATGTGAATGATCTGTACGGTGCAGCTATGAGCGTGCATTTCCAATCGACTCGTTCGAGTGGGAGTATGAGTATGTTGATATGATAAACCATCCGGACGATTCACCGCTTGGTTACATTCTGGAGGTGGATTTAGAATATCTTATAGAGCTTCACGAGTATCATAAAGATTTACCTTTTTGTCCCGAGGATTTCACTCCTCCGGGTAGTGAAATAGCCAAACTCGCGACCACCCTTCACCCCAAGACAAAGTATGTATTGCACTATAGAAATTAGAAACAGTGTTCGAGTTTAGAATTGAAATTAACGAAAGTGCATAGAATTTTGAAGTTTGCACAATCTCCATAGATCGAGCCGTACATCATTCTCAACACCGACATGCGCAAGCAGTCTAGGAACGAATTTAAGAAAAAATTTCATAAACTCATGAATAACGCGGAGTTTGGCAAGACTATGAAGAATGTACGAAATCGCAAAAATGTCAAATTGGTCACAAAATGGGAGGGAAGAGGTGGTGCGAGAACGCTCATTGCCAGACCAAACTTTCGTAGCTGTACCATATTTGACGAGGATATAGTTATTATACGTAGAATTGGATCGTGTCAAAGTTCGCTTCGATAAACCTATTTACGTAGGTGCATCAATTCTAGATCTATCAAAAATCATTCTCTACGATTTCCACTATAATTATATTGAAATCTACTTTTCGAACAATCAAGCTAAATTGAAGTACAATGACACAGACAGCCTTGGTTATCAATTCAACGTATCGAACATCTACGGTATCATCAAACGTGATGTGGATGCGATGTTTGATACTTCTGACTATTAGCCCGACAATGTGTATGGTATTGCTCTTAAAAATAAGAAACGACAGGGGTTAATGAAGGATGAAAAGAAGGGTGAAATTAAAACCGAGTTTGTGGGTCTGCGAGTAAAGCTGTATAAATATAAATATGGCAATGGTGTAAAAGTGAGTAAGCGTGCCAGGGGTGTAAAGAATTCAACGATAAATAGCATCACGTTTGATGATTATAAGAACTGTCTGCAGGCTTCCCAAGAGTTGACCCTTCCCCAGTGTTTCATACGCAGTCAAAACACGAAGTAAGCACGATCATACGAAAAAGATTAGCTCTGAGTTGGCAAGATGACATGCAGCGGTTGATACTTGGACAGACCGACACTGTACCTTGGGGGTTTACAGCAACCCCCCAATAGTTATAGGATAGAACTATGGACGTAGAACTGTTCTGAATGTCTGCGTTTGACGCCTCGATAGATCCACAATGAGGTGATAGCGTTTCACCATCAATACGATGTTGAATGAATCTAAAGTTTTAAAAAGTAAATTCATATACTCGACAATTATTTATTTATTATTACTATCATTTTTATTGTCATTTTTATTATTATTTTTATTTTTATTAATGTCATTATAGTCATTATTGTCATTATTGTCATTATTGTTGTTATTGATGTTATTGTTGTTATTGCTGTTATGGTTGTTATCGTTGTTATGGTTGTAATTGTTGTTATGGTTGTTATCGTTGTTATAATTGCTCTAGTTGTCATTGTTAATATTGTCAATACCGTTATCATCATCATTACCACCACCACCGCCACCGCCACCGCCACCGCCACCGCCATCGCCATCGCCATCGCCATCGCCATCGCCATCGCCATCGCCATCGCCATCTTTGTTCTTAATTTTTTTTTTTTTTTTTTTTTTCTTCGAGGAGTTGCGGAATCCAAGTTACGGATTCGCGCCAGTCATACGGGCTAGCGCGGATGTGGGACTACAGGGTGGCTTACCCACTAAACCGCCACCTCCTGTGCAACGCTCCCAGCCAGGGACTATGGTAATATTACTTCTAGCTGGGAGCTCTGTCGGTGTGTTTTGTCAGTCTGTTCGTCCGTCCGTCCCGTGCAGGCAGTCCGTCAGTTACGTTACGTCAGGCAGCCGTCCGCGTTATTACGTCGTAGAATTGTCTCTGTGCTGTGGAGCATCACCCCGACAATGTTGTCGGGAGTGATGCCTCCCACGACCGTCTCCAGTCTCTGTCGCAGTTCTGTCCAGCGGTCACATTCGAAGAACGTGTGTTCCGCGTCGTCTCGTTCGTGTCCGCAGTACGTGCACTTGGGCGTCCGTACTCGGTTCAGGTTGTGTAGGTAGCGTCTGAAGTAGCCGTGGCCCGTCAGAAGCTGGGTGACGTAAAAATTCACATCCCTAAACCCCCTCTGGATCCACGGTCTCAGGTCCTTAATGAATCGCCTCGTCCAGTTTCCCGTTGTTTCTTCCGTCCACCGTTCCTGCCACGTCTGTATCGTCGCGTCTCTTTCCGCCGTTGCCGCGTCCCGTCGGGTCACGTCCGCGTCTCTTCCGTAGACCCTCTTGCGCTCGAACGCGAGAAGGTCTATGGGAATCACGCCTGCCACCACCAGAACGGCCTGTGCTGAGACCGTCCGATAGGAACAAGCGATCCTCAACGCGCTTCGTCTCTGTACCGTCGTCATTGCGTGACAGTATTTCTTAGTCTTCAGGGAGTCTGCCCAGATCTCCGCACCGTAGAAGAGGATCGAGTTCACCGTCGACATCAGAAGTCTCCGTTTCCCTGGTCTCGGTCCGTTCGTGTTTGCCATCAGGCGGCTTAGGGATGCTATCCTTTCAGCCGCCTTCTGAGCCGTTCGTCGTATGTGAGGCCAGAAGGTCATCTCGATCTCGTCCGTCCCGACCGTCATGCGTGATGTTGTCGGTATCCGTCTCCTGGTGAGAAGCACCAGTTCTGTCTTTTCCGTCGCGAGTTGCAGTCCGTGGTCAGTCATCCACCGTCCGACTCGTCTCATTGCCTGGTTCAGTGCGTATTGTGCCAGATCTGGAGTTCGTTCGACTATCACTGCCGCCACGTCGTCAGCGTAAGCGACCAGGCAAACGCCGAGTGGGAGCTCCAGTCTGAGCAGGCTGTCATATATCCCGTTCCAAAAGTCGGGTCCTAGTATGGAACCTTGAGCGACCCCCGCGGTAATCTGTCGCGTCACTTGGCCTTCGGTCGTTTCGTACGTCAGTCGTCTGTTCCGAAGGTAGTCTTCAACAACTCGGAGCAAGTAAGGCGGGACACCGAAGTCGCCTCTCAGCGACCCTAGGATATCCACTCACCTGGCCGAATTGAAGGCGTTCTTAACGTCAAGTGTCACCAGCAGCGCGACGGGTCGCACAGCGTGGCAATGTCTATCTGTCGACCGGAAGGAGTCAACTACCTCTTGGATCGCTCCAATCGTTGATCGACCCCTCCGGAAGCCGAACTGCTGGTCAGAGAGGCCTCCGCCGTCCTGTATCGCGTCCGTAAGTCGTGGTCGCAGAAGCTGTTCGTACAGTTTCCCTGTCGTGTCCAGTGAGCTCAGCGGCTGGTAGGCCGACGGCGTGCTGGGGTCACCCTTACCCTTTGGGATAAGGACCAGCCTCGCCACCTTCCACCTGTCGCTGAATGTCCCTGTCGTAAGGCACGTGTTGTAGAGGTCGAGGAGTATCTCCGGCCTCAGGCTCGCCATCAGCCGAAGAACCTCCGCCGGTACCCCGTCCGGTCCTGGGGCCTTACCCCTCTTCATCGCTTTGGTCGCTTCGACGAGCTCCTCGGCGGTGAAGACGGGGGGCGCCGCCGTCTCGTCGTCGTCTGTCGCGTCCGTACGCGTCGGGTGCGTCGGGAACAGTCCGTCGACGATCCGTCGTGCGGTTTCAGCATCTTTGAGTTCTGGCAGGATCCGGGCCCCCAGCCTACCGGTCACAATCTTGTAACCGGCACCCCAGGGGTCGCGGTCCAACTCCTCGCAGAGCTTCTTCCAGCATCGCGTCTTGCTGTCTCTGATGGCGTACGTCAGTCGTTTCCGTTCAGTCTTGTACTCGGCCTGAAGGGTTTCCCTTTCGGATCTCCCTCCAGCCCTCGTAACCCGTCGTCGTTTTGCCAGGCAACTCTTCCGCAGCTCGGCTATCTCGTCCGTCCACCAGTATTGTGGTGGTCTGTTACGTCCGTACCGTCGTTTTGGCATTGTGCTGTCGCACAGCCGCGTCGTCAGTTTGGCCGTCTCGTCCGCTATTCTTTCCGCCCTTTGCCGGCCAGTCAGCTCTGGAGGGACGTCGGTAGTTGGGGCCGGCGCTGCCGCCAGCTTCGCCGAGAACTTCAGTACGTCGAGTTTGTCTACGTTTCACCGCGGGGGGTGCCGGGTCCTCGTCCGTGTCGTCCTTGTCTCTCCTGCTACTTCGAAGGCGATGTGCTGATGATCGCTGGCCGTGTAGCCCTCGAGCACCCGCCACCGCCCTATCCGTGGCAGAGTTCTGTCCGTCGTCATCGTTACGTCCGGGATGGAGTCTCCAAATCCTGGCCGTCTGTACGTTGGTACGTCTCCCGTGTTCGCCACTACTAGGTCCAGCCTTGCGGCCATCTCCAGCAGCAGCCGTCCGCGTCTGTTCGTTGCCGTCATGCCCCACTCGACCGCCCTCGCGTTGAGGTCCCTCGCGACCACGAGGTCCCCGGGCAGGTCCCTGAGTCCGTCCTCGAGGAGCGCAACCTTCGCCCGGAACTCCGCTGCAGCGCAGTTTGGGGTCAGGTAGACGCTGACGTAAGTGACAGCGCCCACCCTAGCCCAGACGTAGTCGTCCCCGACGTCACGAGCGGTTATCCGGGCTCGAGCAGCGCCCCTCACCCAGATAGCCGCTGTCTTGGTCTCGTTCGTAATCCAATCCTGTGTTTGTCGCACCCTGTACGGCTCGCACAGGATCAGAATGTCGGCGTCGTGTTCGTCTGCTATCTGTGGTAGTAGCATGTCTGCTGTCCTACTACGGTTCAGGTTGCCCTGAACTATCCTGTCCGTCTTCCGGCCTGCTTCTTGCACTCCTTCAGCACAACCCGGTACACCGCGCACCTCCCGGAGCCCGCGAGATGCGCCGCATCGCCGTGTCCCGCCTCGGCGCACAGTGGGCAGGCCGGTCTGTTCTTACAGTCCGTGGCGTAATGTCCTGTCTCGCCACATTTCCTGCAGCACTTCGTCCGGTCTGTATTTTTACATTTTGCCTTAGTGTGCCCGTATCCCAGGCACTTGTACCATTTCGTCACCGTCAGTCGTGGTCGGACGCGGCAAGCTACCCATCCAATCCCGATCCGTCCCCGGCCGAGCAGCGCTCTGGCTTCCTGCGACTTCAGGTCGCATACGGCCATAAACTGCTCCGCCCGGTTCGGGCCGAAGATGTGGACCTCAAAGTCCGCGTCTCGTCCCGTCTCTCGTCGCAGTGCCTGTATCACGTCGTGTCTGGTCGTGACACAGTCAAGATTCATGATCTACAGTTGAACCCTGGAGGTCCCGGTCCTGACGTTGCCTGCGTCGGAAGTCGTCTCGTCCGTTTGCGTCTGTCTTCATCTTCAGAAGACACAGACCATTCTTCGTCTTCCTGAGAGTCGTCACTTCAACATGACTCTTCGCAGGGTCGACCGTGGTCCGTATCTTCCTGACGATGTCGGAGTACGTCGTGTCGTTCCCGGGTTTGACGAGCACCGCCGTCCCCCAATGTTTGGGAGCCGCTCTGCGCCCCTCAGCCCCGGCTGTCGTGTCTGTCGTCGCGTTCGTCCCGTCCGTCCGCGTCTTCCGTTTCTTCTTTTTCTTTCTTGTCCTTGTCACTGTCTGCCAGTCAGCGACCGGTTCCGCAACCGTTGCCCTCTTCTGAGAGGATTCCGGAGTGATTCCAGTCGCCTCCCGTTTCCGTTTCGTCCGCGGAGTGTTTTGTGTCCGTTGGTCAGTCTCAACGTCCGTCTCCGTCGTCTCGTTGTCCGTCTTGTGGTCCTCCGGGGCTTCTTTAGCGCGCCTGTTAAGCGCAACGTCGGCACCCTCGAGAATAGTCTCGATGCCCAGTTTGACGGACATACTCATGTTTTTTTGGATGGCCGCTGCCTCGGCCATCCTTGTCGCCGTACTGTGAATCAGTAACAATACGTCCGTCAGGTCCATATCGTCCGTGATTCGTGTCTTTGTGCCGATCGTGGATACAGCGGAAGCGCAACTTGCTCCGCTGCCCGTGCTCGACACGCTGTCCGTCCTATCTCGTCGTTGAAGTTCCGGTGTCGTCCTGTCCGCTGTTCGAGTTTTCGTGTCTGCTGTCTTTGTTGCCGTCTTCGTCACCTGGTCTTTGCACAATTTGCGGCCCTCAGAATCCATGCCGCTGCCATGAGCCACCGGGGCTTTCACCCGATCGGAACTCAGGGTGGATTTCCCCTGTGCTGGGACTACCACCTGAGGTATATCGTTGTTATTCTTGTGCATCTCCAATAATTATTATTATTATTAGTATTATTATTATCATTATTATATCGACTAATTATTCATATTTATTCGTTTACCACGACAAAAGTTTTCGGCAAATGAGACAAAGTTTCCAGAAAATGAAAAAAAGTTTTCAGAAAACTTTTTTCCCATTTGATTTACATATTACGGGGTAAAATGCGTAGGCTCGGATGAGCGTTAATCAGAGCTCACTCCACGCCCAGTCAAGGTGTTATTTGGCTATTATAGGGTCCATCCACGTCGACTATGCACTCGCGTGCTAGTACTCCCATTGCAAGAAGTAAATGGAATAGAAAGGGATCGGTTTTGAGGGAAGGTGAACGATTTGAAGTATATGATTGTTTATTATTATCAAGTAGTTAACGCGAAGGAGTCAGTCGAGGGAAAAAGGTGTGGTTTTGGTTTGAAGGGATAGGTGTCTTGCTTGAGCGCTAGTGTCACGTGCGGAGCGGTCTCGCACGCGACGACTTGACCCTCTAGGTAACCGTAGAGGTTTATATTTAATTTTTCCGTGGGTAAGTTGGCGATCGCCCTCTACAGGACGATCCTTGTGAAATGGATTGGAGGATTTCAATATTATTGTACAAGAATGTTTTATGGAAGGCAAGCTTTTAATGATAACAATGCAAAATGATATGGCAATCGAGAGAAAATGCGAGACGAGGAAGCTTACAATGGTTTTTCTCATCTTAATGTACACCTACTCTCCCTTTGGTGGTTTCTGATGTCTCACTCACTCTTAATTATCACTATTCTTATTACTACACAACTTGATTAGATTCGTGGCGCACCTTTGAGCACTTATTGTCTAACTTCGAAAGGCTGACGTCGCGACGCGAGACGCTTTGATCACCGCGTGTAGACTTAGAGGAATTCTCCCTCTAATTGTCGGAGACCTAAGACTGATAACTCTATACTAGACAGCTTTGAAGGATCCTGTCTCTAACGGGACTAACTTCGCTCGCTCGTCCGACAGCCCTTGGAGCGTCGGACAGCGAGCAAGGTTTTTGCTGATTTCACGATTTAGAACAAAGGTTCGCCTCGCGACGATCATTTCTGAAGCGCGTGATCCCGCGCTCGCTTCATCCCGGTGTTGGTTACACCCGAGATCTGGCGGGTGTGGAGACGCTGACGTTGCTGACGGTCAACTACGCCGTTGCGCTTTGGTCGTGCCACGAACTGTTTCGTGAAATGAATAATTATGAATTCACTAATGAATTTAAAGCTGTGCTTTCTTGTCTCTAAAGCGATATTAATAGTTATTGACATAGTTATAATGATATATTCGGGTATGAATATGCGGCGTTCGTGATACTAGGATGGATCTGCCGAGTTTAGCGGGATATAGAAGGCAAGCTAGCCACAGGTTAGAGAAGAATCTGCTAATTTATGAGTTTTGAAGGAAGTGGAATGCCATGAAACGTACTGACTCACTTACAGAATATTACAGAGAAAAGTCTTGAGATCTAGCGCCTAGATGTTAGTGCGCGCTTGCGTGGGTTAGTATACATTTGAATGAAAAAAAAATTTCTAAATGACATCTTATCGTACTGACTCACTTACAAAATATTACAAAAAAAAAGTCTTAAAATCTAGCGCCTAGATATTAGTGCGCGTTTAAGTGGGTTTGTACACATTTGAATACAAATTTTTTTCTAAATGACATCTTCAGTATGTGGTGGTGTATATGATAGATACTATGGATATTATAAACGGAACTTGTGCAACATGCTGACGATTATATTATGGCTGCAGATTATTACGGGCAGAATGAGACAATGAGAGAATATGATTGCCAATAGCGGAGGGCTTAGCGCCAGACTTTGAGTGGTTCGGAGCTATCGTTAAGGCTTCGCTCGAGGAGCAATTAACGCGGCTTAAATATGCCTAGTTCCGTCATTTCAATCTCCGATTGGATCCGGAACAGCGACGAAGAGCGAGGAATCAGGTCATCGGGAAATGTTATTATTTCTAGGTGCGGGTGAGGGATACGTTCAAGGCTGGAAACAATTTGTTCTGGTGATAGAATGTTAGGGTAGATGATATCTTTTTGAGAGAATAGCATAGCGTCTACTAAGCTCGACAGGTCAAGTTCGTATTCGTTCAAGTGTCGGTCCAGGTCAATTAGTCGGTTAAGTGTGCCAATTTCGATTTATTGAGATGGAAGGTTTTAGTTTTTCGGGGGGAAATCCAAATTTCGGCGTTGATATTGTCAGCCATACGTTTAATCGTATACACTCCTTTATAGTGGTCGTCGAATTTGTATCGGGTTTCATTTAGTAGATAGACCTTTTGACCTGCTTTGAAATTTTGGCTTTTGAATTACGGTCCTAATACGACTTGGAACTATGCTTTGACTGTTGAAGGTTGGACGCGGCGTGTTTTTGTATGCTGGGTAGATTATCGATTAAATCTAGAAGGAAGGACTCGTGGGAACGGGTATACGCGCTGGCAGGGTTCGCATCTGTTGGGAGTCTGACTTGAGAGCCAAAAATTGGCTGATGGGGGGTGAAGTTAGTACCTTTTTGTCCCGCGGTGTTATAACGAAAAATTGCAAAGCGGATGTAATCGTCCCAGTCTTTACCAGCATCCGTGTAGTGTTTCATGTGCTCGGTGAGAACAAAGTGACTGCGTTGCAGCGATCCGTTAGACTGTGGGCGGTAAGCTGTGGTTCGTATTCGCTTGATTTTGAAAAGTTTACAAAGTTGTTTGATGACTGTGCACATAAAATTCTGTCCTTGGTCTATAAATATTGCTCGCGGAGCACCGTAACGTGTGATGTATTCTTTTGCGAACGCTGCACCTATAGTTTTGGCGGTGGCATCAGGTTAAAGGATGGCGTCCAGGAATTTTGTCAAATTGCATTGTATCGTCAAGAGATATTTGTTGTTCGATTTAGTGAGGGGTGGAGGTCCAACGATATCTAATGCAACTTTGTCGAATGCATCGGCAGGCGTGTCCGTTATCATCATTCGCAATTTGGTTTTTACTCTGACCAATTTTTTCCTTTGGCCACTCTCGCAAGTTCTTATGGAATCTTGGATTTGTTCTTTCATACAGGGCCAAAAATACTTTTGTCTAATGCGATTATGTATTGGAGTGACACCTCGATGACCGCCGACTGACGATTCGTGGCATTCTCTGATTATTTCTTTTCGTAAACATTCGTCTTGTTTGGACAAAGCACGATTTGAATTTCTAAGTCTACGCAAATATAGGATAAAAGTTTTCGGATAACGCGAGGATCGAGAGCGTCTAAACTATCATCGGTTATCGGGAGGGCAAGAGACTTAAGAGTTGTTTAGGCTAAAGCCGTTTTCAGTTTGGACAATAGCTTGAAGATATCGTATAGGTTGCTTTCATCTGAGCCTTTTGTTTTCAATACTAGGGTGAAAATACGTCGACTATTGTGCTTAGATTCAATGATATGGAATATTCGCGGACGAGGCCTCATTACCATTTTCCGATCAACGATATTCTCGTCGGCAAGTTGGGCCGGTATACCCTTGATACAAGCGTGGTCTGTCGATATGAAGTCCGCATAGTTGGTTCCGAACATCAAGAGTCCATCATTGGTATCGTTGACATTGTCTCATACTGGTATGTCGTCCAAGTTGTCAATGAAGTATGCGAAACCGTAAGGGTCATCAATTTGATCATCGTTAGTGTTGAGAGCACTGTCGTGGTTATGGTCCGTAATTTTAATATGGGAGTCGGATTGTTGAGTGCACGTATAGTATTCAGTGTCTGTGAGCAAGTCGGAACTGTCGTCGTTATTAGAGGTGGGCGAGAGAGGCGAGGGTGGAGGGGAACAAGAGTGTAAGAAAGGGTTCGTCGGCCTGGAAGTAGCGGGGGGGTATCTCATAGCGTGACGCGGAGGCCCGACAGGGGGGGGGCATGATGACGTCAGTGGATGGGGGCGGAGATGGAATCGGACGAGGTGCCGCAGGTTTAGTCGGACGTTCCGATTTCTTTCGCAGATGGCGGCGGGTGGCGGGAAGTTTCCCAGATGTGGACGGGACAGGGTCAGGGGGTTTAGTATAAACGGGTGGGGGTGTAATGCAGGGGCGTGCGGTTGCAGGAAGCGGAGGGTCAAGGCGACAAACGTTGATATTCATTTTCGAATTTTTAAAATCATAATGGTTCGTTTTTCGTACCTTGTTCCATTCTAATTCGTCGAGTCCGCAAACTATCAATTGTATCGAGACAGATGTTACGCCATCTACTTGCAAGGTTTTCCCACAGTTAACCAAGGTGGCAAAAAAAAACCTGTGCCAAAGGTTTGCCACTGTATTGAGGCTGTGGAACTAGGTTATAAATTTTTCGGTTACCATGGACTACAGAAATAACGTCAGTCACAGTCGGGTCGAATTCTCTAAGTTGTTCGCGGTTTATGAATTCACGTTCTGACAGTTCTGAACAGATTCCTTTTGACATTTGGCAGTCAGCCAATATGCAGTAAGCCAAGTTCCACTTTTGCTGTAATAGATCAGCTTTTATTTCTTTGATACGTCTATCACGCATAAGAGGAAAAAGTTTCGCATTCAATGAGAAAATCGTTATAAGAAGGGCCCGATAAATCGGTGGTTGGACCAAAGTCGTCAGTTCCTGATTCAGTTTCTGAGGTCTGTAAGTCATCCGAGTTAAGGAAAGAATCTGAAAAATAGCTCAGGTATGGTCTTTCATGAGGCCCAGGATTTGTTAAAGAATTTGTTTCGCGGTGGCGTTGAGGTTGGCGATGTACTGGGATCGGAGCCGGGGCAAAGAGGGGGGATTTTAGGAGCAACGGGGTTTCTTCATCGTTGAACTCATCGTCGGAGAGATCATAGGAATCCAAGGGATCAGAGTAGTATATCATCTGACAGGTTTGTGAGATTTTAGGGTGTTTCAGCTGAACTGGGTTCGTGGACTTGTCTGTGGTCTGTCGAGGGCGTCTGGGGTACTGATAAGTCTCGTTAGTGCATTTTTGCTTTATCTTTCGCCTGAGGCTTCAATCGTTGGACGGGGACGTTTCGCATCTATAGGAAGAATTTGAGCCGTGTCGGGCGGTGCGTTCCTGGATAGAGCATCAGCGTTGGTATTAGATTTTCTGGACTTGTATTTCGTATCGAAGTTGTACACTGCCAGTTCTAAGCTCCACCGTAATAAACGGGAGTTAGGCTTCTTGACGCTTTTTACCCATTTCAGTGGCTCGTGGTCTGTTATTAAAGTGAACTACTAACCATAGACGTAGGGGCGAAAGTGATTCATACTCCGGTAGACGGCTGAAAATTCTTTATCAGGTACCGAGTAGTTTAATCCAGCGGGCTTGAGGGCTCGGGATGCATATGCTACCGGTAGGTCGTCACCGTCTTCATCTTGACTAAGAACTGCACCTATCGTGAATTTTGACGCGTCTGTAGTGAGCGCAAATGGTTTACTGAAGTCCGGGTGTTGTAGAATTGGTTCTTTGCATAAACAATCGCGTCAGGTTTCGAGGGCAAACTGGTGTTTGGACGTCCAAATGAAAGGGGTATCCTTCTTCGTTAAACTGTTAAGGCATTTAGCAATATTTCCGAAATTTGGAACAAATCTTCGGTAGTCACCTAAAAGACCAAGGAACTGTCTAACATTTTTGGGACTTTTGGAGACAGAATACTCTTTTACAGCTATTAATCTGTCAGAGTCGGGTCTTACTCTTGACTCAATTATGAGGTGTCCGAGGTAAAGGACTTCCTTGCGCAGGAATTCGCACTTTTCTGGCTGTAGAGTTAAGCCAGCACCGCTTAGTCGGTTCATTAATTTCTGAAATTTAATTTCATGTTCTTGCAAGCTTCGAGCGTGAATAACTGTGTCGTCTGAATATACAAACATCTCGTTGCCTTGTAGGCCTAGGAGGACTTGGTCCATGAGGCTTTGAAACGTGGCGGGGGCATTATACTCGTATAGTCCGAAGGGCATACGAGAGAATTCATAATGGCCTCTAGGTGTCGAAAATGCAGTTTTCGTGCTTGGATCAGGATGCATGGTGATTTGGTGGAACCCGGAAGCAAGGTCGAATGTGGAAAAGTATTTAGCCGAGCCAAGCTGGTCAAGGACTTCCGTAATATCGGGCATGGGGTATGCGTCACCGACTGTTTTTTCGTTAAGTTTTCTGTAGTCGATTACCATACGCCATCGTTTATTGCCGTCACTATCCGGTTTCTTTGGAACGAACCACACCGGGGAATTATACGGAGATGAGGAATGTTTAATAAGATTTTGCTTGAGTAGTTTATCGAATTGGGATTCGGTTTCGTCTTTGTGAATCTTGGGAAAACGGTATTGTTTGGTATGAATAGGCGTATTGTCCGTCGTGGGGATAGTGTGATGAGATAAATTGGTATGGCCTAATTTATCACCTGGGAGATAAAAGAGATGGTTAAATTCTGTTACGAGGTTGAATATAGATTGTTTTTCGGTGTCATTTAAATGATCAAGATGTAAGCTGCTCTCTAGGACGTCCAATCTTTCTGACCTACTGTCAGTCAAAAGCACTGTTGCGGCACCGGGACAGGGTGTACTGTCGTCAGCGATAGGAGGATCGGATTGCAGTTGCGCGAGATCAGTGGATTGGATGGGGCAGGGGGGGGGGGGGAGGGGGGAGATTATCAGTCGGTCGTGATGTACGCTTTGCGGTGGAAAGGATCGATGAATCACTGAGGAGAGGGCTTGGGTGCGAAACGAGGGTTTTGGCGCGGGCATCGCTGTGGTGGTTACTCGGTGCAGTGAGCGTAGCGTTGGGCATGACTGTACTCAGTGGTTCGTCGAAGTCGTCTAGAGTTACCGTTGGGAGTCTTATCTCTACGGCAAATTCGTTACAATTGAAGGCGTACGAGTAAGCGATGCCGTTCTGGTTTTCAACTAACGCTTCACCACAAAAAACATTGTTACCTGAATCGATGCGTTTAAGGTAGCCTACTTCAGTGACTGGGTTCGCAACTATTAGTGGGATGGCTTTCACGGTACGGGCCTGTATTTTAATTACCCGGGTTTTTTTCGGCCGCGGACGAGGGTGCATCGAATTCATCAAAGTGGATTGGCAATGAGGATCCAAGAATCACCTATTATGAGTTGAAGGAACTAGTTGCTTTCTCTTTTCGTAAGGGCTGGCCTAAGATACCGTCGTGCGGAATCGGAAATGAGTCAGCGACCAAGTGAAAGGCATGGGATTTATTATTACAACGTATTTCAGTTTTTGCGATAGTTTGCGTCTTCTTGTCTGTTATACCAGTCAGCGTCAAACGTTCGTCGGTTGTTCGTCGTACGAGGGGCTTAACGGAACTTTCTTCGACAAGGTTGACGTCTGCACCGGTGTTAATAATTAATGTAGGAGGTCATGATTTGAGGATCGGAACGCTAGTTGTTTGCATTACTCGCGGGCGCGTTTTCCCCGCGAGCGATGTTTCCGTTTAAATATTCATATGGTCCTGCATTTCCTTGGTTATTACACGGCGAGGATCTACATCGGTCTACTGTGAGGCCTCTGCGATTACAATTGTCGCAGTGTAGTTTTTGATTTCTGTTGCATTCATTGTGGAAGTGGCCCATTCTGCGACATTTGGTACAATATCTTATACTTTGCAGACGGTGACATTTTGTGATGGAGTGACCCTGGTGGTTACAAAATTGACAACGGCTGGGAAGCGCATTAACGTGGTCAGCAGAACTGGTGTTCGGATCGAGCGCTTGTGTGTAAGGTCTGGGCTCGGTACGAGGCGCTGGTTGATAAGTGTAACCAGGTGTGGCCAATGACATCAGGGGGGCGGGGATAAAGGAGGCCGCGGCGGGCACCTGAGACGGAGCAGCAGTATGAGAGTGTAACGGTAGACACATGGGTGTAGAGGGGGTAGAATACTGTTCAGAGAACTGCATCTGACGGTTGTTGATTAGCTCGGCTTCTTCGCCTTCGGCGATGGTGACGGCAGTTTCGAAGGCCGGTAATGGTCTGATAGTAGCGATTCTCCACTGCAATTGTGGCCGAAGCCCTCTGATAAACGATCGAGAGGTTTCCTTCAGATCATTTAATGGAAGCGTTGCTTAGTTTGGTGGGTGCTGGGCTATGATCGCTGTGCTTATTCCTTTTGATATTGCTCTTACCCTGCACGAGTAATCTACGATGCGCTCATATGGTTTTGTGTAATTCTATCTAATTGAGCAGGTAACTGGCGTATAGGGATATCCGGGCGGTATGTTCGGCTAAACGGTGATATGTTCAAATGCGACGGGCGGCTCAACTTGGCTGTCGCACTGAATTTCCACTCGCTACATAGTTATTTGACGTCGTACCTAACGATGAATTTTAATAGTTCCAAAATATGACGGAGTCATTGGAATTGTGGACTCTTTGCAGAGCCTTTGTTTGTGGTGAGTTGAATAGATTCAGGATGCCGGTCACAGTACTTTGTGGGCCAGAGTTCGTTCGTCACACGGCTATCACTGATTGGTACAACGTTTAAAATTTTTAGCACTGAACACTTCCGTAGAAATCATGCAGCACTGCACTGTGGGGTAGCTTGACGGGCAAAACTGCTGCTACCCAAATTTTACGGGGTAGAACGCGTAGGCTCCGATGAGCGGTAATCGAAGCTCACTCCACGCCCAGCCAAGGTGTTATTCGGCTATTATAGGGTCCGTTCACGTCGACTATGCACTCGCGTGCTACAACTCCCAATGCAGGAAGTGAATGGAATAGGGAGGGATCGGTTTTAAGGGAAGGTTAACGATTTGAAGTATATGGATGTTTATCATTATCAAGTAGTTAACGCAAAGGAGTCGGTCGAGGGAAAAAGGTGTGGTTTTGGTTTAGAGAGATCTGTGTTTTGCTTGAGCGCTACAAAGAGTTGATCCATTTATGTTATTATTATTTGAGCGTGGAGGTGGTCCTTGCTACGAGGGCCCAGCGCCACCGACGATGAGGTCGCCTGCAGCCCATCACTACCGCAGTCGAGGAGGAGCGCGATGTACGCCCTTTCAAGGTCGTCGCAGGAGCTGTCCTTGATCGGGTAGAAATTACCTCCGGACTTAGAGTCCGGCAAGATAATATCAATTGAACAAAAAATAAAAACTGAATCAATTCACAACAATCGGCTCCACACTCGTAGACCGTGTACTCTTCCATTTCATCAACGATTGAACAGTCCAATGAGCACTGGAAAGCAGTTTCAGCTCTAATCACCAACATAATTTATGGCTACGGTGGGTGTAACTATTTCTCACCCCTACACTGTACAATCTAATGTAAAAATATAACTGAAAGCAATACTTTTACAAATTACTGCGTTTTGAAAAACATATTGTGGGCCTTGGCGGTAACCAGAAATAGCATAGCATAATCTATACTATTCTATATACGTACGTGGCCCCCATATCTCAACAACCAACCCAGCTCTGTAGCCAGATTCCGTAACTCGCTATCGATAATTATTGCTATCGTTAACCAATGCTATCGACGTTTTTCGTTTGAAGTGATTCTCTACAGCCGTGATCTCGATATTTGTCGGACGGCCGCGTCACTAACTATCGACGAATGTTGCTTAGCTTAACGAGGGCTGAAGAACGCTCGTTCAGGCTTTAACGTTGTGTTTTATAGTACTACATACATAAGCTACGCGCAATAGGCGCTCTTAGTTAAAGAAAAAGAGTAAGAGGCCATTAAACGGAGTTACAAGAACTTTCTGTGTCATTGTGAATTAATTTATTTGGTTATTATTACTGAAGTATATTGGCTATAGTTGAGGTAAGTGCCAAGTTTTATGTATTATATATGTTTTCATCATTCAAATCAAATGATTGATGCAATGAAATCTGATAACTGATAGGTCATGTTTGTTTATAAAGCATTCCGATGTTTACGCGTCATCCGTGTAAACTTATTATGAGGTGTAATACAAGTTGTTTTAAATTTTCAATTCATTTAAATTTTTACAGGATGGCAGAGGGTTATCTTGCAATAGATATATCAAACTTAGATTATAGAGTTAGGCGTTTAGAACGAACATTAGAACGCAAGTTGATGCGAAGAGAGCAAGACCCATTTGATTTAACGAATGAAGAGTTTATTGAATTATACCGCATAAACCTACAACTTGCAGCAGACCTGATTGACACTTTACAGCCTAGTTTACAACGTGTGAGGGACAGTGGACTCTCAGTCCAAACACAGGTATTATGTTCGCATGCCAATTACCAATTTGCATTTTATTGTGAACTATATTTAGTATTTTCATATGTCAGGTATTAACAGCTGTGAGATATTATGCCATCGGTTGTTATCAACGTCCAGTAGGAGACCAGTGGGGTATCTCATTAAGTCAGTCATCAGTGAGCCGGTGCATTCATGATGTCAAAAATGCTATCAATGAACGATTACTAAGGCCATGGGTACAATTTCCAATGACTCCGGAAGACCGGCAACGAGCAGCATCACAATTTGTCACCGCACGTCAACCATTTCAAGGAGCTATTGGAGCAATTGATTGCACTCATGTCGCATTGCTTGGGCCTAGAGAACATGAGGAGGCATATGTTAATCACCATGGATATCACTCACTCAATGTGCAAGCGGTACGATTTTTAACCGTTATCACGTAGATACGTAGCAAATACGAGTGTAATAGAACACATAACTGTGGATAATGAAAACGTTTTTCATGCAGATATGTGATCCTAACTTGAAGTTATTAAACATCAATGCACGTTATCCTGGGGCAAGAAATGATTCATACATATGGAGTACATCCCCTGTACGACGCATAATGGAGCATAAATATAATCGAGGTGAAAGAACGTTTCTTATTGGTAAGTTGTAACTTGATACTTGTAACATTTATGAATAGTAGTTTTCAACATAGTGATTCATTGATGAATAAATTACTCATAATGTTGAATATTTCATCAGGTGACCAGGGTTACCCCTTGGAACCATGGCTGATGACTCCATTACCTAATGAACGAGAAGGAACTCCACGTTTCAATTATAATCAATCATTGTGTAGTGCAAGAAACTGTGTTGAACGACTGTTTGGAGTGCTTAAAAGTAAGTGGAGGTGTCTTTCTAAACACAGAGTTTTGCAATATGAGCCTGGAATGGCTGGAAAAATTGTTAATGCCTGTGCAGTATTACGCAATATGCGTATTGATTTTGGGCTACCACCAGATATGTATGAGGATCCAGATGAATATGTGATAAATATACCTAACATGGCGAACATGGATGATGATGACGGCAATAATCTTCCGCCTCTTGCGGTTGCTCGCCGTATTCAGGATCGGTTAATACATACACAATTTAGATTATGAAAGGTATAATGTTGTTACGGTGGACGTAGACCATAAGAGGCATAATCTTGGTACGGAGGAACAAGTTACTCTTCATCGATTGATTTAAGTTTGAGATTTTGCTGAGCGGAGCGCAGACTACTATGAATGTCAATACACTGGGACTTTTGGGTCCGGCCGATTTTTATATGCTTAAGACATGCTTACGTACCGCAGTGGAGGTGGCACAAGTCAGGGGTGGTTTTATGTTTTTGTTTTTGGCAAACTCCGTACCACCGACTTGGCTGACGCGGCGCGTAGGCTATACTCAAGTATACGGGTGTATGGGCCTGCTAGCCGTTTAGAGATAGCGGTACCCTGGGCAAAGGGATGGGTAGTTCTTGCTTGGTTCGCGTCCGTGAAACCAAGGGATATCACAATGTAATACGACATAATATTGAATTTGGTTCAACGAATTTTAAATAAATTGTAAAATCTGAATAATAATATATGTATTTATTATTATTATAAAACTATAATGTGTATTTAAATTTCTTATATATTACTTATTGGTTTAACATTTTAATATTATATTTGTATATCATAAAACGAGTACATAATATCTATATTTTGACTAAAATACGTTTTGGCATTTTGAATTTAAATAATAATTATTCATAAAATCTTTGGTCGATGTTCAATAGTTTGTTGTTTACGATGAATTCCTATACTACACTACACGACACTATACTGTACTATTATTGGTAAGTTGGTAACATCTGTGATAGTACTTCTACCAGCTAAGACATGACTTCGATTCTCGCTTTTTCATTGTTTGCGTTTTGCACAGCTGCATCAGCTTGCCGTTTCATCGCTTCTGCCAATCGACCCATAGCATCGGCATGACGCTTTGTCCCTTCTGCCAGTAATTTTTCAGCTTCAGCTAGCATATGCGAGAATAGTTAATGTAAATGAAAATTATCTCATATCATGTAGTCAATAGATAGCAGTTTTACTGAAATCACAATCTAACCATCATTGATTGGGCATGTGACTCAGCAATTGCTGCGGACTGGTCCCGTGTAGAAGATAATTGTTCAGGTTGTCTTCCTTGAAACAGAATAGCATAATTGTTAGTACGTAGTCTATAAGTAGTATAGCTATGAGAGTTCTACTTACAGATTCCTGTTACCGACACTTACCGACATTCTCCCAAGACTCAAACCCTTTTCCGCGGTGACGTCACAGTCTGCCGTACCGGCTTGAGGTCAAAACCGTGCAACCTTACCGACAGTTGTATCGGTCGAAGGTCAAGAGGATGCTGTTTCACCGACAATCTTACCGACCGAAGGTCAAAGTCTGTAGTGCTCGCCTGCCAACGGTAGAGGGCGCAGCGGGGGCGAGAACTTTTTTAGCGTCCCACATTCTTTTCCCACGATACGACTGCTGATGTGTAACATTAACCACTCCAAATTCCTTTTCCACGGTAGGACTGCTGATGCGTAACATCAACCACCCCCACATTCCCTTCCCACGTTATCAACCACGTGACATTCCAAAATTAATGGTTCCGAGAATTGTTTTTCACTTACTCGGATGTCGGTTTGATATCCAAGGTCGACCGATAGCCGCGGTACATTCAAAGCCATGGATCTGCGGTGTTGGGTTACTATCCCTCTGGGAATGCTAAAAGGTGCGCGCGCATACACAAACATACGTATTTGATATCAACCACGTGACATTCCGTACCCTCCACCAAATTTCAAATTATGTGGTGGGCGAACGTAATATAAGTCAAAAGTGGAAACTTCATTGCCAGTCTGAAGCTGTTCTTCTTGCAAATGAGAAGTGCTCTGGAACAACAACGTGAATTGAAGAAACGACTAAAACTGCTCATCAAGAATATTGGAGAAGTAAAACATCTGCTGAAAATCAGATCTGACCTCAATCAACTCACAAGAGATTTTAAGCCCATACAACTCGACAGTAACAATCATGGATTTTTCAAAATTGAACGAAGTCGCTCGCCTGGAGACGCTTCTGCCCTTAAAAAAGCTTTCGGACCTCGAAGTATACTTCGAATACCGAGTCAGTGGCGTTCGTCGGGTTAACACCAAATTTGGTGACAAAATCGTTCTGGACTTGGAGGACTCTTTCACGATTTTTCTACCGAACCGACTAACCAAGGCCCTTCAAGAAGATGAAGATTTATTACAGAAGATGACGACAGCCAGTAAGGAGATACGGTTGCATCTACGCTATCTTGGCGGACCGTACGGTCAACTTGAATTCGTATACGTATAATCTGAGTATTACATTCAAATATCCAGTGTCCTGTGGATGTCTTACGTTCAATAAACAAAAAAATATTTTTTCATTTATCGCCGAACCATCATGTATACCTTTGATCCTATGTACGTTTTGTACCTTGTAATTGTATCTAGAATTGAGTCTTAAAATCTAAGAAAATGCTACTCCGAACACCACTAAGCAACGATGGAGGGTTTCGAGCTGCGTTTGCGTCTTGTAACTGTAATGTGAACTCTACGATGAATTTTGGACGGGTTCAGACAAGACCAGAGTGCAAGGTCGGCCGATAGCTGCGGTAGTATATATTCAGAGCCAAGGATCTGCGGTGTTGGGTTACTATCGCTCTAGGAATGCAAAACATAACTCGGTTTGACTACAGCTCGGTCAAGGATGGAGAGCAAGGTTGAATCTTACGTGAGCTTTGTATTGAAAAAAAATTCTCTCTTGAGAGCTGGGGTGAAGGTAAAGGTGTAAAATTATTTTATGAATATTCTTTGAAAAACAGTTTTATTGAGTACAATTTTCAGAGTACGGTTGAAAATTACTTCGCAAAAATAGTACAATAATTCTATTCAACAGTATCATAACCAGGGTGATGTATTCGCCAGGAATGCGGGACCGTTCTTGTAGACGCTTCTGCGCAGTAACACAAATCGTACACCCTCGCCATCCAAACAGTATGATGATTTTGTAGTCAATTTTGAAGTCTGCAAACGTTTTGTGCTGCACAGATTGCGTTGGGTATTGTATGAACGTCGCATCTTAGAGACACAGCTGAAGTCTTTTGCAAGGTTTGGGGCGACGGACAGTCAAAGTCCAGCATATCGATGATTTGAACTTTCGGGACAATTTTGAGCAACTAATCTCGTTCTTCTTCTCCTTTTACGTACACGGTTTCAGCTTTGCACAACCTGTCTTTGATGGTCCACCCAACTTCCTCAAACGGTATAGTTCCACAGCTCCAAGGTAAATCGTGAAAATCGCGTTCTAACCAAGAATTTTGGCTTTTGTATTTGACGTCCAGTAAATCTCATTCGTAAGGTGGCTTGAAGAAAAACACTGATGGAAATGCTTCCGAGTAGATTGAAATTATGGCCAATTCTTTCAATGTGAAGGTATTGTTGAAAGGTCCACGAAAGCCCTGTATGTCAAAGATGAGCTCCATCTTTGAACTGTGCGAGATGATGGGAACGGGTCAGCTTTTATACCGAATTTTTCACTCCACCAATGAGCGGGTTGTATTCGACAATACGATCGTGAACAATCAAGCAAAACGCCGATGTTTCAGCGGAAAAGTTGGCTTTAGCTTCAAATTCAAGACGGGTGTCGACAGGTCCGTACTTCAAAGGTTCGTTTTGTTCTGAACAGTCGATAAAGAATAAGGAGACGTCTCGAAGGAATTCACTTTTTGTCAGCAACGGCTCGGGGTTCTTGTCGTAGTGGGCAGCTTGGAAGTTTGCGTACATCTTGTACAGGAGCGCGTACAGATTACGACTCATGTTGAGGTTCAGGTTACCGTACGGATAAGATTGAGAGTTTAAAAATAGCTTGACGTCCGTGATATTGCAATGATCGAAATGACTTGCGTTCTTGCCGGCCTTGTTCTTTCTACTTGTTTGGAAACTCAAAATGACGTACCGAGGTTTTTCAAGCTGAGTGGAAGTTTTCACAGTCCAAACGTGTTTCGATGTTGTGGGAAGTAAGGGATATTCGTACAATTCCCAACTGCGGAAGCTCATCGGAATAGGCGGATCTCTCTTAATGAAATTTAGTAGGTCAACTCTTTTCTGATCCGCAAGTTTCAAATACGGTATTAGCCATTCCACTGCGTTGATCATGATTTTGAATTCCTCCTCTTGAGTCTACATGATTGCGTTGACATCAGTTTTTGATCTCGTCAAAATTAAGTCATGTTTAGCGTTGACAACGATCTTGCGGTATTCTTCAGCGAAACCCAATATCATGCTGATCGGCATCAGTACGTCAAAATTACCCTCGGCATCGGTTAATTTTTTCTTTTTTTCTACATCATCTCTGCAGAGTCGGGAGGGCAATGAAACCCAAAAATTTAGGGATGGCGGGTCGGATAAAGGGCGGACCCAGTCGTCTCTGACGTCATTTTTCCCTCCGAGATGCGCAGAACGCAGTGCGCACCGCATCTCTGACGTAATTTTACCCTCCGATATGCGCAGAACGCAGTGCGCATCGTTCCCAAATTCTTGCGATCTATCGGTCTATATACATATAAGCTCAACACATCCGATGCAGACTCGTCAGTCTTACATAATACGTGCAAGTCAAAAAAGTTCAACAAAGTTCAGCTTATATCAACGTCAAAGTCATGGCAGTCGAAGCGTATACGGGACTTGCAGAGCAGATGGAGGAGACGTACAATTTGCTGAGAAAGCAACCACCCGGAGAAGAGAATGACGCCGTCATCAAACATTGGGCTGATATTGGAATTGCGAATATCCAAGTTCTGCGCGATATTTCCATGCAACGAGGAACAACCGTTGGTGCGAAAATACGGATCCAACATACGATCACACTCCTGCAATCTTGGGTGACGAAGATCAAGCAGTTGCAGCAGCGCACAGTGGTGATGGGTGGAAATATCGGTACTCCTGCGGGTGTACAATGGGACAACGTGGATAGCGCTTTTGCCAGCCGAATCAGAACGGGGGTTGTCACAAATCTCCGTCATAAAAATGAGGACGCCTTTCTGAACGATGTGCAGCGCGTCGTCACCGAGAAGTTGGAGCTGATACTGCGCGAGGAGGGAAATGTGAAGGTTAACCTCATATTATCGTGCAAATTTGAAAATGCCAAGCACGAAGAGATCCCCACCGAAGTTAAGAGTTTCAACACCTCCAACGTGGCGATTCTCCTCCCATCAAGCGATATAAATGGTTGGTTTATACGTGCACGGGGTGATCTGCAGTCAAAGGTGGAAGATTTCGAGCAGCGCGATTCCGGCTGGAGTCTGATTGAGATCCTTAACATCGCTGTAAATATCAATCGCTACCAGCCTCTCGCCGCGGGGGCTTCAACATTCGTCGAGCTGCCCCAAGACATTCAACGGAAGAAGGCTGTGGTGAACGTGAAGAACGAGGACGAAAGATGCCTTCTCTGGTCCGTCATAGCAGCCCTCCACCCGGTCAAGATCAACACCGATAGGACTCCCAACTATCGTCGCTATATTTCCCAGTTGGACTGTACAGGTATCAAATTCCCTGCTACTCTACATGATGTGAAAAAGCTTGAGAGATTGAATAATTTGCGTATCAATGTATTTGGTATAGAATCTCAAACTTTTTCGCATCATGCAAAATCAAATTGCATCATGCAAAATCTTCTAATGGTTGAGAGTAATCCGGAAGACGATATGACTAGTGAGTTTGCACCGAGATTCCACTTTGCTTGGATTAAAGATCTTTCCCGATTGGTGAGCAAACAATTGTCCGTTCATGAACACAAAACGTTTTTATGTGACAGATGTTTGTGCCACTTCAGCGCGAAACATGTCTACGACAATCACCGACAAGATTGTATTACGCTAAATAAAGTACGCATGGAGTTTCCCAAGTGTAAAGATTTAGTATTTTCCAATTTTCAAAACAAAGGCACCGTTCCATTTGTCGTATACGCCGATCTCGAATGTATATTAATCCCTAAACCTGTGGATGAATTTGAAACTCGTAAGACTTGTGAAATTCAAAAGCACATCCCGCACAGTGTACCGTACTATGTACATTGCGCGTACGATGAGACTTTATCGAAGTTCCGCGGTAAACGCGGTGTCGATTGCATAGATTGGTTTATGAAACAGCTTAAAGATTTATCAATTCAAGTCGAGTCACGCATCAAAAACATAATTCCGATGAAGTCTCTTACCCAAGTGCAACGCGATCGTCACATGCGCGCGAAGAATTGTTATATTTGTGAAAAACCGTTTACCCCTGAGGAGAAAAAGTGTTACGACCACTGTCACTTCACGGGTAAATATCGTGGTCCTGCTCATAATCGGTGTAATTTGAATTTCAGAGAGTCGCACACAATTCCAATAGTTTTCCACAATTTGTCCGGTTACGATTCTCACTTTTTAATAAAATCCCTCGCGTCAACTTTTCCTGGTAAAATTACACTGCTACCCATAAATAAGGAAAAATATATATATTTCACGAAACGCGTCGATGGAACAATGATGCACTTGAGATTCATCGATTCGTTTCGATTTATGGCTAGCAGCATCGATAAACTTTCCACATATTTGACCGATACCGATAAACGCATAACACGCAAATTTTATAATAACCCGACTCAGTTCAGTTTGATGACCCGCAAAGGTGTTTTTCCCTATGAATACGTCGATTGTTGGGGGAAACTCAATGAACCGCGATTACCTGCAAAGAAGCATTTCTACTCGCACCTCTGCGATGCAAATATTTCAGACACCGATTAAGAGCACGCGAAAACTGTTTGGGAGGAATTCCATTTAGAGTCATTGGGAGGCTATTCAGATTTATATTTGAAGACCGATGTTCTTTTGCTTGCCGATATTTTCGGAAATTTCCGCGCTAGCTGCTTCAAAACATACGATTTAGATCCGTTGCACTACTACACTGCTCCGGGACTTACTTTTGACGCGATGCTCAAGCATACTAATGTAAATTTGCAACTTTTAGGCAACCCTGAAATGGTGTTATTTATTGAAAGAGCCATTCGAGGCGGCGTAGCACAATGTTCCAATCGACACGCTCGGGCCAATAATAGATTCATGGGAAAAGATTTTGATCCAAACAAAGCGGAATCGTATCTCATGTATTTTGACGTGAATAACCTGTACGGTGCAGCTATGAGCGTGCATTTACCAATCGGTTCGTTCGAGTGGGAGTATCAGCACATCGATATAACGAACCACCCGGACGATTCGCCGATCCGCTACTTTCTGGAGGTAGATTTGGACTACCCTGTGGAACTCCACGAGAATCACAAAGACTTACCTCTTTGTCCCGAACATTTTACTCCTCCAGGTAGTAAAAATGCCAAACTCGCGACCACCCTTCACCCCAAAACAAAGTATATATTGCGCTATAGAAATTTGAAACAGTGTTTGAGTTTAGGATTAAAAGTAACGAAAGTGCACAGAATTTTGAAGTTTGCACAATCTCCATGGCTCGAGCCTTACATCACGCTCAATACAGACATGCGCAAGCGGTCTAGGAATGAATTTGAGAAAAACTTTTACAAACTCATGAATAACGCTGTGTTCGGCAAGACTATGGAGAATGTGCGAAATCACAAAGATGTCAAATTGGTCACAAAATGGGAGGGAAGAGGTGGTGCGAGAACGCTTATTGCTCGAGCAAACTTTCACAGCTGCACCGTATTTGACACTGATATGGTTATCATTGATATGAATCGTGTCAAAGTTCACTTCGCCAAACCTATTTACGTCGGTGCATCAATTCTAGATCTGTCAAAAATCCTTCTCTACAATTTCCACTATAATTATATCAAAACCAACTTTTCGAATAAACAAGCTAAATTGATGTATACCGACACAGACAGCCTTATTTATCAATTCAATGTGCCTAATATCTACGATATCATCAAACGTGATGTAGATACAATGTTTAATACCTCTGACTATCCGCTCGACAATGTGTATGGTATTTCCCTTAAAAACAAAAAACAACTAGGACTAATGAAGGATGAAAATAATGGTAAAATTATGACAGAGTTTGTGGGACTGCGAGCGAAGCTGTACACATTTACTACGATGGGTGAGGATGGGGAAAAATATGAGAGTGGCGTAAAAGTGAGTAAGCGCGCCAAGGGTGTAAGAAATTCATCGATAAATAGCATCACGTTTGATGATTATAAGCGCTGTCTGACGGCTTACCGAGAGTTGACTCTTCCACGGTGTTTAATACGCAGCAAAAAATACGAAGTAACCACGATCGTACAAAAAAAATTGGCTCTGAGTTGGCAGGATGACAAGCGGCAATTGATACCTGGACAGACCGACACCGTACCTTGGGGGTTTGTCCCAGCCCCCCAATAGCTGTAGGATAAACTGTAGACATAGAATTGATGTAAATATTTGATGTTTGACGCCTCGGACGACCCACCATCGGGCGAAAACGTTTCACCATCAATACGATATTTAATGGATTTAAAAATGTGAATTCATATACTTAACAATTATTCATTTATTATTATTATTAATATACCGAGCAATTATTCATATTCATTTGTTTACCACGAGAAAAGTTTTCAGAAAATGAAAAACAGTTTTCCAAAAAATAAAATGTGTAATAATCGTATGGCAAAATTTCATATAATCATTATTATTATCATTATTATTAATATTATCATCATTATTATTATTATTATTTTCGTGGTACAGAGTATGGCACATGTGCGTACAAAGGAGATAAAATGTGGAAATATTTGTATATTCAAAATCTTTTATTGTAATTCGGAAAATACATACAAATTATGTTACATGTCTGTTTTATTTATCCAACTATTGTGCGAATTATCAAAACCCAACCACTTCACATAGAACAGATTCCCCCGTTTGCGTAATACTTTCTCCACAAGGTAGCCGTCGGGATATTTCACTTTGGTAAGCTCTTCCTCGTAGAAGCCCCCCTCGATGGGATGATCTTGATAATCGGTAAGTTTGTAGGTGGGTGGATTGGTATTTTTCACCTCACTCACGGTAAATATTTCTGTCATCCATTCGGGTGTATAGCTTTTTTGGAATACATTCTCGTACTTGCTGATTCGAACTCGATTGCCTACGCTGAATTTCCGCGCTCGATCACTTCGTTTGATTTGCCGAGGCTTGTACACGCTACGATACAGCTGTTTTTCATTCTCCGTGCTAACATCCACCGGTTTCATCCGAATCGTGCGATGTTTGGTGTTGTTGTAGGACTTCATCAAATCAACCCAAAATATTAATCCACTTGTGAAATCCTGGGAGAGTAAACCACATCCACATTTCATTTTTTCAATGTTCGACTAAAAACGTTCGCATATCGACGCCTTTAAGTTGCTGAGTGTCAAATACATGTTGATATTGTGCTGCATCATGAGGGCTGTCAATTTGCTGTTGTGAAATTCTTTGCATTGATCAACGTATAGATGTGCAGGTATACGGCTCTGGGTCAGTACAGATTTCATAGCAGCAGCCGCATCTTTTCCCCCCCACCACGGATGAGAATGAAACAAAAATGTGACAACGGTGTTAAAGTGGGTAAGCGTGTCAAGGATGCGAAAACTGCAAGGATAAGTAACATCACGTTTAATGATTATAAGAACCGTCTGAGGGGCTTACCAAGAGTTGATCAACCCTACAGTGCTTAATACGTAGTAAAAAAACGCGAGGTTAGCTCCAATGTACTGAAAAATTGATCATGAGTTGACAAGACGGTAATATGCAACCGATACCTGGGCGAACAGGCACCAGAACTTGGAGGGTGTGCTGCAACCCCGCAATAAACTAGCCGTAGGCTGGAACTGAGGGCATAGAACCGTTGTAAATATATGCGTTTGACACCCATGGCGATAGTTCATGAAGCAGAGACGTTTCGCAAGCAATACGATATTGAGCAGATCGAAGTTTTAAAATTCGAATACCGTATGAATTCATGTATTCCTCAATCATTTATTTATTTATTATTAATATATTGAACAATTATTCATATTTATTCGTTTACCGCGAGAAAAGTTTCCAGAAAATGGAAAAAAGTTTCCAGAAAACGAAAAAAAGTTTTCAGAAAATGAAAAAAAGTTTCCAGAAAACGAAAAAAAGTTTTCAGTAAATGAAAAAAAGTTTTCAGACAACGAAACAAAGTTTTCCGGTAACATTTTTCCTATTCAATCAGCACGTAAAAGAAGTTTCCAGAAAACATTTTTCCCATTTGATTAACACGTAAAAAAAGTTTGCAGAAAAAAAAGCTTTCAGAAAATGAAAAAAAGTTCACCAAAAAATAAAATAAGCATTAATCGTATCGAAAAATTATAGATTATCATTATTATTATTATCATCATTTAAAGGCCTTTGATCACGGCAGACGATGGCGGAGGTGTCCTCTGCTACCAGGGTCCGGCACTATCGACGTCGAGGCTGCTCGCAGCCCCTCTCTTCCGCAGTCTAGGAGGACCGCGATCCTCGCCCCTTTCAAGGTCGTCGCAAGAGCTGTCATTGCTCGCGTAGTAATGACCCCTGGATTCAGAGTTCGCATGATTGAGGTACGCATACGACGTCCTGGCGCGGTGCTTCAGGGGCCGCTGTGTCCTAAGATTTCACAAGTGGACTAATATTTTGGCTGTGCCGCCCCGAAGCTGCACGCCAGGACGTCGTATGCGTACCTCAATCATGCGAACTCTGAATCCAGGGGTCATTAATACGCGAGCAATGACAGCTCTTGCGACGACCTTGGAAGGGGCGAGGATCGCGGTCCTCCTAGACTGCGGAAGAGGGGGGCTGCGAGCAGCCTCGACGTCGATAGTGCCGGACCCTGGTAGTAGAGGACACCTCCACCATCGCCTGCCGTGATCAAAGGCCTTTAAATGATGATAATAATAATAATGATAATCTATAATTTTTCGATACGATTAATGCTTATTTTATTTTTTGGTGAACTTTTTTTCATTTTCTGAAAGCTTTTTTTTCTGCAAACTTTTTTTACGTGTTAATCAAATGGGAAAAATGTTTTCTGGAAACTTCTTTTACGTGCTGATTAAATAGGAAAAATGTTACCGGAAAACTTTTTTTCGTTGTCTGAAAACTTTTTTTCATTTACTAAAAACTTTTTTTCGTTTTCTGGAAATTTTTTTTCATTTTGTTACGGGGTAGATTGCGTAGGCTCCGATGAGCGGTAATCGGAGCTTACTCCACGCCCAGCCAAGGTGTTATTTGGCTATTGTAGGGTCCGTTCACGTCGACTATGCACTCGCGTGCTACTACTCCCAAAGCAGGAAGGGAATGGAATAGAAAGGGATCGGTATTAAGGGAAGGTAAACGATTTAAAGTATATGATCATTTATTAGTGGTCAATGCAACGGAGTCGGTCAAGGGAAAAAGGGTATGGTCTTGGTTTAGAGGGATAGGTGTCTTGCTTGAGTGCTGGGATGGATCTGCATGCTTCTGCCGGATGTAGCAGGCAAGCTAGCCGCGAGTTACAGGAGAACCTGCTGACTCGCGAACGATAAGGGTAGACTACAGAGCGTAAGGTAACTAAGAGCGTGGGAAAGGAATATGAAGTCTGGAGGACGTAACACGCCCCCCCTTGGGGAAGAACATTCGGTGAGGGTACGAAATAGAATGTTCGGAAGGAAGCGGAAGGCCATGAAACGTAGTGACTCACTTACAGAATATTACAAAGAAAGGTCTTAAAATCTAGCGCCTAAATGTTAGTGCGCGTTTAAGTGGGTTAGTGTACATTTGAATAAAAAAAATTTTATAAATGACATCTTATCGTACTGAATCACTTACAGAATATTACAAAGAAGGGTCTTAAAATATAGCGCCTAGATGTTAGTGCGCGTTTAAGTGGGTTAGTATACATTTGAATAAAAGAAAAAAAAATTATAAATGACATCTTATCGTACTGAATCACTTACAGAATATTACAAAGAGGAGTCTTAAAATATAGCGCCTAGATGTTAGTGCGCGTTTAAGTGGGTTAGTATACATTTGAATAAAAAAAAAAAAAAAAATTTATAAATGACATCTTATAAATGTGGTGGTATATATGATAGATATTGTATATATGGTAGATATTGTGTATGTTATAAACGAAACTTATGCAACGTGCTGATGATTATATTATGGCTGCAGATTATTATGGGCAGAATAAGGCAATGAAAGAATATGATTGCTAATAGCGGAGGGCTTAGCGCCAGACTTCGAGTGATTCGGAGCTATTGTTAAGGGTCTGCTCGGGGAGCAATTTACGCGGCCTAGATATGCCTAGTGCCGTCATTTCAATTTCCGATTGGGTCCCGAGTAGCGACGAAAAGCGAGGAGGCAGGTCATCGGGAAATGGTATTATTTCTAGGTGCGGGTGGTGGATGGCATGGCGCATAGGAATTTGGGGTTTTGTACGACGCGGGCGAGGGATATGTCGTGTCCTTCCCAATTTGCAGCAAGAGTACAGCCTTGAGATTTTGCTAAATAACGAGATTTTGTAGCAGAAGAAAGCTACTGAGGGGGACGCGAGGCCGATGCCGCTATAACCAAGGCTGGTAGTGAGGCGGTGCATGTTATCTCGCGTGCGATAATGTGTGCTTAGGTCAGCTGAGCGTTCCAGTATATCATTCAGGGAGACGCTGGTGACTGCAAGATCGTGGGGGTTAATATGCGATGGTGCGCGAACGGGAGGGATGGCAACAAGGGATAAGTCGGTGGAAATATTGAAATCAAGACTGAGGGATACTTGACTTAGATCCAAGGTAACTTTGGGGACGTAGGAGAGGGTCTCGGTAGATTGTGAGCGTTTCGAAGTTTTGAGAGTGACCTCAGAAGTACTAGCCGTACACAGGTCGTCTAGGGTGATAATGCCTGAACCGGAAAGTGTGACACGAGAGGTCTGGTCATTTGGGCAGAGAGTATGAAGAGGACATGCAGATCCATCCCACCGCTGCCACCAAAATGTTACGGGGTAGATTGCGTAGGCTCCGATGAGCGGTAATCGGAGCTTACTCCACGCCCAGCCAAGGTGTTATTTGGCTATTGTAGGGTCCGTTCACGTCGACTATGCACTCGCGTGCTACTACTCCCAAAGCAGGAAGGGAATGGAATAGAAAGGGATCGGTATTAAGGGAAGGTAAACGATTTAAAGTATATGATTATGTATGAGTGGTCAATGCAACGGAGTCGGTCAAGGGAAAAAGGGTATGGTCTTGGTTTAGAGGGATAGGTGTCTTGCTTGAGTGCTGGGATGGATCTGCATGCTTCTGCCGGATGTAGCAGGCAAGCTAGCCGCGAGTTACAGGAGAACCTGCTGACTCGCGAACGATAAGGGTAGACTACAGAGCGTAAGGTAACTAAGAGCGTGGGAAAGGAATATGAAGTCTGGAGGACGTAACAATTTTCTGAAAACTTTTTTTCGTTTTCTGGAAACTTTTTTCCATTTTCTGGAAACTTTTCTCGCGGTAAACGAATAAATATGAATAATTGTTCAATATATTAATAATAAATAAATAAATGATTGAGGAATACATGAATTCATACGGTATTCGAATTTTAAAACTTCGATCTGCTCAATATCGTATTGCTTGCGAAACGTCTCTGCTTCATGAACTATCGCCATGGGTGTCAAACGCATATATTTACAACGGTTCTATGCCCTCAGTTCCAGCCTACGGCTAGTTTATTGCGGGGTTGCAGCACACCCTCCAAGTTCTGGTGCCTGTTCGCCCAGGTATCGGTTGCATATTACCGTCTTGTCAACTCATGATCAATTTTTCAGTACATTGGAGCTAACCTCGCGTTTTTTTACTACGTATTAAGCACTGTAGGGTTGATCAACTCTTGGTAAGCCCCTCAGACGGTTCTTATAATCATTAAACGTGATGTTACTTATCCTTGCAGTTTTCGCATCCTTGACACGCTTACCCACTTTAACACCGTTGTCACATTTTTGTTTCATTCTCATCCGTGGTGGGGGGGAAAAGATGCGGCTGCTGCTATGAAATCTGTACTGACCCAGAGCCGTATACCTGCACATCTATACGTTGATCAATGCAAAGAATTTCACAACAGCAAATTGACAGCCCTCATGATGCAGCACAATATCAACATGTATTTGACACTCAGCAACTTAAAGGCGTCGATATGCGAACGTTTTTAGTCGAACATTGAAAAAATGAAATGTGGATGTGGTTTACTCTCCCAGGATTTCACAAGTGGATTAATATTTTGGGTTGATTTGATGAAGTCCTACAACAACACCAAACATCGCACGATTCGGATGAAACCGGTGGATGTTAGCACGGAGAATGAAAAACAGCTGTATCGTAGCGTGTACAAGCCTCGGCAAATCAAACGAAGTGATCGAGCGCGGAAATTCAGCGTAGGCAATCGAGTTCGAATCAGCAAGTACGAGAATGTATTCCAAAAAAGCTATACACCCGAATGGATGACAGAAATATTTACCGTGAGTGAGGTGAAAAATACCAATCCACCCACCTACAAACTTACCGATTATCAAGATCATCCCATCGAGGGGGGCTTCTACGAGGAAGAGCTTACCAAAGTGAAATATCCCGACGGCTACCTTGTGGAGAAAGTATTACGCAAACGGGGGAATCTGTTCTATGTGAAGTGGTTGGGTTTTGATAATTCGCACAATAGTTGGATAAATAAAACAGACATGTAACATAATTTGTATGTATTTTCCGAATTACAATAAAAGATTTTGAATATACAAATATTTCCACATTTTATCTCCTTTGTACGCACATGTGCCATACTCTGTACCACGAAAATAATAATAATAATAATGATGATAATATTAATAATAATGATAATAATAATGATTATATGAAATTTTGCCATACGATTATTACACATTTTATTTTTTGGAAAACTGTTTTTCATTTTCTGAAAACTTTTCTCGTGGTAAACAAATGAATATGAATAATTGCTCGGTATATTAATAATAATAATAAATGAATAATTGTTAAGTATATGAATTCACATTTTTAAATCCATTAAATATCGTATTGATGGTGAAACGTTTTCGCCCGATGGTGGGTCGTCCGAGGCGTCAAACATCAAATATTTACATCAATTCTATGTCTACAGTTTATCCTACAGCTATTGGGGGGCTGGGACAAACCCCCAAGGTACGGTGTCGGTCTGTCCAGGTATCAATTGCCGCTTGTCATCCTGCCAACTCAGAGCCAATTTTTTTTGTACGATCGTGGTTACTTCGTATTTTTTGCTGCGTATTAAACACCGTGGAAGAGTCAACTCTCGGTAAGCCGTCAGACAGCGCTTATAATCATCAAACGTGATGCTATTTATCGATGAATTTCTTACACCCTTGGCGCGCTTACTCACTTTTACGCCACTCTCATATTTTTCCCCATCCTCACCCATCGTAGTAAATGTGTACAGCTTCGCTCGCAGTCCCACAAACTCTGTCATAATTTTACCATTATTTTCATCCTTCATTAGTCCTAGTTGTTTTTTGTTTTTAAGGGAAATACCATACACATTGTCGAGCGGATAGTCAGAGGTATTAAACATTGTATCTACATCACGTTTGATGATATCGTAGATATTAGGCACATTGAATTGATAAATAAGGCTGTCTGTGTCGGTATACATCAATTTAGCTTGTTTATTCGAAAAGTTGGTTTTGATATAATTATAGTGGAAATTGTAGAGAAGGATTTTTGACAGATCTAGAATTGATGCACCGACGTAAATAGGTTTGGCGAAGTGAACTTTGACACGATTCATATCAATGATAACCATATCAGTGTCAAATACGGTGCAGCTGTGAAAGTTTGCTCGAGCAATAAGCGTTCTCGCACCACCTCTTCCCTCCCATTTTGTGACCAATTTGACATCTTTGTGATTTCGCACATTCTCCATAGTCTTGCCGAACACAGCGTTATTCATGAGTTTGTAAAAGTTTTTCTCAAATTCATTCCTAGACCGCTTGCGCATGTCTGTATTGAGCGTGATGTAAGGCTCGAGCCATGGAGATTGTGCAAACTTCAAAATTCTGTGCACTTTCGTTACTTTTAATCCTAAACTCAAACACTGTTTCAAATTTCTATAGCGCAATATATACTTTGTTTTGGGGTGAAGGGTGGTCGCGAGTTTGGCATTTTTACTACCTGGAGGAGTAAAATGTTCGGGACAAAGAGGTAAGTCTTTGTGATTCTCGTGGAGTTCCACAGGGTAGTCCAAATCTACCTCCAGAAAGTAGCGGATCGGCGAATCGTCCGGGTGGTTCGTTATATCGATGTGCTGATACTCCCACTCGAACGAACCGATTGGTAAATGCACGCTCATAGCTGCACCGTACAGGTTATTCACGTCAAAATACATGAGATACGATTCCGCTTTGTTTGGATCAAAATCTTTTCCCATGAATCTATTATTGGCCCGAGCGTGTCGATTGGAACATTGTGCTACGCCGCCTCGAATGGCTCTTTCAATAAATAACACCATTTCAGGGTTGCCTAAAAGTTGCAAATTTACATTAGTATGCTTGAGCATCGCGTCAAAAGTAAGTCCCGGAGCAGTGTAGTAGTGCAACGGATCTAAATCGTATGTTTTGAAGCAGCTAGCGCGGAAATTTCCGAAAATATCGGCAAGCAAAAGAACATCGGTCTTCAAATATAAATCTGAATAGCCTCCCAATGACTCTAAATGGAATTCCTCCCAAACAGTTTTCGCGTGCTCTTAATCGGTGTCTGAAATATTTGCATCGCAGAGGTGCGAGTAGAAATGCTTCTTTGCAGGTAATCGCGGTTCATTGAGTTTCCCCCAACAATCGACGTATTCATAGGGAAAAACACCTTTGCGGGTCATCAAACTGAACTGAGTCGGGTTATTATAAAATTTGCGTGTTATGCGTTTATCGGTATCGGTCAAATATGTGGAAAGTTTATCGATGCTGCTAGCCATAAATCGAAACGAATCGATGAATCTCAAGTGCATCATTGTTCCATCGACGCGTTTCGTGAAATATATATATTTTTCCTTATTTATGGGTAGCAGTGTAATTTTACCAGGAAAAGTTGACGCGAGGGATTTTATTAAAAAGTGAGAATCGTAACCGGACAAATTGTGGAAAACTATTGGAATTGTGTGCGACTCTCTGAAATTCAAATTACACCGATTATGAGCAGGACCACGATATTTACCCGTGAAGTGACAGTGGTCGTAACACTTTTTCTCCTCAGGGGTAAACGGTTTTTCACAAATATAACAATTCTTCGCGCGCATGTGACGATCGCGTTGCACTTGGGTAAGAGACTTCATCGGAATTATGTTTTTGATGCGTGACTCGACTTGAATTGATAAATCTTTAAGCTGTTTCATAAACCAATCTATGCAATCGACACCGCGTTTACCGCGGAACTTCGATAAAGTCTCATCGTACGCGCAATGTACATAGTACGGTACACTGTGCGGGATGTGCTTTTGAATTTCACAAGTCTTACGAGTTTCAAATTCATCCACAGGTTTAGGGATTAATATACATTCGAGATCGGCGTATACGACAAATGGAACGGTGCCTTTGTTTTGAAAATTGGAAAATACTAAATCTTTACACTTGGGAAACTCCATGCGTACTTTATTTAGCGTAATACAATCTTGTCGGTGATTGTCGTAGACATGTTTCGCGCTGAAGTGGCACAAACATCTGTCACATAAAAACGTTTTGTGTTCATGAACGGACAATTGTTTGCTCACCAATCGGGAAAGATCTTTAATCCAAGCAAAGTGGAATCTCGGTGCAAACTCACTAGTCATATCGTCTTCCGGATTACTCTCAACCATTAGAAGATTTTGCATGATGCAATTTGATTTTGCATGATGCGAAAAAGTTTGAGATTCTATACCAAATACATTGATACGCAAATTATTCAATCTCTCAAGCTTTTTCACATCATGTAGAGTAGCAGGGAATTTGATACCTGTACAGTCCAACTGGGAAATATAGCGACGATAGTTGGGAGTCCTATCGGTGTTGATCTTGACCGGGTGGAGGGCTGCTATGACGGACCAGAGAAGGCATCTTTCGTCCTCGTTCTTCACGTTCACCACAGCCTTCTTCCGTTGAATGTCTTGGGGCAGCTCGACGAATGTTGAAGCCCCCGCGGCGAGAGGCTGGTAGCGATTGATATTTACAGCGATGTTAAGGATCTCAATCAGACTCCAGCCGGAATCGCGCTGCTCGAAATCTTCCACCTTTGACTGCAGATCACCCCGTGCACGTATAAACCAACCATTTATATCGCTTGATGGGAGGAGAATCGCCACGTTGGAGGTGTTGAAACTCTTAACTTCGGTGGGGATCTCTTCGTGCTTGGCATTTTCAAATTTGCACGATAATATGAGGTTAACCTTCACATTTCCCTCCTCGCGCAGTATCAGCTCCAACTTCTCGGTGACGACGCGCTGCACATCGTTCAGAAAGGCGTCCTCATTTTTATGACGGAGATTTGTGACAACCCCCGTTCTGATTCGGCTGGCAAAAGCGCTATCCACGTTGTCCCATTGTACACCCGCAGGAGTACCGATATTTCCACCCATCACCACTGTGCGCTGCTGCAACTGCTTGATCTTCGTCACCCAAGATTGCAGGAGTGTGATCGTATGTTGGATCCGTATTTTCGCACCAACGGTTGTTCCTCGTTGCATGGAAATATCGCGCAGAACTTGGATATTCGCAATTCCAATATCAGCCCAATGTTTGATGACGGCGTCATTCTCTTCTCCGGGTGGTTGCTTTCTCAGCAAATTGTACGTCTCCTCCATCTGCTCTGCAAGTCCCGTATACGCTTCGACTGCCATGACTTTGACGTTGATATAAGCTGAACTTTGTTGAACTTTTTTGACTTGCACGTATTATGTAAGACTGACGAGTCTGCATCGGATGTGTTGAGCTTATATGTATATAGACCGATAGATCGCAAGAATTTGGGAACGATGCGCACTGCGTTCTGCGCATATCGGAGGGTAAAATTACGTCAGAGATGCGGTGCGCACTGCGTTCTGCGCATCTCGGAGGGAAAAATGACGTCAGAGACGACTGGGTCCGCCCTTTATCCGACCCGCCATCCCTAAATTTTTGGGTTTCATTGCCCTCCCGACTCTGCAGAGATGATGTAGAAAAAAAGAAAAAATTAACCGATGCCGAGGGTAATTTTGACGTACTGATGCCGATCAGCATGATATTGGGTTTCGCTGAAGAATACCGCAAGATCGTTGTCAACGCTAAACATGACTTAATTTTGACGAGATCAAAAACTGATGTCAACGCAATCATGTAGACTCAAGAGGAGGAATTCAAAATCATGATCAACGCAGTGGAATGGCTAATACCGTATTTGAAACTTGCGGATCAGAAAAGAGTTGACCTACTAAATTTCATTAAGAGAGATCCGCCTATTCCGATGAGCTTCCGCAGTTGGGAATTGTACGAATATCCCTTACTTCCCACAACATCGAAACACGTTTGGACTGTGAAAACTTCCACTCAGCTTGAAAAACCTCGGTACGTCATTTTGAGTTTCCAAACAAGTAGAAAGAACAAGGCCGGCAAGAACGCAAGTCATTTCGATCATTGCAATATCACGGACGTCAAGCTATTTTTAAACTCTCAATCTTATCCGTACGGTAACCTGAACCTCAACATGAGTCGTAATCTGTACGCGCTCCTGTACAAGATGTACGCAAACTTCCAAGCTGCCCACTACGACAAGAACCCCGAGCCGTTGCTGACAAAAAGTGAATTCCTTCGAGACGTCTCCTTATTCTTTATCGACTGTTCAGAACAAAACGAACCTTTGAAGTACGGACCTGTCGACACCCGTCTTGAATTTGAAGCTAAAGCCAACTTTTCCGCTGAAACATCGGCGTTTTGCTTGATTGTTCACGATCGTATTGTCGAATACAACCCGCTCATTGGTGGAGTGAAAAATTCGGTATAAAAGCTGACCCGTTCCCATCATCTCGCACAGTTCAAAGATGGAGCTCATCTTTGACATACAGGGCTTTCGTGGACCTTTCAACAATACCTTCACATTGAAAGAATTGGCCATAATTTCAATCTACTCGGAAGCATTTCCATCAGTGTTTTTCTTCAAGCCACCTTACGAATGAGATTTACTGGACGTCAAATACAAAAGCCAAAATTCTTGGTTAGAACGCGATTTTCACGATTTACCTTGGAGCTGTGGAACTATACCGTTTGAGGAAGTTGGGTGGACCATCAAAGACAGGTTGTGCAAAGCTGAAACCGTGTACGTAAAAGGAGAAGAAGAACGAGATTAGTTGCTCAAAATTGTCCCGAAAGTTCAAATCATCGATATGCTGGACTTTGACTGTCCGTCGCCCCAAACCTTGCAAAAGACTTCAGCTGTGTCTCTAAGATGCGACGTTCATACAATACCCAACGCAATCTGTGCAGCACAAAACGTTTGCAGACTTCAAAATTGACTACAAAATCATCATACTGTTTGGATGGCGAGGGTGTACGATTTGTGTTACTGCGCAGAAGCGTCTACAAGAACGGTCCCGCATTCCTGGCGAATACATCACCCTGGTTATGATACTGTTGAATAGAATTATTGTACTATTTTTGCGAAGTAATTTTCAACCGTACTCTGAAAATTGTACTCAATAAAACTGTTTTTCAAAGAATATTCATAAAATAATTTTACACCTTTACCTTCACCCCAGCTCTCAAGAGAGAATTTTTTTTCAATACAAAGCTCACGTAAGATTCAACCTTGCTCTCCATCCTTGACCGAGCTGTAGTCAAACCGAGTTATGTTTTGCATTCCTAGAGCGATAGTAACCCAACACCGCAGATCCTTGGCTCTGAATATATACTACCGCAGCTATCGGCCGACCTTGCACTCTGGTCTTGTCTGAACCCGTCCAAAATTCATCGTAGAGTTCACATTACAGTTACAAGACGCAAACGCAGCTCGAAACCCTCCATCGTTGCTTAGTGGTGTTCGGAGTAGCATTTTCTTAGATTTTAAGACTCAATTCTAGATACAATTACAAGGTACAAAACGTACATAGGATCAAAGGTATACATGATGGTTCGGCGATAAATGAAAAAATATTTTTTTGTTTATTGAACGTAAGACATCCACAGGACACTGGATATTTGAATGTAATACTCAGATTATACGTATACGAATTCAAGTTGACCGTACGGTCCGCCAAGATAGCGTAGATGCAACCGTATCTCCTTACTGGCTGTCGTCATCTTCTGTAATAAATCTTCATCTTCTTGAAGGGCCTTGGTTAGTCGGTTCGGTAGAAAAATCGTGAAAGAGTCCTCCAAGTCCAGAACGATTTTGTCACCAAATTTGGTGTTAACCCGACGAACGCCACTGACTCGGTATTCGAAGTATACTTCGAGGTCCGAAAGCTTTTTTAAGGGCAGAAGCGTCTCCAGGCGAGCGACTTCGTTCAATTTTGAAAAATCCATGATTGTTACTGTCGAGTTGTATGGGCTTAAAATCTCTTGTGAGTTGATTGAGGTCAGATCTGATTTTCAGCAGATGTTTTACTTCTCCAATATTCTTGATGAGCAGTTTTAGTCGTTTCTTCAATTCACGTTGTTGTTCCAGAGCACTTCTCATTTGCAAGAAGAACAGCTTCAGACTGGCAATGAAGTTTCCACTTTTGACTTATATTACGTTCGCCCACCACATAATTTGAAATTTGGTGGAGGGTACGGAATGTCACGTGGTTGATATCAAATACGTATGTTTGTGTATGCGCGCGCACCTTTTAGCATTCCCAGAGGGATAGTAACCCAACACCGCAGATCCATGGCTTTGAATGTACCGCGGCTATCGGTCGACCTTGGATATCAAACCGACATCCGAGTAAGTGAAAAACAATTCTCGGAACCATTAATTTTGGAATGTCACGTGGTTGATAACGTGGGAAGGGAATGTGGGGGTGGTTGATGTTACGCATCAGCAGTCCTACCGTGGAAAAGGAATTTGGAGTGGTTAATGTTACACATCAGCAGTCGTATCGTGGGAAAAGAATGTGGGACGCTAAAAAAGTTCTCGCCCCCGCTGCGCCCTCTACCGTTGGCAGGCGAGCACTACAGACTTTGACCTTCGGTCGGTAAGATTGTCGGTGAAACAGCATCCTCTTGACCTTCGACCGATACAACTGTCGGTAAGGTTGCACGGTTTTGACCTCAAGCCGGTACGGCAGACTGTGACGTCACCGCGGAAAAGGGTTTGAGTCTTGGGAGAATGTCGGTAAGTGTCGGTAACAGGAATCTGTAAGTAGAACTCTCATAGCTATACTACTTATAGACTACGTACTAACAATTATGCTATTCTGTTTCAAGGAAGACAACCTGAACAATTATCTTCTACACGGGACCAGTCCGCAGCAATTGCTGAGTCACATGCCCAATCAATGATGGTTAGATTGTGATTTCAATAAAACTGCTATCTATTGACTACATGATATGAGATAATTTTCATTTACATTAACTATTTTCGCATATGCTAGCTGAAGCTGAAAAATTACTGGCAGAAGGGACAAAGCGTCATGCCGATGCTATGGGTCGATTGGCAGAAGCGATGAAACGGCAAGCTGATGCAGCTGTGCAAAACGCAAACAATGAAAAAGCGAGAATCGAAGTCATGTCTTAGCTGGTAGAAGTACTATCACAGATGTTACCAACTTACCAATAATAGTACAGTATAGTGTCGTGTAGTGTAGTATAGGAATTCATCGTAAACAACAAACTATTGAACATCGACCAAAGATTTTATGAATAATTATTATTTAAATTCAAAATGCCAAAACGTATTTTAGTCAAAATATAGATATTATGTACTCGTTTTATGATATACAAATATAATATTAAAATGTTAAACCAATAAGTAATATATAAGAAATTTAAATACACATTATAGTTTTATAATAATAATAAATACATATATTATTATTCAGATTTTACAATTTATTTAAAATTCGTTGAACCAAATTCAATATTATGTCGTATTACATTGTGATATCCCTTGGTTTCACGGACGCGAACCAAGCAAGAACTACCCATCCCTTTGCCCAGGGTACCGCTATCTCTAAACGGCTAGCAGGCCCATACACCCGTATACTTGAGTATAGCCTACGCGCCGCGTCAGCCAAGTCGGTGGTACGGAGTTTGCCAAAAACAAAAACATAAAACCACCCCTGACTTGTGCCACCTCCACTGCGGTACGTAAGCATGTCTTAAGCATATAAAAATCGGCCGGACCCAAAAGTCCCAGTGTATTGACATTCATAGTAGTCTGCGCTCCGCTCAGCAAAATCTCAAACTTAAATCAATCGATGAAGAGTAACTTGTTCCTCCGTACCAAGATTATGCCTCTTATGGTCTACGTCCACCGTAACAACATTATACCTTTCATAATCTAAATTGTGTATGTATTAACCGATCCTGAATACGGCGAGCAACCGCAAGAGGCGGAAGATTATTGCCGTCATCATCATCCATGTTCGCCATGTTAGGTATATTTATCACATATTCATCTGGATCCTCATACATATCTGGTGGTAGCCCAAAATCAATACGCATATTGCGTAATACTGCACAGGCATTAACAATTTTTCCAGCCATTCCAGGCTCATATTGCAAAACTCTGTGTTTAGAAAGACACCTCCACTTACTTTTAAGCACTCCAAACAGTCGTTCAACACAGTTTCTTGCACTACACAATGATTGATTATAATTGAAACGTGGAGTTCCTTCTCGTTCATTAGGTAATGGAGTCATCAGCCATGGTTCCAAGGGGTAACCCTGGTCACCTGATGAAATATTCAACATTATGAGTAATTTATTCATCAATGAATCACTATGTTGAAAACTACTATTCATAAATGTTACAAGTATCAAGTTACAACTTACCAATAAGAAACGTTCTTTCACCTCGATTATATTTATGCTCCATTATGCGTCGTACAGGGGATGTACTCCATATGTATGAATCATTTCTTGCCCCAGGATAACGTGCATTGATGTTTAATAACTTCAAGTTAGGATCACATATCTGCATGAAAAACGTTTTCATTATCCACAGTTATGTGTTCTATTACACTCGTATTTGCTACGTATCTACGTGATAACGGTTAAAAATCGTACCGCTTGCACATTGAGTGAGTGATATCCATGGTGATTAACATATGCCTCCTCATGTTCTCTAGGCCCAAGCAATGCGACATGAGTGCAATCAATTGCTCCAATAGCTCCTTGAAATGGTTGACGTGCGGTGACAAATTGTGATGCTGCTCGTTGCCGGTCTTCCGGAGTCATTGGAAATTGTACCCATGGCCTTAGTAATCGTTCATTGATAGCATTTTTGACATCATGAATGCACCGGCTCACTGATGACTGACTTAATGAGATACCCCACTGGTCTCCTACTGGACGTTGATAACAACCGATGGCATAATATCTCACAGCTGTTAATACCTGACATATGAAAATACTAAATATAGTTCACAATAAAATGCAAATTGGTAATTGGCATGCGAACATAATACCTGTGTTTGGACTGAGAGTCCACTGTCCCTCACACGTTGTAAACTAGGCTGTAAAGTGTCAATCAGGTCTGCTGCAAGTTGTAGGTTTATGCGGTATAATTCAATAAACTCTTCATTCGTTAAATCAAATGGGTCTTGCTCTCTTCGCATCAACTTGCGTTCTAATGTTCGTTCTAAACGCCTAACTCTATAATCTAAGTTTGATATATCTATTGCAAGATAACCCTCTGCCATCCTGTAAAAATTTAAATGAATTGAAAATTTAAAACAACTTGTATTACACCTCATAATAAGTTTACACGGATGACGCGTAAACATCGGAATGCTTTATAAACAAACATGACCTATCAGTTATCAGATTTCATTGCATCAATCATTTGATTTGAATGATGAAAACATATATAATACATAAAACTTGGCACTTACCTCAACTATAGCCAATATACTTCAGTAATAATAACCAAATAAATTAATTCACAATGACACAGAAAGTTCTTGTAACTCCGTTTAATGGCCTCTTACTCTTTTTCTTTAACTAAGAGCGCCTATTGCGCGTAGCTTATGTATGTAGTACTATAAAACACAACGTTAAAGCCTGAACGAGCGTTCTTCAGCCCTCGTTAAGCTAAGCAACATTCGTCGATAGTTAGTGACGCGGCCGTCCGACAAATATCGAGATCACGGCTGTAGAGAATCACTTCAAACGAAAAACGTCGATAGCATTGGTTAACGATAGCAATAATTATCGATAGCGAGTTACGGAATCTGGCTACAGAGCTGGGTTGGTTGTTGAGATATGGGGGCCACGTACGTATATAGAATAGTATAGATTATGCTATGCTATTTCTGGTTACCGCCAAGGCCCACAATATGTTTTTCAAAACGCAGTAATTTGTAAAAGTATTGCTTTCAGTTATATTTTTACATTAGATTGTACAGTGTAGGGGTGAGAAATAGTTACACCCACCGTAGCCATAAATTATGTTGGTGATTAGAGCTGAAACTGCTTTCCAGTGCTCATTGGACTGTTCAATCGTTGATGAAATGGAAGAGTACACGGTCTACGAGTGTGGAGCCGATTGTTGTGAATTGATTCAGTTTTTATTTTTTGTTCAATTGATATTATCTTGCCGGACTCTAAGTCCGGAGGTAATTTCTACCCGATCAAGGACAGCTCCTGCGACGACCTTGAAAGGGCGTGCATCGCGCTCCTCCTCGACTGCGGTAGTGATGGGCTGCAGGCGACCTCATCGTCGGTGGCGCTGGGCCCTCGTAGCAAGGACCACCTCCACGCTCAAATAATAATAACATAAATGGATCAACTCTTTGTAGCGCTCAAGCAAAACACAGATCTCTCTAAACCAAAACCACACCTTTTTCCCTCGACCGACTCCTTTGCGTTAACTACTTGATAATGATAAACATCCATATACTTCAAATCGTTAACCTTCCCTTAAAACCGATCCCTCCCTATTCCATTCACTTCCTGCATTGGGAGTTGTAGCACGCGAGTGCATAGTCGACGTGAACGGACCCTATAATAGCCGAATAACACCTTGGCTGGGCGTGGAGTGAGCTTCGATTACCGCTCATCGGAGCCTACGCGTTCTACCCCGTAAAATTTGGGTAGCAGCAGTTTTGCCCGTCAAGCTACCCCACAGTGCAGTGCTGCATGATTTCTACGGAAGTGTTCAGTGCTAAAAATTTTAAACGTTGTACCAATCAGTGATAGCCGTGTGACGAACGAACTCTGGCCCACAAAGTACTGTGACCGGCATCCTGAATCTATTCAACTCACCACAAACAAAGGCTCTGCAAAGAGTCCACAATTCCAATGACTCCGTCATATTTTGGAACTATTAAAATTCATCGTTAGGTACGACGTCAAATAACTATGTAGCGAGTGGAAATTCAGTGCGACAGCCAAGTTGAGCCGCCCGTCGCATTTGAACATATCACCGTTTAGCCGAACATACCGCCCGGATATCCCTATACGCCAGTTACCTGCTCAATTAGATAGAATTACACAAAACCATATGAGCGCATCGTAGATTACTCGTGCAGGGTAAGAGCAATATCAAAAGGAATAAGCACAGCGATCATAGCCCAGCACCCACCAAACTAAGCAACGCTTCCATTAAATGATCTGAAGGAAACCTCTCGATCGTTTATCAGAGGGCTTCGGCCACAATTGCAGTGGAGAATCGCTACTATCAGACCATTACCGGCCTTCGAAACTGCCGTCACCATCGCCGAAGGCGAAGAAGCCGAGCTAATCAACAACCGTCAGATGCAGTTCTCTGAACAGTATTCTACCCCCTCTACACCCATGTGTCTACCGTTACACTCTCATACTGCTGCTCCGTCTCAGGTGCCCGCCGCGGCCTCCTTTATCCCCGCCCCCCTGATGTCATTGGCCACACCTGGTTACACTTATCAACCAGCGCCTCGTACCGAGCCCAGACCTTACACACAAGCGCTCGATCCGAACACCAGTTCTGCTGACCACGTTAATGCGCTTCCCAGCCGTTGTCAATTTTGTAACCACCAGGGTCACTCCATCACAAAATGTCACCGTCTGCAAAGTATAAGATATTGTACCAAATGTCGCAGAATGGGCCACTTCCACAATGAATGCAACAGAAATCAAAAACTACACTGCGACAATTGTAATCGCAGAGGCCTCACAGTAGACCGATGTAGATCCTCGCCGTGTAATAACCAAGGAAATGCAGGACCATATGAATATTTAAACGGAAACATCGCTCGCGGGGAAAACGCGCCCGCGAGTAATGCAAACAACTAGCGTTCCGATCCTCAAATCATGACCTCCTACATTAATTATTAACACCGGTGCAGACGTCAACCTTGTCGAAGAAAGTTCCGTTAAGCCCCTCGTACGACGAACAACCGACGAACGTTTGACGCTGACTGGTATAACAGACAAGAAGACGCAAACTATCGCAAAAACTGAAATACGTTGTAATAATAAATCCCATGCCTTTCACTTGGTCGCTGACTCATTTCCGATTCCGCACGACGGTATCTTAGGCCAGCCCTTACGAAAAGAGAAAGCAACTAGTTCCTTCAACTCATAATAGGTGATTCTTGGATCCTCATTGCCAATCCACTTTGATGAATTCGATGCACCCTCGTCCGCGGCCGAAAAAAACCCGGGTAATTAAAATACAGGCCCGTACCGTGAAAGCCATCCCACTAATAGTTGCGAACCCAGTCACTGAAGTAGGCTACCTTAAACGCATCGATTCAGGTAACAATGTTTTTTGTGGTGAAGCGTTAGTTGAAAACCAGAACGGCATCGCTTACTCGTACGCCTTCAATTGTAACGAATTTGCCGTAGAGATAAGACTCCCAACGGTAACTCTAGACGACTTCGACGAACCACTGAGTACAGTCATGCCCAACGCTACGCTCACTGCACCGAGTAACCACCACAGCGATGCCCGCGCCAAAACCCTCGTTTCGCACCCAAGCCCTCTCCTCAGTGATTCATCGATCCTTTCCACCGCAAAGCGTACATCACGACCGACTGATAATCTCCCCCCTCCCCCCCCCCCCCTGCCCCATCCAATCCACTGATCTCGCGCAACTGCAATCCGATCCTCCTATCGCTGACGACAGTACACCCTGTCCCGGTGCCGCAACAGTGCTTTTGACTGACAGTAGGTCAGAAAGATTGGACGTCCTAGAGAGCAGCTTACATCTTGATCATTTAAATGACACCGAAAAACAATCTATATTCAACCTCGTAACAGAATTTAACCATCTCTTTTATCTCCCAGGTGATAAATTAGGCCATACCAATTTATCTCATCACACTATCCCCACGACGGACAATACGCCTATTCATACCAAACAATACCGTTTTCCCAAGATTCACAAAGACGAAACCGAATCCCAATTCGATAAACTACTCAAGCAAAATCTTATTAAACATTCCTCATCTCCGTATAATTCCCCGGTGTGGTTCGTTCCAAAGAAACCGGATAGTGACGGCAATAAACGATGGCGTATGGTAATCGACTACAGAAAACTTAACGAAAAAACAGTCGGTGACGCATACCCCATGCCCGATATTACGGAAGTCCTTGACCAGCTTGGCTCGGCTAAATACTTTTCCACATTCGACCTTGCTTCCGGGTTCCACCAAATCACCATGCATCCTGATCCAAGCACGAAAACTGCATTTTCGACACCTAGAGGCCATTATGAATTCTCTCGTATGCCCTTCGGACTATACGAGTATAATGCCCCCGCCACGTTTCAAAGCCTCATGGACCAAGTCCTCCTAGGCCTACAAGGCAACGAGATGTTTGTATATTCAGACGACACAGTTATTCACGCTCGAAGCTTGCAAGAACATGAAATTAAATTTCAGAAATTAATGAACCGACTAAGCGGTGCTGGCTTAACTCTACAGCCAGAAAAGTGCGAATTCCTGCGCAAGGAAGTCCTTTACCTCGGACACCTCATAATTGAGTCAAGAGTAAGACCCGACTCTGACAGATTAATAGCTGTAAAAGAGTATTCTGTCTCCAAAAGTCCCAAAAATGTTAGACAGTTCCTTGGTCTTTTAGGTGACTACCGAAGATTTGTTCCAAATTTCGGAAATATTGCTAAATGCCTTAACAGTTTAACGAAGAAGGATACCCCTTTCATTTGGACGTCCAAACACCAGTTTGCCCTCGAAACCTGACGCGATTGTTTATGCAAAGAACCAATTCTACAACACCCGGACTTCAGTAAACCATTTGCGCTCACTACAGACGCGTCAAAATTCACGATAGGTGCAGTTCTTAGTCAAGATGAAGACGGTGACGACCTACCGGTAGCATATGCATCCCGAGCCCTCAAGCCCGCTGGATTAAACTACTCGGTACCTGATAAAGAATTTTCAGCCGTCTACCGGAGTATGAATCACTTTCGCCCCTACGTCTATGGTTAGTAGTTCACTTTAATAACAGACCACGAGCCACTGAAATGGGTAAAAAGCGTCAAGAAGCCTAACTCCCGTTTATTACGGTGGAGCTTAGAACTGGCAGTGTACAACTTCGATACGAAATACAAGTCCAGAAAATCTAATACCAACGCTGATGCTCTATCCAGGAACGCACCGCCCGACACGGCTCAAATTCTTCCTATAGATGCGAAACGTCCCCGTCCAACGATTGAAGCCTCAGGCGAAAGATAAAGCAAAAATGCACTAACGAGACTTATCAGTACCCCAGACGCCCTCGACAGACCACAGACAAGTCCACGAACCCAGTTCAGCTGAAACACCCTAAAATCTCACAAACCTGTCAGATGATATACTACTCTGATCCCTTGGATTCCTATGATCTCTCCGACGATGAGTTCAACGATGAAGAAACCCCGTTGCTCCTAAAATCCCCCCTCTTTGCCCCGGCTCCGATCCCAGTACATCGCCAACCTCAACGCCACCGCGAAACAAATTCTTTAACAAATCCTGGGCCTCATGAAAGACCATACCTGAGCTATTTTTCAGATTCTTTCCTTAACTCGGATGACTTACAGACCTCAGAAACTGAATCAGGAACTGACGACTTTGGTCCAACCACCGATTTATCGGGCCCTTCTTATAACGATTTTCTCATTGAATGCGAAACTTTTTCCTCTTATGCGTGATAGACGTATCAAAGAAATAAAAGCTGATCTATTACAGCAAAAGTGGAACTTGGCTTACTGCATATTGGCTGACTGCCAAATGTCAAAAGGAATCTGTTCAGAACTGTCAGAACGTGAATTCATAAACCGCGAACAACTTAGAGAATTCGACCCGACTGTGACTGACGTTATTTCTGTAGTCCATGGTAACCGAAAAATTTATAACCTAGTTCCACAGCCTCAATACAGTGGCAAACCTTTGGCACAGGTTTTTTTTTGCCACCTTGGTTAACTGTGGGAAAACCTTGCAAGTAGATGGCGTAACATCTGTCTCGATACAATTGATAGTTTGCGGACTCGACGAATTAGAATGGAACAAGGTACGAAAAACGAACCATTATGATTTTAAAAATTCGAAAATGAATATCAACGTTTGTCGCCTTGACCCTCCGCTTCCTGCAACCGCACGCCCCTGCATTACACCCCCACCCGTTTATACTAAACCCCCTGACCCTGTCCCGTCCACATCTGGGAAACTTCCCGCCACCCGCCGCCATCTGCGAAAGAAATCGGAACGTCCGACTAAACCTGCGGCACCTCGTCCGATTCCATCTCCGCCCCCATCCACTGACGTCATCATGCCCCCCCCCTGTCGGGCCTCCGCGTCACGCTATGAGATACCCCCCCGCTACTTCCAGGCCGACGAACCCTTTCTTACACTCTTGTTCCCCTCCACCCTCGCCTCTCTCGCCCACCTCTAATAACGACGACAGTTCCGACTTGCTCACAGACACTGAATACTATACGTGCACTCAACAATCCGACTCCCATATTAAAATTACGGACCATAACCACGACAGTGCTCTCAACACTAACGATGATCAAATTGATGACCCTTACGGTTTCGCATACTTCATTGACAACTTGGACGACATACCAGTATGAGACAATGTCAACGATACCAATGATGGACTCTTGATGTTCGGAACCAACTATGCGGACTTCATATCGACAGACCACGCTTGTATCAAGGGTATACCGGCCCAACTTGCCGACGAGAATATCGTTGATCGGAAAATGGTAATGAGGCCTCGTCCGCGAATATTCCATATCATTGAATCTAAGCACAATAGTCGACGTATTTTCACCCTAGTATTGAAAACAAAAGGCTCAGATGAAAGCAACCTATACGATATCTTCAAGCTATTGTCCAAACTGAAAACGGCTTTAGCCTAAACAACTCTTAAGTCTCTTGCCCTCCCGATAACCGATGATAGTTTAGACGCTCTCGATCCTCGCGTTATCCGAAAACTTTTATCCTATATTTGCGTAGACTTAGAAATTCAAATCGTGCTTTGTCCAAACAAGACGAATGTTTACGAAAAGAAATAATCAGAGAATGCCACGAATCGTCAGTCGGCGGTCATCGAGGTGTCACTCCAATACATAATCGCATTAGACAAAAGTATTTTTGGCCCTGTATGAAAGAACAAATCCAAGATTCCATAAGAACTTGCGAGAGTGGCCAAAGGAAAAAATTGGTCAGAGTAAAAACCAAATTGCGAATGATGATAACGGACACGCCTGCCGATGCATTCGACAAAGTTGCATTAGATATCGTTGGACCTCCACCCCTCACTAAATCGAACAACAAATATCTCTTGACGATACAATGCAATTTGACAAAATTCCTGGACGCCATCCTTTAACCTGATGCCACCGCCAAAACTATAGGTGCAGCGTTCGCAAAAGAATACATCACACGTTACGGTGCTCCGCGAGCAATATTTATAGACCAAGGACAGAATTTTATGTGCACAGTCATCAAACAACTTTGTAAACTTTTCAAAATCAAGCGAATACGAACCACAGCTTACCGCCCACAGTCTAACGGATCGCTGCAACGCAGTCACTTTGTTCTCACCGAGCACATGAAACACTACACGGATGCTGGTAAAGACTGGGACGATTACATCCGCTTTGCAATTTTTCGTTATAACACCGCGGGACAAAAAGGTACTAACTTCACCCCCCATCAGCCAATTTTTGGCTCTCAAGTCAGACTCCCAACAGATGCGAACCCTGCCAGCGCGTATACCCGTTCCCACGAGTCCTTCCTTCTAGATTTAATCGATAATCTACCCAGCATACAAAAACACGCCGCGTCCAACCTTCAACAGTCAAAGCATAGTTCCAAGTCGTATTAGGACCGTAATTCAAAAGCCAAAATTTCAAAGCAGGTCAAAAGGTCTATCTACTAAATGAAACCCGATACAAATTCGACGACCACTATAAAGGAGTGTATACGATTAAACGTATGGCTGACAATATCAACGCCGAAATTTGGATTTCCCCCCGAAAAACTAAAACCTTCCATCTCAATAAATCGAAATTGGCACACTTAACCGACTAATTGACCTGGACCGACACTTGAACGAATACGAACTTGACCTGTCGAGCTTAGTAGACGCTATGCTATTCTCTCAAAAAGATATCATCTACCCTAACATTCTATCACCAGAACAAATTGTTTCCAGCCTTGAACGTATCCCTCACCCGCACCTAGAAATAATAACATTTCCCGATGACCTGATTCCTCGCTCTTCGTCGCTGTTCCGGATCCAATCGGAGATTGAAATGACGGAACTAGGCATATTTAAGCCGCGTTAATTGCTCCTCGAGCGAAGCCTTAACGATAGCTCCGAACCACTCAAAGTCTGGCGCTAAGCCCTCCGCTATTGGCAATCATATTCTCTCATTGTCTCATTCTGCCCGTAATAATCTGCAGCCATAATATAATCGTCAGCATGTTGCACAAGTTCCGTTTATAATATCCATAGTATCTATCATATACACCACCACATACTGAAGATGTCATTTAGAAAAAAATTTGTATTCAAATGTGTACAAACCCACTTAAACGCGCACTAATATCTAGGCGCTAGATTTTAAGACTTTTTTTTTGTAATATTTTGTAAGTGAGTCAGTACGATAAGATGTCATTTAGAAATTTTTTTTTCATTCAAATGTATACTAACCCACGCAAGCGCGCACTAACATCTAGGCGCTAGATCTCAAGACTTTTCTCTGTAATATTCTGTAAGTGAGTCAGTACGTTTCATGGCATTCCACTTCCTTCAAAACTCATAAATTAGCAGATTCTTCTCTAACCTGTGGCTAGCTTGCCTTCTATATCCCGCTAAACTCGGCAGATCCATCCTAGTATCACGAACGCCGCATATTCATACCCGAATATATCATTATAACTATGTCAATAACTATTAATATCGCTTTAGAGACAAGAAAGCACAGCTTTAAATTCATTAGTGAATTCATAATTATTCATTTCACGAAACAGTTCGTGGCACGACCAAAGCGCAACGGCGTAGTTGACCGTCAGCAACGTCAGCGTCTCCACACCCGCCAGATCTCGGGTGTAACCAACACCGGGATGAAGCGAGCGCGGGATCACGCGCTTCAGAAATGATCGTCGCGAGGCGAACCTTTGTTCTAAATCGTGAAATCAGCAAAAACCTTGCTCGCTGTCCGACGCTCCAAGGGCTGTCGGACGAGCGAGCGAAGTTAGTCCCGTTAGAGACAGGATCCTTCAAAGCTGTCTAGTATAGAGTTATCAGTCTTAGGTCTCCGACAATTAGAGGGAGAATTCCTCTTAGTCTACACGCGGTGATCAAAGCGTCTCGCGTCGCGACGTCAGCCTTTCGAAGTTAGACAATAAGTGCTCAAAGGTGCGCCACGAATCTAATCAAGTTGTGTAGTAATAAGAATAGTGATAATTAAGAGTGAGTGAGACATCAGAAACCACCAAAGGGAGAGTAGGTGTACATTAAGATGAGAAAAACCATTGTAAGCTTCCTCGTCTCGCATTTTCTCTCGATTGCCATATCATTTTGCATTGTTATCATTAAAAGCTTGCCTTCCATAAAACATTCTTGTACAATAATATTGAAATCCTCCAATCCATTTCACAAGGATCGTCCTGTAGAGGGCGATCGCCAACTTACCCACGGAAAAATTAAATATAAACCTCTACGGTTACCTAGAGGGTCAAGTCGTCGCGTGCGAGACCGCTCCGCACGTGACACTAGCGCTCAAGCAAGACACCTATCCCTTCAAACCAAAACCACACCTTTTTCCCTCGACTGACTCCTTCGCGTTAACTACTTGATAATAATAAACAATCATATACTTCAAATCGTTCACCTTCCCTCAAAACCGATCCCTTTCTATTCCATTTACTTCTTGCAATGGGAGTACTAGCACGCGAGTGCATAGTCGACGTGGATGGACCCTATAATAGCCAAATAACACCTTGACTGGGCGTGGAGTGAGCTCTGATTAACGCTCATCCGAGCCTACGCATTTTACCCCGTAATATGTAAATCAAATGGGAAAAAAGTTTTCTGAAAACTTTTTTTCATTTTCTGGAAACTTTGTCTCATTTGCCGAAAACTTTTGTCGTGGTAAACGAATAAATATGAATAATTAGTCGATATAATAATGATAATAATAATACTAATAATAATAATAATTATTGGAGATGCACAAGAATAACAACGATATACCTCAGGTGGTAGTCCCAGCACAGGGGAAATCCACCCTGAGTTCCGATCGGGTGAAAGCCCCGGTGGCTCATGGCAGCGGCATGGATTCTGAGGGCCGCAAATTGTGCAAAGACCAGGTGACGAAAACGGCAACAAAGACAGCAGACACGAAAACTCGAACAGCGGACAGGACGACACCGGAACTTCAACGACGAGATAGGACGGACAGCGTGTCGAGCACGGGCAGCGGAGCAAGTTGCGCTTCCGCTGTATCCACGATCGGCACAAAGACACGAATCACGGACGATATGGACCTGACGGACGTATTGTTACTGATTCACAGTACGGCGACAAGGATGGCCGAGGCAGCGGCCATCCAAAAAAACATGAGTATGTCCGTCAAACTGGGCATCGAGACTATTCTCGAGGGTGCCGACGTTGCGCTTAACAGGCGCGCTAAAGAAGCCCCGGAGGACCACAAGACGGACAACGAGACGACGGAGACGGACGTTGAGACTGACCAACGGACACAAAACACTCCGCGGACGAAACGGAAACGGGAGGCGACTGGAATCACTCCGGAATCCTCTCAGAAGAGGGCAACGGTTGCGGAACCGGTCGCTGACTGGCAGACAGTGACAAGGACAAGAAAGAAAAAGAAGAAACGGAAGACGCGGACGGACGGGACGAACGCGACGACAGACACGACAGCCGGGGCTGAGGGGCGCAGAGCGGCTCCCAAACATTGGGGGACGGCGGTGCTCGTCAAACCCGGGAACGACACGACGTACTCCGACATCGTCAGGAAGATACGGACCACGGTCGACCCTGCGAAGAGTCATGTTGAAGTGACGACTCTCAGGAAGACGAAGAATGGTCTGTGTCTTCTGAAGATGAAGACAGACGCAAACGGACGAGACGACTTCCGACGCAGGCAACGTCAGGACCGGGACCTCCAGGGTTCAACTGTAGATCATGAATCTTGACTGTGTCACGACCAGACACGACGTGATACAGGCACTGCGACGAGAGACGGGACGAGACGCGGACTTTGAGGTCCACATCTTCGGCCCGAACCGGGCGGAGCAGTTTATGGCCGTATGCGACCTGAAGTCGCAGGAAGCCAGAGCGCTGCTCGGCCGGGGACGGATCGGGATTGGATGGGTAGCTTGCCGCGTCCGACCACGACTGACGGTGACGAAATGGTACAAGTGCCTGGGATACGGGCACACTAAGGCAAAATGTAAAAATACAGACCGGACGAAGTGCTGCAGGAAATGTGGCGAGACAGGACATTACGCCACGGACTGTAAGAACAGACCGGCCTGCCCACTGTGCGCCGAGGCGGGACACGGCGATGCGGCGCATCTCGCGGGCTCCGGGAGGTGCGCGGTGTACCGGGTTGTGCTGGAGGAGTGCAAGAAGCAGGCCGGAAGACGGACAGGATAGTTCAGGGCAACCTGAACCGCAGTAGGACAGCAGACATGCTACTACCACAGATAGCAGACGAACAAGACGCCGACATTCTGATCCTGTGCGAGCCGTACAGGGTGCGACAAACGCAGGATTGGATTACGAACGAGACCAAGACAGCGGCTATCTGGGTGAGGGGCGCTGCCCGAGCCCGGATAACCGCTCGTGGCGTCGGGGACGACTACGTCTGGGCTAGGGTGGGCGCTGTCACTTACGTCAGCGTCTACCTGACCCCAAACTGCGCTGCGGCGGAGTTCCGGGCGAAGGTTGCGCTCCTCGGGGACGGTTTCAGGGACCTGCCCGGGGACCTCGTGGTCGCGGGGGACCTCAACGCGAGGGCGGTCGAGTGGGGCATGACGGCAACGAACAGACGCGGACGGCTGCTGCTGGAGATGGCCGTAAGGCTGGACCTAGTGGTGGCAAATACAGGAGACGTACCAAAGTACAGACGGCTGGGATTTGGAGACTCCATCCCGGACGTAACGATGACGACGGACAGAACTCTGCCACGGATAGGGCGGTGGCGGGTGCTCGAGGGCTACACGGCCAGCGATCATCAGTACATCGCCTTCGAAGTGGCAGGAGAGACAAGGACGACACGGACGAGGACCCGACACCCCCCGCGGTGGAACGAAGACAAACTTGACGAGATCGGAGTATGTTTCGGCGGCCATGACTTTAATTCTGATATGAGCAGAACTTTGTAGAACTTTCGACTTGCACGTATTGTGTACGACTGACGACTTTCCGGATGCGTTGCGTTAATATATGTCGATAGATCGCACGAATTTGGGTGTGGCGGTGGGTGTGGTGAAGGGTCCAAGCTTTGTACCACCCCCACCATCAAAGAATCAAGAATTTCATGACAAACAAGTCCGAGCTCGCACACTCCAACCCTATTCGGCGTGAGGCCTGTGATGGGAAAAAAAACGGTCAACGAAACGCAGGTAGTGGGTGGTTTTTGACGGCGGTCGGTAACGGGGGGGGGGGGGGGGGGCGGAATCTTGTTTTACCAACTTTTGACTGGATGGTTCGCGCACATACTGTTTTTGGGGTTGACGACTCTCGATGGCGAACAGGTCTGAGCCTGCAAGCCTCCAACCCCCATTAGCGTGGGATATGCGACGAGAAAAAATCGGTCAACGAGAAAGCAGGTAGCTGACGGCGAGTGATGGGGAAAAATCAAAATGGCAGCCCATCTGACCAAGCAAATAATTCCATTATCGAACCACAAGTCGATAAAAAATGAAAATGACAGTTCATCTGACTAAGCAATAATCGAAATGGCTGCTTACCTGACTAAGCAATAACCAAAATGGCTGCCTATCTGACTGAACAAAAATCAAAAACCTGCACACCTCAAACAACGTGGGACATGTGTCGAGAAAAAAATCGGTCGACGACAAAGCAGGTAGTGGGCAGCGTTTGACGCGAGAAAAATCAAAACGGCTGCTTATCTGACAGAGCAATAATCAAAAACCTGCACACCTCAACCAACGTGGGACATGTGATGAAGATAAAATCGGTCAACGATGAAGCAGGTAGTCAGCAGCGATTGACGGGGGAAAAATCATAACGGCTGACCATCTGACTAAGCAAAAATGAAAATGGCTGCCCATCTGACTAGCGAAAACAATCAGCTGTTAAACCGTCTGTCGATAAAAACGGGCGAAAATACAGGTGGCGATATCTCTGTTAACAGTCGGTATCAATGTCGCGGGTATGGTTTACTATCGCAGTGGTGTCATACTGACTGTCGGTAAGGTAGGAATCAAGATACAAGGCTTCTAACTCACTGCGTGATTCAGAACTCTTGAAAGTAGGTAAGTGAATACACAGTTTCACTGTGAAGTCTGTTCAAAAGACTCTATGCTGGTGGTATAACAGAAGTTATAAGACACGATTTGAGCGAAAAACATCAAATTAATTGTCAAGCATTGAAACTTCAGCCTTATATTCCAGACATGGTTGGATTAAAACATAACAACCTGCAAAATAACATCGAACAAGGAGAAAAACGGATTACTGCATTTATAGCTGAGCATAGTTCCTGATCACTCACTTGGTTCAAGCAAAAGCATTCGTGTAGATTCTGAAATCTCTCGGCATCTAGCTTGCGCTCGAACAAAATGCACTAGTATTATTAAGATGTTCTTCGTGCCATAAATAATGATAATCTTGTTAATACTTTAATAAACGTAAAATTCTCATTACTCGTTCAAGAATCAACTGACAAAGGATGCACCAAACATTCAGCATTAGTTTTTCGTTTTAAAAAAAATTGTTCCACACAAGACGAATACCTTGTGTTACCGGTAATTACTGATGGACAAGCTGCGACTATGCACAGGTTGATAAATAATTAATTTTCGGAATATGCCATACCCTACAAAGATAATATGATTGATTTTGCAGCTGATGGGGCTAATGCAATGATGGGGGAAAGCTTTCTCTGAGGACACCATCGAAAAACGATTTTGCTTATCTTTTCATCCTAAAGTGTGTATGCTATTCTATTGCATTATGTGCTTCATATGCTTGCAAGCAACTACCAGAAGGCGTAGAATTACTTGTTTGAGAAGTTTTTAAATACTTTCAGTACAGTGATGTTACGTCCGGCTTACCACCTCTCTGTATTTTTTCCACTTGCTAACTCTCCCACAGTTCTTATATAAATATCATGGTCTCTGTCCTGTCCTTTCATCTCTACCTAGTCTCACGCTATTTACTATCACGCTTACTCATCTCATTCTATTATCTACCTGCAGCATCTTGACATCTCCTCTGCACCCGTACATTTTTCGTCTCTAAATTCAGTCGTATCCTAACTCTCAAGAACCTCAGAGCTGAAGCTCTTAAATAACTACGGACAACACACTTTAATCTTATCCCTATCTCGTCTTCTTGCAATAAATATATACTTGACATCACCAATAAATTCAACGTTACTCAATCCTCAATCCCAATACGGAACCTGCATGCATCTCAAATCTCTATATTCCTCTATTGGACTCAAAAGTAGGATGAAAAATAATGAATTTCCCAAGACAGTTTCTTTTTTCGAGCAACATTAACGCTGCAATAATTTTTTCTTTTACACTAATTTTTCTCGGTAAATTTGAACCGGCACCCATTTTGCTGGACCCCTTTATCAGCGCCAGGTGCCACGTTCGGGCACTATGCTCGGCTGTAAACACCGTCTGCTGCGAGCAAGCCGGAATCCTAGCCTGCAATATTATTATTTGAAGCTCTGAAGCATAGTTGGCGTTGTCAAAATTGTATTTATCTCAGTAAATAACTTTTAGTTTGGTTAAAATAAAAAGACAACAATGGATCCATCAGCTCCACAACCAAATTCAAATTGGTACATGTATTGTTTTGTACCATCTTGTGAAAATACAACAACTCCAACTCCAGAAAAGATATTAATCTGAGTGCCAAATAATGTATTAAAACGGAAGGCTTGGTGCGACGCAAACTACATTCACATGGTGTATAATAAAGTTGGGATTCCGGCTTGCTCGAAGCAGACAGTGTTGACAGCCAAGCATAATTCCCGAACGTGACACCTGGCGGCGCTGATAGAGGGGTCCAGCAAAATGGCTGCCGATTCAAATTTGCCGAGAAAATTTAGAGGACAAAAGATTATTTTCTGGCGTTAATATGACTCGTAAAAAAAAAACTGTCTTGGGAATTCATTATTTTTCATTCTACTTTCGAATAAGATTAAAATTAAAAAACATGCGAATTCCCTATTCCGGTTATCTTAGTATGTAAAAGCGAAGCCAAAATCAGGTTATTCCTATCGCTCAGGAGTAAACCATATTCACACACGTGACATTGGTGGCAGTGGTGGCCTTCGCTCTCCGGAAATCCGGTGAAACAATTTTACGTGTCTGCTACGCATCAAGTGCCATCTGATAGACCGGTTCCAAATTGTACAAGCTCAGTGATGTTAATACAAAAGTAGTACCACTGTGTGGTAGTGTTGAAGACACTCTGAAAGTCATATTCTACGTTGATCACAATCAACGATCTCTGATTTACACGAACGTCACAAACAAATCCGTATCTCCAAATTGATACTGCTGCAAAACCATTTCCTGCTGCTACTACAAGGACATCTTCATTCTTCACGACTTCCAGTACAACACAACGCACATCGACGTCATCACCGTCTACAGACACGAAATCGCTATACCAACATCCTCACGGAAGAATGCAACATTATCTTCCATTCCTTCTCTCCATCTCCACTTTATAAGTCGACAAATTCTAGGTTGAAATTTACAACATGGCTAGCGAAAGCACTTTTCTGCACCCGCCTCTCAAAGATGCATTGGCTCTGATTCCCACGTTTAATGGCACTAATACGAGTATGCTCGTATCCGAATTCATAATTAGAGTAGAATGCGCAAAACAAGCTGTCTTAGCCAGAGAAATGAATTTATTCTCCACACTCGTTCGCACGAAAATCGAAGGCGACGTGAGTAAATATATTTTCTTGCTCCCTAAGCCGAAAGTACGCACTTTCGGGACGCATTTCAGACCGGGAAAAGCAATTTTTGCGGCCGGCTTATGACAACGCGCTCTGACGGGATTTTCGCGGCCGGTGATATGAACCGAAACAAAAGAATAACGCATAATGCATTATTCTTTTGTTTTGTGCTTGCTCGTGTCAAACGGTCGTTTCGCGAATGCGTGAATTGTGTTCACATCGTTGACGTCGTGCGTAAAAAAAATGGCGCAATCGTCATCAGAAAGTTCCGCAGACGAGGAAGAAATATTGAGGAATTTCGATGAAGAGGCCAACGTTATTGTGCAGGTCGAAATGATATCGAGGAAATCTTCCGATCGGTATCTTCTAGTCTACAACACCTACAAGACATGGCGAGAAGAAAATAAAAAATCTCTCTCCAGCTCAGAAGAAAACAACCTGATCATTTATTTACAAACTTTAAAAGAAAAATTTAAACCGCTAACTTTGTGGAGCATATGGAGCATGCTTAAAAAAACGTTGAATATAAACGAAAATATTAATATTCATCATTTTCTGAAATTAAAAAGTTTGATAAAAACGAATGCCAAAGGCTACAAACCGAAGAAAGCTTGCGTTTGAAGATGGAATCACATCACAAAATTTATGGATGAGGCTCCAGATCACACGTATTTAGCTATGAAGGTAAAAATCATTTACATATGCTCACCTCAAACTATACTTTTTTTTTTATTAGAGCCATTCAATTTTGTTTGCTCCAATTTCTACAGGTTATACTCATATTTGGAGTCTGTGGTTGCCTACGTTGTGACGAAATCACAAATATGAAGGTCAAAGATGTAGAAGACCTAACTGATAGATATCTTGTCTCAATAAATTACAACAAGAACGACTACGCTGGACAATTTATTATTTGAAATCTTTTCTACGACACAGTCAAGAAATATGTTTCATTGAGACCATCGGACGAATTCAGCGACAGGTTTTTCATCAAATACGCAGAAGGCAAATGTTTTCGAACGGCGATAGGAAAACATAGGATCGGAGAAGTCCCAGAGAAGATTGCCTGCTACCTTAATCTACCCGATCCAAACAAATACACCGGCGACTCCTTTCGCAGAACGTCTGCGACGCTCCTTTCCGATTCTGGTGCCAACATGCAAATGGTGAAGCAGCTAGGAAGATGGCGTTCGGACATGGTCGCACAGGGGTACATCGAAAATTCCATGCACAATCGGGAAATGATGTACAATGGTGTCATTCGAAAAACTGCGACGACAGACAACCATTCAATGCCATCTACCAGCGCACAGAACACCGCCGAACCTGAAAATGACGACTCCGATCTTCATGTTAATTGGTTGGATTTTGATGAAGACTTCACTGTCAACGACGTTGATCCCACTCCAAGTAATTATAAAAAATACATACTCAGTTAACTACCAAATATACCTATATGATACTTTTTATCTATAATATAATTTTTCTTCAGGTACAGTTGTAAAAAGCGGTTTTACCACTGCGAGGAACAAACCGATACTCATCCCAATTGGGAATCGGAATGAACCGGATGGTAGCAGGAAAAACTTGTTCTGGAAAAAACCAGGAATCAAACTAACTTTCGAAAATCAAGGGAATCTTCAGCCACCGACACATGGAAGAAGGAAAAACGACGAAGATTCGGAAAACCAAAACCAAGCAGCTGTTCAGCCACCAATTACGTGTAAACGAAAAAAAAACGATGAAGATTCGAGCCATCAAAACTTCAACGTTTTAAATTAAGCACTGGAGAACGAACAATTACAATTTTATAATTGTACGTTCAACAACTGCGTTTTCAACATCAATTTATGTAATTGAAATAAAGAAAATCGGTCGTGAAATCTGAGAAAATCTATATAATTTATTTTATAGTTTATTGATTTGTATTTAGAATGTATGATATTTTTGTGTTTTTGATTTACTTTTTCAAAATTTTTTCAATGCCCGCCTCGACCAGCAACACCTCGGCTTCGCCTCGGTCTTGCAAAAGTCGGGCGGGCACCCCTCCCCCCCTCCCTCACCCCTCGGCTTCGCCTAGGCCTTGCAAAAGTTGGGTTAGCGCGAGTCAGATGTCAGTTGTCATTGGCGAAATGTCAAATGTCACTTGACATTTTTGTGCGTTACATTTTTCAATTAGTTATCATTAGTGAACGTACTTTCGGCTACGGGACCAAGAAAAATAGTATACGACCCACGCCCCGAATGCTGGATGCCCTGGTCGTGTGTGATATAAAGGCCGAGGCTTCGCCAGGAAATCCAACTTTCGGGCCTAGGGTTGTAATGTACTAATGAGTCAGAGAACCAGGATTCTCTTCGAGATTTGCTAGACTGCTTAAGACAGGCCTACGCATCTAAACAACACCTCCCAGATATCCAGCTAGACCTTGCACAATCGGCACAGAGGGGAGACAAGAGTGTTCTATATTACGGTGTTAGAATAGAACATCTGTTCAGACAAGCGTGCAAATCAATAGATGCCTCAGAATCTATCAATGATGCTCAAGTGCCAAAGAAAAATATCAAAGAAACCGCAAGACTAAGATTTACGGAAGGTTCACTAGACGAATTAGAAATAAGACTGGCTCATCAGAATCCACAAACCTTACAAATGGCTATAAACACGGCCACCAAGGCTGAAAAACTATTATCGGATAGACTTAAACTAGCCTCGTACCGTGATACTAACTACGAAACACAAAATCATATAAAATATAGTATATGTAAATTAACCGATCACATCGATAAATATTGCCCTGAAAAACCTTCCGTATTAGTAGTGTGTAGATAGTGCAAGAAGGCAGGTCATAGTATAGAAGAATGCAGAACAAGGCAGCGCAACAACACAACTTGCACGCAGTGTCGTCGCAAAAGGCCACTCAAACGATAAGTGCCGCTCAAATCGGTCCCAATATCCCCAGAATCCGAAAATCCACCAAGATTGAAGAGTTTTCTAAAATAACACTGATCGTCAACAACAGAACAATCTCAACACCCAGTATCGAGCAAGAGGCCCGACAAACCTACCTTTGGACTAGACGCGAAATGACAGTCAACGCTCACAACAGTATAACACACCAAATCCTTCACAATCGAATTTCAGGGTTAACTATGTAACGCAAGATCTGTTAAACGATAATTTCGAGGCAGGCGTCCACCCGGAAGTTTCATTCGAAGCAGAGCAACAGCTCAAATATTCAGGCAATATGAGCCATTTAAACGAGTTTAGGAACGGCCACGCGGACGCATCGACCTCCCCCGAACCGGAGCAGCGTCCAAACCAAACGTCAGCTCCGTACAACTTCGCGAACTAATAGAATCTGGACCTCCACAGATTCGAACACAATGCCCGCAGTCTTTGAATGGGTACATGACACTAATAATAGATACTGGCGCTAATATTAATCTGTTAAAAATCGATAAAATCGACCCAAGAGTCCACGTCACAAAGACAGACATTAGGCAGATTTCAGGGATAACGGAAGAATCCATCAGAACAATAGGAAGTCTTTACGCCGAGTTAGCTAGACCGACACTTGAACGAATACGAACTTGACCTGTCTAGCTTAGTAGACGCTATCCTCTTCCACTCCTGCGAATCTTCATACTGTCTGCCCAAATGACCAGACCTGTCGTGTCACACTTTACCACTCAGGCATTATCACCCCAAACGTCCTGTGTACGGCTAGTACTTCTGAAGTACTTCTGAAGTCACTTTCAAAATTTCGAAATGCTTACAATCTACCGAGACCCTCTCCTACGTCCTCAAAGTTACCCTGGATCTAAGCCAAGGATCCTTTAGTCTTGATTTTAGTATTTCGACCGACTTATCCCTCGTTGCCATTGCTCTCCTTCGCGAACCATCGCATATTCACCCCCACAATCTTGCCGTCACCGGCGTTTCCCGAAATGACATACTGAAACGCTCAGCTGACCCAAGCGCACATTATCGCACCCGAAATAACCTGCACCGCCTTACTACCAGCCTTGATTATAGCGGCATCGGCCTTGCGTCCCTCTCAGCACCTTTTTGCTGCTACAATATCTCGTTATTGAGCAAAATCTCAAGGATGTACTCTTGCGGCAAATTGGTAAGAAGACGACAGATCCCTCACCCGCGTCGTACAAAACCCCAAATTCTTACGCGCTATGCCATCCACCACCCGCACCTAGAAATAATACCATTTCCCGATGACCTGCTTCCTCGCTGTTCGTCGCTGCTCCGGACCCAATCAGAGATAGAACTAACGGAAATAGGCATATCTGAGCCACGTAAATTGCTCCCTGAGCAAAGGCTTAACGATAGCTCCCTACCACTCGAAGTCCGGCGCTAAGCCTTCCGCTATAAGCAATCATATTCTTTCATTGCCTTATTCTGTCCGTCATAATCTGCATCCATAATACAATCATTACCATGTTGCATGAGTTTTGTTTATAATATCCACAATATCTATCATATACAGGAAGTAAAGTCAAATTTTTTTTTTCGTTTTCTGGAAACTTTCTTTCATTTTGTCACGGGGTAGAATGCGTAGGCTCCGATGAGCGGTAATCGGAGCTTACTCTACGCCCAGCCGAGGTGTTATTAGGCTATTATAGGGTCCGTTTACGGCGACTATGCACTCGCGTGCTACTACTCCCAATGCAGGAAGTGAATGGAATAGGAGAGGATCGGTTTTGAGGGAAGGTAAACGATTCGGAGTATATGATTGTTTATTATTATCAAGCAGTTAACGCAATGGAGTCGGTCGAGGGAAAAAGGTGTGGTTTTGGTTTAGAGGGATAGGTGTCTTGCTTGAGCGCTAGGATGGATCTGCCGAGTTTAGCGGGATGCAGAAGGCAAGCTAGCCTCGAGTTAGAGTAGAATCTGCTGACTCGCGGACGATAAGGGTAGACTACAGAGCGTAAGGTAACTAAGAGTGTGAGAAAGGAATATGAAGTCTGGAGGACGTAACACGCCCCCTCTTGGGAAACAACATTCGGTGAGGGTACGGAATAGGATGTTCGGAAGGAAGTGGAATGACATAAAACGTACTAATTCAATTACAGAATATTGCAAAGACTCCGAAAATCTAGCGCCTAGATATTAGTGCGCGTTCAAGTGGGTTAGTATACATTTGAATGAAAACAAATTTTCTCAATGACATCTTATAGTACTGACTCACTTACAGAATATTACATAGGAAAGTCTTGGAATCTAGCGCCTAGATATTAGTGCGCATTTCAGTGGGTTAGTATACATTTAAATGCAAATTTTTCTCTAAACGACATCTTATGCATGGATGGTATACATATACATATACATATACATATTCATATACATATACACGTACATATACGTATACATATACATATACATATACATATACATATACATATACCAAAAAATTTGTATTCAAATGTATACTAACCCACTTAAATGCGCACTAATATCTAGGCGCTAGATTCTAAGGCTTTTCTTTGTAATATTCTGTGAGTGAGTCAATACGATAATAAAATAGTAAAAGTAATAATAATCTACAATTTTTTCATACGGTTAATGTTCATTTCATTTTTTGAAAAACTTTTCTTCATTTCAGAAAACTCTTTATCGTTTTCTGGAAACTTTTTTTTTCTGAAAACTTTTTTCCATTTTCTGAAAACTTTTATCGCGGTGAACGAATAAATATGAATAATTGCTCTATATTAATAATGAGTAAATAAATAATTAATGAACATCCGAATTTCCATGGTATTGGCATTTTGAGACTTCGATCTGCCCAGTATCGTATGGCTAGCAGAACGTATCTGCTTTATGAAGGATCGCCCTGGGTGTCAAACGCATATATTTACAACGCTTCTATGCCCTGAGTTCTATCCTAGGGCTAGATCATAGCGGGGTTGCAGCACACCACTCAAGGTCTGGTGCCTCTTTGTCCAGGTATCAGTCGTATATTGCCATCTTGTCAACTCAGCGTCAATTTTTCAGTGCAATGGGACTAACTTCGTGTTTTTTACTACGTATTAAATAGTAGGGAAGGGCCAACTTTTGGTAAGCCTTTCAGACGGTTCATATAATCATTAAACGTGATGCTTTTTATCGTTAAATTTTCACATACTTGACACGCTTACTCACTTTAACACCGTTGCCATATTTCGTTTTATCCTCATCCGTGGTGGTGAATGTGTATGGTTTCACGTGGATCCATGGTATTGACGAGGAAATGTCTCTGTTTGATTAAGGGCTGTCCTTACAGCAGTTCAATGTCCACAGTTCTATCCTACGTTTAGTTTATTGTGGTGGTGGCGGTAAACCTCTCAAGGTGTGCCGTCTGTTTGTCCAGGTACCAGTTGCATATTACCATCTTGCCAACTCAGCATCACTTTTTCAGTACAATGAAGCTAACTTGGTCATTTGTTTGCTTATTCTTTGCTATCTACTGTGCATTGTAGTATGGGCCAACTCTTTGTAAGCCTCACCAGGCGGTGCTTATAGTCGTTAAACGTGATGGTGTTCAACGTTGCACTTTCGGCATCCTTGACACGTTTGCTCACTGTGATGATGAATGTGCCCAGTTTTACTTGTATCCCCGATGAATTCGGTCATAATTTTTCCATTGTTTCCATCCTTCATCAGAACCCGAGGTGTTAAATGCTCGAGAGTGAAGATGTTAAATCTTTATGATCCTTGTGAAGCTCTATAGGATATTCGGATATCCGTTGGCTCAGGATGTAACCGATCGGTGGATCGTCCGAGTGAGTTGATATATCGATAGGATTATGCCTCTACTCGAACGAACCGTATAGATTTTTTACGTTGAAATACATGAGATACGATTCCACATTACTAGGATTAGAATCTTTACCCATGAACCTGTTATTGGCCCGAGCGTGTCGAGTAGAACATCGTGCCACGCTGCCTCGAATGGCTCTTTCAATAAATAACACAATTTCAGGGTCGTCTAAAAGTTGTCAATTTACTCTGGTATGCTTGAGCATCGCGTGAGAAGCAAGTCCCAGTGCTGTGCAATAGTGCAACGGATCTAAATCATATGTTTTGAGGCATCTGCTCAGATCACCGTTTCTTCATTTTATCAATCTCTATAGTCCTCCATTGGCTTTAAATGGAATTCTCCCCAAACATTTTCAGCATGCTCGTAATCGTCGTTTGAAATATTTGCATTACAGAGGTGTGAGTAGAAATGCTTCTCTGCAGGTAGCTGAGTTTCATCGAGCTTCTCCCAACAATCGACGTTTCCATGGGGAAAAACGCCTTTGCGAGTCATCATACTGAACTGAATCGGGTTATTGTGGAATTTACGCGTTGTGTGTTTATCTGCATCATTTAAATATGTGGACAATTGATCGATGCTGCTAGCCATAAAAATCAAAACGAATCGATGAATCTGAAACGCATTATTGTACCATCACCGCGTTTCGTGAGTGAGATATATTTTTCCTTATTTATGGGTAGCAGTGTAATTTCATGGGGAAAAGTTGATGCTAGGGATTTTATCAAAAATTTTGTATCCAATAGGGCGGACGAATTGTGAAAAAATATTGGAATTGAGGATCGTGTTAATGTTTTATAACAGTCTGAACCATGGATATTTTCACATACGGTAATTCTTAATTAATCTGTCTTGAAAGACAGGTCAGAAATCAAAATTATTTTTATTATACACTTTATATATTTATATATATTTATTATACACTTTACACAATATCATCGTACTACAACAATGCGGATTAGAAAATGATGTGCTGCATACCGCACTCTCAACAGCTCCGCTAGAATCTACTGAATTTACATTTTCAATCATGAACAAGCCAGGTTACATTACCCATAATGCATGAGAAGTAGTACGTGTAACAAAATGAGAACCATTCGACGTCAGAACAAGGAAAATAAACGAATGTTACCAAGAGCTTCCCCGTCTATAGAGAAAACGGAAGTCTTTTGACGTTACCGGGAACTCAGATCTTGGTAAGATCAGGGAATCAAATTGAGTTGAATATATTTCATCCACAATGTTTAACACTAATAGTGCTTGGTACAGTATTTCATCGAATCTAATATCCCGCAATTGCTCCAGATAAAGTGAAAATATACATATGTTAAGTGTTATTCAATGATTATGGTATGAATCACATAAGGTTTAAAATATTGATGGGGGTATATTCAAAATTATCCGCTAATAGCTCCTGAATTTTACGAATTGTTCTAACAGTTATTCTATGGGTTAGTTTCACGAGTTGGGTTGACGAGATATAACATCATTACTTATTTGTGAGATACATTTTATGAATTCTGCTTTTACGTCCCGATAAGGCTGTTCATATGCAAAATTGATGGATTATACGAGTTTCTGGAGCTCTGTGTGTTTCAGTCTTTTTCTGATTTCATACCTGCACTTCATTTTCAGTCACATCGCGGGTGGGGTTATTGTTTGAGCGGCAGAGAAGAGAAAGATTGTCGTAGTAATTGGTTAATTTCCTTTACCTCAAACATCATTTGTTGATGCTGATGTGAAGGGTTTGAGTCTTGAGGGTGTTAAGCAACCCATTTAAACCCGCATCGTCTGAAAACTTGTATCCATTTTCAAACTTTTTCGCATCACGCAGAGTCGCAGGAAAATTGATACCTGTGCAGTCACGTCTCTCCCACTCTTGGACTTTATCGCCACCGCGCCCGCATACTTGGATAATATGTCGATGATTGTGATGTATCCTCTCAGCGTTGACGTTGTCTTGGTTGAGGGCTGCAGTGATAAGTCAGCGAAGATTTCTATGAGTACCGAGTATCATTATCTTGCTCATTACAGATGTTTTTTATCGTAGCATGCTTAAGAGTTTTTGAGTCGTTTGATTATTTATGTTTATATGTGCTCTGACGTCGATTTTTCCCGCTCCTCGGTCACTCGGAGAAAATGACCGAGAACTTACCGCGTGCACACTAAATCGGCGCCCGCGGAGTATCCTGGACCTAAAACAATATCGCGAAATTAGTTGGGCGCCTGGCGTGATCAGCACGCCTCGAAATCGGTAATGCGATATACCGCGACCATATACCCGATAGCTCAGTACCGCGGAGAGGGGAGGGGTCATTTTTGGGTAGAGAGAGATACGACACACGTACGCCAACACGTTATGTTACAAAGCAATAATGAAATTGAAATAATATATTTCCAGCCAGCGATAATACAAAACAAAAGAAATGATACTTCAAAAGTAGCTTTTTGCGATTCTAAATACAAATACTCAGGTTTAACAAAAAAAAGAACACAAAAAAAAATTAATAGATCTAAAAGACCTCTACGGCCTACGTGCGCTGGTCGCTGCCGGAAAAATAAACGCTAACTCACAAAAACCAAAAACGAAATTGGACCCGACGCGCTGCCCGCGATCGTCCTCTACGGAATGGCGCTAATCGCCAACTTAACAATAAACTCCTCGACAAAAACGGAACCGAAATCCCGACTGACACGCTAACCGCGATCGGTAATAAATCTGCAAAATTACTTATGCCTACGGGCGTTAATCGCCACCTTATTACTAACCAATAATGCAACACCCCAAACGAAAAGGGGGACTCGTCGCGCTACCCGCGACCGTCCTCTACAAAAAAAAAGAATCTTATTATCACGCATCCGAACTCAACTTCCTCGGTGACGTCGGGACGTGGTTCGCGAATTCGAACGCTCCCCTTTCGACGGCTCGCGACCTATACGAGAAATGATACTTTATCGTACTGATTTGACGTGACCCCGTGTAACGGAATTTGGTTACACTGCAATTCAAGACAATAGTGCCGCGGCTCAAACACGTGGCTCGACTCGACCTTCTCGATCACTCGTAATTGGCTCTACTTTATTACGCGCAACTCAGGCTACGGTCACCAAACGAAATAATCGGCAAACGAATCTCAAGGATTTTTCGACACGCAAATTACAAACGGCTATCCTTTCTCGGAAAAGCCCTCGCTCGATTGCTCTCGAAATTCGATCGCGAGAATATCAGCAACGCTTACCGCTCCACATCCAGTGAACGAATTCCCCGACTCCCTCGTGATTTCTGCCGGCCATCACCCCTCGCAACCACAAGTTCCTTCACAGGCGCAAAACGAACTTTCAACTTGACTTCGAAACTATGCAACAACCTTTCTCAATCGCCAGAACTAGAGTGATCTCAGATGGCCGATCGGCCGCAACGCCGATCTCGTCACGCTAATCCTTCGTGACGTTATCACCCTAAGAATGCGCAACAATCGATCTGTCATCGATTTCGGGGATTGCACAACTTGACGCGCACCTGTCGTCGCGACGCGACGCAGAACTTAAGGCTAGATCGCGATGTCGTCTTCCGCGCAGCTCTACGGAGCCCTGGGGTTGGGCGGGGTGGTGCTCCCTCGTCGCTAGCTGGTCTCTCGCGGTTGCCTCGGTTGGATGTAGGCGGGGTGAGCGGGGAGGCTGCGGCGCGCCGGCCGCCAGCAGGAATCGCGTCCGCCTTGGATTCCCGCGCTGCAGGGATCTGCGTTGTCTCCCCCTCCGCAGCATCGGTATCCTTCCCGCGAGATCTCCGCGGTTTCGCCTTGCCTCGAAATATCTTCGACGTCGGAGTTGGTCGCTGGCTTGTGGCAGGTGTACTCGAAAAAAAAAAAAAAAAAAACAAAAGCCTGCAATATCTTGTTCGTAATTCGCTATTTCGTCCCTGTCGAAGCCCGGATGCGTGATTCCAGTTCTGGCGCGCTCTATTATTATCTCGCGACTGGATCTCCGAAACCCTCATTCCTGGATTCCGCCCAAGGTTCAGGGAGTATCTTGTAACGGGCATGTCTGTCCGAAATGCCACGTTACAATGCAAAGAAAAAGTTTGCAAGTCTTGAGAATTATTCATTTTGATTTATAGTTTATTGTTTGTGATAGTGTTCTGCGGCACATAGTTTTCTCTCTTTTCATTTGAAGTGTTTTTCTACCATTTTAATTCAAATTTGGTTTTTCATCCTTATTTACAGTACCTGCTGAGGACTCTGGGGCTGCTCAGCATAATGGACATACAATAAGACCACCAAGATAGGGCGGAAATTCAAGCCCAAACGAGTACCTTTCTTCATGAGGCTGATGATTGTCACTCCGGAGGTGACGACAATATTGATTTTTTCGGGATCAGGTGGCTGATGGAGGGGCGGTGGGGGCAACACTGCTCCTTTGTGGATTGGGCTTACCCTGCGCGGCTAGCGCCGTAGGGTCTCTGGGCGGCTTACAGCCCGAATTATCAAACATACTCCAATGACTTTTTTTCATATGTATTAAAATGAAAACAAAGGGTTATATATCAACCCGCTTTATATTATATTTGATTGTGTCTATGTATCAAAACTCATTTCCCCTCAAATAGTTTGTACGTTAGTTATAGATTATTTTCAAGTGTAGCTGTAAATTATTTTAAATATAGCGTCGTTTATCTTGGTTACATAACGTTGGTAAAATTTGTTTTTGATGTTGTGTCTTGATCCTCTTGTTTGGGGATCCTTCTGAGAAATTTTCAATGGCATTTCGATTTACTAAAACGTTTGCGCCAGAATCCTAGATTATTTTGGTACATGATATTTAATTACTGCTGTTATTATTGTTATCGTTGTTATTATTGTTATTATTGTTATTGATATTGTTATTGTCATTGTCATTGTTATTGTTCTTGTTATTCTTATCATTACGGTCATTGTTATTATTATTCTTATTGATAATGTGTCACACCCGTATGCATAAAGCAAGAGAATGTGGATTGATATTTTGTATAATTGAATATTGTATTGTAATTCTGAGGTGATTTACAGTTTTCGTGTGAAAAATGTGCATGCAGCGGGCTGCAAGCCGGCGTGTTTACCGATTCAAGGATTGTGAGTGAGGTGCGGTTGCGATATTGATCAACATTGCTGCTCATCTGACTTAGCAAAAATCAAAAACCTGTACACCCCAATTAACGTGGGTCATGTGATAGGAAAATCGGTCAACGAAAAAGCAGGTAGTGGGCAGCGTTAGACGGGGGAAAAATCAAAATGGCTGCCCATCTGACTCGCAAAAAATTTAACTGTCAAACTGTCTGTCTGTAAAATTGGGTAAAAATACAGGTAGCGCCATCTATGTTCCTAGTCGGATGCAATGCGGGTTCTCGCTCACTGCGTGAGTTAGAACCGGTGTATCCTAACGACTTCACAACTAAGATTTTCCGAACGCTACTATTACTCAAGAAGGGCTAATACGGGTCGACGTCCACGCACTTCGCGACTTGACAGACGAAAGACATTTATTGCTTGGGCCTGAGGGAATTAATAGTTAACGCTTTTAGACGGTGTTCCAACGATTCTCGATCTCGTCACTTACACGCATAAGATGTTGACAAATGGTATCTTGAGATAATTCTTACGCATTCATCCACACATCTCAACAGATAATTGATTTTAATCTGGTGGTTCCAAAGGTAGTGGTTTATCCCAATTATTGATGATAATTTTGACCTAAAAAGAGAGATATTTCCGGGCTGAGCGCGGCTGTTACTAGCTCAGTAATGCTATACCGCAGTTCCTGGTGTCGGCAAATAAGATACAATGTCAGCGCATGCCGAGGACTGTACGTGACCTTATTAGAATATGAGATTGTGATGAAATAATTGAAGAAATTAAAAAAAGGAAATGAAATGGAATTTTGAAAAAGGTACGCCAAGGCGGTACGTCGGGGCATAACACATGTTTTAAATGTGGAGAAGTTGGACACGTTTCTACGAATTGCAAGAAGTTTTCTGGGTCTGGACAAGATACCCTTGTTCAAGTTTAAATGGAGCGACGTGTTAACTTGTGTTTGATTCAACTGACTTTCAACGAGTTATCACATTCTAGTGAAAAGTTTTCATTTAGTTTTGAGTCTGGTACTGACTGAACTGGTATCAACAATGGAAAATGATCACGAAAATAACGGTGAGCCTGAAGCAAATAACACAAACAACAATTTGCGTCTCCCAAAAATTGAATTGCCGACGTTTGCGGGAGGGTAAGAACAATGATGTCCATTTCACGATACTTTCAATTATCTCATACATCACGTGGAATTTATTTCGAATATTCAAAAGTTTCATCACTTGAGATTTTCGCTCCAACGTGAGGCCGCTGAGGTCATACAGTCACTCGAGTTTTCAGCGGATAATTATGCAGAGGCTTGGCAGATGCTTCGGCAATGGTACGACAACAAACGAATAATCGTCCAAAAGCATATAAAGGCTATTTTTGATTTGCCCGCGTTATCGAAAGAAAGTTTCTCGTCTTTGCGATTGCTTCTCGACGGGGTTTTGAAACACAAACGCGCTTTGAGGTCGCTCGGTCGTTCCACAGATCAGTGGGACGATCTACTCGTCCATCTGCTCACAAGCAAACTTGACGTAACCACGAATCGAGAGTAGGAAAACAGCCCAACGGGATCGGAGATTCCGAATCTTAAGAAATTGACATACTTTTTGGAACAAAGGTGTCACACGCTGGAATTAACTTCCAAAAAAACTGCTGTGTCTAATCCTCCGGTCGGAAATAAGCAATGCCTGTCAAAACCAACTTCGTCGAATGTCGCAACGCAAAACAACAAATGTCCCATATGCAAGGGTGATCACTTCGTGTACATGTGCGAAACTTTACTCAAGATGACTCCTCCCGGTAGAGCAAAGGCAATTAGGGATTGCAAATTATGCCTCAATTGCATGCGATCTACCTCGCATCAAACAAAGGATTGCAGAGCTCGTGGCTGCAAAAATTGCGGCAAACGGCACAATACGCTGTTGCATTTCACTTCGCCATCGAACGCTCAAGGCGATTTCCAAAAAAGCGACAAGTATGTGGAACCGGTATCGCACGTTCCCGCGGTCACTCATACATTGCACGATTATGATGGTTCCCAAATTTGGTTGTCGACAACGATCATTCAGGTATTGTACGTTGATGAAAATTATTCTGATGCCGGGCTTTCCTTGATCCTGGCTCTCAGTCCAATTTGATAACAGAAGCTTTGGCAAGGAAGTTGCGACGTCCACTCCACGCAACAAATGCTCCGATTGTAGGAGTAAATCAGCTGATGAGTCTCACTCGAGACACCGTAAAGGTCTCATTAGTTTCAAGACACTACTCTTGTCGAAGAAATGTAGATCGTCTCGTTTTGAAGCGAATAACTGACAAGCTTCCATCGATGTCGTTTCAAAAATCACAGATAAACATTCCGCAGAATTTGAGACTTGGCGACCCAAACTTTCATGTATCAGGTAACATCGACGTGCTCATCGGGGCAACTGTTTTTTGGTAAAGTTTATGCGATGGACAAATCAAGGCCACTGCCGAACATCCCGTTCTCCAAAAGACACTCCTTGTCTGGGTATTGGGCGAATCAGCTGATACGACAACTCAGACTCAAGCTCTAACATTTTGTAACCTCATCACAAATCAACAACTCGATACCCGTCTCACGAGGTTTTGGGATGTCGAGCAAGGTCCGGAAATCTTCATTCTCACGTACAATGAGAGGCAATGCGAACTTCATTTCGCTCGAATTTATCGAAGAGACAACGACGGTCGATTCGTCGTACAACTTCCTTTCAAGTAGGATTTGATCGAACAACTTAGTGAGTCCAAAAATACAGCATTGCACCGATTCTACGCTCTAGAGCATAAGTTGAAGAAAAACTCAGAGTTGCGAGACCAATATGTTGAGTTTCTTGTAGAATACCAACGACTGGGTCATAATTGATCGAGCATCATGATTTTTCGCCAGCAGGATATCACATACCTCATCATCCAGTCGTGAAGGAAACGAGTGTGACCACAAAGCTTCACGTAGTCTTTGATGCATCGTGCAAAACTTCGACAGGGATTTCACTTAATGATGCGCTCATGGTTGGCCCAATTCTACAGCAAGATCTTCTGGACATTATCCGTCGATTCCATGGTTGGCAGTACGTGCTTACATCAGATGTAGAGAAGATGCACCGGGAAGTTCGCGTCGACAATTCTCAGACGCAGTATCAGCAAATTTTATGGAGAACAGATCCTGATGAAGAGGTCAAGACAACATTTAAGCTCAAGATAATCACATACGGTACCGCTTCAGCGTGATTCTTGGCCATACGAACCTTCCAGGAAGTAGCTCGTCTCGAGCAAACAAGCTTTCCAGTGGGAGCAGCAACCGTGCTGTCGGACTTCTATGTTGACGATTTATTGACAGGGGCCAACGACTTGGATCGAGCAATCATGATCAAAGATGAAGTAATAGCCACGTTAGCTAAAGGCGGATTTCGACTGAGAAAATATGCATCGAACACTGAGGAATTACTCGAAAATCTTCCGGATTCAGTGTCACCCGATCCCATTTTGACGCTTGACAATGAAGAGCATTCATTTGTATTCGGACTACAGTGGCATTCGGCCGTTGATACCTCGCAGTATGAGGTAAAACGAGCGATGCCCGAAAAAACCGTGACAAAAAGAACCATCCTCTCAAACATTGCTCCGATCTTTGATCCTGTGGGGTTACTCGGGCCAGTCATCGTAACGGAAAAAATCCTTATGCAGAGACTTTGGCTGCTGAAGATAGATTGGGATGAGACGGTACCTTTGGATGTTGAGACTCAATGGCGTGCCTATGAAGTTCAATTAGGACTTATAAACACGCTGAGAATTCTGAGAAAGGTTATCGAACACGCGGAATTATGTCTTACTGAGATGCACGGATTTTGCGACGCGAGTATGGAAGCGTAGGGGGCCGTGGTATATATCAAAACAACGAGTAAAGACGGTCAGCGAGAAATACGTCTGCTTTGTGCTAGATCTCAAGTCGTTCCAGTTGAAACAATCACTCCGCCAAGACTGGAACTCTGCGCGGCACGTCTTCTCGCGCTAATGACTCACAGGATGAGGCAATCGATCGGCATTAAATTTGACGGAATTTATCATTCGTCCGATTCCATGATCACATTGTGATGGATGAAGGCAGATGCTAAACGTTGGAACACCTTTGTGTTAAATCGTGTAGGTCAAATCCAAGAATTGACAGACCCATCATCTTGGAAACATGTGAGCATCAAAGAGAATCCTGCCGATGCGATTTCCCGACCAATCCGCCTATACGTGCATCCCAGACGCAAACCCTTGAAAGTTACCCCCATTCTCGTAAGATGAAACGTACTCTGCCGACCGTTCATCAGTCAGAAAAATCTCCCAAATGACCATGATCGTCGGTAGAAAATCCTCCGAATGACCATAATTGTCAGTAAAAATACTCCAAATGTCCATGATCGTCGGTAAAAAATGCTTGAAATTGCCGTAGTGTTACCCCTTGCGGGATAAATTGTACTCTTTGTCGGTAAAGAAAATCATGCTCATCGAGCGGGATCGATAACTACATTACTGAGCGCACTCCATGAATCCTCAGGCGTTCGAGCAGACCCCGTGGATCCTCGAACGTTCGACCGAAAATCCTGGCATGTGTCAGGTTTTGAGAGCTTCCAGAAGGTTCGAGAAGATTCTCACGGCCTTAAACGAATTAAGACTGACAAACAATTCGTCCGACGTGTTTCGACTTGACGGTAAGCGGCATGCGGTCAAAGGATTTCGGTGCGACGTTGAATTCTGAAAGACCCTCTCTGGCTTTAAATGAAATTCAAATAAACAATTCTCGGAATCGTCCAACGAAAACAATACTCGGAATCGTCCGACGTGTTTCGACTCGACGGTGAGCGGCATGCGGTCATAGGATTTCGGTGCGACGTCAAATTCTGGAAGGTTCTGAAATTTGTATGCGGCTGCTTCGATCCTGAACGAATGTAGGCTGACAAACAATGCGTTCAACAAGTTTCGACTTGACGGCGAGCGGTCCGGGACCGTTAGAAAGAGCTTCTTTGACCCTGAAAGATTCTGGGAATCGTCCGACGAAAACAATGCTCGGAATCGTCCGACGAGTTTCGACTTGACGGTGAGCGGCCTGCGGACAACGGATTGCGGTGCGACGTTGAATTCTGGAAGGTTCTGAAATAAACTCTGGACTAACAGGACAAAGGTTCTGAATTAACGGTTGATATTGACGATGCAAAATATTTTATTAAAAAAAACAACTCAAGATTACAGTTTTACATGAAATTCATAATGCTGATATATGAGTGTAATTACATGTTTCGTATTCAACGGTATCGTACCCATGCTTTACGCAATGAGAATGAATAACTGTTCGAGTAGATACCGATTGTCTTTTGTGTTTGAGTAAAAAATTTCACAGTAACAATACGTTTTGAGCTGCACAGTTTGGACGCAATATAGCATGATGCGTACAGTTTAAATTCGTGTCTGACATTTTATTCAATTTTTGCAACAACGGACAACCCAAATCCATCAAATCGACGACTTCAACTTTTTCACCCAGAATTTTCTGCAGCCAACTTTTCTTCTCCAAATCTTTCACGTCAGCTGTTGAAGCATTACACAGCGACATATATTCGATGGTGAAGCCGAGCTTCTCAAAAGGTAAATCACCACTTTCCCAGGATAGTCCATGATAATTCCGTGACAGCCACAAATTTTCGCTTTTGATTGGAGCGAGTAAATAATTCTAATCTTACGGAGGTTCGAAGACAAGAATTGACGGGTTCGTATCTTCGTCGAGTGACACAACTGCCAACTCTTTTGCTGTAAAACCGGGACCCGGTCTTCTGAATCTTTGTACGTCGACTATGAACTCCATCGTGAAAGATACTGAATCGATTGTCACAACGTTCAAGGTTTTTATACCAATTTCCTCACTCCACTACTCAGCGCGTTATATTCAATTATACGATCATGTAAAACCAAGCAGTAGGCAGATGTACCGTTAGGAAAGTTATTTTTAGCCTCAAATACGATACAAATATCTACCGGTCCAGATTTCAGAGCCTGGTTTTGTTTCGAACAGTCGATGAAAATCAAAGGTTCGTACTGTAGAAATTCGCTCTTCGTCAACAGAGGCTCCGGTTCTTTGCCGTAATAGGTGGCTTAGAGGTTTGCGTACATCTCGCACAGTAATGCAAAGCGATTGTGACTCATGTCCAAGTTCAGGTTACCGTACGGATAATACTCGGAATTCAAGAAGAGCTTGACGTCAGTAATGTTACAGTGATCAAGATGACTGGCATTTTTGCCGACTTTGTTTTTTCGATTCGTTTGAAAACCGAGCATGACAAATCGCGGTTTTTCCAAATAGGTGGACGTTTTCACAGTCCCAACGTGTTTCGTGGTTGCCGGTAGCAAAGGATATTCGTACAACTCTCAACTGTGGAAGCTCATGGAGACTGGTGTATCTTTTTCAATGAAATTCAACAGTGCGATTTCTCGTTGATCCAAGAGCTTCACATAGGGTACTAACCATTCCACCTGATCGATCACGATTCTAAAGTCTTCGTCTTGATTTTGAATTATGGCATTTGAATTACTTTTTGATCTTGTAAGAATCAGCTCGTGTTTCGCATTAACAATGATCTTGCGATAATCTTCAGCGAAGCCCAATATCATGCTCAAGGGAATAACTACGTCAAAGTTGCCATCGGCATCAGCTAATTCTTTCGTTTCCAGAACATCGAGCCATCCAGCATTTTTCATAAGCCAACTTTGACCAGGGTTCAGCGAAGCGAAACCTTCCAGCAGGCTAGTCAGACCAACGTTTTTACATTTATCAATCTCTACAGCGTTTAGTTCGTACCGTACATCTTCGAATAAATGACAGATGGCGTTGTTGACTAAAGTTGTGATCGCTGCTGCAGTGCCGTCCGATTTCAGCAATTTCCCAGACATATGCGGCAAAATTTTGCTCTATAATACGCATAAATCCTAATGCTAAACGGTGATTCGAATCTAATCGCTGTTGTTGAAAGTTGACGATGCGTACGGTTTATGTACGTGTATTTCTTGGTGGGCGATTGATTCGTCAAAGACGACAAGTGTTTGAATGCTCAAAATTTCCTCCTCCATGGTACGAAGCATACAACGGAACAGCAGAATCGCAGTTTTCTTTGTCGGAAATTCCTTTTCCAAAAGGTGTCAGCTTTAGACCCATAGCTTTCAGGAACTGGACGTTTCGACGTGTTAGCGGTTCGGGAATCGATGGATGACTGACTTGATCGGGACATGCTGACTGACTGATATAACTCTTTTTGGACAATCTGTTATATACAATACCATCTTTTATTGCGATTTGATGTGCAGACTGCAATCATATGTATCGTAATCCTGATACCTTTCGTCGTTGTACTTAACGCTACCAACGCCGAGATATTTCACGAGGTCTAACGGAGTTGAAGATGACCGAAATTGTCGGAGTAAACTACATCGCTGCCGCGTTTCTTACATGCAACCCAGTGTGTCCCAGAGCCATCTTTATCGTCGAGATTGACTACAGCTGTTTCGTTTTCACGCGATCCGGCTTCCGGCATTTCGTAGCGCATAAAGACTCCTCAGAAGTATGGAATTTTCATGATTTTTGCATACTTCAGCAAATCCCAGTTGGTCAACGCTCGGCGTGGTAGCTTCACATTTAGTTTTTTGAAAGATGAAGATCGAAACCTTTTTTATAAGGCTTGAGATGGAGATCTTTACCTAATGCGATTGCTTCCATCGTTTTGTTATGTCGTTTGCTTTCCTCCAATTCTCGTTTAGCCGCGCTCACATCGTTTACAGCCTTTGCTATACCCGTAGCACCTCCCGCCAACGCACCCGTAGCGCTGAGACCGGCAAAAATAGGTATGAGACAAGGTAGAAATCCGCCAACTCTTGAGGGTACCGGTAGAACGCGCGGTGATTGCACATTATGTTTACCACCTTCTTTTTTCACAGCTTCTCGAGCACCTTTGAGTGCAGACTTGATGCTCGTTTTCGCGTCGTATCTCTGAATCATAGACAGTTTTGCCGCTCGTATGATTTTGTTCAAGGAAACGTTCTTTGGTTTTCGACACCCCATGCCCAACTTTGTTTTCATCATCATCATGTCAGCCACAGCGCAAGCGGCTGCCTTCTCACCTAAATTTTCGTCCTTTGCGGGAACCCGTTTCCAGGCTTTTTCAGCTAATATTTTATCCCCGACGCATTTAGCTTCAAGGTTCTCACGATTTTTCGAATTCGCTATATCGTGTTCCTTACACGCTGCATCGGGAGGATTGATACCGGAATCGCCTTTCGCGAGTCTTTTCGTCAACTTCGTACCAGAACCGCAGTATTGGTAACCGAGAACATGCAACTCCATCGAAAGTTTGTTGATAATGCTATTTACCAAACCTTTCCCACTTGATCGCTTCTTTGATGATCGCTCACGATTACGTGTGTGCACAATCATGTCCGCTCTGCGACTGAGAGAAAGTTGTTATAAACGATGCATTTATAGAAAATCCAGCCAGTCACGGTTGAGATGAGGTTCGATACACAATCGATCAAGCTGCCCGTGATGAATTTTGACAAATTCACGTAGCCGAGTACAAAACGAAAAAAACGTCATGGCGAATTGTTGCCGAGTAGTGTACGTGCGGTATTCTGCGGACCATCCAACTGTGGCAAAACCAACGCATTATTTGCGCTAATAACGCATCCGAACGGTTTGAGGTTCGAAAACCTGTATGTTTAGTCAAAATCTCTCAATCAACCAAAATACAAGTTTCTGAGTCAAGTGCTCGAAAATGTCGACGTTGTTAAGTACTGCCCCTTGAACGAGCATGAGCACGTCGTTGCACCGAACAAGACGCAACCTAACTCGATCATGATATTCGATGACGTAGCATGCGAGAAGTAGGATAACATACGCGCGTACTTTTGTATGGGTAGACATCACGACGTAGACTGTTTCTATCTTTGTCAGACGTACGCTCGAATCCCTAAGCATCTCCTGCGCGACAACACTAACTTGCTGGTCTTATTCAAACAAGACGAGATGAATCTGAGACATGTGTACAACGATCATGTAAACACCGATATGTCGTACGTAGAGTTTAAAGACTTGTGTGCGGCATGCTGGAACGGTGACAAATATGGATTCGTAGTGATCAACAAGGATAGAGAGCTCGGTAATGGTCAGTATAGGAGGGGATTCGACAATTTCATAAACATGACAAAAGAATGAAGTACACGATCTTTAAAGGCGACGAAACAGTAGCCTTCCAGAACTAGTTGTGTCAACATGCAGGAAACTCGTAAGGAAGAAGAAGTCTTGAAACGTATCGCTCAAGCGAGTAATGCGATTCATCGTGAGCACAGAATCCTTAAGACGGGAAAAGAGTCGCTGCAGGAAACAATAGAGGATGTCTTCAAACCTGTGGTCAACCTGCTGCAAGAATCAGTCAATGTTTCTCGAAGCATGAAACTCGTCAAGGAAGAGGTGAAGGAAGAACTCAAAACTGAAACGAAGGATGAGCCGAAGAATGAAATGGAAGCAGAAGATTCTTTCGCAACTGCAGAGGAAAAGGATCAAACTGTTACGGAATCGTCGATGAGATCAGAAAATGAATATCTTGAGATGCTTAACGATAAACAAAGACAGCACGAGTTGGATACCATGTACGGGGTACGGAGTCTTTCTACGACCGGGCTGATGGTTGGTGACTCATCGATAAGCTTCGAGCGCGATTTCGTTTGCATAGGCGGCACGCTCTATCCGAAAACTCAGGGACTGCTAAAGCTGCTGTTAAAAAGATGCCCAACAGCGCTCACGTTACCCGCAACGACAAGGAGAATTACAGAGATATCTTTCTTGCAACAAATGCTCACAGAAAGTACTATAGCGCCACTGAGCCTATCCGAAACGCTCAGAGCGCTAAATTCAAGCATTGATTTGCTGAGTTGCTCAATATTTCTACGTCAGGCAAAGGCGTATCACCATCGACACAGGTGTCGCAGCGTACGGGCAAAGGTGTTCTGCTACCTCAGGCTTGGGTTATTCGACAAGGTGTTGAAACAGATTATATTTTCTGGGACGACGCTAACGAGCTGGTGAAACGTCTTCGTTTGCTTATGGCATCTCATGCGGCTGGGAATACAAGTTACAACAATGAAATTATGTCGATTCTGGAAGAATTACGGGAAGCCAAAATCATTTATCAGCCAATTCTCGTCGACTCTGCAATCAATTACGAGATAAGCGTCGACGTGTTTGGACGTCAGCCGAATAAAAACACAGCTGCGAACACTCGCGGTCCTCCCGCTGTCAGGTTTCAAATAACAGCGGATGGGCATTACGATATACGGAACAGGAGACTGTGCAATGTCGCAAATCCCGCAGAGCTGAACAATGCTGTGACTTTAAAAACCTTGAGACGAAAATTCAACGTGCTGCAAAAACAAATCAACAACCTTCATCAAATGATCAAAGCTTTGGAGATCACCACAGAGAAAGCCTTGGATACCTTCTACACAGATTCGAAAACAGGCAGAGACTTGTCGATTCGAAACGCAGAAATCATTTTCAAATTGGACACCAGACTAAGAGCGTTGGAATATGAACGAGAAAAAGCAAGCACTGGTGACCGAACTGCATAAGCCTGCACGCCGGAATTACCTGCGTCGACGTGTAGACGTGCGCGGCATCGACGAGACCTGGCAGGCGGATCTTATTGATATGACGTCGTACGCTGAAGAAAACAAAGGCTACAAGTACGTGCTCACAGTCATTGATATCTTTTCAGAGTATGCGTAGGCTATACTGATGAAGAGCAAGTCTGGAGATGATGTTACGAAGGCAATGGAATCTGTGCTTGTCCAAGGACGGGTACCGAAAAATTCACACGACGACGGAGGAACGGAATTTTACAACTCCATATTTGAATCGCTTATGACACGCTACGAAATCAAACTTTACTCCACGTACAGTAATTTAAAGGCTTCGATCTGTGAACGTTTCAATCGGACGCTGAAAGGTCAAATGTGGACACGGTTCAGCATGCAAGAAAGCTACATGTGGCTCGACATCTTATCTGATATGGTTTCGGCTTACAACTACGCCAAACACTGAACCATAAGAATGAAAACGTCGGATGTCACCGTTGCAAACGAGAGGCTGTTATTACGTCAGGCGTACGGAGGACTTCGATTGATACCTACCATATCGGCAAAATTCAAATCTGGCGACAAAGTTCGAATCAGCAAATTCAAAAATGTCAAAATGGTTACACTCTCAATTGGACGACTGAAATATTTACGATAAGTCGAGTGGCAAATACTCATCCTGTGACGTACAAGCTCAAAGACTACCGAGATCAACCCATTGCTGGTGGTTTCTACGAACAAGAGCTCCTCAAGGTTGATCATCCGGATGTCTATCTGATGAAAAAGGTGCTCAAGAAGCGTGGAAGATAAATATAAGTTAAATGGTTAGGTTCTGACAATATACACAACAGTTGGATAAACGAATCGGACATGTAACATTGATTAAATGAATTTTTTGTAAAAACGTATGTGCCTCTTTATTTCACATCCGACACATCACAAGTACGCATTTTTATTTTTTAGACAATCGACAGACATATCTATCGTTGTACAATTTTTTATATTTCGGAGCGTTCTTATTCACCATCCTACATAATAATATTTTATACATAATGGTACAGTTATAAATTAAGTCCTACATAGATCACTATACGGTAATTAGAAAGCTAAGGTACAGGTTTGTAACCCCACGGAAGCGTGTCGGTTGTGTTTTGAAACACGATCCGCTTGTCGTCATTCCAGCTCAGTGCCACTTTCTGCTGTTCTACAGTGTATACCTCGTGCTTTCGACTCGATATCAAATGCTGATTTGTGGACAAATTTTCACGTTTCAACGCACACTCCAAATAATCGTTAAAAGTCATTTCGCTCAACGCTGACCCTCTGACACCTTTGGCACGTTTATTGTGTTTCTTATCTCCCAAAACTCGGAATGCGTACAATTTTGCTCTTAATCCTACAAATTCCAACATTATTTTCCCGTTATTCTCGTCTTTCATTAAGCCGAGAACTTTTTTGTTCGCTCGAGGCATTCCATAAGCGTTGTCAAGCAGATAATCAGACGTATCGAATTTCTGCAAGTCCTCCTTCATATGTTCGTATATGTCGGTGACGGTAAAGTTGTAAATCTAACTGTCGGTATCGGTATACGTTAATTTTGTTCGGTTGCCAAATTTCTGCTTAATATAATTATAATGAAACTCATAGATATATGTTTTAGACAGATCCAGGATGGAGAAACCTGCATACAGTGGTTCATTCAACTTGACTTTTGTCTTACTCATTTCGACGATAATCATCTCATTGTCGAAAACGGTGCAGCTGTGAAAATTAGGCTTGGCTATGGTAGCTCTAGCACCGTACCGTCCATCCCATTCGGTGATCAGTCGAACTTCTCTGTACTTTCGCACGTTTTCCATTGTTTTGCCAAAAACTTCGTTGTTCATCAGTTTGTAAAAATTTTTTTTGAATTCGTTGTGAGATTTTTTCCGCAAATCAGTATTTAAATCTATATATTTTTTGAGCTACGGGGTTTGCCTGAATTTAAGAACTCCGTGAATTTTGAGTAATTTTAAGCCTAATTGTAAGCATTGTTTTGAAACGCTGTAGTGAACAACGTAGTTTTTCTTGGAAAATAGCGTGGGCGTCAATTTTGGCTGTTTATTGTTCGAAATCAAAGGTACATAATGCTCCGTACACAATAGTAAATCTTCATGAGTTTCATGCAGTTCCGCGGGATATTCCAAATCTACCTCTAGCATGTAACCAAACTCCGCATCGTCCGAGATGGTAAGAGCGTCGCATTGTCGGAAGTCTGATACCCATTCGAAGGAACCGTACGGCAGAGCAAAGCTCATAGCAGCACCGTACAAATTATTAACGTCAAAGTACATGAGATAAGATTCTTCGACCTCAGGATCGAATTCCTCTTCCATATATCTATTGTTGGCCTTTGCGTATCTGTTCGAACACTGTGACACACCACCTCGAATACCCTTCTCGATAAACATAACCATGTCTATGTCGGTCAGAAGCTCGAGTTCGATGCCTGTACATTTCAACATTGCGTCAAACGACAGACTATGCGCTGTAAAATAGTGTAACGGGTCCAGTTTGTACGACGTCCAGCAGTTTTGTCGAAAATTCTGAAAAACCTGAGCCAGTAAAAACACGTACGTCTGTAAGTACAAGTCCGAATACTTTCCCAAAGTTATAACCTTGAAAGTTCGCCATACGTCGCACGAGTGTGCGTAATCGTCGTGTAATATATTCCGGTCATTCAATTTTGAATGAAACTGTTTTTTGGCTGGTGAATGTTTCTCCTTGAGCTTTTCCTAACTGTCTATGTATTCGTACAGAAAGACACATTTCCTAGTCAATAACCGAAATTTGTTCAAGCTACTGCAGAATTTACGGGTTACTGTTTGTTGACAATCGTCCAGATACGCTGATAATTTATCGAGGCTGCTAGGCATGAAACGGTACGAATCTATCAAACGAAACGTTACATCCGTTCCCTTGACGAATTTAGTGAAGGAAATGTACTTTTCTTTATTAACAGGTCATAGTTTAACAGTACCTTCGAATGACGTTGCCAGAGCTTTGATCAGAAAATGCGAATCGTAACCCGACAGATTGTGGAATATTACTGGAATGGTGTGCGAATTTTAGTAATTGAGATTACAGCTGCGGTGAGCAGCACCACGGTACTTTCCCGTGAAATAACAGTGATCCCGATGTTTCACGTCTGTGGGTGTAAGCGGTTTTGCACAAATATGACACATCGCCGATAAATCAAATTCGTTGATCTGATTGAAATGTAGTCGTTCCATGGGGACAACAGTCTTGTAATATCCCTCTAACGAAAGTGCCAATTCCTTCAACTTATTCACAACTCATTGGATGTAAGTTTCTTCGCGATTAATTTTGAATTTTGAAAGCAAATCGTCAAACGCACAATGCAGATATTAAGCTATACTATACGGAAGATGCTTCTGATAAATTGTTCTGTTTTTCCCAAAACTTTAATGTGTGGGCTGCAGTAAACATTCTAGATCTGCGTCAACGCAAAACGGAACGGTTTCTTTGTGTTGCAAATTTTGAAATTTGAGAATCTTGTTCTCTTCTGCTGGTAAGATAACTTTGGCTTCGTTCAAATTTATGCAATTTACATTGTGCTTGAACAAACACCTTTCAGGTTGAAAGTGAGTCAAACATCTATCACATAACCATGCACGACATTTATGTTTAGAAATTTGAAAACGTGTCAGCCGCGATAAATTCCGAATCCATGCAAAATGATGTATTGAATTCTTTTCAATATTTTCCATACCATCATCATCATCGTCATCGTCGTTTTCAGACTCTATTACTAAAAGATGGATTGTAGGCTTATCAGACTTGTTTCGGCTTAAATAAATGGGTACAATTTCACTGCGCTTTTGTTTTTCCGTACTCTCTATACCATAAACGTTAATTGAAAGTTTAGTAAGTTTCTCAAATTTTGGAATCTGGTCTGAAGACATTGAAAAATGCAAACCGTCGTATTGTAGCACTGAGCTGAAATGTGGATATACGAGTAAAGTGATATTGCTAGGATTGTTGTTGGCTGGAAAAAGGGCTGCGGTGACCGACCATAGAAAGCAATATGAGTCGCTGTTACGGATGTTGACGACAGCCTTCTTATCTTGAATATCTTTGGGTAGTGGTGTGTATGTGAACACACCGCCTCGCAGTGGCACGTACTTGTTGATATTCACCGTCAAATTGATTATTTTAGTCAGCGACCAACCAGAGTCTCTCTCTTGAAAATTTCCCACCTTGGCCAACACTTTTTGCTTTACGTTCTCTTCGAACCACCCGTGTATGTCAGCTGGCTGGAGGATGATCTGGTTTCTGGTGTTGAAACATTTCATTTCTTCAACAAGTACAGAGCTTTTCGTTACATTGAATTCACAACACAAGACACAGTTTGTTTTTAAATCTCCCACTTTTTGTAGCATTTTCTTCAATCTTGCAACGACGAGGTGTTTTACATCTTACAAAAACCGAACAAGCCGCATAAAAATTTCAGAGCCTTCCAGGATTCAACGTCGCACCGAAATCCTTTGACCGCATGCCGCTTACCGTCGAGTCGAAACACGTCGGACGAATTGTTTGTCAGTCTAGATTCGTTCAAGGCCGTCAGAATCTTCTCGAACCTTCTGGAAGCTCTCAAAACCTGACACATGCCAAGATTCTCGGTCGAACGTTCGAGGATCCACGGGGTCCGCTCGAACGCCTGAGGATTCACGGAGTGCGCTCGGTAATGCAGTTATCGCTCCCGCTCGATAAGCATGATTTTCTTCACCGACAAAGAGCACAATTTATTCCTCAAGGGGTAACACCACGGCAATCTCAGGAATTTTTTACCGACGGTCACGGTCATTTGGTGGATTTTTTACCAACAATTATGGTCATTTGGAGGATTTTTCACCGACTATCACGGTCATTTGGGAGATTTTTCTCACCGACGAACGGTCGGCAGAGCACGTCTTATCTTACGAGAGCGGGGGTAACTTTCAAGGGTTTGCGTCTGGGATGCACGTATAGGCGGATTGGTCGGCTTGGTCGGTAAGGAAGGTGTTTCTATCCAGAACTCCCTTTGTTATACTACTCAAGTGTTTTCGTAACGCCCCTATCGCGAGACAGACGATTATGGGAGATCTTCCCGCATCAGGAGTATCTCCCGGGAGGTCATTCGTTCATTGCGGCATCGATTACTGTGGGCCATTCATGGTACGAGAATCGAAGAGACACAATTCGAAAGAGTTGAAGGCCTACGTAGCCGTATTCGTGTGCTTTTCCTGCAAGGCAATTCATCTCAAGTTTGTATTCGATCTATCTACCAAGTCATTTTTAAAGGCACTCAAAAGATTCATTCCACGACGAGGACTCCCGTCCAACATTGACACCGATAGTGGGACGAACTTCATGCGAGCGGCAAGAGAATTGAAAGAAGTGTGAAAGGCGTTTCGCAACGAAGTGAATCACGACAGTGTGGCAGATTTTTCTGCACATAATGGAATAACGTGGCATTTCATTCCTCCATAAGTCCCACACTTTGGTGGTTTGTGGGAGGCCGCCGGCAAGGCTATGAAATTTCACCTTAAGAGGCTAGCCGAAACTGCGTCTCTCGTATCTGGTCTTTCTCTGACATGTATATATATATCTCTATATTATAAAGATATCTCGCCGCCACAGTATCAGGAATTCAGATCTTTCTTTCACCACCCGCCCTTCCCTACACTACCCCACCCCCTCTCTTCCCCGCCCCGGCCCTTTTCTCTGCTGTCAGACCCTTCACCAAAAAGGCCGCCCTTCCTTCCACTCTTCTTGACCTTGACATTTTTAACTTCGAACCCACGTATATCATATGACCCTAGATATTGATTGACTTAATTTCGAACCCACATATATGCTCTTATACCTGGACAGATTTAACCTCGAACCTACATATATACCCTTATTTCTTTACAGATATAACCCTTTACCTTGCATTATATGCCCTTCTACCCTGACAGATTTAACCCTTTACCCCCCCCCCCCCCCCCCCCCCCCCAATATAATACATACATCTTAGGATCAGGAAATAAACGCTTCACCCTAAATATATCCTTATACCTACGCAAATTCAACGCTTCGCGGATTGAGGTTATGTGGCTGTTTATTTTCACGTAGCGTGAAATGTCTAAGAATACTATCATTGAGAAATACCGAGGTCAATATCGGAAAATATTCAACCGACGCAAATATCAAATGATACAGAAATTGGATGTTATTTATTCAAATAAATTATCTGAAATTCAGTATGAAATGTCATTAACAAGTGGGAGTTTGGACAGAGGTAGATGAGTAAAAACAATGTTTGAGACGATTTATCTTGACCTTGATGACTTGTTGATTAATGTTATTCTTGGATATGAAGGTCGCAACTCAAAACACTTTTTTATAGTGTTAACGTTTCGGCCCTGATGGGGGCCCTCCTCAGAACAATTTATTTAAACATGTGTCACGAACAAAAATAAAATAATGTACAACTAGGTTTTAACAAAATTAAACATAGTGGTATAGATAATATGAAAGGATGTTTAAGCAAGTTTAAAATTCCTGTCAATGTTACTGACGTGCTGAAAATGGGACCCAAATATGGCATTCCTTTTAAGCCTCACTGCATCCCAACCAACAAACTTATCTCTGATTTCGAATCAAAGATTTCCTTTATTCCTTCTGATTGCCGTAATACGGCCCGCCTAGATTTTACCAACACCATAAAAAAGTTCATCAACACCCCTTCTCCCCTTCACGCTGACAAGAATATCCTTCATAAAATTGAAGAAACTAAGATCTTTCAAAATAACAACCAGGACGTACTTTTCTTGAAGGCAGACAAGGGAAACACGACTGTTGTGATGAACAAACAAATGTACGAGGATAAAATGTTGCAACAACTCTCCAACAACAACTCTTACAAAGTTGTTGGATACGATCTTACCTGTACCTTGCAACAGGAAGTTGAAAAACTAACAACGGATTGGTCTAAAAGCAAACTCATCTCTGATCAACTTAGACGTCAAATCGCAAGAACTGATTGCCTACCACCTAGAGCCTACGGGCTACCGAAAATTCACTAACCGGATACACCGGTAAGAATTATAATTTCGTTCACTGATAGTCCGACTATCAATCTGGCTCGCTTCCTCAGTCAATGTATAGGTAACAACATCGTACCTCCCTTGTCACGTGTGAGAGATAGTTTTGCGCTGGTTAATGCTATCAGGGACTTTCGTCTCCCACCTGATCATATTTTAGTTTCGCTGGATGTTGTGTCATTGTTTACAAATGTTCCACAAGATCTTGCAATCAACGCTGTTAAACAGCGTTGGCATCGGTTGGTGGACAAAATTCCAGTCCCACTTAACGAACTCATAAAAGCATTGCACATATGTTTTAAGGCTGCCATATTCAAATTTAATCAGAACATATATGCTCAAACTTATGGTTTACCAATGAGCTCACCGCTCTCTCTAATTTTGTCGGATTTGGTTTTGGATGAACTTGAACAATATTGTCTCAACAAACTGGACTTCAAGCCTTCATTCTATTTCAGATACGTAGATGACATAATTACAGCTGTCCCTTCGGATAAAGTTGCAGAAATGCTATCTGTCTTCAACCGTTTCCATCCGAGACTACAATTTACCTCTGAATTAGAGTCTTATCACCGAATTAGCTTTTCAGATGTCCTGATCATCAATGATAACCAGCTCATCAAAACAGATTGGTTTCATAAGGCTACTTGGTCACAAAGCTATTTAAATTACCATTCTCACCATCCCAGATCTTACAAAATTGGAACGATTCATTGCTTAGTTGACAGAGCGATCCGACTCTCAAGTATGGAATTTCGTAACAAAAATATGTCCTTGATTCAGCAGGTACTAAGTAAAAACGACTATCCACCTCACCCGCTCAACAAGCATATACAGTTCAAATACGATTCCATCTTGTCATCGACCAGCCCCAACAATAATATCGATGCAACTACTGCACAAACTAATCAAAAAAACTATATTTCCATCCCATACGTCGCGGGGTTGTTTGAGTCACTCAACCGAACATTCTTTAAGTACAAAATTCAATTTGTGGGTAAATGTGCACATGATCTATCCTCGATGTTTGATTCGGGTAAGGACCCCTTACCCCCGGGTATGCGCTCTGGTGTAGTTTACAAAATACCCTGCAACCAATGCAACATGTCCTACATAGGCCAAACTAGTAGGCAACTACACACCAGGATAGCCGAGCATAAACGCAATATCCATGAACACGAGGATAATTATACTGCACTGACGAGGCATGCCATCGATTTCGACCACTCTTTCAATTATTCTCAAGCCAGCATTCTTGACGTTGAACCGTTGTATTATAATATGCTATTGTTAGAAATGTGCAATATTGTTGCACATCCCAATTCTGTCAACCGAAAACAAGACATAGAACATCTGAGTAATATTTACACCTCTGTGATACGACCATTGTTATTATCCATTACCGACTGAGCTTGCTCTCGATTTTACCTCCTTAACAAAATTTTGGTTTCCTTTTAACCCGTTGACTCTGCGTTTGCTCTGATAACTATCGATATCGACCTCCCCCCACTACACACTGGACGTTCCACTTGTGCAAATGTGCTCTGGATTCAACCTATAACGGCTGTGTGTTTTATTTTATTTTATCAAAATCAACAACAAATATGAATTCTTGGGAACTACGTGTCGCGAACGCAGTGTGTTTCGGTTTTTGTTTTTTATTGTTTTTATTGTTTCTATTTATTCATTAATTACCAACACGCATCCGATGTAATTGAAAGTGTCATCCCATACTAGGTAATTCCTCTCTTTTATACTCGCTTTAACATCCTTTCATATTATCTATACCACTATGTGTAATTTTGTTAAAACCTAGTTGTACATTATTTTATTTTTGTTCGTGACAGATGTTTGAATAAATTGTTCTGAGGAGGGCCCCCATCAGGGCCGAAACGTTAACACTATAAAAAAGTGTTTTGAGTTGTGACCTTCATATCCAAGAATAACATTAATCAAAAACAATGTTTGTTGTGAACAGATTCTTTATTTACATGAAATTAAAAATGCGTCTCATTAACGATTTATTTTGTGCATTTTATTGGAAATTAGTTGTATCCAAAAATACCAAAAGATCCAGTCTGATAATGATAGCTTCTAATATTTTCAGGTACGAAATAATTCATTGTCAAAGCGGGACTAAATTTGTCAGGCATGGAAGCATGTAGGTAAATTTCTAATTACGTGATCTTTGACAATTACAATATTTTAATATGCATTCAATGATAAAATTCGTTTTTTTTTAAGCAGGCTCGAAGTTTAAACTTTGATTAATACGAGGAAAATTATGCCTTACCTGATGGTCAAAACGTTTAGATGGCAAGGATCCTGGTTTCTCGAGCAGTGCAATCATTATAACCATCGAACCTGGTTGTTTCGTCAGACATCAGGTGCCAGAGTGAATTTTATCAGGCCATCGCCACCTTCCTAACGTCAGTTGAGGCAAAATTGAAGGGCGGGATATACTACAGATCATAATGGCTGAATATCCCATCATTTTACTTTGATTGAGCTTATAGCGATAAGTTTGTTACTTAACCGTTGCTGCCAATTCATTCTACCGAGGAATCATTCTGTGCACCATTGTAATTGAGGCATTATTATTGACCAGCATTGTTTTTCAAACATTATACCATTCGATTTGTTATCTTATTTTGAAGCTTACTTTTACTCTCTTTGCCATTAAATTCAGATAAATAGTTTTTCAAGTCCTCAATTAGATTAAAGGGTTGAATTTTGCTAGGCAAACTGAATCAATCTGAATCTAGAACTGTTAAATATCTTCACTCAAAAATGTCTTCAAATTTGATCTTAGTTGACGGTGTCATCTGGCTAGCTAGTTGCACGATAACTTGAAACCAAATTCAATTTTACACTCTTTATAAGGTCCTACGCTAAGACTGAAAGCTTGTGATTCTCCATGTACCGCAATTACTTCTGCATTTCATGTTAGCATCATCTGGAGCAAAAAAAACTCATTTTGAGATTGAAAATGAAACCTGGAACACAGAGTTATTCAGTATAACGAATTGAAAACCAAGAATTTTATAATGGTTTCTGCAACAAAGGGACTCTTTCCAAATATCCTTGTTACAAGGTGACGTTCGGAGGACTATGAACAAGATATTGTATCGGATTACATTATTTGGAAAAAAATCTTCATAAACTTCGTTAAGAATTAGATATTCATTCATTTTGATGGAACAAGAGACACAATCTTGAATCCGATAAGTCAAGATCCTCGTAATAATGTTCTGACATTTCTCTAAGACATGATTGTCTTTTAAGCTAATTGTGACATTGAGGCGCATTTTGAGAAAGTTGATTTTTAACTTGTGTCACAGGATGTGATCTACGTTCCTGAGTTCTACGCTTCCGATTATATTTTCTTTGTTTCGAACCGCACTAACATGAAATACAGAAATACATGAATTGTTTTAATAAATCTAATATCACTTGAATTTTCAATTTGAGTATTGGGTTCCCTTCATTTATTTAATCGAACATCATTGAAAATTTGCGAAATAAATTCTGATAATCATTCGGAAATTTTAAATAGTAGTAGCAATAATTTATTGATCGGAAAAAATACATTGACTATCGACTATTTGTAAAAATTTTGTTGAACTATTTTCGAGAAAAAAACATTCACAGTTCTGTTACAGATAGTCAGATATTCAAATTTCTTGAACGCTCGGTTTAATATCTCATTTTCGAAAGTGATAAAATTCAATATGACTGCCTGAAATCACAAAAGTTGCTTAGTTACTTGAAAGTGGCGATGATCTTTGTACGTGTAATAAATTGAATGGGCAGATAACAGTGAATATCAGAGATGTAATTATTTTGGCAGTATCACCTGTAGATAGAAAAAAATTCCATTGTTATTTCTAATGTACGAAATAATAAAAGTGATCAAATAAAGTGTTCCCTTCTACCTGCTGCGTTTCTTCCAAGCACCCAACATTCAAACAGATTTCTCATTTCAGTCGAATAAAGCCAATTCTCAAAGAGCATTAGCATCAACTTTCCGAGTCACTATCTCGACTGTTTGAGATTCTAACCTCAAAAATTCGTATGAACTACATCGCCTCCAGAAACAGAGTTTTACAACTGAAACTCGGAGTGGCCACCCTGTCCGAGCAGCCGATAAAACTTGCCCATGCGCATTGTATGTATAGTTTCAAGAGATTTTCAAGAGAATATCTTGAAAGTCAACACTCGGTCACCGCTGACTCGGCACCACTTACGTTCTACGTCTGTTTTTCGCAAGCTGGCCATCCGATATTCAATTTCAAACTGCGAAAGGTCGGAAATCGAAAAAAGTCCTTCAAGCTTATCACATTAGGTGTGATCACCCATAAAAATTTAAATTATTATTCATGGACGATTTGACAGGGAATGCCCCATACATTAAATAAAAACATAATCGTCGTCGTCGTCGATGCAATCATTTTTCGGCCTTCGTAGGTTGAAATTAAATATGGGATGGCCAGCCTGCGAAAAACAGACGAAGAACGTGAGTTGTGCCGAGTCGGCGGTGACCGAGTGTTAACTTTCAAGATGTTCTCTTGGTCTGTATGTACATATGTATATATGTATGTATGTTACGTACAAACCCCACAATCGTACAATGCGCGCATTGTACGGGGCTGTTTGTACAATCCTGGTTTATGCGGGGTTTGTACAAGTTATTCTGTACAGGGCGTGCAATGTACGTTTTATGCCGAAGTTTGAAATTAGTCTTCTCCATAACAGTGAACGAGCCGGTATACAAAATACATAGTGACAATACAGACTCGTGGGTTCGATTCGAGCAAATATTTGAGGAAAAACCTTCTGAGTTTCCTGCTACGGAATTCACGATCAAAGATGAAGATCGTTACAATGAAATAGTGCAGGGACTTTTGGCTGCGAAATCGAAAGAAAAAAAAAGAGATTGGTGATTACCAGCGTTTGAAACGATTCGAGATAATGACGATAGGAGAAACCAATAAATCAATTGTACCAATCGAGGATAGAAACAACATCAAATTCTACGTACATAATGGTGAACTTTTCGACATGCTGAAGAATGCTCACATTGAAACAGGACACGGTGGCATTCACAAGATGTATGAAGTGATTAATCGGAAATCTCAAAATGTCCAACGAAAAATTATTCAGTTATTTCTGCAACATTGTGAAGTGTGCCAAAGAAAAAATTCTTTTCCGGAAAAGGGTGTCGTAGTGAAACCATTATTAAGAGTAAGAATTTCTTCTCTGCATGCACGATGTAAGGAGACTGTAGTGTGTAGATGTTTATGTTTACCCCTTTCAATCCTTCGCTTCCGATGAGAAGCCCGTAAGACAGCAATGCTGTCTAATAAATGAGATGCGGGTGTGCAAATCATTAATCTACGAGAGAATTTTTGTTGAGAAAATGTAAATTTGAACAACTGGTGAATTTGAAAAATTAACGACGGAGCCAGGGATCGAACCTGGAATCTAGCGATGCTTTACCGGAGACTTATTCCACTAGACCACCTAGCCGCCCTGACTCTGTTGTCTTTAATTTCTCTCATAACCAGTGAGTTCAAATTTGTTTTCATGTGCCCGATTTGTATGAGTAAGAATTTCTTCTCTGCATGCACGATGTAAGGAGACTGTAGTGTGTAGATGTTTATGTTTACCCCTTTCAATCCTTCGCTTCCGATGAGAAGCCCGTAAGACAGCAATGCTGTCTAATAAATGAGATGCGGATGTGCAAATCATTAATCTACGAGAGAATTTTTGTTGAGAAAATGTAAATTTGAACAACTGGTGAATTTGAAAAATTAACGACGGAGCCAGGAATCGAACCTGGAATCTAGCGATGCTTTACCGGAGACTTACTCCACTAGACCACCTAGCCGCCCTGACTCTGTTGTCTTTAATTTCTCTCATAACCATTGAGTTCAAATTTGTTTTCATGTGTAAATTCTAGTAAATTCTAGATTCCAGGTTCGATTCCTGGCTCCGTCGTTAATTTTTCAAATTCACCAGTTGTTCAAATTTACATTTTCTCAACAAAAATTCTCTCGTAGATTAATGATTTGCACATCCGCATCTCATTTATTAGACAGCATTGCTGTCTTACGGGCTTCTCATCGGAAGCGAAATATTGAAAGGGGTAAACATAAACATCTACACACTACAGTCTCCTTACATCGTGCATGCAGAGAAGAAATTCTTACTCATACAAATCGGGCACATGAAAACAAATTTGAACTCACTGGTTATGAGAGAAATTAAAGACAACAGAGTCAGGGCGGCTAGGTGGTCTAGTGGAATAAGTCTCCGGTAAAGCATCGCTAGATTCCAGGTTCGATTCCTGGCTCCGTCGTTAATTTTTCAAATTCACCAGTTGTTCAAATTTACATTTTCTGAAACCATTATTGTTCAGAGAAGTAAGTGCCTGGGCGCAAGTGGATCTCATTGCTATGCAATCTTGCAAAGATCAAAACGACAAGTTTATTTCAAATTATCAAGAGCATTTGACTAAATTTTTACTCCTCAGGCCTTTAAAAACAAAGGCCGCTGCAGAAGTGGCATACGTTTTGTTTGACTTGTTTTGTGTACTCGCTGCTCCTGCAGTGCTCAAGTCAGATAATGGGCGTGAGTTTGTGAATTCGATCATAAATGAGCTCTCACTCTTGTGGCCTGGATTAAAAATTGTCCATGGGAAACCTCGCCACTCCCAGAGCCAGGGTAGCGTAGAGAGATCAAATCGAGATGTGGAAGATATGCTGCGGGCGTGGATGACTGATAATAATACGACAAAATGGAGTGAGGGCTTGCGTTTCGATCAATTTCAGAAATACAATAGCTTCCACACGGGAATCAAGCAGTCACCTTACTGGGCGATCTTTGGTCGAGAAACGAAATTAGGGTTGATGGACTCGGCATTGCCACAAGGAATGTTAGCATTATTCAATACGGAAGAAGAAATTGAAGAACTTATGAATAATTCCACCTCCAGTTAAACTTCAATTCCTGAAGAAAAAACTATAGCCGAGACTCACGAATGTATTAAGCGAAGTCATGAGGTTGCATTTCAAGGTCTAGAAAAGCAAGCAAAAAGAGTGACACTCGCTAGTGATGCTAAATTTAAACCGTTGGAAAGGGGAATGTCTGTTATTACCGGTCTCCGATGTTGACAAGAGCAAGGCCGATTCAAGGAATTTAATAGGTAACTTGCTGATTCTATTCATTTTTCTCTTACTATGATTATCATTATTAAAGCTAGTATTATGATACAGGGGTCATCATGGAAGTAAGTAAAGGTGGATTTTATAAGATCGGAACCCAGAGCGGAATTATATCTGGATTATTTAATAGGAATCAAATAGCCCCAGCTACGGCCGAAATTCTCCAGGAGAAGGACGTCCCTCAACAAACTACTTCTGTTAGAGCAGCCAATAACAAGTCTTCGTTGGTGGGAGGGCAAAGTTTCCTCCAATGCTCTTGTACTACTGAATGTAAAAATAACCGATGCATCTGTAGGAAGAACAATGTTTTATGTAACTTGCGTTGTCAAAATTCTAGTCCGTGTTGCAATAAGTAATAAGCAAATGTATAGTATGAGACTCGATACATTCATTTAAATGTATTATGTTCTCGCAGCGGACAAAAAGAATAATTATCAATTTTCATTACTGTGAAACGTGAATATTTATTCGCTGGCCTACACACATATGTAATACATGTGATTAGTGCAGGATTGTACAAAGACTCTCGTACAATGCGCGCATTGTAAGATTGCGGGGTTTGTACATAACATATACAGGATGTCTCCAAATTGGGGGACACGGACCAGCCAGCGTGATACCTGACTCAAATCCAACCGAGAATTTCTTTGCCGCAAGCTCGTCCGGCGCATAGTTTTTGAATTATAAGCGATAGCGTGAGACCAATCAGAGTGCACCATTTCATGTGGATTTGCCGCTACGGAAATTGCTGTTTTGTTCGTCTGGGTGAATTATTATTATTCGTTTACAAATTAAATATCGGCACCTCCCCTCTCGCCCTGTTGTACCCCTTCTCAAGCGCTGACCTCGGGTATTGTTGCCGCGGCACACGCTGCCGGCCGCACACCCACGGACGCACACTCGTGTGTGTGAAAATAAGCGAATGCCCAGCTACACAATACTACGAAACACACATCTACGAGTGAAAATAAAAATAAATCTCCGAATAAATCAGCGGATTTAAGATTTAATGTTATAAAACACTTCCAATTATCGATGTATGCATAAAACTAGAGATTTTAGACGGTTGATATGCCGTTAGGGTTCATAATTAGTCATTCAATCAATCTGAATTATGCTTTCCGAAAATTTTTTTGTGTCTTTGCAACATAATTTGTCCACTAGTTTGAAATCATCATTGACATCCGATTTTTCAATAATGCGAGGGAAAAGTAACTCGCTGAATTGACGTGTTAATAGGTATGTGAATCAATTACGATTCACCTGAGTCAACACAAAATAACTGAATGAATGAGAATTCACTGAATCACTAAAAATGATTACCGAAATCATGAGAATTATTTGAGATATAACTGAATTAGGAAGAGTTGTAATAAGTCAAGTTACTTTGAATAACTTTAGATTCGTGCCGAAATTTTATGTTTAGAGAGAAAAATAAATAAATTCAAATAAAAAAGTAATTTTAAATCAAGAAGAAGAAAATTTCCAAATACCTTAATTCAAATGAAGCAATTTGAATTTTATAAATCTATCAGAATTCGAGGAAAAATAATAATTATTATTTGGAATGGAAAAGTGAAGTCGAATTACATGAATAAATTCAATTAATTCAACTCAAAAAAATATGGTGTCATTCAAATTCCCAGTTATTTCCTCGTCGATTCATTGTGGGTCTGGAGTGGCAAGTAACGTTAAAACTGTTGAGATCAATGCTAGTGATGGCCACTTATCTGAGAATAATCGATGTATCGATTAATCGATTTCAACAAAATAATCGGACACGGCTCGATTGAATTGGTAAAAATTAATCAATTTGGTAAATTTCTGCGTGTAGTCTTAATATCAGAAGAGATATTTTGATAATTCATAGTCTTATTCAAAATATTTTCAAGTTTGATAAATTTTGAGTAATTGATACTCAAATCACATACATCAATACTGTATTGCATCGTTCGTGTGAGTAAACAAGCGGCTCCAGACCCACAATGAATCGACAAGGAAATAACTGGGAATTTGAATGACATCATATTTTTTAGAGTTGAATTAATTGAATTCATTCATGTAATTCGACTTCATTTTTCTATTTCAAATAATAATTATTATTTTTCCTCAAATTCGGATAGATTTATAAAATTCAAATTGCTTCATTTGAATTCAGGTATTTGGAAATTTTCTTCTTCTTGATTTAAAATTACTTTTTTATTTGAATTTATTTATTTTTCTCTCTAAACATAAAATTTTGGCACGAATCTAAAGTTATTCAAAGTAACTTGACTTATTACAACTCTTCCTAATTCAGTTATATCTCAAATGATTCTCATGATTTCGGTTAATCATTTTTAGTGATTCGGTGAATTCTCACTTATTCAGTTATTTTGTGTTAACTCAGGTGAATTGTAATTGATTTACAAACCTATTGACACGTCAATTCAGCGAGTTATTTTCCCTCGCATTATTGAAAAATCGGATGTCAATGATGAATTTCAAAATAGTGGGAAAATTATGTTGCAAAGACACAAAAAATGTTCGGAAAGCATAATTCAGATTGATTGAATGACTAATTATGAACCCTAACGGCATATCAACCGTCTAAAATCTCTAGTTTTATGCATACATCGATAATTGGAAGTGTTTTATAACATTAAATCTTAAATCCGCTGATTTATTCGGAGATTTATTTTTATTTTCACTCGTAGATGTGTGTTTCGTAGTATTGTGTAGCTGGGCATTCGCTTATTTTCACACACACGAGTGTGCGTCCGTGGGTGTGCGGCCGGCAGCGTGTGCCGCGGCAACAATACCGAGGTCAGCGCTCGAGAAGGGGTACAACAGGGCGAGAGAGGAGGTGCCGATATTTAATTCGTAAACGAATAATAATAATTTACCCAGACGAACAAAACAGCAGTTTCCGTGGCGGCAAATCCAGATGAAATGGTGCACTCTGATTGGCCTAACGCTATCGCTTATAATTCAAAAACTATGCGTCGGACGAGCTTCCGGCAAAGAAATTCTCGGTTGGATTTGAGTCAAGTATCACGCTGGCTGGTCCGTGTCACCCAATTTAGGGACATCCTGTATAACTCGCGAGAACTGAAGTCGTATTCTTAGTCTTTAAGCACGATTTTCTGATATTATATTTCGGAGTGTTGATAGATATCTTCTAACAGATATGTATAAGATTTCTTATTTAGGAGTTTCTAAAAAATGATATCCTTTTGACTTCTCAAAGCAGACTTCTTCATTTAAATATATTGAAAATATCTCTTTCATAATTTCAAAGGCGATCTTTGAACAGAATTCTTCGGGATCGCTTTCTGATTTTCATGCTGTCTGGGGTTGTCCATACGCATAATGAAAGATAGCCAATCCAGGCGGTCTGAGCAATTCTTCACCAATCCTTTGTCAATAATTCGTGTATTTTTGAATCATCAACAATTATTCCGAATGACATTTTGCTGTTTTAACAGTAATTACAGAATTATTCGGGGTGACAGAATTAAGTGGGCCATCCTGTGTATCTCATTCTGGGTACTCAGATTTTGTCTGAAACCAGATCGGTTTTTTGAGGTAATGTCAAGTTTGTCCATCTATTTTGTTATTCTAGATTTGATGCACCTTTCAAGTAGCTTCGCTATTGCACTGATAATGGCTATTGACCTGTAGTTAACTATGTCTGTTTTATCTTCGTTTACATACATAGTCGTTATTTTGTTTAGTTCAAACGGAACAGGGAATGTTCCTTTTTAGATGCTGAGATAAAGGTTTCTTACGTATTGTATGTTCTCTTCGAAAAAATTAGATTTTAATGTTGTAATGTCTCACAGAACCGCTGGTTATGTACTACGTGACGTATTTTCTTATATCTGCTTCTATTGGAGTTGGCATCTGTTGAAATCTCTTTGTTGTCTCCGGTATAGGTCTTGCTTTTTCTAGCTTTCGTCTAATTTATTATTTATTGAGCTTATTATACTTTACCATTATTCAAGCAATCGGAATCTATTATCAATTTTGTATAATTTTGAAGTGATTTACAATTTCAATGTCATTTGTGCTTGATTTTTTATTTTTTCTCATTTAACTTTTCTTCTATATCTTGCTCCATCTTCATTTCTTTCTGGATTTTTGCGCTATCAATATCTACTTCTATCTCCATCGCTTTTTCCGTTTGGCCTCGATTCGCCCATCTTTTTCTTTAATGTTTCTTCTTTTTGGTTTCTTTTTCCTTTTATTGGTTTATTTAGATCATCAGCTCTTGAATTCCCAGCACCCTGCTGATTTTCACGGAGATATTGCAACCTTGTCGAAAAGCGTGTTTGAACCTATTCCCTTTCCTCCTACCCATCATCATCTACATCGATACAGAATAACGGGGTGGCATAGGGAAATCACGATCGAGTTCATCAGGTTAGTATCTATGCTGGTGGTAGAACGGTTGTGCATGGGATACGAGAGAAATCACATTCACTCTGCGTTATATCCTATTCTAATACTGGCTGTTCTGGGTGGCTTTAACAGGGTGGTGCTGCAGCTATAATTAAAGCGTAGGCACCAGCTTGACTAATCTCAAACGACATTGCAGTAATGGGGGTGATTGCATTGGGTATGGGATTATACTGGGGGCGCTACAGTAGCGAGTCTGTGTTAACGACTAAGAAAAAAAAACAAAGCTAGCCACTTGTCTCTCTTAAGGTAGTTGTCATGGTATAATATTGTAAGAAAGTGTTGTATCATGCGCGCGGCTAGAGAGCACACGAGCTTGTAGCAGAATGTGCTATAATGTTTGTGTAAGACTGTACCCATGGAGACGTTACCCACACAGTACTTATATGCACGTATACACCAATACTCTCAAACATTTTTATACATTGCAATCCGGCAACATTACTTAGGCCCCACCAGTCTTGATATATTGGAGACTAAGTCTATGTACAGTATAGATTGATACGTACATTCAGTGTTTTGTGTTTATGTTTTTGACTGCGTCTACAATAAGTGAAATAATGTCAGAAAATTTAAGATATGAAGGAAGATTTATTAAAAAGAAAGTGTTAGATAAGCGTCTACGACTGATTAAATCAATTGATAAAGGCCGAATACGAAAAATGGAATCACAAGTGGAAAATGAAACTGAGGATGATTCTAAACTGAAAGTTGGGAAACGTATAATTGACATCGATGAAATTGCAGATAATTTAGAGTGCAAAGTTTGTGATGAAACGTTATCTTTAAAGAGAATAAAAAAAGAAATCCATTCAGGTCTTCATTCCACGTTTTTTATACAATATAAGAAGTGTAGTATATTAAATATAGTTGAAACAGGTAAAGTTCATGTTACCGAAGACAGTGGCAAACACTCGGATCTCAATACAAAAGTTGTATTCGGTTCTTTTTCTTTTATTGTGAATGTTTCTGTAATGAATGTAAATTAATTATTGTAAAATCAGAATTACTAAAATAGCATTTTTATTTTTTAGGTGCCTTACACGCTGGCACTGGTTGTACAACTTTGAGCAAAGTTTTAGCTAGTGCAAATATACCGCCCATGTCAAAGGACTTATAGAAACGTTACGAAAGAATAGTGGGTCCTGTAATAGAGGCTGTAGCCAAAGAAAGCTGCCAATCTGCTACTGAATAAGAGCGACAACTTGTTATTAAAAAAATCGACGAATTGTGTAAAAAGCTGTAAGGGTTTTTGAATTTTGACATAATTTATATGCATAGGTTTCATTCATAATTTAATAAGTACAGTCTTTTTTTTGTCAATTATTAATTGATATACTTGACAGAAATTTGATTTGCTACTCTGTAAAAAAAAAGAAATCGTGTGGGAAAAAAATTTTTCTGTATTGTAAATATTTTTTTTAATGAATTTTGAATTTGTTCGATGGCTTCATTTTTTTTTTCCACTTTATTTAGGTTACAAATTTTATTACAAATTGTACATTAATTGTCCTTTTTTTGAAGTCATAAATTGCATAAGCATAAAAGTAATTGGAGTCAATATTTTTATTAACTATAAACTCGATAACTAAAAAATAGGATTTTATATTTTCAATGCTTGAAAAAACTCAACCTCATATCTTACCGCTAGAATAGTAACATTTATATATCCAATAATTCTGAAAATATTAATAAAAAAACGTTTTACAATGAACATTGTATTTAGTGTTCAATGTTCCCCATTAAATTATTTTTCATCTTTCATTTCTTTGTAGACCCGAAGAAGTAGTAGCTGAGATTTATCCTTTTCATCATAATCTACGATCCTGTGTTACTTCTACTGATGACTCCGGAGTAAGTGGAGATAGAGGTTCTGCGGAAAAAGTTTCAAGATTCCACGAAGATCTAGGTGAAATAGTAAACGTAATCGTGTCCTACGACATGGGTTGGAGCAAACGTGGCAACGGGGGCAGTTATGATAGTTTAAACGGATATGGCTGCATCATTGGATTTTTAAGTGGAAAAGTACTGGACTATGGCACATGCAACCGCAAATGTGTGATGTGTGATTTAGGCCATAGCAAGGACGATCACGATTACCGTCTAAATTTTCAAGGCAGTGCCAAGGCTATGAAGCCTACAGTTGGAGCTTCGTTGGCTAACAACAGTAATAAACTGAAAAAATCAAATCTTGAAGTTGGAGTCTCGACAGGTGACGAAGACAGCTCAACAATTTCGGCAGTTCGTAAAGGAATCACGGACACTGTTTATAAATTATCTGACAAAAATCATATGCAAAAATCTTTTAACTCTGATTTATATGGATTACGTGTGAACTACAATGAGATAAAGAGAAAAGGAGTAGTTACACACATTGAAAAATGCCTGACCTACGCTATTGCTCAAAACAAGGGCAAAAGTGCCGAACTCGCTTCTGCTATGCTTGCAATACCGGATCACTTATTCAATCAGCACGCGAACTGTGGCTCATGGTGCCATTGCGGTAAAAAAGATTCTGCTGAACAAACTGTTTTGCTTGAAAATAATCATTTATACGATGCTTTGAAAGCAATCTTCACTAAGTATGCTAAAAACTCTAAAAAATTTTGCATCGCTGCTTCAAGCTAAGCAAATGAAAGTATAAATAACATCATGACTCACAAGGCCCCAAAAAATTGCTGCTACAGCCGAAACGAGTCAGCTGATTTTCGGTATGCAAGCGCAATCTGCACTAATAATGAAGGCGATTCACACATAATGGCCGTCAAACAGAAATTATTGATATCACCGGGCAAACACACTGCAATATTCACTAGTCAATTGGATAGGACTCGACTCAAAAGAGCATCGAAAGCTCACTTACCCTCTACCAAACGTAGGAGACTTATGGTCAGTCACAAACGAGACGAGTTAAGGCAAAAAAATGAGAAATCCGAAGGAGTCCAATATCAATCTAACTGTGGTTTTCTCAAGGAAACAGGTACATCAAGTGAGAATCTTGATTTCGAAGCTTCGTACATTGATTTTCCCAGTGTAATTTCATCCGAAACTTCAATCGCTGTCTACTTTGATCTAGAGACCTCCGAATTCCACGAAAATGATGAAATCTTACAGATTGCTGCTGTTACGTGGGGGTGAGAGTGTACTGAGCGGTGGAAGTTGATGATTAATTGAATAATCAAGCTCCCACGTAACAACAATGAATAAATATTAAAACTAAGAAAAGACCTACCTTTCGATAAGCCGGTAATTTGTAGGATCGTGTTGCTATAGCCCTTCACAGGTCTGTGAGGTTTGTTTCAATTGTTGAGGCAATTTTATAATAATGAAAATGGGAAAAAGGTCATTCACAATAAATGGTTTAATATGATTTAACTAGTAAAAGATGAAGTATATTCTGTATGATTTGGTGATTGAAATGTCTGATAACAATGAATGGTGATAATGACATAAAAGCCGAAAATAACAATTCATAGAGCGTTTAAGTTTATATAACGATCCACGCCGACGGATGAATTTATATTCCAATGCAGAGAAGCTGCAGAATCACTAAATTTGACCGTTTGCAGGTTTTGGCAAATTATCTGCTATTCTATTTCATAGGATATTATTATTTGGTACCAGGAACATCTACTATGAACGATTGTTATAACTAGCTGGTCGTGATTATTCGATATTGTATCTCTCTTTTTAGATTATCTTAAATCAATTATACATCCTACTGTTAAGTCTCGTTGGTAAATTCTTGGAATATAATAAGTATGATTTAATTGGGGGTAGTGAAGCTAGCCACTAATTCTAGACTTGCTATTACTGAAGTAAATTTCGATTAAAAAGGTAAAACAAGAATTCGTTCAATTTCGAAGATTAACACTCGGATTGACTCAGCTTTAGGTGAATCGGTCGACGAGATTGAGAGCCGTCGGATCGTGTCGGTCTGCGTCAGTAGAATTCTGGACCAGGGCCTCACCTCAAGTTCGGAAGAGTTGATAAATCGAACGATGTTGAACGTCGGTCACTTAGTCTTTGTAGATTTAGAATGATATCTTACTATCGAAAGCTATAGTTGAAAGTGTCAATTTGCTGATTTTGATACATGTTAAAGATGATTCCAAAGATTATTTATTAAAAACGCTAATGAAGTTATTATCATTAGCACTTAAAATTACCTGATTCGGTTGAATCAGGGCCGAACTCAATTTAATTACGGAAAATGGAATGGCATGAAAATGTCTATTCTCGAAACGATGACATTTAGTAAAGCACAGGAAAGATGGAAACGTAGAAGATAGTGAGTCTTATGCAGCTAACAGAACAACTGAATGCTCGAATTTGACGAATTAGCTCAAGACTTTAGGCCGGTCACAACTAAGATTTTCCGAACGCTACTGTTGCTCAAGAAGGGCTAATACGGGTTGACGTCCACGCACCTCGCGACTTGACAGGCGAAAGACGCGGCTTCTTGGGCCCGAGGGTCCAAGGAGCTGCAGTTTCAATAAGTTACAACGGTAATTAGCCAATAAGGTGCGAGGGCGACCTCCTGGCGCCCAAATCCACATGGTCAGCGTTATTTCACGCTCTTCGACGGTGTTCCGACGATTCTCAATCTCGTCGGTGACATTGAAAATGTGAACAAAAGATATTTACATGCAATGTTCACACATCCATTCGTACATCCTTATAAGTAATCTACTTCAATTTGGTGGTTCCAAAGGTATTGGTTCATCCTAGTTATTGGTTATAGTTTTAACTTAAAAAGAGGGATATTCCCAGACTGAGCGCTACTGATGCTAATTTAGCAGTCCCTTATCTCCGTTTTTGGTACCAGTTAAATAAAAGAAAGTCGAACCTGATACTAGGGATCATTGTTGGTCTCTACGTGACTTTTGCCGGGAGGGGTGGAACTCGCCGTTATTAGAATACGAGATTTTGATGAAATAATATCTGTGCATTGAAGAAATTGTAGAGATGAAATAAAATGGAATTTCAAAAAAGGTACGCCAAGGCGGTACGTCGGGGCGTAACACTGCTCAATGTGATGATTATGAATTCAACGTATATGTTATTCCAACAAAAAAAATCAACCCTGAAGAACCAGCACATATTGGGTTGAAAAATATCAATGGACGGCTTTACTTGCATCACGATGAAGTTTTGACAATATCCATCGAAAATGCTTCACGTGCATTTCAAGAATTTTCAACTCATCTTAAAAAACCGGGTTTACTGGTTGCTCATAATGCGTCATTTGATATTTCTAGTAGCAGAGCAAGGTAGGTTCTACACGCAGATTTCTGTTACCGACATTCACCGACATTCTCCCCAGACTCAAACCCTTTTCCGCGATAACTTCACAGTCTGACGTACCGACTTAAGGTCAAAACCGTGCAACCTTACCGACAGTTGTATCGGTCGACGGTAAAAATCGCACTGCTTTACCAACAATTCTTATCGAACGAGGGTCAAAATCGTGCTGTTTTACCGACAATCTTACCGACCGAACGTCAGAGTCCTTATGTAGTGCTCGTCTGCCAACAGTAGAGGGTGCAGCGGGGGCGAGAACTTTTCTACCGTCCCGCATTCTTTTCCCACAATAGGACTGTTGATGTGTAACATTAACCACTCCAAATTCCTTTTCCACGGTAGGACTGCTGAAGTGTAACATCAACCACCCCCACATTCTTTTTCCACGTGATCAACCACGTGACATTCTGAAATTATTAGTTCCGAGAACTGTTTTCTATCCACTCAAATATCGCTGATGTGTAACATCAACCACCTCACATTCCTTTTCCACGTTGTCAACCACGCAACATTCCAAAATTAATGGTTGTGAGAATTGTTTTTCACTTACTCGGATGTCGGTTTGATATCAACCACGTGAAATTTTTTTGGCTTGTGACTGTCATGTGAACTCAACGATGAATTTTGAACGAGTTTAGTCAAGACCAGAGTGCAAGGTCGACCGATGGCCGCGGTACATTCGGAGCCATGAATCAGCGGTGTTGGGTTAATATCGCTCTGAGAATGCCAAAAGGTGCGCGCACATACACAAACATACGTACAGCTGCCCTATAAAAAGGACGCTCATCACTGCAAACGATCATTAAGTCACAACTTGTCAAGTACACGTGAAGAAAAAGCTCAAGATAGAATCCGCGAAGTGTTTGAGATTGATCAATATTATGGAATCGGCGGGCAAAATCTTGGACAAATCATCATCAACAGCAGAGATTCAGAAATGGCTAAAATTTGGAAGCCAAAATATTCGGCTTCTGAACAAAATTTTGCGAAAAGCTTCGAAGATTGGAGAAAAGATGAGAATTATCACAACGATCGGTCTCTTGAAAGCGCTCGCGAAAGAATTCAAACGCCTTCGGAAAACGGGTGGAGGTACGCGGAAAGTAAGAAAAAGCGAATGAGTTCACTGGGAAGATTTGGAATCAGCTTTCGAAGGGAGAATTCAAACTGGATCCATTGTCAATTTGAAGCATGAAGATGTGGAGAGATTTCTAGAAGACGCAAAGGTACTAGCTGTGACGAGATCAAAAAACGCTCTGAAGACAGACAGGAGCTCGAAAGCCAACGTTATCCTGGCTTGTAAATTTGAAGTTAGAAAAGATGATCACACGGTGGAAGAGATCAAATTTTTTGATACGAGAAATGAAATCATCCTCCAGACAACGGATATCAACGAATGGTTCATCGAAAACGCGACGGAGCGTTTGTTGAAAAAGGTGGAAGATTTCCAGGAAAAGGATTCAGGCTGGTCGCTGATTGAAATGATCAATTTGACTGTGAATATCAACAAGTACATGCCACTACGAGGTGGTGTGTTCACATACACCCCGTTACCTAAGCATATCAGTGATAAGAAGGCTGTCGTAAACATCAGAAACAACGACTCTTACTGCTTTCTTTGGTCGGTCACCGCAGCTCTGTTCCCAGCCGACAACAACCATCCTAACGCGACCAGCTCGTACCCGCATTTCAGCTCAGTGCTACGGTATGATGGTATAAAGTTTCCCATGTCTCTAGACAAAAACACCATCTTAAAATTTGAGAAGCTTAACGGTCGTTCAATTAAGATTTATGCTATAGACCAAAATGATCGGAAAAAAAGTGAAATAGTACCGATTCACCTGAGTCAGAATGAGTCTGACAAACCTGTAATTCATCTTTTGGCGATAGGAACTGAAATCACTGACGATGACGATGATGACGTTGATATGGAAAATTATGAAAAAAATAGAATCTTTCATTTTACTTGTGTTCGAAATCTGTCTCGATTAACAAGTTCTCAAATTTCTAAACATAAACGTCGTACTTGGTTGTGTCTATCACACTTTCAATCTGAAAAGTGTTTGTTCAAGCATGATGTAGATTGCATGAATTTAAACAAAACCAAAGTTATTCTACCTACAGAGGAGGAAAAATTCTAAAATTTAAAAATTTCAAACACAAAGAAAACGTTCCGTTCTGCGTTTACGCAGATCTAGAATGTCTGCTGCAGCCCACTCTTGAAAGTTTTGGGGAAAATGGAACAATTTACCAGAAGCATCTTCCGTATAGTATAGCTTACTATCTACATTGTGCGTTCGACGATTCGCTTTCAAAATTCGAAATCAATTGTGGAAAGACTTGCATTCAATGGTTTGTGAATGAGTTAGCGGATGTAGTACATTCGTTAGAAGTTTATTCCAAAACTGTTGTACCGATGGAACCGCTCAATTTCAATAAAATCAACGAATTTCATCCAACAACAGTGTGTCACATTTGTGAAAAACCGTTTACACTCACAGACATGAAACATCGTGATCACTGCCATTTCACGGGAAAGTAACATGGTGCTGCTCATCGAGGTTGCAATCTAAATTACCAAAATTCGCACACTATCCCAGTAATATTGCACAATCTATCGGGTTACGATTCACATTTTCTGATCAAAGCACTGGCTACATTGTTCGAGGGCACGATTGAGCTTCTACCCGTGAACAAAGAAATGTACATTTCTTTTACAAAATATGTCAAGGGGACAGATATAAAGTTTAGATTCGTAGATTCGTACCGTTTCATGCGCAGTAGTCTTGAGAAATTAGCAACGTATCTCGGTGATGATCAGAAATCAATCACACGAAAATTTTATCGTAGCTCAGACAAATTTCAGTTATTGACCAGAAAAGGAGTGTTCCCGTACGAATACATAGACAGTTGGGAGAAGCTCGAGGAAAAACATTTACCAGTCAAACAATAGTTTTATTCAAAATTGAATGACCGGAATATATCAGACGACGACTATGCACATGCATGTGAAGTTTGGCAGACATTTAACGTTCAAACTTCGGGAGAGTATTCGGACTTGTATTTACAGACGGACGTGTTTTTACTAGCCGACGTTTTTCAAAACTTTCGACAGAGCTGTTGGCCAACGTACAACCTGGATCCGTTACATTATTACACCGCGCCCGGTCTGTCGTTTGGTGCGATGTTAAAGTGTACCGACATCGAGCTCGAGCTTCTCACCGACATAGATGTGGTTATGTTTATTGAGAAAGGTATTCGAGGTGGTGTGTCACAGTGCTTGAACAGATACGCAAAGGCTAGCAACAGGTACATGGGGGAGGCATTCGGTCCTGAGGTTGAAGAATCTTATCTCATGCACTTTGACGTTAATAATTTGTACGGTGCAGCTATGAGCTTTGCTCTGCTATACAGTTCCTTCGCATGGGTATCAAATTTCGGACAATGCGACGTTCGTACCATCTCGGACAATATGGAGTTTAGTTACATGCTAAAGGTGGATTTAGAATATCCTGAGGAAATGCATGAAATTCGTAAAGATTTACCACTATGTCCGGAGCACTATATACCTCCAATCTCGAGAAAAAAAACAACCGAAATTGACGCCCACGCTACTTTCCAAGAAAAACTACGTTGTTCACTACAGCGTTTTGAAACAATGCTTACAATTAGGCTTGAAATTACTCAAAATTCACAGAGTTTTCAAATTCAGACAAACCCCGTGGCTCAAAAAATACATAGATTTGAATACTGATTTGCGGAAAAAAATCTCACAACGAAATCAAGAAAAATTTTTACAAGCTGATGAACACCGCAGTTTTTGGCAAAACAATGAAAAATGTTGGAAAGTATAGGGATCTCAGGCTGATCACGAAATGGGATGGAAGATAAGGTGCTGGAGCTACCATAGCCAAACCTAATTTTCACAGGTGCACCGTTTTCGACACAGAGATGATTATCGTCGAAATGAGTAAGACGAAAGTCAAGTTCAATAAACCATTGTATGCAGGTTTCTCCATCCTGGATCTGTCTAAAACATACATCTACGATTTTCATTACAATTATATTGAACGGAAATTCAGCAACCGAGCAAAATTAATGTATACGGATACCGACAGTTTAATTCACAACTTTACCGTCCCCAACATATACGAATATATGAAGGAGGACTTGCATAAATTCGATACGTCTGATTATCCGCTTGACAACGTTTACGGAAAGCCTCTAGCCAACAAAAAATTTCTCGGCATGATGAAAGACGAGAATAACGGGACAATAATGCTGGAATTTGTAGGATTAAGAGCTAAATTGTACGCATTCCGAGTCTTAGGAGATGAGAAAGACAATAAACGTGCCAAAGGTGTCAAAGGATCAGCGTTGAAAGAATCAACTTTCAACGATTATTTGCAATGTGTTTTGAACCGTGAAAATTTCTCTACAAAACAGCATTTGATATTAAGTCGAAAGCACGAGGTATACACTGTAGAACAGCAGAAGGTGGCACTGAGCTGGAATGACAACAAGCGGATCGTGTTTCAAAAGACAACCGACACCCTTCCGTGGGGCTACAAGCCTGCACCTTAGTTTTGTAATTTATAACTGTAGCATGATGTATAAAATATTATTATGCAGGATGGGGAATAAGAGCGCTCCGAAATATAAAAAATTGTACAACGATGCATATGTCTGTCAAATGTATAAATGATGAAGATGCATACTTGTGATGTATCGGATATCAAATGGAGAGGCACATACGTTTTTACAAAAAATTCATTTAATCAATGTTACGTGTCCGATTCGTTTGTCCAACTGTTGCGTGTATTGTCAAAACCTAACCATTTACCGTATATTTTTCTTCCACGCTTCTTGAGCACCTTCTCCACCAGATGGATATCCGGATGCTTAAGCTTGAGGAGCTCTTCTTCGTAGAAGCCACCAGCGATAGGTTGATCTCGGTAGTCTTTGAGCTTGTACGTCACAGGATAAGTATTTTCCTCTCGCCTCATCGTGAATATTTCGATCGTCCAATTGAAAGTGTAAACTTTTTTGAAGACGTTTTTGAATTTGCTGATTCGAACTTTGTCGCTGGATTTGAATTTTGCCGATATGGTAGGTATCGCTCGAAGCCCTCCGTACACCTGACGTAATAACAGCCTCTCGTTTGCAACGGTGACATCCGACCGTTTCATTCGTACAGATCGATGTTTGGCGTTGTTGTAAGCCGAAACCAAATCAGATAAGATGTCGAGCCACTTGAAGCTTCCTTGCATGCTGAACTGTTTCCACATTTGACCTTTCAGCGTCCGATTGAAACGTTCACAGATCGAAGCCTTTAAATTACTGTGCGTGGAGTATAGTTTGATTCCGTAACGTGTCATAGGCGATTCAAATTTCGAGTTGTGGAATTCCGTTCCTCTGTCGACGTGTAAATGTTTCGGCACCCGTCCTTGAAGAAGTTGAGATTCCATTGCTTTCGTAACATTATCTCCAGACTTGCTCTTTATCGGTACAGCCCACGCAAACTTTGAAAAAATATCAATGACTGTGAGCATGTACTTGTAGCCTTTGTTTGTCCAGTGTATGACGTCATATCAACAAGATCCGCCTGCCAGGTCTCGTTGATGCCGCGCACGTCTACACGTCGACGCGGGTAATTCCGGCGTGCAGGCTTATGAAGTTCCGTCACTAGTGCTTGCTTTTCCTTGTTCATATTCCAACGCTCTTAGTCGAGTGTCCAATTCAGAAATGTTATCAGCGTTTCAAATCGACAGGTCTCTGCCTGTTTCAAAGTCTGTGTAAAAGGTATGCAAGGCTTTTTCCGTGGTGAGCTCTAAAGCTTTGATCATTTGATCAAGGGTGTCGATTTGTTTTTGAAGCACGTCGAATTTTTGTCTCAAGATTTTTAAAGTGACATCATTGTTCGGCTCTGCGGGATCTGCGACATTGCACAGTCTCTTGTTCCGTATATCGTAATGCCCGTCCGCTGTTATTTGAAATTCGACACCCGGAAAACCGCGAGTGCTCGCGGCCGTGTTTTTAGCCAAATGCCGTCCAAACACGTTGACGCTCGTCTCAGTGATGAATGCAAAAACGATGGAAGTTGCTTAATAAATGATTCCTGCTTCGCGTAGCTCTTCGATAATGGAGATCATTTCGTTATTGTGACTCGGATTTCCTGCTGCCAGAGATGCCAGGAGTGAACGAAGACGCTCCACTAACTCGTTTGGCTCATCCCAGAAAACTTATTCCGTTTTAACACTTTGTCGATTGATCACAGCTTGCGGAAGTAGACCTTTACACTTTTGGCGAGGTGTTGGGGAATAATTTATCGATTCGGCAATGACATTTTCGAATTTGAAACTGTTATCGTTTCGAACAGCTCCATCGGATGAGTAGTATTTTTTATGCGCGTTCGCTGCGAGGATTATGTTTTTAAAATTCTCCCGATCTCTGGCGCTCACAGAAGAACCGTCAGGCTTTTTTTTGAACAAAAGTTCCAGCAAACCCTTCCTATTCGGGTGAAGCGTATCGCCAGTACGAATGTAGTCACTCTCAAAAGATATCAACGAATCACCAATCATTAGTCCGTTTGAGAGGTTGCGTACACCGTACACGTCGTCCAATTCACCTTTTGTGTTCGCATTTCTCATCAGTGCAGAATACTCATCCTTGATTTTCTCGACCAGTGTTTCTACGATCGTTCCGTCTCCTGCCGAAGCAGAGGAATCGTCTATTTCCGAGACAGTTTCATGTTTCGTTTCATTTATTTCTTCTCCAATTTCTTCCACCTCTTGTTTGACAAGTTTGGTATCTTTTGTAACATTCACCAGTTCTTGCAACGGAGTCACTACTGGTTTGAAAACGTCACTCAATTTCTGAGTCGTAGATTCCTTGCCCGACTTGAGCAATCTGTGTTTTCGACGGATCGCAGCACTTGCTTAAGCGATCTGATGTAGGACATCCTTTTGCTTGGAAATTTCAGAGCTCTGCATGTTGACGGAACTGAGTCTGCAACGCTTCTGCGTCTCTCGCTCGAAAATGCTAGATTTTATTTCTTTACAGGCTAACAAAAGAATCGAAGCCCCTCCTGTATCGTCCTTCGTTGAGCTCACTGTCTTTGTCGATCATCAGAAACCCGTACTTCTCACCGTTTCAGCATCCAGAGCACACACTTCTGAACTCTGTGTAAGACATATCGGTGTTCACATGGTCTTTGTATACGTGTCTCAGGTTCATATCGACTTGTTTGAATAACACGAGTAAGTTTACGTTGTCGCGCACGATATGTTTGGGAATACGCGCGTACGTCGAACAGAGATAGATACAGTCAACGTCGTGATGTCTACCCATGCAAAAGGAGACTTTAATATTGTCCTGCTTCTCGCACGCTACAGCGTCAAATATGATTATTGGGTTGGGCCGTGCTTCTTCCGGTGTAATCACTTGCTTACGCTCGGATAACGCAAAATGCTCCGTATTCTCAACATGGTCCAACAATTGCTTCAACAATTGGTATTTAGGTTGGTTGAGAGATTTCGAGTAGACGTGGATATTTTCAAATCTGATTTCGTTTGGATGGGTTATAAGTGTGAGCAACGCATTAGTCCTACCACAATTCGACGGTCCACAGAATATTGCACGTACACAATTCGAAAGTAAAACACCGTACCCTTTGTGCTTTTTGACATTTTGCTCGGAAAATTTGTCAAAATTCATTACGGGAAGCTTAGTAGGTTGTTTCTCATACCGCATCTCGAAAACGACCGATCGGATTTGCTATAAATATCCCATTTCAAAGCACTTCTCTTCAGTCAACGCACGAACATGATCGTGTACAGAGGTAGACGAACCAGCAGGCGGCAACATTGTGGCAAGGGTCTGGCGAATAAAATCATCAACAGCCTTCCAGTCAAATTGCATGTACCTGGTTATCAGTACTGTGGGTCTGATACAAAGTTATCAAAGAGACTCGCGCGGGGTTAACCGGGAATCAATCTTCTCGACGCAGCTTGCAAGGACCATGTCATTGCTTGCTCGCAGAATAGTGAAAATCTTGGAGTTAGAAACAAGGCTGACAGGGTGTTGGCTGAGGAAGCTGGGAAACGGGTTTTCGCGTCGGACGCCAATTTGGGTAAAAAAGCAGCGGTTTGGGCAATAGCTAATACAATAAAAGTAGAATCAACACTTAGAATGGGAATTCAAAGATCAAAAAATGTGACCTTGAGAAAAATTTCAAATGCTGCAAGACGTTTTATGGTTCCAAGCAACGATGCAAAGGTAGCTGTCGAATCTGCGCTGCAGGGAGCTGAAAATGCCGTTAAAAAGTGGGAGTTAAATGTAAAGTGCGAACTAGTCGCGTCCTACCAGTACCTTCAAAAGTCGCTAGTTTTCTACGGTTTCTGATTCCCATTCTTGCTAGACTTGGTGCTACAGGCGCGTCAGCCGGTGGTGCTGCAGGTATAGCGAAAGCTGTGAACGATGCAAGTGCTGCTAAACGAGAACTGGAAGAAAGCAAACAGCACAACAAAACTATGGGAACTATCGCGTTTGGCAAAGGGCTTCACATGAAACCGTACAAAACAGGTCTCGGTCTTCATCTTTCAAAAAAGTAGATGCGATGCTACCACGTCGAGCGTTGACTGATTGGGACTTGTTGAAATATGCAGAAATCTTTGAGGTTCCGCATTTCAGCGGTGTTTTCATGCGAAACGAAATGCCCAAAAACGGTCCACGAAAAAACGAGTCAGCTATAATCAACCTTGACGACGAAGACGGTCCGGTAACACACTGGAATGCATACAAGAAACGCGACAATAATATCGATTACTTTGACACTTTCGGCAACCTTTAACCACCCTCAGACCTCAAAAAATACCTCGGCGTTGGTAGTGTGAAATACAATCGTGGAAGGTACCAGGATTATAATACATTTGAATGCAGAGACTTGTGTCTGAAATTTCTGAGTGGTAAGCTATATAAACATAGTGCGTGATTCACCAAAGTCAGTCTACCACTCGCAGTCATGGATGATTCGTTAACGTTAACGATTTCGGGAACCTCTTCGATTCTCGATGCACAATATTTCCCACCGATCGAACTTGCTCGTGATAAAGGTTATGCTCTTGGCTTGGTAGAATTGTTAACCTTTAATTCGATTCCCAACGTTGATGTTGGTCACAATAAAATTGACGTAGCTGATAAAGTGATCACCATACCTACCGGCAGCTACGAGATCGAGGACATAGAGAAGTATCTTTAAAACATGCTAAGAAATACAGATATCAGGCCCGCCATTGAACCTAACAATAATACATTTCGCAGCGAAATCACACATAACCACACGATTAACTCTGGGCCGAATGATTCCATTGCTCAACTTTCGGGATTCACACCACATGTATTGGAGGTTGATAAAACTCACGAATCAGACGTGCCTGTAACTATACTCAAGGTCAACGCGTTGCGAGTCGCGTGTAGCATTACAACGGGCGCCTACGTCAATGGACACAAAGTACACACTATTCACGAGTTTTTCCCGACTGTCCCACCAGGATATAAGGTCGTGGAAGTACTGTCGCACGTCATTCACCTTCCGATCACCGTTAGGACCATAGATCACGTTCAGTTCTGGTTACTGGATCAAGACGGAGACCTGGTTAATTTTCGTGGAGAAGTTATTACTGTGAGACTACATATCAAATCACGATAAACGGTGGGAATTGTACATAACAGACTGTCAAAGAGTAGGTATATCAGTAAGTCAGCATGCCCCGATCAGATCAGTCATCGATCGATTCTCGAACCGTTAACACCTCGAAACGTGAAGTTCCTGGTAGCTGTGGGTCTGAAACTGACACCTTTTGAAAAAGGAATTTCTGACAACTGAAAATCCGATTACGCTGTTTCATCATCTGCTACTTACCATGGAGGAAGAAATCCTAAACATTCAAACACCAGTCGCCTTTGACGAATCCGTTGCGCATTGCAAGATTCACGCTCACAAACCTAACGCCTTGTCAGCTTTCAACAACAGCCATGAAATTCGAATCACCTTTCAGCATCAGGATTTATGCATATTACCCAGCAAAAGTCCGGTACATATCCATGGACGACTTCTCAAACCTGATCGTACAGCTACTGTGAACACACAGCTCGTAAACAACGCGATCTGTCATCTGTTTGAAGAAATTCGCTACGAAATTAACGCAGTTGAGGTTGATAGAAGCAAGAACGTTGGCTTGAAAAGTCTCATGAAGTGTTACGCTTCCCTGCACCCTGGTCAGACTTGGCTGATGAAGAATGCTGGATGGCTTGATGTAGAAGAGAAGAAAAAATTAACCGATGCCGAGGGTAATTTTCACGTACCGATAACGCTCAGCATGACATTGGGTTTCGCTGAAGACTACCGCAAGATCATTGTCAACGCGAAACATGAGTTAATTTTGATGAGATCAAAAACTGACGTCGACGCAATCATGCAGACTCAAGAGGAGGAATTCAAAATCACGATGAATGCAGTGAAATGGCTAATACCGTATTTGAAACTCGCGGATCAGAAAAGAGTTGACCTACTAAATTTCATTCAGAGAGATCCGCCTATTTCGATGAGCTTCCGCAGTTGCACAACATCGAAACACGTTTGGACTGTGAAAACTTCCACTCAGCTTGAAAAGCCTCGGTACGTTATTTCGGGTTTGCAAACAAGTAGAAAGAACAAGACCGGCAAGAACGCAAGTCATTTCGATTATTGCAATATCACGGACGTCAAGCTATTTTTAAACTTCTAATCTTATCCGTACGGTAACCTGAACCTCAACATGAGTCGTAATCTGTACGCGCTCCTGTACGAGATGTTCGCAAACTTCCACGTGTTACGCCCCGACGTACTGCCTTGGCGTACCTTTTTAAAATTCTATTTCATTTCATTTCTTTGATTACTTCAATGCACGTATATCATTTCATTCAAATCTCATATTCTAATAACAGCGAGTTCCACCCCTCCTGGCAAAAGTCACGTAGAGACCAACAACGATCCCTAGCATAAGGTTCCACTTTCGTTTATTTAGCTGGTACCAAGAACTGAGATGAGAGACTGCTGAGTTAGTATCAGTAGTGCTCAGCCTGAAAATATCCCTCTTTTTAAATTAAAATTATAATCAATAACTAGGATAAAACACTACCTTCAGAACTATCAAATTAAAATAGATTACTCATTGGAATGTATGAATGAATGTGTAAACATTGCATGCAAATATCTTTTGTCCATATTTTCAATATGTCACCGACGAGATTGAGAATCGTCGGAACACCGTTGGAGAGCGTGAAGTGACGCTGACCATGTGGATTTGGGCGCCAGGAGGTCGCCTCGCTCCCCATTGGCTAATTACCGTTGTAACTTATTACAACTGCAGCTCCTTGGACCCTCGGGCCCAAGAAGCCGCGTCTTTCGTCTGTCAAGTCGCGAAGTGCGTGGACGTAAACCCGGATTAGCCCTCTCGAGCAAGAGTAGCGTTTGGAAAATCTTAATTGTGACCGGCCTAAAGTCTCGCGCTAATTCGTTAAATTCGAGCATTCAGTTATTCTGTTAGCTGCAAAAGACTCACTATCTTCTACATTTCCATCTTTTCTGTTCTTTACTAAATCTCGTCATTTCGTGAATAGACATTTTTATGATATTCCATTTTCCTTAGTTAAAATTGAGTTCGGCCCTGATTCAAGCGAATCAGGTAATCTTAAGTAAAAATAATAATAATTACACTATCATTTTTAATAAATAATCGTTCCAATCAATTTTAACTTATCATCAAAATCACAAACAGACACTTTCAAACTTTCGATAACAAGATATCATTCTAAATTCACAAAGACTAAGTGACCAGCGTTCAACATCATTCGATTCATCAACTCTTCCAAATTTGAGGTGAGGCCCCTGGTCCAGCATTCTACCGACGCAGACCGACACGATCCAACGGCTCTCAATCTCGTCGACCGATTCACCAAAAAGCTAAGTCAATCCGAGTGTTAATCTTCGAAATTAGACGAATTCTTGTTCACCTTGATAATCAAAACTACTTCAGTAAATTCACAAAAACCAAGCATAGAATTGGTGGCTAGCTTCACTACCCCCAATTAAATTCCACTTATTGTTCCCAAGAATTAACAAATAAGACTAAACGATTAAATATATATATTAAATATATATATATATTATATTAAACGATTTAAGATAATCTAAAAAGAGAGATACAATACAATTATCACGACCAGCTAGTTATAACCATCGTTCAGAGTAGATGTTCCTGGTACCAAATAATATTATCTTCTAGAATAGTATAACACGCGATTTTTTTATTCAATTTGAAAACTTTATAAATTGTTATTTTTGGCTCATATATATAATTATCACCATCGATTGTTACCAGATATTTCAATAACTAAATTGAACCAGAATATACTTCATCTTTTACCAGTTAAATCTTTTTAAACATTTATTTTGAGCGACCTTCTTCCCATTTTCTTTATTATAAAATAGCCTCAACTATTTAAACAAACCTCACAGACCTGTACAGGTCTATAGCAACACGATCCTACAAATTACTGGCTTATCGAGAGGTAAGTCTTTTTCTTAGTTTTAATTATTATTCATTGTCGTTACGTGGGAGCTAGATTATTCAATTAATCATTAACTACCACCGCTCAGTACACCCTCACCCCCACGTAACACACGCTACCTACTACGACAAGAACCCCGAGCCGTTGCTGACAAAGAGTGAATTCCTTCGAGACGTCTCCTTATTCGTTATCGACTGTTCAAAACAAAACGAATCTTTGAAGTACGGACCTGTCGACATCCGTCTTGAATTTGAAGCTAAAGCCAACTTTCCCGCTGAAACATCGGCGTACTGCTTGATTGTTTACGATCGTATTGTCGAATACAACTCGCTCATTGGTGGAGTGAAAAAGTCGGTATAAAAGCTGACCCGTTCCCACTATCTCGCACAGTTCAAATATGAAGCTTATCGTTGACATACAAGGCTTTCGTAGACCTTCCAACAATACCTTTACATTGAAAGAATTGGCTATGATTTTAATTTACTCGGAAGCACCTCCATCAATGTTTTTTTTCAAGCCACCTTACCAATGGGATTGTCTGAACGTCAAATACAAAAGCCAAAATTCTTGGTTAGAACGCGATGTTCACGGTTTACCTTGGAGCTGTGGAATCATACCGTTTGAGGAAGTTGAGTGGACCATTGAAGACAGGCTGTGCAAAGCTGAAACCGTGTACGTAAAAGGACAAGAAAAACGAGATTGGTTGTTCAAAATTGTCCCGAAAGTTCAAATCATCGATATGCTGGACTTTGACTGTCCGTCGCTTCAAACCTTGCAAAAAACTTCAGCTGTGTTTCTTAAATGTGACGTGCATACAATACCCAACGCAATCTGTGCAGCACAAAACGTTTTGATACTTCAAAATTGGCTACAAAATCATCATACTGTTCGGATGGCGAGGGTGTACGATTTGTGTTACTGCGCAGAAGCGTCTGCAAGAACGGTCCCGCATTCCTGGCGAATACTATATCATTCTGGCAATGATACTGTTGAATAGAATTATTGTACTATCGTTGTGAAGTGATCGTCAACTGTACCCTAAAAATTGCACCCAATAAAACTGTTTTTTAAAGAATGTTTTTAAAATAATTTTACACCTTCACCTTTACTTTAGCTCTTAAGTGAGAATTTTTTCCAATACAAAGCTTATGTAAGATTCAACCTTCCTCTCCATAGTTGACCCAGCCGTACTCAAACCGAGTTATGTTTCGCATTTCTATAGCGATAGTAACCCAACACCGCAGATCCATGGCTCTGAATGTACCGCAACTATCGGTCGACCTTGCACGCTGATCTTGACTGAACCCGTTCAAAATTCATTGTTAAGTTCACATGACAGTTACAAGCCAAAAAGAATGTCACGTAGTTGATATCAAACTGGCATCCGAGTAAGTGAAAAACAATTATCAGAACCACTAATTTTGGAATGTCGCGTGGTCGATAACGTGGGAAAGGAACGTGAGGTGGTTGATGTTACACATCATCGATATCCGAGTGGATAAAAACAATTCTCGGAACTAATAATTTTGGAACGTTACGTGGTTGATAATGTGGGAAAAGAATGTAGGGGTGATTGATGACACACATCAGCAGTCCTACCGTGGGAAAGGAATTTGAAGTGGTTAATGTTACACATCAGCAGTCCTATCGTGGGAAAAAAATGCGGGACGGGTAACCGACATCCAGGTCGGTAAAAAAGTTCACGCCCTACGCTGCGCCTTCCACCGTTGGCAGGCGAGCACCACATCGAGACTCTGACCTTTGGTCGTTAAAACAGCACGATTTTGACCCTCGACCGATAAGAATTGTTGGTAAGGTTTCACGTCTTTGACCTCAAATCGGTACGGCAGAGCACATTTCATCTGACGAGAGTGCGGGTGCCCTTCAAGGGTTTGCGTCTGGTGTGCGCGGAGCGGCTCGGTCGGTAAAGAAGGTGTTTGTACTCAGAACTCTCATTGCTGTACTACTGTTTCTCATTTAATTCGAGCAATTTTTAGATTCAGTATAGTTGATGATTTTGAGGTTATTGCTGGATTTTGTGACAGTTTACCACTTTTTAAAAAACGTTTCCATGAAAGAACCGGTGAGGGAGCATTCAAACTAGAAACTCTAGCTAAAGAATACTTGCAACAAAAGTCAAATGGAGCTTTTCATAGAGCATTTTATGACGCGTATGTCTTAAAATCTCTAGTATCATCTTATCTTGGCAATGAAGACATTTTTAAGAGTGCTAAGACTTATGCCGAGTCTGTTAACCACATTATCGACTCACAAAGGATTAACATGGTATTGCCTTTATCAAAACCGCTGAAAAGTATTCTGAAAGATGGTATGTTACGAAAAATGGCCAAAGAAGGCCTAACATTTGAAATATTAAAAAAAACATATGATGAAGAAGGAGAGAAAGGTCTTGTCAAAACATTCACTCTGCTCAAAAATGGCAAGCCACAAGTCCAAAAAATAAGCGCATACTTGCGCAAATCCTAACCCACTTTAATTCCGAAAATATATGTGAATAATTGCAATATATGTTACTCACGTGATATTTCTTTCATTTATTATTTATATTATTTGAGTTTAAAAAACTTCAATTGTCTTATATGCTGTGTTTAATTTAAGTTTAACACAAAGATTATATTAATATTATTTATTGTGTTACCAAAAATATATGGTATATTTTATTTGTAATGACTATGCGAGTTTCACGTTAAATTTTAAGGTAAAATTAGTCGAAAATTCCGGTAAGGAAGAGAAGTTTAATGATTTTGAAAACGTAAACATAATAATCGTTTCCGACGTTTCGGCCGGGCCCTGCCGACCATCTTCAGGAATATTTAAAATTTGACGACCAGTTCATGCTCAGGTGTTGCTAGTTCAGCATTTTGGACGGAAAATCTTTAATCAACCTCCTGGTCACGAACTTCTTCACAAAGTTAAATTTTAATTAATATTCAATTTCTTTCTTGTCTAGAAAAAGTCACTACGGATAAGTATGTAATTACAAAAATGTTCATTTTTTTGAAGATAAAAAACACATATGATTAAAGGAAATTTGTATGTCGCGTTATATTTATATCGTTTATTATTAATATTTCCAAGTTTAATTTTCAGATGCTTCTGTATTATTGTATCCTGTGTTTCCTCTATATTTGATACAAAGATTGTGATAAAATTGTTCTTGTACAAGTTAAAATTTAAAATATTTTATCAGCAATAAATATAGGAGTACTGAAAATATTATTGTATATCCATTTGTCCCTCCGTCCGTTTGAATTTACCGCGCAAATAATATCCATACTTACGTACGGCGTTGTCAATTTGTTTCTGTCCCACTAGCGAGTAGGTATACTTTTTCATAAACTGTTGAACTTCACATTATTATTTATTGACAATGAGACGGACGATATTTCATTTCATTTTTTCTGAAAATTCAGAACACAAACATTAAGTGACTGTTAGTTTTTTGAAAATTTCTGACAGTCAGTTTCTTATTAAGACTGATAAATTGGTACAAGCACTATGTTGTGCCTATACTCTCCATATTAATGAACCGATTTTTAATTGAGTGTATCTCGAGTTAGAAAGGGTCAATCGATTTTAAATTTAAGACGTGATTGTATCATCATGTCCTTAATGAATATGCAAAATTTCAGAATTTTCTGACTGTACGCGTTTTTCACGACAACTACCTTAACATTCATTAACGTGAATCCGCCAAAGATGTTGCATGTGGGATACTAGTGAATCGCGTGCGCCTTGCGTTATATCACGTTCCAATTCTGGTTGATCCGAGCGCTGTGGGGGGGGGGGGGGGGGGGTTCTGGCGTGTGACTGCACAGGTATAGCTAAAGCACGGGCATCTCGACCGAGGCCCAACGGCATGATGCAACATTGGAGGCGAATGCGTGGAGTATGGGATTTTACCTGAGATCCTACCGCAGTGGGTCTGTATTCAAGATTGGTAAAAACTAACGGAGCTACCACACCAGCCGCTCGTAATTTGCTATCAAAGAAGAAATTCTACATTTTTTGCGGCTTTCATGAATAGTGATCCACCATAATCAGGCTCGTGATTATGACAGTTACCATTATGGTGGGGGAGCCCAAGCGCGGATTTTGGGTTTTTTTAAGCCTGGCAGAAAAACATAAGGGAAGAAACCTTGCACCCTGTTATGAACGTCCACCATATACCGGGACAATCTCTTGAAACTATACATACAATGCGCATGCGCCAAATAATTCAATCTCATTGGTCGGTGAAATCGCCCTGCGGCGATGTTTTCGTCTGCTGAGCGGAGCGCCAACGTACACAAAATGTAACTAAAGCTGTAAATCTCTCGCGCGTGAGGCCGTGGATTGAGGTTATGCTGTTATTTATTTTCACGTAACGTGAATTGATTAAGGGAGCTTTCCAGTGTGAAATTTTCAAAAAATCGATTTTTTTTTTTTGCTTTATCGAATAGTATACACTCTTCCGAATATTCCCTGAAATTTTCATACCGAAATTCAGATTTTTTCGGTTACTGTACAGCATTTCTTGGAAGAAGGCAACGGAGCGCTACAGCTAACGCGTCGGCCGTTTGCCCGTGCGATCGTTATTTCTATTGTCTCGTTCCTACCTGCACGTACATGAACTTGGCTCGCCAATTGTCGAAAATGTGAATTCGGACTATTGCATAATTTGGCGTTAATTAGCCGTAAATTAGTCGCGCGACTTATTTTTTTGTCGCACTCAATTTTCAAAAAAAAAGCGGATGGAGTGCTAAATTCTTGAAAATCAATCAATCACTGTGTGTGGCAACTAGACCCAAAGTACGTATTCTGCGGCAAGCAGATAGTAGAAATCGCTACGCAGTGTGCTGTGTGCACCTTCAATGAGGGTTATGACCCAATTTTAAAAATTTTGGAGACGATGGGATGCACGATAGGGCCGAGCGCCGCAGATTTCGCCGCTAAGTACAAGAATGCGCGCATCACCCAAGCAAACCGCCGGGCGTCCCTGGATAGCAAAGAGGCGAGGACAGCTCGTCGGACTGAACAATCCATTGAGCACGATCTTTTCGAAGAAGCAGAAGGGATATTGTATGGACCTGGCATCGCTGATTGACGGTAAGTAAACAATTTACCTAAAATTTCCTCACTTGAAACTTTGAACGCGTTTTTCTCGAAACAGTATTTTTCAAAACGATGTCCAACTTGGAGGGCAGAGTTTTAAAGCTATCGAGTTGAATTTTTTACACAATATTCTTAACGTCATTGTTTATCGTGCTATGGAAGCTTTTTTTTTTTTTTTTGACATCTTCCTATTTTTTTGTAAAAAAAACTGCCAAAAAAAATGCTAAAATCGATACTTTTTTTTCAAACCGGCGCCATTTCTGCAAAAAAAAAAAAAAAAGAAAAAAGCCTCCATAGCACGAAAGCCAATTATATACCGATCAATAATCTTTTTGTGTTTTTTGTTTCAGATCAAAATTGTGACCCACAACGTGGACACCACATCCGAGTGCATTTTCTGCAACAATTGTTTCATCATTTTTATAGATATTAATTAATGAATAAATCGATCTTTAAAAAATTGTTTTGTATTCTTCAATACCCAATTAATATACAAAAAAAAACCAGATCGATGAGACTATTTTTTCTTTAAAAAAAAAAATCGCGAATAACAGCGATTTTTGGGGCTGTCACACTGGAAAGCTCCCTTAAGCAGAATAGTTCAGCAATACCGTGGTCGATATCGGAAGATATTCAACCGACGCAATAAAGAATTTAACGGAAAAGCAAATTTCAAATTATACAGAAATTGGGTGTTATTTACTGAAAGAAGAAATCTGAAATTCAATGTGAAATGTCATTAACAAGTGGAAGTCTGGACAAACAGAGGTAGGTAAGTAAAAACAAAGTTTATAGTGAACAGATTCTTCATTTACATAAAATTGAAAATGCGTCTCATTAACGATTTATGTTTTGTGCATTTTATTGGAAATTAGTTGTATCAAAAAATACCAAAAGATCCTGTCTGATGATAATAGCTTCTAATATTTTCAGGTACGAAATAATTCATTGTCAAAGCGGGCCTAAATTTGTCAGGCACGGAAGCATGTAGATATATTTCGACTGATTTCATCTTCATGTAGATATATTTCTAATTACGTGATTTTTGACTATTACAATATTTTAACATGTATTCAATGATAAAATTATTTTTTTTTCAGCAGGCTCAAAGTTTAAACTTTGATTAACACGAGGAAAATTATGCCTTACCTGATGGTCAAAACGTTCAGGTGGCAAGGATCCTGGTTTCTCGAGCGGTGCAATCATTATAACCATCGAACCTGGTTGTTCCGTCAGACATCAGGTGCCAGAGTGAATTTCATCAGGCCATCGCCACCTTCTTAACATCAGTTGAGGCAAAATTGAAGAGCGGGACATACTACACATTATAATGGCTGAATATCCCATCAGTTTACTTTGATCGAGCCAATAGCGATAAGTTTGTTACTTAACCGTTGCTGCCCATTAATTCAACCTAGGAATCATTCGGTGCACCATTGAGTTCCTGGTTTCTACGCTTCCGATTAGATTTTCTTTATTTCGAACCGCACTAACATGAAATACAGAAATCATTATAATAAATCTAATATTACTTGAATTTTCAATTTGAGTATTAGGTTCCCTTCATTTATTTAATCGAACATCATTGAAAATTTGCGAAATAAATTCTGCTAATCATTCGGAAATTTTAAATAGTAGTAGCAATAATTTATTGATCGGAAAAAATACATTGACTATCGACTATTTGTAAAAATTTTGTTGAACTATTTTCGAGCAAAAAAAGATTCACAGTCCTTTTACAGATAGTCAGATATTTAAATTTCTTGAACGCTCGGTTTAATGTCTCATTTTCGAAAGTAATAAAATTCAATATTACTGCCTGAAATCACAAGAGAGTGAGGAAGTTGCTTATTTGCTTGAGAGTCGCGATGTTCTTTGTACGTGTAATAAATTGAATGCGCAGATAACAGTGAATATCAAAGATGTAATTTTTTTGGCCGTATCACCTGTTGATAGAAAAAAATTCCATTGTTATTTCTAATGTACGAAATAATGAAAGTGATTGAATAAAGTGTTCGCACCTAATTGCTGCGATTCTTCCAAGCACCCAACATTCAAACAGATTTCTCATTTCAGTCGAATAAAGCCAATTTTCAAAGAGCATTAGCATCAACTTTCCGAGTCACTACCTCGACTGTTTGAGATTCTAACCTCAAAAATTCGTATGAACTACATCGCCCCCAGAAACAGAGTTTGTCAGCTAAAACTCGGAGTGGCCAGCCTGTCCGAGCAGCCGATAAAACTCGCGCATGCGCATTGTATGTATAGTTTTAAGAGATTGTCCCGGTATGAACCCGTAATATACCCGTATATACGTGCATCTAGGGCAGCCAATCAGATTAGTAAAATCAAATCGAGCCTTGAATTAATTCAAGCTCATCAGATTGACAGAAGGTAAGTTAATTACATGCAGAAAAGTGTAAATTTCAATATTCTGATGATTTGACCATAATATAAGAAAATAAGCGAGTCACTAGTTAGCAAAAAAAAAACGTCACTTGGAAGTACTCGAACGCGGTTAAGGGCGTTGCCTATGCCTCGAAGAGCGCGCGCGAACAGAGACTCACGATTTTCCTTCTCATTTCCTCATTTTTGAAAATAATTAGGTTCTCAAGGGGTCATCTCGAAGATAAGGAATAGATCTGTGTCGCCTCTTTTGCCGAATTTTTTATTTTGCTTTCAGATTTGCGAAAAACGTACTTGAAAGTACGTTATCTTTGAAGTGAGACACAGCGGACAGTGAATTTTTTTTCGAAATTCGGCGAAATAGGCGACACAGATCTATTCTTTATCTTTAAAATTACCCCCTAATAACCTAACTATCTTCAAAAATGAGGAAATGAGAAGGAAAATCACGAAGCATAAAACAGCAAATTTTTCGCGCAAAAGGCGGGCGCCTGCTAGCGCCACGACCGCGTTGGCCGACGACCATGCGAATTACAGGCGAGGAGAGTAGACTCAAACCCCTCCCACTACAATTCCCCTCGTTTGAATCCTCGTCGCTCGGCACGTGGATAGTGTTCCGCGCTTTTATTTTTGCTTGTGTTTTTCTACCGTGTTTTTTATTCTTTCGAGCCAGTATTTATTCCCGCGATGGCTAAGAAGAGAAGGAACCTGTCTTTGAAGAATAAGAAACGACCCGGTATAAAGATTTTGGCTAAATTTCAGGAAAAAATGAGGTAAAGCGAATTATTTATATGATTGATGTCGCATTCTCTCCGACTTCGAGATTCAAACACTTGAGTACGAACAATCGCAGGGCTTTAATCTAATTGTAAGAAGGTACTTTCAAGAGCCGATATTGCTGTTCATAATAGCAGTATAAATTCATTCTCAAGTCTTTTATACATACGAAAATATAAACTAGAATGCATTCTGACGTGTAGTACTAGCCCGGTTTGCATTAGTCGCTAAAATATGCCATTAATTTGTTACGTGTTCAGGTTAAATGAACGAAACCACTATTCGGCAATTTGCATCAGTGTTTACACTTTGTTGATCATAACGAATATTCTTATCATTTATTGTGACTACCTAAGTAGCCAAGGTAAAGTTACAAGGTATCTGGAAAAATTTACTATGCAAAGTAAATACGGCGCGTACGTATTAGGCCACTAAAATACGCGCGTTTTGTTTTTAGAAATAAACTTGACGTAATTCTGGGGTAATCATACATGCACACATTACCTACAAAACAGCCACCCCACAAAACTGTCATCAAATCAGATACTACTGCCAAGCATAATTTATATGGAAACTAATGATGATTTTGATATCCTATAACTAATAATGACAAAAAAAAAAAAAATTCAAATTCAAATTGAAAATGCAAAAAAAAAAAAACAAATTTTGATAGATAAAAAAAAAAAAATTGGAGTACATGGTACTTAGCGGGCCCATGTTTATATTGCCGTTACAACATTGATATAGCTCGACTTGTATTTTCTTGTGCTTGTTTCAAAAAGGCACGCCAAGTACCACTACCTCCAATTTTTTTTTTCAATAAAATTTATTGTTTTTTTCAATTTCAATTTTGATTTCAATTTTTTTTTTTTTGTCATCATTAGTTATAGTATATCAAAATCATCATTAGTTTATAAATTAATTATACTTGGCAGTTGTATCTGATTTGATGACAGTTTTGTAGGTGGCTGTTTTGTGGGTAGTTGTCACATTGCTATACTTGGCGAAAGGTTTTTGTACCAGAGGTGCTTTTTGGGGATATCAGTACTTTTTGTGGGATTTCGCTTAAACATTAAAAAATTTTGCTCACTCGCTACGCTCGCTCGATAGATTTTTGGAATACAGAATGAACATTTGAGACGAAAATAATCGGTGGAAAAGCCAAGTCAGAGCTTTCTCATAATTACATGTATCAGGTCCAACGTCTTCTACACATTACGAATACGAAGTGGTGCTATTTTATAGTTTGGACGCCAAAGGGATTGATTTTTGATCAAATAAAACGTCACGTTAAATTCTGGACCGAAAAAATGGAGAATAAATTAGCAGATTTCTTTTAATTTTGTTTGTTACCCGAGATCACAGATTCTAGACGCGCCCGACAATTCTCAATCCGCGAACCCCCCCTCAAATCATCGAAGCCCAGAAGGCCGCGCGTAAGAAACGGTAAATTCACGACCGACAGACGACAAAAAACTCTAATATAAATATACGTACACATGTACATAAATACAATAGCTTTGTATATAGCTTACGTGTAATACTTCTGTGATTTATGTTTAGTTAGTTATATGTATATAATAGACCAATGGAAGTTCCTCTTGTATCTTTCGGAGTTGATAAAGAATAATAAACAAAAGTGTTTCTCTGCAAATAGAGTGTAGAAACTCCGTTATTTATTGGTTAACAAATTATAATGACGTTACATAATGTACATAGGAATAATATTAACAATAACCTCACCTGCAAATAGAGAAACGACAATTAAAGGTTATATCTCTCTCTATTAAAATTACGTTGTCTCTTCCCTGTTTGTTCACGCGAGACTGATCGTTCGGGATACGTCTCCGATACTCCCTCATTATCGGTCACGAAAATAAGGTGACGTCGAGGGGCGCGGCCTATTTAAACTTAGCGACTGTATACTTTCGTTACATCTCCCCTCCCCCGGGTGAAAATTCATAAAATTTTCAGTCCTCGTCACCGTTTTCGAACATTGGTAATAGTTTTGTTACATGGAAAAGTCCAGTTTCTTGATTTCGTTTTCCCGTTTTCATTTTGTACACTGAGTTAGATACCTTTTCTATTATTTAGAAAGGTCCAACTCTCAGTTCATCTAATTTTTTTCTATTTAGCCTGTTGCCATTTTCTATATATACTAGATCGCCCGTGTTAAATTCGTGATTTTTTCGATTTTTGTTAAATATATTTCTGTTATATTCGTGTGATTTTCTTGTTCTTTCTACAGCTAATTCTCTATCCTTTACCCAAACTTCTTTGTTGTTCCCTTTTTTTATTTCTTCAGGTAAGATGCTGGTATTTGTGCCCTCAAGTAAATATCTAGGTGTAAAGCCCGTTATCGTATGTTCTGTTTCGTTGTATTTATTTACACATTCTCTGGCAATCGTTGTCCAGGCTCTCTTTTCTCCCTTCCCATTTATTTTACATCTCGTTTTGTTAACTAGAGTTTGGTTCAGTCTCTCGTTCAGACCATTGGAGAAGGGCGCATTGACGGCCGTAAAAATTAATCTGACGTCGTTCTCCACCAAGAATTCCTTAAATTTTTTCGCGTTAATTCCCGGATATTGGTCTGCAAGAATTGTTCCGATTCTGTCTGTTTCTAGCACGGTGTTTATTAACTTGATGAATTCTACCGCGTTCTGATTTTTTGATGTTGAGATGAACGCGTATCTCGTAAAATGGTCCACCAGTAGGTGAAGGTATCTTTTCGTTGATCTTTGTCCCCCAAAGCCGCCGATGGTATCTATTGACATTATCTCGAATGGTTTTGTTGCCGGCCCTAATTGTGACATCAGTCCATACTTTCCTTGCCCTCTAGATTTATTCTTAACACATGTTTCGCAGTTTTTACATACTTTCTTTATGTTCGCGGTCATGTTCTTAGCTGTGTAATGAGGACATATTCTATTCATCATTTGTTCAATTCCTAGATGGCACCATTCCGAGTATATTTTTTTAATTAACTCTAGGCTTAGCTTTTCAGACAAAACTATCTTTTTTTTATTTTTGACGATTTTATAGAACAGTCCGTCTACTTTCGTGAATTTTGTTCTGGTTTTTCGCAACATTTTATTCTCTTTTTGGTCTGTTTTTATCTCTGTTATTTTTATTAGATTTGTTGTTTTTAGTATTACTTCTGTATTTTTGATTGGTTCGATGACTGAGTTTCTACTTAAACTGTCTGCTTCGACGTTATCTTTTCCTGGAATATATTTAATATCGAAGTCGTATTGTGACAAATAATACGTCATCTCACCGAGTTCCTCATCTGTCTTAGCTTTCAGGTTCATATTCTCTAAGGGTTTGTGATCGGAAAATACTGTAAACTTTTTTCCTATCAGCCACTGTTGCCAATATTTTACGGATTTTTTTATTGCCAGGCATTTCAAATAAATTGCTTTTTTTCTATTTTGTGAATCGTTAAGTTTCTTTGAAAAATATGCCACTGGCTTTTCTTTACCATTATTTTGTATTTGTTTAAATATTGCACCGATGCCGTTTAGTGATGCATCTGTATAGATTCTTATTGGTAAATTGTTGTCAAATATTTCCAACACTGGCTGAGAACATAGTAACTTTTTCATGTCCGTGAAAGCTATTTCGCAATTTTCCAACGATATGACTTTTTCGTTTTTCCGTAGTAGTTTATGTAACGGATCTAGCAGTACTGAGCTTTTCGGTATGTACTCGTGGTAGAAATTGATTTTCCCGACAAACTGTCTAACATCCTTTTGCGTTTTCGGGGTCGGGAAATTTCGTATTGAAATCAGGTTGTCTTTCATTGGTCTGACTGTATTGTTTTTTATTATGTGTCCGAGGTACTGTACCGAGTTTGTTGCAAACGTGCATTTTTTGAATTTCAGCCTGAAGCCCTCGCTTGCTATTGCCTTTATGACTTTTTCTATGTGTTCGAAGTGTTCTTTAAATGATTTTCAGAAAATTAGAATGTCGTCTATGTAATTCTGTGAAAAGTCTTTTAGATTGCATTTTCTCAGGATATTCGATAAGACTCTTTAAAAAATTGCTGGTGCTGTTTTTAAACCGAATGGTAGGCACATCCATTGAAAGTGCCCCTCCTGTGTAACGAGGCCTGTTTTTTGTCTATCTTCGATGCGTAATGGAATTGACCAAAAGGCCGAATTGATATCTAGTGATGTGTAGAACATACAGTTTCTTGTTTTTATGATTAAATCGTCTATCAAAGGGAACGGTTGAGCCTGGGGTGTAATTATTTTGTTCAATTCGCGAAAATCTATACATAATCTCGATCGTTTATTTTCTTCCCGTTGGAATGCTAGGGTTACTGGTGCCGCAAATGGGCTGTAAGATTCTTCAATCAATTTATTTTCTAATAATTTTCCCACTTGATCCTCTATTTCTTTTTTGTCCTCCAAGGTGCATCTATATGGCCGCTTACTGCAATATTTGTCCACCAGTAAGTCTATTCGAGCTTCGTAGTCCGTAACGGTGCCTATGTCGTATTTATTTTTCCCAAATACTGTGTTGTGTTTGTCTATAAATTTTTCGATTTCTATTTTTTGTGTGCCCTTTAAGTGACTTAGCGTGATATTAAACTCGTTTTCATCTACGTGTTCGTTAAAGTCAACTCTGATTTCTTCTGTCTTGTTATTTTTGTTCAGTGTGTTTGTTTCTTCTCTTAGGTCTGCCTCTGTTTTGTCTATCTTCATTTCTTTTTGCCGCGATATTTGTAGATTTTCGTCTTGAATTAGTTCGAGTTTCTTTATCATATCAAGACCAATAAGGAAATCTTCAAAATCGTCTCTTTCTACAATAAATACGTCTACGTATTCTTCTCTTTCGAAAATTTTTACCTCTATGGTTACTAGACCTTTTGTTTGCGTCACACCATTGACTGTTTTTAAGAATATTTTATTAGCATCTTCTGTTTTTTCTTTTATTTTAATTAATTTTGAGTTTATCAGAGAGACTTGAGAACCTGGGTCATATGTTCCGTTTACATCGAACTTCCCTTCAAATAACATTCTTACTTTAATCAATGGTGTGATTATTCGTTTTTTTGTTCTGCATTTAAATCTACCTCTATCACCGAATTTCTTCCGATTGTTCTAGTTTCATTTCCATTTTTCCTTTTAAACCAGCAAGAATCCTCGGGATGGTATCTACTACCCTTGGTTAGTTTTTCGCGATTCTTGCATCGTTTTTTTTTCTTCAGAAGATTTTTTTTTATTGTCCAGTCTTTCCTCTTTTTTCTTGAAAAAACTGTTCTTACTCACCAGACTCTCGCATTTTCTAAGCTCGTGGAGTAGTTTGGTCGCATCCTCGCAGTTTTCCCTGTCTATCTTATTCCTAATAAATTCGGGCAATCCTGCTACTACAAGCATCATCAGCGTCCTCTCGCCCATATCGCTGTCTATGTCTCGTAGCAGTTTTTCTTTCTTCATGGCGTATTTCATTAGTGAGCCTTCTCTATACCTGTACGATATAGCGTATACGCCGGTGCTCCATGCTTTGTCCGCGAATGATTCCAGGAATTTTTCCTTCCATTCAGTCCATTCAGCTTCTATCGTCAACGTCGTTAATGTTGCTGAGTGCCAATCCAAGCATGGCTTGTTCAGAAATAGCCGCAGCATTTCGATTTTTGTGTTATCCTTGTCGATTTCGAATCTCTCACACTCCTTTTCTAACGTTTCGAGCCATTGTTTCGCATTTGTGTGTTTACACACAAATTTTTCGACCATAAATCTCTCTGCTGCATTTTTCAGATTGAGTCGATCTTCCTTCTTCTGTCTGGGCTAAAGTGTTCTTGTTTCCATTATCCGTTCTAGGTATGTATCGTTGAAAAGGATATTATCGTCTTCGTCGAAGTAAGCCTCTTCCATCTCTTCTGTGCATGTGATCCACACCATTCTTTCTTGACCTGTTTGATTGAGGCTTTTTTTCACCCTTTTATAAATCTCTGTTTTTATTATTTTATCGTGGACACTCGCGAACTTTTCAGCATCTGGCAATGCGTATTTCTCCTTGTTCTCCGTTGTAATGGAGTTTATCACAATTATGCTTGTTTTTTTGTCATTGGGTGATGCCACATATTTAAATGTGAATCCCAATTTTTTTGCCATTTTTGACCAAAATTGTCGTTTTATAATAGACCAATGGAAGTTCCTCTTGTATCTTTCGGAGTTGATAAAGAATAATAAACAAAAGTGTTTCTCTGCAAATAGAGTGTAGAAGCTCCGTTATTTATTGGTTAACAAATTATAATGACGTTACATAATGTACATAGGAATAATATTAACAATAACCTCACCTGCGAATAGAGAAACGACAATTAAAGGTTATATCTCTCTCTATTAAAATTACGTTGTCTCTTCCCTGTTTGTTCACGCGAGACTGATCGTTCGGGATACGTCTCCGATACTCCCTCATTATCGGTCACGAAAATAAGGTGACGTCGAGGGGCGCGGCCTATTTAAACTTAGCGACTGTATACTTTCGTTACATGTATTACTATGTCAAAAATTTACTAGTCTATATAATAATTAATAATAATTAATTTTTGCAACAATGACGTACTACTTTCCATAGTTTGCGCTTTCTATAGAATTTATTTAGCCATATAATGTATACAATGCTCGATACCTTGTTATGATATCAATTTTCTCGATCAAGATTACTGTCATGTTTCACTTATACTGTTTCAATTTAATTTCTATGACATCCTTTTCATACAGATTTCGTGATTATGTTTATTAAGTTTAAACGAGTTTGATTTTACTTTTATCATTTTATATTATTTTTTTATCATTTTGTATTTGTTTGGTGCAAACCCGATCATGGTTGAAAGGTAGGGACGGGTTAGGTGTGTCTCTGTTTGATGGCAATCTCCACTTGGTGAGACCTAGGAGACTGATGATATTTTCGTTGTTACATCATGAATTTACTAACAGCTATTTGTTGGAATTTTCAATTTGAAACGACCTGTGACGACGTCTGGCCGGTATTCATAAATAGTTACGTATTATTTTCGAGACTGTATTAGGAACAGCTCTCAGCCGATCAAGCTATGCTTTGAGCTGACTCAAGACAGTCCTGCAAATCGAACCTGACTATGAATACCGACTATTAGACTATTACCAGTCACGTGATCGCATTGCGTAAAAATACGGACACCGGTGAATATAATTTTCGTTGAAATATTAAGAATGTATATCTATATCAACATACGTACGGGGAATTCTACGTCACGTCAGTCAAAAAATGACCTCGTATTTTTTCAATCCATTCATACTCTTTTTCACATGAAACAAAGGTGAAAAGAATCGATACGCATTTTGGTGTACGTCCGAATTATGTTTGTTTTCGAAAGTTACAAGACAATCATTCAATTTTGATGCAAAAAGAGCGCGCATATATCCGGTTCTATTCGTCGCAAAGACATCATTTACAGTGCAGTCAAAAGGTGAACGAATAAGCTTTCATAAAAAAATGTAATGTTGAACATTATTAAAAATCCCAATTTTTATAAACAATTGAAATGTTTGACGATTTTTACCTCATTAATGACAAGTTTTTGAATTATAAAAAAAATAGTTTCGGGTTCATTATTTAATTCTGTATTACTAGTAAATTTTTCAAATGGAATCTGAAAGGAGTCTACTTTTTTTTCTATTATTCATCAGGTGCTGCGTCGTGCCGAGCGCGGCACACTCGGCTGTTTAAAAGTATTTGAAACCAAATGCCCGTGAGGGGTGGTGGAGGCCAGCCCGCGTCACCATCCCACCCCGGCGAAAACTCGGCTGCTCCGTCTCACTTGTTTCTTTACTCTCTCTCTCGCCACGGTTAACGCGGGAAGCGGAGTATCCCGTGCTTTCTAGCTAGGCAACGCCCTTGAATTTTTTTTTGTTTTGAAGGAAATCATGTAAGGATTACGGATATAATATAATCTGCCGCCTTCTACATAGTGAAAAAGCTAAAATTATTAATAAAGTGAGGTACGTGCAGGTACTGAGAACTATGCATTTCTCACTCCCCGCTTCTCGCCCCTTCTCACTCTTCCTCTATTTCTCACTCTATCGCACGGTCCCCACCATGGAGACTAGAGGTAAGGACGCCGAACGCAATACTGGCAAAATGGACTGTGAAAGTGATGAACGATCCGCGAATTGGACCCGCCTGGCGGCGCTACCACTGCCGGTTCCGTCAGCGCGGTGATTTTGAATCGTCGATCCTCACATATGTATCCTATTCGTAACCAGGCGCTGGTACCGCTTGCGGATACATCCCGAACTACAAGATCTTCCACCACTTTCACCATCCACTTTTCCATATGCGTTCGGCCTCCTTACCTCTAGTCTCCATGGTCCCCATACTACTTAAACCATTTTCTTATAAATAAATGGTAAAATTTTACATGTATATATATATATATATTTTTTTTACATTATATATTATGTTCTGTTCATTGTAATTATTCCATTTAATAACAAAAAAAAGAATAAAAATTTTGTTTTTAACTGTCAGAACATCGAAATTTCTCTACATAATTGTCAGATTCTAGGTCAGCACAACAAGGGCATCAAGCTGAACCGTCTGCATATAAATCTGATGAGCTTGAGTATTTCAAGGTCACGATTTTTTTTTACATTGTAACAGGAATATAGGATAATCGCATCCAACTCAACGTCAGAGTCGGAATCCCTAATTATAAGGTATCCACGATTAATGAACAGATTCCGAGTCACTTAAAATCATTTCAATATTACGCGCCGTTACGTCATATTGACTCGAGACGAATAGGGTACAGACATTCAAATTCAGGCTAGCGCGCAGGCGTCAAATTGTCCAGCGAATTATCGATCCAAGCCACGTGCGGCGGGAGCCGGCACAACCACTCTTGTGTCAACCCCCGTACATAGTACATAGTTTTGTAGTTTGACTCTTGTGTCAACTTTCGCACGTAGTATTTCGTTATAATAATTTGACTTCTATGTCAACCTCAGTGGGTAGCGTTCGCGTGGTTTGACTCTTGTGTCAACCCCCGTGCCTATTACACGATTTTGTAATTCGACTTTTGTGTCGACCTTTGTACGTGACAGTTGCATAGTTTGACTCTTGTGTCAACCTTATTGTTAGTACAGTATATGTTGTGATTTGACTATTGTGTCAATTCCGTACAGTTTGACTCTTGCGTCCACTAGTACGTAGTATTGTCTTGTAATTTGACTGTGGAATCAATCCCATCGTAATTGTGAGAGTCGGATTTCGACAACATTTGTAAGTACAAATAAACTTGTATATTCTGTCCAATTCTTTCTTCTATGCTCTTGGAAATTTGGATCCTCCCTTCTTCGGGTCTCCAAATGAACTCCCTTGCGAACAGAGTCCATAAATAAAACTATTTATTGTTATTTGTCAGCCAACTGAGCTTAGCCGTTACTTCGTTTTCGTTAATTTCGATAATTAACTGGCGCCCAACATAATATAATAAAATTGTCTGCGCCTCGACAGCACTTGATCTAGGCCGCATAGAGTAAAAGAAATTCGAAATAAAATAAAGTTCAGTATAAATTGTCAATAATCTTGATGAATTCTTAAACAAATAGAAGAAAGTGAGTTGCTTCTGTCTCAGTATATGCGATCCATGTATGATATTAATACATGTGACTTCAAAAAAATTTCGATTAACTATAACACATCACGGATGAATTAATTTTGATCAAGATAAAATGAGATGCTCCATATGTGAGACAGTATTTAATACAGTGTCCTGATTTAGAGGCCTGAAAAAGGTGATTGTCGGTGGATTTATTTTTCATAGGGAAAGAAAGAACGAAGTTTCTTGAAGCTTCGATTTTATTTGAACATACTTTTGGAAGGTACAAACAAAAATTCTTATCACCAAATTGTTGTAAAATAGCAGCGTTATTAGTTGACTCACTGACTGAAGAATATATCTTTAGTCAACGGCTGACCATTAAAGGGCCTCGCCGCTAGAGTCTGGAATCGGCAGGAAAAATAGAGTGCGTATTTCTTCTCTGAAATGAGAAGACTACAATTATTTTTAATTGTCACATAATTTAATTATCGATGTACTAAACCAACCCCTAAAAAACCGTGATATCGTATTACTTATCAAGCTCGAATGTAAAAAGCGACGATTTTTACAAAGAAAATTTTGAACGAAAATTAATGTAATATTTATTGTTCCCCTTGGGGTTACAAGAACTTCCCTTTTCCTCTTCGTTTACACTATTTTTTACATATTTCCTTAACCTATTCTTACCCTATTCTTACTTCCTACCTTATCCTTACTTAATTTCTAATTGCCTGTGCCCTGTGCCGTTGCCTTGCCATTCCCTTACTTTCCCTCTTATCCTTTTCTTATTCTTTATCCTTATCGTTACTTAACCTTATCCTATTTTACCTTATTCTATTCCTTAACCGTCCTTATCCTAATCGACTCCCATTTCCCATTCATCTCTCACTCTTTAATTCTCTTGTACATCCCTGATCCTTTCCAGTTCTCTCATCCAGACTTCCCCCACCCCCTCCTCACCTAACATCTCCCTCACTACCTCCTGCCAGCTTTCCCCCCTTCTATCCCAGCCCACGCACCTTTTCCATACGTGCTCCCATGTTTCCTCCTCCCCCCACACCCTACACCTTCTCTTTTCCTCTTCTTCCCAGTACCCTGCCTCCTTCATCTCGCTTCGTAATCTAAATCTTGCCACCCTTGTCCACCTGCTTTCCCCCATCCCTTTCCCAGATACCCTGGTATCCCTTCTCCTTTCACTAGCCTGTACCATCTGTTGTACCTCGATTCCCTTATTTTCTCCCACCTCTCTTTTCTCTGTTCTTCCCTTTCTCTCTCCTCTATTTCTCTAAGCTCCATCTCGCCCCTCTCCCTTCTCGCGACTACCTCTCTACTCTCTGCTCCCCTTTCCGCAAAGAAACTTTCCCTTTCTCTTTCCCATCTCAATCCCTGCCCCCCAGCTTCTGCCTTTTCCCTTATCTCTTCCCAGCATATCCTAGCAAACTCGCTACCCTCCCCTCTCTCCAGCTTTCTTTCAAAATTCCATGCCCTTCTCCCTGCCCTAATCCTTAGCTTCTCCCTCTAAAGTCCCTCCCTTACTAAATATCCCGGTGTTCGCCCATCCACTCCTAATGTCCATCTCAAAAATCTATCCTGTACCGCCTCTACCGCCCTCCACTCCCTCCACCCCCATATCTCCGATGCATACTCTATTACCGTCCATACTAGCCTGTCAAATAACCAAATCCTTTTTTTCCAATCCCTTCCAAACCTTCTCTTTCCTATTCCCCATACCTGCCTTATTACTACCCCTGCCTTCCGTACTCTCTCTTTCACCTGTGCTTCCTGTGCCCCATTGCACTTTACTCTATACCCTAGATAGCTGAACTCTTTAACCTCCTCTATCTTTTTCCCTTTCCATCTCCAATCTATGTTTTTCCTTCTGCCGCCTCCTTTCCTAAATCTCATAATCCTTGATTTCCCTACATTTACCGTCAGCATTTTCCTATCCATATACCTTTCTAACTTCCTAATCATTACCTCCATTTCCTCTTCACTTTCCGCTAGTAGCACTATGTCATCCGCATACGCTAACGTACATACACTGCCGCCGGTCAACTCCACCCCCCCAACCCTTCTCCCTCTCCCCATTTCCTCTTCTAAATCCGCCAGCAGCAGGTTGAACACATGCGGACTGAGCGGACATCCTTGCCTTACCCCCCTCGCCGTCCAGAACGCCTCTCCTACCTTTCCCCCGCTCCTCACCCGACTCTTTGTTTCCTTGTAAATTTCCTTCATCCTCACCCTTAGCCCTTCCCTCACCCCTCTCCTTTCCATAGTCTCCCACAGCACCTTTCTGTTCACTGAATCTTTCCCACCTGTCTATTGATTAAATAATAAGGTACATATACATTGTCAATTGTACCCATGCCTTTTCTCAATCCCGTTCGATTTTGCGGTATCAAGCCCTTCTCCTCTACCTCTCTTACTAACCTATCCGCTAATGCCATCGCATACACCTTATACAGAGTTGGCATCAACGTCACCCCCCTATACTCTTCTACCCTTTTCCCCTCCCCCTTCTTTACTATCGGCGCTATCAATCCCTCTCTCCAATCCTCTGGCCAGCCCTCCCCCACCCAAACTCCTATACATGTTTTCCATATCCACTTCTCCATTTCTTTCCCCCCTATATCTCCATACCTCGCTAACTATTCCATCCCACCCTGGTGCCTTTCCATCACTCAGCTTTCCTATCACCTTTTTAATCTCTTCTCTCTGCAGCTCCCCTTTCCCGTCCCCCTTCCTATTTACCGTCCCCCCGCCTTCTGTTACCTTGCTTTCCACTCCGCCTAATAATCCCATGAAATACTCCCTCCACTCCTGATCGCCTATTTCTTCATTTACCCTCTTCCACTTCTTTCTTTCCCTGTTAACTATCTCCCATACCTTGCTTTCTGTCCTTCCTTCCGCTGCTTCTTTCATGAAACCCGCATTTTCTTACTTTTTCCTCTCGTCGCATAGCCTATTATATTCCCTTCTTTCCTTTTTATACGCGTCCCCTTCCCCCACCCCCTTTATCCAGTTCCTTCGCCTCTGCTTAACTTCCGCTTTATCTCGCCTACGTTCCTCATCCCACCATCCCTTTTTCGCTTTCCTCCCCCTCCCCCTTACATCTAAGGCTCGTCTAAACTCCCTTGTTCTTTCCTCCATCTCTTTGCCTACATCCGCTTCTCCCATCTCCTCCCATTTGACCTCTGTTCTAAACCTCATCCTACCCTCCTCTGTCCAGTCTCCTCTACTAGTTCCCCCTACTCTTTTTCCCTTCCTTGTCCTAGTCACTGCCCCCCTTATCCACACTATTACCGGGTGTTGATCTGAGTCAACCCTATCCCCAATCTCTATCCTTTTGACCCTATCCCTTACCTCGCTGTCTCCTAAAGTGTGGTCTATCACCGTCGCCCCCGCCCCTCCTACATACGTGAATTCTCCCTCCTCATCACCCTCTATGTTCCCGTTCATCATTGCCCATCCTGTCTCTCCCAAAAATTGCACCAGCTGCTTACCTTCCGAGTTTATTTTCCTGTCCTTTGATTACCTACTCCTATTCTCCTCCTCTCCTTCCCCCAACATCCTCCCCCCTCCTGCCCTGTCCTGGCATTAAAATCACCCCTCACTAGCACTCTTGTTCCTTCCTCTACCTCTTCTGCCCGCTCCTTCAATTCCCCTATTTTCCCTTTTGGATCCCCATTTACGTATATTCCTATTACCATCCATTTTTCCCCCCCTACACTTATTTTCCTCATTATCATCCCCTCTTTCACCTCTTCCCTCCCTTCCTCCCCACTTACTATCTCCTTTTTTACCCCTTACAGCATTCCGCCTATTGCTCTTCCCTTCCTATTTCTTCTCACCGCATACAGCACTTCCCATTTATACCCTGCTGGCAACTTATTCCTAATTCTTTCCCACCCCTTCTTTTCTATCCATGTCTCCATTAAAAATATTACATCCCACTCCCTTAGACCTCTCCAGAAATCTTCATCCTTTCTCGCAAGCCCCGCCACATTCCAGAAAACTACTTTCTACCCCTCCCTTTCCGTCCCGCCTACTCCCCTCTCTCTCCTCTTTCTTTCCCACCCCCCCTGCCGCTGTCCCGCCCCACTGCCCATTTCCCCGACTGCCTTTCCCTACGTACCCCAGCCTGTGCTTCTATACCTCCGTCCTGTCTTTCCTCGCTTGCTGTCCTTTCCCTACCGCCTTCCCCTACTTTTCCCCTCCCCTCCCTTCGCCCCTCTTCCCTCTATCTCCCTGCACCGTCCCTTAACACCTCCCCTATCTCTTTTCACTTCCACATTTTCCCTTCTATCCAAATCCTTGCATACCCTACTCTTACTCTGTTTCTCCTTCTCTCCTCGATAGTTGCTATCTCCCTCAACTTCCATTTCATTCTCCTCTCTGCCCAGGTGAGATCCTCCTTTATTCTCTCCTCCCTCCCTTCGAGGAGGCTTTTTCTTCCCATCACCGACCTCTTGCTCCCCATTCCCTAGCCTTGCTATCCATATCTCCTTTTCTCCCCCCTTTTTCGCGCTTACCTCCCACATATCCTTTACCTCGACCTCTACCCCTATCACCTGCATAATCTTTTTCAACCCTTCCTTTTCTCTTCTCTCCTCTATTTTCGCTCCTCTTTATACTATATTTCTCCTTCTTTTTTCCTTTTTTTTTCTCTTTATGGCCCACTCCATCTCTTTTAACCTATCTATTGTTACCTGCGCCACTTCCGCATTCCCCTGTCCCTGCCTCTCCCCCCGCCTACTGCAATTTTCTTTCTTAATTCTGCCAGCCGCCCCTTTACCCTTTCCATCTCCCCCCCTCTCCGCTCTTCTACCTCTTCTAATCTTTTACCTAGGTCCCTTATCCTTTCCTTCATCTCCCCCCTCTCTACTTCCCACTGCTCTTCCCTCCTAGTCATTTCCCCTTTAATCTTTCCCATTTCTTCCCTGATCCCCCTGCCCTGCCCTTTGACCTTCTTTAGACCTATCTTCAACTCTTCCCTAATTAATCTTAGCATATCCTGTATACTCCCTTCCTCTGCCTTCCCTTCCTCACCATTCTTGCCCTCCGGCGACCGGTGAACTTTCCTGCTTTTCCCAAATACTCTTTCTCTTTCCTGCATCTCATCTGCATCCTCCTCCCCTTTTTTCCCTTCCTCCTCCCACTCTCTCTTCCCTAAATCTAGCACCGTAGTCGCCGATCCCAGGCTATGCCTCCTATCCCTCCCTAACGCTGCTACTGCACCTGGCCTACCTTTCTTTTTCTCCTCCTCTACTCTGTTCGCCCCTTCTTTTTGGCCACCCGCGTTGCTTATACTCTTTCTCTCCGCCACCGCTCCCTACCTTATCCACCTGCCGCCTACCTGTCTCTGCTCTATCCCCCTTCTTAATCCCCAGATGTCACCGCCTATTTTTGTCTCATCCTTCCCGTTGCCGTCCGCCGGCTCTCTCTGACTAACCTCAAAACTCTACCCCTTTTTTTTCAACTGTCCTTCCCTTCTATTCCTGCCTCTCTATTCCCTTCACCCGTCCGCCCGTCTGTGTCTTCCCCGCTCCTTCTCTGCCCTATATCCTTTCCTCCTTACCTTTGCTATCCTGCTAAATTTTTGCCTTTCCACTCACACTCTTTCTCACACCTGCCACTTACATCCAAAACGGAAACGGAAGTCGAACGAAAATTAATGATTTCACGGATTTTTCTGCGTTTCTTAGTTCATCGAAGTAGTATAGGGGCACTCTGGGGCGGCAGAACACACCCCGCTCACACCCCTCTCTGGCGCCAGCCCCTCGCCACAGAGTGACTTTGGGGCATCTTCCCCTTCCCCCGCCGCGCCTCGACAACGAGTGACTTTGGGACTGCATCCCTTTTCCAGGCCGCCCCGTACCTAGGGGAGATTTCAGTCTAGAAACTTCTCCGGGCGACCACCCATTCCCCACATCCCCTTGCCAAGGAGCGATTTTTTCGCCCAGAAGCTCCTTCAGCTCGCCAGCCCTTCCCCCGCCACCCCCTCGCCGCGTAGTGAAGATCGCGTGCCGTTCCCTTACCCCGGTACCGCTGACCGCGAAGCAGATTCCGAGGCTCTACGAGAGGGCATTTGGGCCTGTGACCCTTGACCATGAGACGAACTCCTTTCCCTTACCTTAGTGCCCCTGGCCATAAGGCAGACTCTGGGACTACCTATCCCTCTGCCCCCGCTGCCTCTGATAACGTAGCAAACTCTGTGACTTGGACGCTTGGGTTGCAGCCTCCTCCATCGGGACTCCACCCGACGGCGGGCTCTCGTACTTTTTCCATCTGTGTTCTTTGCGTCACGGCGCGGCGGCCCTTTCGCGTGAGCTCTTTGTTGATGAAAAATTTCAAGAATTTCAGAGATCGAAAAGCGAAATCTTAAAAAAAGCCGTTTCTAGACTACTCTAATATTCACATATTCTATTTGTATTTCCAACCAGTCCTTTGATATGTATCAAGAAAAGTACACAAAAAATAATTATTGATTTGTAATAATACAATTTAGCTGTAGATGCTACACATTTTCTCGAAAAATACATACCGCTCACATTGAGGTCCTTAGCCACTTCACCCCACGATTTTTTTTCGTAACATTGTCTTTATAGTTTTTATTTATAAAATCCCATAATTTTGGGCGGTTTGTCACGTGATGAATCATGAGTTCATTCACGTCATTACAATTATATTCCATAGTGGAATCTTCACCGTTCATACTTCCACCATTGTTGATGTTATTGATTCCTGGTTTGTTTTGTACGACACAACCTACGTCGACTATTATTTGAGCCTTGCCAGATTCCGAATGACCCCGAAGATTTTCGACTTTAGCCGAATGACGTGCGGTACTGCGGAGAGATTAAAATGTTTTGATCTCAACGCAGAGAGGTGCGACATGCCGGAGGTTACCACTACCGAACTTACCCCGGGCTTCTGATTGGTCACCGCAACATTTGCCTGAGCTCAACGCATACATGGAGTCTTAGCTTGAGGCTTACGTGCGCTTGCAAAATACAGACCTTGTAACGGACATTCACCAGTAAGCCGACGAAAAATCTTTCGCAATATTTCCTTTTCTCCATATCTGTCTTTTGACAACTATTGCCCTTTAGAGTTAACTTTCGCCGCGCTAGCCGAGAGCCAAGGGTTTGACCGCACCAGGAATTTCCATACATGTGGCATTTATGGTGCGACGCGACCCTTGTCCTCGACTCGGGGGCGAGCCTGCACTTTTTCCTCATCTGTAACCAGTCTTCGCCGTGCTCTTTGCGCATACGCATCTACTAGCTAGCTTCGTCGTTTTCCCTGCTTTCGCATTTCTATTATACTGTAACGTTCTGGACGTTACGTTAATAAAATATGGATCCGCGAGTTTACTTATTAAGTCAAAGAAATCAAGAGCGTGAATAAAATATTGTGAAAATGCTTTTAATGCGTAATATGTGTTTCTCGTTTGAAGTCTGAAACAAGACTGTTTTTGCAATAATATCGGTTGGCGCAGCAACCTTATTCTTTTTAAAGACACAAGAGGTTTATAAACGTCTTTTATCTATGCTGACTACTAGATCATTAAATAGGGGGCAAAACGGGTGATTTTACCCTTCGTAACACTACTCCGCCCCGAGGAAAAGAGTCGTCCCGACTCGGGAAAGATAAAACAATTATAAAAGTAGTCTAGTAGTCAGTGCTCAAAGGTGAGTTGGAGCTGTGGCTCTAAAAATTTAAGTACTCCCTTTTTTACTATCTGGCATTTGCCCACAGTCTCAAGGTAAACCACAGAAAACCTTAAGCAGATAGTTGAGCGTTAAATAATTTCAAAAATTTATGTGCCTTGTTTTTACAAAGGTAAGTGTTATCTAGTGTCATGTGGCTTCATGAATTTGGAGACAACAAAATCATCCGGATCGTCGTCAAAAAGAAAATCCATTCTTCATCAGAGAGAATAGTACGGTGAAACAAACACTGATGAGTACGACGAGGCGGGAAACCATACATGGAAGAACTCTGGGTCCTAGACAACATAAAGCTGATTCCCTCTGAGAACCGGCACAGGAAACAGGGAAAAGGAATGGGTGACTGAATCCAAGGCTTCTTCAGAGACAGCACACCCTAGAGTTTGGAGGACAAATGTGAGTAGTGGTATAACAATTCAAATTTACTAAGTGAATTTGGAAGAATACACGAATAAAATAAATTAAATATGTATTCAAAAGAAAAGAAACGATCTTATCTGAATCATTTCTGCGTCCTTCTTCAAAATAAGACCACCAGTCATCTTCAGGAATCGGGGAAAGATTGGATGGGAAAAGGCTGTGTCAAGAAACCTGAAAAAGTACTCACAAAAACTGACACTTAAGGTTAATAAAATGTGAAAATCAAGCAATCGCTCATCGACCTCGAAAAATAATCGTGGCTCTTTTCACATTAATGAAAGAAACCAAAGCCTGTCCGACACAAAACTCGATTCCAGAGAAGAAGTTTCTAGAAAGAAACAACCGAAGAAAACAAATTTCAAATTGATTAGCAACGCAGAAATAACAAATCATTATGAGAAAAGTCCTCATCGAAGACAGTCTTAGTTAGTTGAAAAAAGAAAAATGTCAATCATAAAGACTCCACCCGTTTCTGCTTTCATCAATGCGGGTGTAATCACTTCAAATTATTCGTGGGAGAACATAAAAAATATGACACAGCAAGAATTGAAAATTTATTTCGAAAACTAATGGAGGACTCTAAAATGTGGTCGGGGTGAGACCATAAGAGAGAAACACAAAATGGGGCTGATATGCTTAAACTGTTGGGTTACTCGGTAAGTTCTCACGCAAATTTTTAGTTAAAAAAAATATATAAGTTCCCCGTGTCTGATTTATTTCAGCGCGGACATGAAGAACTTCCATGAACACAAGCGAACGCATTTTACCTTCGCGGGAGAAAGCAAAGTTTGCCGCGAATGCAGGAAGAAATTATTCGTAATAAGTTCTACCGAAGGTTGCAACAATTGCGCAGAAGTAAAATCTGCTCTAAAGATTACAGCAGAACAAATTTTTGAAACTTAATTTTTTTTTATATATATGTAACCTCCCGTTTTCACCATTCATTCCTTTTTTTTTTATCTTGTTTTAATAAAGAAAATTAAACTTTGTTTTTTCGTTTTTCTCTTAGTTAAGAATACTTTTTCATTATTCAAGTCTGAATTAACCCCCGCACATCATAGACGTACGAAAATCTTTAAAAACTTGATCGGCTGTAGCTTCTGCATTTATAACCAAGACAGGAGCCGATAAATAAGAAAAGGTTTGTTTTACTAGCCAATCTTCATGAACCTCATAAATAGTTCTGAGTAGCTCTAAAGAAATACTCGATTCTTCCTCACGAGAACGGGAACTAACTCGAGCAAAAAGAAGTTTCTGGGGAAACTCGCAAATAAACAATCAAATCTACTCTGAGCTCAGACGAGCGAATTAGAAAATCAAAATTCTTTGTCAATAAATGAGATTCGAAGTCGCGAAAATTACCTAACCTTCGACAAGCTTCCACAAAGCAATTGCTACTGAATATCGATCTTTCCATCACCTTTACAGGCAATGAAGTTGTCTGCAGATGTCTGTCTAACATAACCATTTGAGCGAAATGCTGAAAATAATAGCAATAACGATCTGGGTTCTGATACATCAAATCTAAAAGATTAATTCCAGCTACATTTTGATATTCTTCAAGAGGTTCCAAAAGTGTACAGACCTGGCGATCTGCTAAAAACCTCTTAGTGAAAGTTGTTTTTCCGCATCCGATATTTCCTTCTATAATAATCGTAAGCGGTCGAGTTTTACTCAGATGAATTCCAAAAGGCAAATTCTTCTCCCAATCAATAACCGACTGTGAAGAAGACCAAATCGATCACAGTCGTCAAGGGTGTTCGTTTGAAGATCTAACCTCGAAGGATGTTCCTGGTCTTGGAGAGACTGTTCCAGGTTGATCCTCTTCAAAAGGAGCAAGACGATCCGAATGAACCACTTTCTGACGCGAATGAGGAGATCTTCGGATTCTATAAACAACATCATTTATCCGGTTAACCACTAAGTAAGGGCCTTCCCAATTTCTTTGTAGCTTTGGACATCGTCCTTTCTGTCTTCGAGGTTAAAAGAGCCAGACAGAATCTCCAGGATTAAATTTTAAATCTCTGGCTCGAATATCATAACGAGTTTTTAATTTATCTGAAGCCATAGAAATTCTATTCCTAGCAAAGTGATGAATTTCTTCTAAACGTTGTTGTAATAAAAAGGCATAATCTGTTTGACGTTGTCTTTGCACAGGAACAGGGCCTTTCTCTAAATCTGACGGAAGTCGAAGATTTCTCCCAGTAAGCATGAGGGCTGGCGTCTGTTTCGTCGTCTCATGAATCGCAGATCTGTAAGATAAGAGGAAGAAAGGGATCCAGGAGTCCCAGTCTCTCTGATTCTGCTCTACGAAGGACGACAAATACTGTAGCAAGGTTCGATTCAGACGCTCTATCATGCCGTCAGATTGCGGATGCAAAGGAGTCGTACGAGTTTTTCTAACCCCTCAAATCTGAGTAACCTCTCTCATTAAGGTTGACTCAAAATTTCGGCCTTGATCAGTATGAAGTTCTAGAGGAACTCCGTGTCTACAAATAAACTCTTTAACGAATGCCTGTGCTACAGTGGAGGCTTCTTGATCAGCGAGAGGAACCACTTCAGGCCATTTAGTAAAATAATCAGCGATAACCAGAGCATATTTATTTCCAGAATGGGTTAACGGGAGAGGTCCGAGAATATCCATTGCTATCCTTTCAAATGGAGCTCCCACGTTGTAAATTTAAAGAGAGCTTTGTCCCTTCGCTCGAGGTCCTTTCTTTGCCGTGCAGATTCGACATCTTCGACACCAATCTTCAACGTCCATCCGACAACGGGGCCAAAAGTAGAAGTTGCGAATTCTGCCCAGAGTTTTATTTGACGCGAAGTGTCCGCCTGCAAGAGAATCATGATAAAGAGCAAGAATCTCTGGAACTCGTGACCTGGGAACCAAAAGTTGCCACCTGATTTCTTTCAAGTCTGCAGATTCCCATTTTCGGTATAAAATTCCATCAATTGAAAGAATAAAGTCCCATTAAGCCCAATAAATTTTCAAATCTGGCTCGGCTGAAGATATATCCTGCCAGTCTGGGCGAGTTTCTGCTTCTTTCCAAGACTTCACTTGATCCAAAGTGTCGTCTTCTTGTTGCGATTTTCTCCATTCCTCCTGGTTATTTTCGAAAGAAATCTTCCGTGTTATAAGAGAGGGGTCACGATTTTTCTCTAATCGTGCACATTGTATACACTCTGGCATTTCCTCGCAGGGTCTTCGAGAGGGAGCATCGGCGTTTAGATGATGAATTCCTGCTCGATGACTAATATCAAAATCGTACTGACCGAGCCTTTCTAACCATCTAGCTACCTGACCTTTAGGAGATTTGAACGAAAGTAGCCACCTGAGAGAAGCATGATCTGTACGTATCAAAAATCTCCTGCCGTACAAATAATGATGAAAATGTACAACGGTCTTAACGACAGCTAAAAGCTCTCTACGAGTGACACAATAATTCCTCTCGGTTTTACTCAAAACTCTGCTGAAATAGCTTATCACTCTCTCTTGACCTCCCTGAATTTGTGACAGAACCCCGCCTATTCCTGAAATAGAGGCATCAGTATCTAAAATAAAAGGAAGTTTGACCTCTGGATAAGCTAAAATCGGCGAAGAAATAAGATTTTCTTTTAATTTCTTGAAAGCCTCTTCGCATTCCGGGGTCCAGTCAAAAGGAATCTTGATTCCGGTCAAGTTACGGAGAGGTTTAGCTATACTAGCGAAACCCTTTACAAATCTTCTGTAATACGTACAAAGGCCTAAAAAGCTTTGAATTTGTTCTTTATTCTTAGGTGTCGGCCAAGAAGAAACTTTCTCTATTTTGGATGGGTCGGTCTTTACACCTTGTGCTGAAACGATATGTCCGAGGAAACCTACTTCTTTCTGGAACAGATGACATTTTTTCGGGCTCATTTTCAGACCTGCTTGCTTCAGCCTAGCAAAAACTTGTCTGAGATTTTGAACTTCTTCTTCAAAGTTCTTGCCAAAAACGATTATATCGTCTAAATAAACGAGGCATATTTTTCCAGTAAGCCCATGGAGAACAGCCTCCATCATTCGTTCAAAGGTAGCCGGGGCATTACTCAAACCAAACGGCATAACCTTGAACTGCCGTAATCCTCCTAAACCCGTAACAAAAGCTGTTTTTTCTTTATCTAGAGGATCCATTTCGACCTGCCAGTATCCGCTCTGAAGATCTATGGTGCTGAACCAAGTTGCACCAGCTATCAGGCCGAGTGTCCCGTCAATTCTGGGTAGAGGGTAAAAATCTTTCTTCGTTATATCGTTCAGCTTCCTGTAATCGATACAAAATTGTTTGGATCCGTCCTTTTTGTTAACAAGGACGATTGGTGAGGCCCAGGGACTAGACGATGGTTCAATAACATCGTTCTTTAGCATGTCTTCCACAAGCTTCTTCACCTCTTTTCGGGCGTTGAGAGCGAGTCTTCGAGGAGCTTGTTTTATTGGTGAACTCTCTCCGACGTCGATCTTGTGTTTGACAGAAGTACATCGGCCCTTATCACGACTATCTTTGGCGAAAAAATCTATAAATTCTAACAAAAGAGATTCAAACGATTCTACCTGAGCTGAATTTAATGAAATCGAAGATTTCTCAACATGGCTCTGTAAATGTGAAAGGAAACGTTGTTGCAAATCATCCTCCGAAAGTTCTATTTTTCTAATTCTAGGAGGAGTCCAATAAATTCCATTTCTATTTGTACAAAGAGTTATTTCGCGATTGTTTGAAGCTGGTGAATTTCTCCTAGTCGAGATAACACAGTTATGAGCTGTAAGAAAGTCTATTTCCAAAATACCTTCATCCTCTATATCTGCTATAAAAACCTTATGTGGAGAGTCAATACACCCAAAAAGGTTAATTTGGACAGTAACCTGTCTCAAAACCGGGGTCGTCTCTCCAGTGGCTGTTCGCAGGGATAAAGAGGGAACAATCTGGTCATCGGATTTAAAGAGATCCGATCGAACTACGGTTACTTCTGCGCCCGTGTATATTACCCACAGACAATCGACGCCATTTACAGTACCGCGCGCGTAAAGACCAGACTGTCGTAGACTTCTAATTAAAAACTGTTCTCTAAGAGGGCTTTCACTTCCAACAATCTGCGATGATTTTCGCTCTGACAAATCATCTGAAACTAGTTTTTTGGGTGAGTTCCTGTTGAAGAACTCGATTGAGGATTTGCTTCCCCTATTTCTCTATTTTTCTTACGCCAGTTATAAGAGTTTGAATTCGAGCCTTGCATCGGTTCTCTACTAATTTTTTTAATTAGAAAACAATGATTGGCGTCGTGACCTATTTTTTTACAAAGTATACAGGTCAAGCCGGTTTGACTCGTCATGACCGCGTTCTTATTTACACGCTTGTTTTTCTGGTTTTGAAAAGAACCTCGATTTCTTGGTTTAAAATTACTATTGTTATTTTTATTTCTCTAATTTTGAGGTTTTGATTCCTCCGAGTGTTCAAAACTTTGTCTTTCTGAGGTGTTTTCGGACACCTCAATCCGACGAAGCTTGTTCAGCCCAAAATATTGTTTCCTCATTGCCTCCACCTCGAGGGCTTTGGCCGTTGCCTCCCTCAGAGAAGTGAGGCCCGATGTTCCAAAGGCCATTTCAATTTCTGGATCACTAATTGCATTCAAAAAGGCTTGAGTCGCTAACAAATTACGAGACGGCTCGTGATCTGGCAATGCTGCACGTGAAAGCCGTTCTATATCCTGGCTAAGAGACGCGAGGTCTTCGTCTCGTCCTTGTCTCCTAGTCTGTAATTGAGCCGTGTACAGTTTCGTCAAGTGGTCATTTCCGTATCTCAACTTTAGTGCAGAGCTAAGTTTCTCATAATCGGAAATTTCTTCTTCAGACAATGCCGTTAAAACATTCAGAGCCGGCGTCCGAAGACAAGAGGCAAGGCTGTGGGCCCTCATGGCGGAGTCCCACTGATTATGCTTTGCAATAGTGTTAAATTAACGTTCATACTCTGCCCATGGAATCTTTCCATCAAAAATTGGCGGTTTCAAAGGACAAAAGGGTTTCTCATAAATCTGAGAAGTAACCCCAGGAAGTCTCGAATTATTCAATTGACTCAAATGAGAGTATTGAGGTTGAACCTGAGACAGAGGCTCGGAAAAATCAACCACATCATTTACTCGGTTTCTACAAACTGGGGACTCAACTACTCCCCTAATAAAAGGCACAGACCTTGAATCTCGAACATCCTGGATTTTTCCTGGATGTCGGATCTCTTGAACAACGGGAACAGGAACAGGCGAGGGAACAGGAAAAGGAACAGGAGTAGCAACTCTAGAACCCTGTGGTGTAACAGCCGGTCCTCCAGTGCCACTCATTTGATGAACGGATTGAAGGGCCGCCACAGTCGTCCGAAGAAGATCCTGAAGATTAGTTTCTGAACGCTCTCGAGCCTCCCCTTCTCGCCTCCGTTGTTCCTGTTGCTCTTAAAGCGGCTGGATTAGTTGTTGCTGTTGTTGAGCAGCAGCTTCTTGTTGCTGTCTTGCCGCTTCTTGTTGTTGTGTCAAGATCTTTAGCAGATCAAGTTGAGAGACCGTCGAAGGAGTTAAAAGAAGGTCCACTGAAGGTGATGAAATTTCTTCTGGAACCCTCGGATTTTCCATGAGAGAAGATTCTTCTCCACTTTCCCTTCGACGTGAGCGCGTCATACGACTACTGCTCATTGTTTATTACACGCACTGAATCGACTCAATTGAAAAGAAACTCAAGATCCCGCTTCTGACACCAAATGTAACGTTCTGGACGTTACGTTAATAAAATATGGATCCGCGAGTTTACTTATTAAGTCAAAGAAATCAAGAGCGTGAATAAAATATTGTGAAAATGCTTTTAATGCGTAATATGTGTTTCTCGTTCAAATTCTGAAACAAGACTGTTTTTGCAATAATGTCGGTTGGCGCAGCAACCTTATTCTTTTTAAAGACACAAGAGGTTTATAAACGTCTTTTATCTATGCTGACTACTAGATCATTAAAGAGGGGGCAAAACGGGTGATTTTACCCTTTGTAACAATACCATCAGATTCTTGTCACTTGATTTCTCTCAAAATAAACAGTTTGTCAATACCATATCACTATCAACCACAATCTCTGGCGTCATTCGTTTACTAATCTCCCGACAGCACCACAAATTGGTGACCCCGACGTGATTCGGCGCGATCCATACTCTTGCTTGTGTCAGGCTGTGTTAAATTTTTATTGTGAGTGCTAGGGTTAGTGAACTTATATTTTAGCCACAAACTTTGAGTGGTATTGGTGATCGGATATAGACACCAGATCGTGTAAGACGCCGGCAGACGCTGTAACCGACGTGCGAGCTGCGCTAGACCGAGTCACTGTGCGTATTCCACCGTTTTGACCCGCAGACCCGGAGATGTGGTTCACACAAGTCGAGAGCCAATTCACGTTAGCGGGGGTGATGGGGGACGAAACAAAATTTAAACGATTTGAGCGGCAATTATCGTTTGAGTGGCCTTTGCCACCACACTGCGTGCAAGTTGTGTTGTTGCGCTGCCTCGTTCTGCACTCTTCTATACTATGACCTGCCTTCTTGCAGTATCTACACACTACTAATAGGGAAGGTTGTTCAGGACAATATTTATCGAAGTGATCGGTTAATTTACATATACTACATTTTATATGGTTTTGTGTTTCGTAGTTAGTATCACGGTAGGAGGCTAGTTTAAGTCTATCTGATAATAGTTTTTCAGTCTTGGTGGCCGTGTCTATAGCCATTTGTAGGGTTTGTGGATTCTCATGAGCTACTCTTATTTCTAATTCGTCTAGTAATCCTTTGATAAATCTTAGTCTTGCGGTCTCTTTGATATTTTCTTTAGCACTTGAGCATCACTGATAGATTCTGAGGCATCTATTGATTCGCACGCTTGTCTTAACAGATGTTTTATTCTAGCACCGTTATCTAGAACACTCTCGTTTCGCCTCTGTGCCGATTGTGCGAGGTCTAGCTGGATATCTGGGAGGTGTTGTTTAGACGCGTAGGCCTGTTTTAGGCAGTATAGCAAATCTCGAAGAGAATCCGGATTATCTGACTGTATATATTTACTCGCGTCGCCTTCGATTTTCGTGCGAATGAGTGTGGAGAATAAATTCAGTTCTCTGGCTAAGACAGCTTGTTTTGCGCATTCTACTTTAGTTATGAATTCGGATACGGGCATATTAGTGCCATTGAACGTGGGAATCAGAGCTAATGCATCTTTAAGAGGCAGGTGCGGAAAAGTGCCTTCGGTAGCCATGTCGTAAATTTTAATCTAGGATTTGTCAACTTACAAAGTGAAGATGAAGAGGAGGAACGGAATAAAATGTTGCATTCTTCCGTGAGGATGTTGGTCCAGCAATTTCGTGTCTGTAGCCGGTGATGACGTCGGTGTGCGTTGTGTCGTACTAGAAGTCGTGAAGAATGAAGATGTCGTCGTAGTAGCAGCAGGAGATAGTCTTTCAGCAATATCGATTTGGAGATACGGATTTGTCTGTGACGTTCGTGTGAATCAGAGATCGTTGATTGCGTTAACGTAGAATATGGCTTTCAGAGTGTCTTCAACACTATCACACAGTGGTATTACTTTTTATTAACATCACTGAGCTTGCACACTTCAGAACCGGTCTATCAGATGGCACTTCATGCGTAGCACACACGTAAAATTGTATCACTGGATTTCCGGAAAGCGAAGGCCACCGCTGCCACCAATGTTACGTCCGTGGGTAGAGTTTACTCCTGAGCGGAAGGAGTAACCTGGTTGGCTTCGCTTTTACGTTTCAGGTCAACCGGAAATCAGGATGGGATTGAATAAACTGGAGTATGTTGATATGTCGATTATAAGTTTATTCCGTAGAACATGAGATAGCGGTAGGAATGAGTTGTGTGTTGCGAAAAGATATATATGTAGGCTAGATGTGGAATTGTCGAGTGTCAGAATAGGTGTGTACCTCGAGACGTGAAACGGACGGGTGCAGAAAAGGTGTGACAGTGCTAGGAGTAGGGAATGGAATTTGATGAGTAAGCGCGATAGTGAATAGCGTGAGACTACGTAGAGATAAAAGGACAGGACAGCGACCATGAGATTAATGTAAGAACTGTGGAAAGTTAGCAAGTAGGAAAAATAGAGAGAAGTGGTATGCTGGACCTAACACCCCCCCCCGTCAGAGGGAGCATAGCGGTAGATATGGTCCCGAATATGGGAAGCAAGAAGGTGGAAATGTCATATACAGTAGTGAAGCATGATTTAAAAGTATGTGCTTAAAATTAGTTTTACAATTTTTCTTGTTATGGGTAGTGTATGGTATTTATAATCTGAATATAATATGTTGTCCGTATATATGAAAATGATAATTGATGTGTGTTTACAAGTATGTAGTCGCAGTATGAATAAAGATTGAATATTGATTGATGCGTCTAGCAACATTAGTTGGATATTTGAGGATAAGTGTTTGTAATAGTAAGTTTATGTTTAAGATAGTATGGTTTATATTCTGGGTTGCGTATGAGCGTAAGGCATATAGTTATGACACTATGGTTACATAATGTTGTTTGAAGCTAGGCGCCTAGGGTTAATGCGCATGGAAGCGAGTTAGTACACTTCAGATTAAACAACAATGATTTATTTGATTCGCTGGGTCCTAAGTAATACTATTTTTTTTTTTATTTATACAGAGTTCGACCTATTCGTACAATGATATCGGTTATGAGTGTAGATATATTTTGGGCTAATTGTAAACTAAGAGTATAAGATCGTCATTACAATCATTTTAATGCAGTAGTGTACACAAGCATATATTTTACTTATGCCTGTTTGGTAGCGCAACAGCAGATCTTGGTAGCAATATAGTAGTTGCCTATTTGTAATAAGGTTTTCGTAAGGTTTTAAGTACTGGTGGGTTTAAAAAAAGTGGAGGTGTTGTGTAAGGAACTGCATCATGGGTTTCTACTTCGTTGGGAATGGGTAGGACAGAAGAAGTAGGTGGGTGGATAATATTCAGCTCGATTGGATTGTCATACCCTTTTTGTTGGTTGTACTGTGTTTGCTATTAAAGGGGTTAATGTGGGATTCAACTATGTATGTGCGATTTTCAGTTTATTGAGATGAACTATTTCAGTTTTGTTTAGCGTTAGGTATATTTCGGCGTTAACGTCATCTATTATTCGTTTGATTACATACGGGCCTTTATAATGATCTTGGAATTTTGACCTTGTTTCGTTTAATAGGTAGAAAGTTTGTCCTACTTCAAATTGTTGTGGGTTAATCGTTCTGTCGTAGTGTTCTTTACTTTTCTGTTTAGCTTGTTTCAGGTTCAACGCGGCGCGTTCACGGATGTCTCTGAGATTCGCTATTGGATCGAGGAGAAATGTATCGTATGTATGCGTGGATGTGTTGCTTAGTATCGCATCTGCCGGTAGTTTAGCTTCCGAGCCGAAGATCAGCTGGTGAGGTGAATACTGTGTACTGTCGTGTTTCGCTGTATTATAGCAGAAAATGGCGAAACGTATGAATTCATCCCAATCTTTGCCTTCGTTGGAGTAATGTTTGATGTATTCGGTAATTACAAGGTGACTTTTTTCTAATGAGCCGTTTGATTGCGGTCTATAGGCGGTTGTTCGTAGTTGTTTAATTTTGAAGAGCCTGCATATTTTTTTGAAAGCGGTACTCCTGAAGTTTCGTCCCTGGTCAGTGAGTATAGTTCGTCGAGATCCATAGCGCGTGATGTATTCTTCAGCGAATACTGTCCCTATCGTCTTTGCCGTAGCATCGGGAATTGGAATGGCGTCTAAGAACTTGGTCAGATTGCACTGGATCGTCAAAAGGTAGCGGTTATTCGATTTCGTAACAGGGAGTGGACCAAGTAAATCTAGAGCTACTTTGTCGAAGGCCTCTGCGGGCGTGTCAGTGATTGCCATGGGTAATTTTGTTTTTATCCTGACTAATTTTCCTCTGGCAACTGCCGCAAGATCTGATGATATTTTGAATTTGCTTTTTCATATTTGGCCAAAAATATTTTTCTCTTATTTTATTGAAAATTTTTGTAACGCCTTGGTGTCCTCCGATCAGTGACTCGTGGTACTCTTTGATCATGTCTTCGCGTAATCGTTCGTCTGGTATAATTGTAGTATTTCTACAAAGTGTTACTCGAACGTCTGAATCCGCAAAAATGTGATAAATGAGTTTTTTGAAGATAGATCGTAGAATATCATCTACTCCTGGTCCTGACATGGGGAATGATATGGACCGAATGTCTAGTCCGGACAAGATAATCCTCAAGTTAACTAACGTGTAGAAAATGTCGTCTAGTCTGCCCGGGTGTGGTTGACGTGGTTTCACTACGAGGGTGAAAATGTATTTGTTGTTTTTCAACCGAGTTCTAATTACGTCGGATATTTCTGGATTCAGGTTTTGAAAGGATTCCATGCTTATTAGATTTCCGTCCATCAACTGTTTTTCTAGTCCTTCTGTCCAACCACAATTAGCTGATACGAAATGAGCGTAATTATCGCACAACATGAGAAGTCCGTCATTAGTTTCGGTTACGTTGGGTGTTGGTAATATGTCATTTTGATTTTGTATGAGGTAATCTAAGCAACAAAAGTTGTTATTGTCAATATGGGGGCGGTCCGGTTTTCACTCTTCGGGATTGTCGCGACATTGTGAGCATGAAGGTGGTAGCATTGCCGTAGGTACAACGGAGGCATCGCTATCCGTGTCTTCAACAGCTGACTCCGGATCATGTGTCACGGAGTCACTCTCCGAGATATCAGTTGGGTAGCGCAAGGGAGTAGAAACCGGAGCATGTCTTGGAGCTGACCTAGTGCCGGTCCGACGCATTGGCTGACGAGTTAAAGGGGGAGCAGGGATTCTGTGTGTTGATGCGTCTGCTTTAGATTCAGAAGATGTCGAGTCATAAGTCGGGTTTTGATAATTACAAATGGTGATCGTTATGTCGGAGTCTTTAAATATGTAATGGATCATCCGATTAACAAGGTTCGTCTAACTTATCTAAGCCGCAGCCTAGTCTTGGAATCGAGAGCGATTTGACTTTGTCTTGTTCTAAGGAATTCGTTAGATTTACTAGGGCGTTGAACAGTGTTTCTTCAGTTGGTTTCTGGTAGTGGTATTTTTTGGTTACTAGATTGTAAATGAGGCGGTTACCATGTGGCAGTGTCAATACGTTCATTACTTCAGGGTCTAGTTGTTGTAGTTGATCTCGGGTGATTATTTTCCTATTGATTAGTTGTCCCGCGACTCCTCGTGATGTCTTGCAGTCTGCCGAGATGCAGTAGGCTAGGTTAACTTGTCTGTCAAGGAGATTGGCGCGTATCTCTTGAATAAATTTACTGTGCGTTGATGGTAGGTGGTTAAGGGAGCTTTCCAGTGTGAAATTTTCAAAAAATCGATTTTTTTTTTTTTGCTTTATCGAATAGTATACACTCTTCCGAATATTCCCTGAAATTTTCATGCCGAAATTCAGATTATTTCGGTTACTGTACAGCATTTCTTGGTAGAAGGCAACGGAGCGCTACAGCTGCCGCGTCGGCCGTCTGCCCGTGCGACTGTTATTTCTATTGTCTCGTTCCTACCTGCACGTACATGAACTTGGCTCGCCAATTGTCGAAAATGTGAATTCGGACTATTGCATAATTTGCCGTTAATTAGTCGTAAATTAGTCGCGCAATTTATTTTTTTGTCGCACTCAATTTTGAAAAAAAAAAAACGGATGGCGTGCTAACTTTTCAAAAACTTAGCGCGCCATCCACCAAAATAACGCACAGCGAGCATCATTCGTAATTCTGACTTGGTTGATAATTTGCCAGAAATAAGCCACAAATTAGTCGTCGAACTTTTGTTTTTGTCGCACTCAATTTTCAAAAACAAAAGCGGATGGCGTTCTGATTTTTCAAGAATTTAGCCCGCCAACTACCAAAATAACGCACAGCGAGCACCATGAGTGATTCTGATTAGGTTGATAATTTGCCGCAAATAAGCCGCAAATTAGTCGTCGAATTTTTGTTTTTGTCGCACTCAATTTTCAAATACAAAACCGGATGTCTTTAGAATTTAGCACGCCATCCGCTTTTTTTTTTTTAATTGGGTGCGACAAAATAATAAGGCGTGACTAATTTCCGGCTAATTGACGGCAAATTATGCAATAGTCCGATTTCATATTTTCGATAATTAGCGAGCCAAGTTCATGTACGTCCTACCTGCTCGTCGTTCAGTTCGATTTCGACATTCAAAATGGATAGATGTACGAAAGAGGAATGTGCGTGGCAGGATAGAAAAGGCTCGAGAAGCGGACATCCGCGAAATAGACGAAAAAGATCCGGTGGTTTCAAGGGAACAAATCGACACGATATCGAAACGAATCTAACGTTTGCGAGCACTTCGGCAGCAAAAATCTTGAAAAAGAGTCCAGAGTTTGAAGTCCGAATCGATCAAACGTTTAGCTACGTGATTTTGGAGTTCTTTTTGGTTTTCGGCGCTCTTCAGGAACTGTTGAAGTGCAAAAAGTGTAATAGCGACGTGAAGTTTTTTAAAAAATCGATTCGCGGATTGGGCTTTAAAATTTGTGTTCAGTGTTCGTGTCCAGATCCGGCCGAGATAGATTCTTGTCCTTTGATAAAAAATGCTTATGAAATCAATCGTCGTTTCTGCTTTGTCATGCGATTGGTCGGCATCGGCATAAATGGCATTAGAAATTTTATCGCCTTGATGGATTTAACTGCAAACTTCAATAATAACACCTATTATGGAATCGTAAAAATCCTGCAGATTGCAGCGAAATCAATATACGAGGCCGTCGTGAAAAAAGCAGGTACCGAAGAGAAGGAAAAAACTTTGGAAGCAGAAAATCGGGGCGATATTCTGACGGTGTCCGGTGATGGATCGTGGTCGAAACGCGGTTTCACGTCGCGCATGGGTATCGTGTCCGTGATTGGAAAATATACCAACAAAGTTTTGGATGTTGCTGTCAAATCAAGCTTCTGCAAGGCTTGTGTATTCTGGAAAGGACAAGAGGGAACAACCGAGTACGAGGCGTGGTCTGAGACGCATGAATCCGAATGCAACGTCAATCACGAAGGCAGCGCGGGAAAAATGGAAGTCGACGGTATAATCGAAGTATTCAAGAGATCAGAAGAATTGCACAACGCGAAATACGGTTTCTATATAGGAGACGGCGATACAAAAACATTCAAGATGTTATTAGAAGCCAAGCCGTACGGTGACGATTTGACGGTAAAAAAAAAGGAATGCGTTTTGCACGTGAAAAAGCGAGTATATAAAAGGGGAAACGAAGCAAGAAAAAGGTTAGTTCAACTAAAAAAGGCCAAAAATCAAATCGAAGACAAGGCAATGGAGAGTGAACCGAAAAAAAAAGGATCTCGTTCGAGTTCTCCGAAAACTAAAAAAAATCAAACAAAAAACACTGCTGTTGAACCGAAAAGAGCGCAATTGACGTTAAAATTATTGACAAATCTCTCGGAATATTATGGCTTGGCAGTTCGTCGAAATTCCAATTCCGTGGAAAATATGAGGAAAGCCATATGGGCTACATTTCATCACAAAAGCTCAACTGATGAAAATCCTCAGCATGAGTATTGCCCTCCGGGAGAAGATTCGTGGTGCGAATGGCGCAAGGCCGAGGCCACAGGAGAGGAGTACACCCATCCACCAGCACTCGACGAAGACGTACAACAAGTTTTAAAACCGATTTACGATGATCTAACAACGGAGGATCTCTTAGAACGATGTACGGGCGCGAACACTCAAAATAATAACGAGAGCTTCAATCACTGTGTGTGGCAACTAGCCCCAAAGCACGTATTCTGCGGCAAGCAGATAGTAGAAATCGCTACGCAGTGTGCTGTGTGCACCTTCAATGAAGGTTACGACCCAATTTTAAAAATTTTGGAGACGATGGGATGCACGATAGGGCCGAGCGCCGCAGATTTCGCCGCTAAATACAAGAATGCGCGCATCACCCAAGCAAACCGCCGGGCGTCCCTGGATAGCAAAGAGGCGAGGACAGCTCGTCGGATTGAACAATCCATTGAGCACGATCTTTTCGAAGAAGCAGAAGGGATATTGTATGGACCTGGCATCGCTGATTGACCGTAAGTAAACGATTTACCTAAAATTTCCTCACTTGAAACTTTGAACGCGTTTTTCTCGAAACAGCATTTTTCAAAACGGTGGCCAACTTGGAGGGCAGAGTTTTAAAGCTATCGAGTTGAATTTTTTACACAATATTCTTAACGTCATTGTTTATCGTGCTATGGAAGCTTTTTTTTTTTTTTTGACATCTTCCTATTTTTTTGTAAAAAAAACTGCCAAAAAAAAATGCTAAAATCGATACTTTTTGTTCAAACCGGCGCCATTTTTGCAAAAAAAAAAAAAAAGAAAAAAGCTTCCATAGCACGAAAGCCAATTATATACCGATCAATAATCTTTTTGTGTTTTTTGTCTCAGATCAAAATTGTGACCCCCAATGTGGCCACCACATCCAAGTGCATTTTCTGCAACAATTGTTTCATCATTTTTATAGATACTAATTAATAAATAAATCGATCTTTAAAAAATTGTTTTGTATTCTTCAATACCCAATTAATATACAAAAAAAAAACCAGACCGATTAGATTATTTTTTCTTTAAAAAAAAAAATCGCGAAAAACAGCGATTTTTCGGGCTGTCACACTGGAAAGCCCCCTTAAGATCGGTTACGAATTCCGTGAATCGAGGGGCGTAATTTTGTCCTTTACTGGTAGTGGCTTCGGGTGTCGGCTTATTCAGTGTATCGGACTGTTCTTTACGTATTTTAACAACACAACCCTGGGGCTTACCGGAGTTTTAGTTTGATTTAGATGAGGTGAAAGGTTAAACTTGTTCCGTAGTTTGCTTGATCGTTTTATCGACTACGATCGGTGCCTCCGTTGCGCTGCTATTGTCAGTCATACTGTCACTTGAGTCAGAGGTAACAGTAGAAGTCGAAGTGTCTTGTAATGTTTTGGTTCGTCTTCGTGGGGAAGGGCTGGTGGATTCGTGTGCAGATCCACACGCTCGTATTGGGTGGTGGTCTACATGTTTCATTCGCTTGTGAGCGCCGGTAGATGAAGATAGCGTATCCGGTTCGCGAGCACGTGTTGGATGTTGGTTAGCTATTTTGGTGAGTTTATGAGCGCTGGTAGACGAAAACAGCGTATCTGGTTCGCGAGCACGTGTACCTAACATTGGTGAGCTACTTTGGCGCGCTTGTGGGCGTCAGTAGATGAGCATTTTGTATCGGGTCGTGGCCGTTTTGAGGTAATAGGTAGAATTCGGAAAGAGTCGACAGGTGGATTTCTGGAAAGCGCGTCTGCGTTGAAGTTCGCTATTCCTTTTTTATGTTTTGTGACGTATGAATATTCTTCCAACTTCAGTCTCCGGTGCATTAAACGAAAAGTCGGGTCCCGTACGTTTTTGATCCACTTGAGTGGTTCGTGGTCTGTTACCAGGGTGAAGGTTCTACCGTAAAGATAAGGACAAAAATGTTTGACGGCATAAACGACTGCTAAGAATTCTTTTTCGGACACCGAGTAATTGATTTCGGCCTTTTGTAACACCCTTGATGCACACGCGATTGGTAAATCCTCGCCATCTTTGTCTTGACTAAGTATTGCTCCTATTGCATACTTTAAAACGACGGTTGTTAAGACGAAGGGTTTTTCGAAGTCTGGATACTGCAGTATCGGCTCTCGACACAGACTATCGCGTAGTGTTTCGAACGCAAATTGATGTTTTGCTGTCCATAGGAAAGGGTTATTCTTCTTCAGCAAATTATTAATAGGTCTGGCAATTTTTGAAAGGTTAGGAATAAATCTCCGGTAGTAGCCTATGAAGCCTAAAAATTGTTTAATCTGTTTAGGATTCTTGGGAACTGGGTAGTTTTTTACTGCTGATATCTTCTCCGGATTAGGTTTCAATCTATTTTAAGTGATGATTTGACCTAGGTATGCTACTTCTTTACGCAGAAATTCACGTTTATCTGGCTGCAAGGTTAGTCCTGCATCAGACAATCTTTTTATGAGTTTCCGAAATTTGGTTTCGTCCTCCTCCAAGGATCAGGAGTAAATGACTATGTCATCCAAATAGACAAACATATCTGTACCCTGTACTCCCGATAGAACCTGGTCTATTAGACGTTGAAAGGTGGATGGGGCATTTTTTAAGCCAAATGGCATTCTAGTATATTCGAAATGGCCGTGAGGTGTCGAAAAAGCGGTCTTTGCGCAGTGATCGGGATGCATTGGAATTTGGTGGAACCCGAAAGCCAGGTCGAACGTTGAGAAATATTTTGCGGAGCCTAGCTGGTCTAGGATATCGACGATATTTGCTAGCGGGTGAGCGTCGCCAATGGTTTTTTCGTTCAGTTTCCGGAAGTCAATGACCATTCGCCACTTGTTTTCGCCGCTAGCATCTGATTTCTTGGGGATGATCCAGACCGGAGAATTGTAAGGAGATAAAGAATGTGTGATAATGTACTGATCAAGGAGTTTGGTCACTTGTTTTGGTATTTCGTCTTTGTATACTCTTGGTTGTCTGTATTGTTTGGTATGAATTGGTGCATCATTGGTAGTAGGGATCGTATGGCTGACTGAGTTTGTATGTCTTAGGGTGTCACCTGGGAGGAAAAATAAATGGTTGAATTCGATAGCAAGATTAACTATCAATTGTTTTTCTTCGTCGTTCAAATGGTCTAATCGCAAGTTTTCTTTCACAATGTCAAGGCGTCTCGAATCGTAATTTGGGGATGTGGGAAGAACGCGATTCTCGATCTTCTTTCTTTTTTTCGTGTAAGACCTAGGCTAGTAAGACCTGTCCCCTGCTTGCAGTACTTGTATGCGTAAGGTGTGTTTTTGCACTCAGCGTGGCGGTGCTCGCGAATTCATCGACTTCTTTTAGTGTTAGGATTCGTTGCAATTTATTGCATAAACGTAAGCCAACCCTTGTTGGTTGTTAACCGAGGCCTGTCCCAGGAATATGTTAGCGCCTACTTCCAACTGTTCTATGAATCCCGTTTTTACCAAGGGATTCGAAATTTCTAGTGCAATCACCTGAGCCGTTCGTGGTGGTATCAATATGTAGTCTTCGTTCAGGAGTTTGAATGGTTTGCTAGTATTGTTCCATATTATTTTTTCTGTATCGAAAGATATCGTTGCATTTTCGTTCCGTAAAAATATCGATCCCAAGATTCCGTCTTCTTGTATCGGGAACAGATCGTCGACTGTATGGAATATATGAAGGTTGTCACCGATTCGAATGCTAGTTGTTCCTACTACTTTTATTGGCTCATGTATAACACTGGTAACGTGGGTCTGACCTCCGAGTAATTTACACGGAACATGCGGATGGATTGCTCCGAGTTTAATTGTGTTTACATCAGCACCGGTGTCAACTATAACTGTGCTGGGTTGTCGTGTGAGTTCACCGGTGGTTATTCGAACCTTCGGTGTTTGTGTGACAGATGTTATGAGGATACGCGGTGGTGTTTTTGTGTTGGTTCTATGCCTGTTGAAGGGAATAACGCCGGTTTCGCGAGAGATAAGGTAGTTGTTTTTGAAACAGACAGTCGCCTTTTCCGAACGTAAAAAGTCTGAACTCAGTATACCGTCTTTGATGGTAGGGAAGGAGTTATCGACAAGATGGAATCGTGGCGTGTATTAGCTAACTCGATGTAGAGACTTCCTATTGCTCTGATGGATTCTTCCGTTATCCCTGAAATCTGCCTAATGTCCGTCTTTGTGACGTGGACTCTTGGGTCGATTTTATCGATTTTTAACAAATTAATATTAGCGCCAGTATCTATTATTAGTGTCACGTACCCATTCAAAGACTGCGGGCATTGTGTTCGAATCTGTGGAGGGCCAGATTCTGTTTGTACGGAGCTGACGTATGGTTTGGACGCTGCTCCGGTTTGAGGGAGGTCGATGCGTCCGCGCGGCCGTCCCTGAACTCGTTTAAATGGCTCGCGTTGCCTGAATATTCGCGATGTTGCTTTGCTTAGTACGGAACTTCCGGGTGGACGCCTGCATCGCAATTCTCGTTCGAGTAGTCTTGTGTTACGTAATTAACCCTAAAGTTCGATCGTGAAGGATTTGGTGTGTTATACTGTTGTGCGCGTTGACTATCATTTCGCGTCTGGTCTGAAGGTTGGTTTGTCGGGTCTCTTGCTCGATATTGGGTATTGGGATTGTTATGTTGTTGACGATTAGTGTTATTTTGGAACACTCTTGAATTTTGGTGGAATTTTGGATTCTGGGGATATTGGGAACGATTTAAGCGGCAATTATCGTTTAAGTGGCCTTAGTCACCACACTGCGTGCAAGTTGTGTTGTGGCGCTGCCTCGTTCTGCACTCTTCTATACTATGACCTGCCTTCTTGCAGTATCTACACACTACTAATACGGAAGGTTATTCAGGATGATATTTATCGATGTGATCAGTTAATTTACATACACAACATTTTATATGGTTTTGTGTTACGTAGTTAGTATCACGGTATGAGGCTCGTTTAAGTCCATCTGATAATAGTTTTTCAGTCTTGGTGGCCGTGTCTATAGCCATTTGTAGAGTTTGTGGATTCTCATGAGCTACTCTTATTTCTAATTCGTCTAGTAATCCTTTGATAAATCTTATTCTTGCGGTTTCTTTGATATTTTTCTTCAGCACTTGAGCATTACTGATAGATTCTGAGGCATCTATTGATTCGCACGCTTGTCTTAACAGATGTTTTATTCTAGCACCGTAATCTAGAACACTCTCGTTTCGCCTCTGTGCCGATTGTGCGAGGTCTAGCTGGATATCTGGGAGGTGTTGTTAAGACGCGTAGGCCTGTTTTAGGCAGTCTAGCAAATCTCGAAGAGAATCCGGATTATCTGATTCTATATATTTACTCGCGTCGCCTTCGATTTTCATGCGAATGAGTGTGGAGAATAAATTCAGTTCTCTAGCTAAGACAGCTTGTTTTGCGCATTCTACTTTAGTTATGAATTCGGATACGGGCATATCAGTGCCATTGAACGTGGGAATCAGAGCCAATGCATCTTAAAGAGGCAGGTGCGGAAAAGTGCTTTCGGTAGCCATGTCGTAAATTTTAATCTAGGATTTGTTGACTTACAAAGTGAAAATGGAGAGAAGGAATGGAAGAAAATGTTACATTCTTCCGTGAGGATGTTGGTCCAGCGATTTTGTGTCTGTAGGCGGTGATGACGTTTGTGTGCGTTGTGTTGTACTAGAAGTCGTGAAGAATGAAGATGTCGTCGTAGTAGCAGCAGGAGATAGTTTTTCAGCAATATCGATTTCGAGATACGGATTTGTTTGTGACGTTCGTGTGAATCAGAGATCGATGATTGCGTTAAACGTAGAATATGACTTTCAGAGTGTCTTCAACTCTATCACACAGTGGTTTTACTTTTGTAATAATATCACTGAGCTTGCAAACTTTGGAACCGGTCTATCAGATAGCACTTGATCCGCAGCACACACGTCAAATTCTATCACTGAAATTCCGGAAAGCGAAGGCCACCGCTGCCACCAATGTTTCGTCCGTGAGTAGTGTTTACTTCTGAGCGGAAGGAGTAACCTGGTTGGCTTCGCTTTTACGTTTCAGGGCAACCGGAAATCAGGATGAAGATCGAATAAACTTGAGTATGTTGATATGTCGATTATATGTTTATTGCGTAGAACTTGAGATACCGGTAGAAATGAATTGTGTGGTACGAAAAGATATACATATAAAAAGTCTAGATGTGAAGTTGTCGAGAGTCAGAATAGGAGTGTCCCTCGAGACGTGAAACGTACGGGTGCAGAAAAGGTGTGACAATGCTAGAAGTAGGGAATGGAATTTGATGAGTCAGCGCGATAGTGAATAGCGTGACACTACGTAGAGACAAGAGGACAGGACAGCGACCATGAGATTAATGTAAGAACTGTGGGAGAGTTAACGAGTAGAAAAAATAGAGAGAAGTGGTATGCTAGACGTAACGCCGGCATTAGGCACGCGGCTGCGTAGAATGCCAATGAGCAAAGATTTCGCGACACACGTCCGCTCCGATCGGGAAATTGTCTCCACTATCTACGAGATTCGAGCACATCCACATTGATCTGGTAGCTCCTCTGCCGATGTTGCAAGGGTTCAGGTACTGTCTCACTTACGTGGATCGTTTCACGTGCTGGCCTGAGGTATTTTCGGTCGTAGACATCGACGCTGCCACGATTACTCGTACCCTTTTCGCGGGTGGGTTCGCACGGTTTGGCACCCCGCTAAGGGTGACGACTGATCATGGACGGCAATTCGAGTCGCAACTGTTCAAACGACTAGCAATTTTGGCAGGTGCGACCCACCTGAGGACAACTGCGTATCACCCAGCAGCCAACGAACTCGGGGAACGTTTCCACCGCCAGCTGAAAGCAGCAATTCGATGCTACAAGACAGAGCGATGAACGGAGATCCTGCCTACGATTTTACTGGGAATCAGGTCTGCATGGCACAAGGCCCTTGGGGCAACAGCAGCGGAATTAGTGTACGGCGAACCATTGCGTTTGCCCGGCGAATTCCTCATATCACGTCGTTCTTCAGACTGCATGGACGCTTCCGAGTACATCAAGGAGCTCAGGCAATACTTCGCGAAGCTGCGCCCCATACCGGGAACACGACATGGCGAAGGGCGAACTTTCGTTTCGAACGACCTAGCAACGGTCAGTCATGTGTTCGTACGAGTAGACACCCAAAAAGGTTCCCCGCAGCAACCGTACGAGGAGCCCTTCCGAGTGGTCAGCAGGGGCCACGGACATAAGACCTGCGTGGTTGAAGTGCGGGGGAAGCACGTCACGGTTCCAATCGACCGGGTGAAACCGGCGTACGTAATCTCCCCGGATGAGGGGCCAGCAGAGGGAACAGCCAAGGACAATGACATTTACCTGGCTCGGGACGAACCAGCCAGGGACACCCCCAACTCACGGAACTATTCTGACCTATCTTATACAGGGTGTCCCTAAATTAAGCGACACGGACCAGCGAGCGTGATACCTGACTGAAATGCAACCGAGAATTTCTTTACCGGAAGCTCGTCCGACGCATAGTTTTTGAATTATAAGCGATAGCGTTAGGCCAATCAGAGTGCACCATTTCATCTGGATTTGCCGCCACGGAAATTGCTGTTTTGTTCGTCTAGGTGAATTATTATTCTTCGGTTACAAAGTAAATATCGGCACCTACCCTCACTCGCTGTTGTACCCCTTCTCGAGCGCTGACCTCGGTATTGTTGCCACGGCACACGCTGCCGGCCGCACACCCACGGACGCACACTCGTGTGTGTGAAAATAAGCGAATGCCCAGCTACACAATACTACGAGACACACATCTACGAGTGAAAATAAAAATAAATCTCCGAATAAATCAGCGGATTTAAGATTCAATGTTATAAGACACTTCCAATTATCGATATATGCATAAAACTAGAGATTTTAGACGGTTGATATGCCGTTAGGGTTCATAATTAGTCATTCAATCAATCTGAATTATGCTTTCCGAACATTTTTTGTGTCTTTGCAACATAACTTTTCCACTAGTTTGAAATTCATCATTGACATCCGATTTTTCAATAACGCGAGGGAACAACAACTCGCTGAATTGACGTGTCAATAGGTTTGTAAATCAATTACAATTCACCTGAGTTAACACAAAATAACTGAGTAAATGAGAATTCACTGAATCACTAAAAATGATAACTGAAATCATGAGAATTATTTGAGATATAACTGTATTAGGAAGAGTTGTAATAAGTCAAGTTACTTTGAATAACTTTAGATTCGTGCCAAAATTTTATGTTTAGAGAGAAAAATAATTAAATTCAAATAAAAAAGTAATTTTAAATCAAGAAGAAGAAAATTTCCAAATACCTTAATTCAAATGAAGCAATTTGAATTTAATAAGTCTATCCGAATTTGAGGAGAAATAATAATTTTTATTTGGACCAGAAAAATGAAGTCGAATTACATGAATAAATTCAAATAATTCAACTCAAAAAAATATGGTGTCATTCAAATTCCCAGTTATTTCCTCGTCGATTCAATGTGGGTCTGGAGTGGCAAGTAACGTTGAAATTGTTGAGATCAATGCTAGTGATGGCCACTTATCTGAGAATAATCGATGTATTGATTAATCGATTTCAACAAAATAATCGGACACGGCTCGATTAAATTGATAAAGATTAATCGATTTGGTAAATTTCTGCGTGTAGTCTTAATATCAGAAGAGATATTTTGATAATTCATAGTCTTATTAAAAAATATTTTTAGGTTTGATAAATTTTGAGTAATTAATACTTAAACCGCATACATCGATACTGTATTGCATCGTTCGTATGAGTAAACAAGCGGCTTAAGGCTGACCGTGAGCCAGCCCTCGAACTTCCCGTTTTCACACTGCAAATTCAAGGTTCATGGAACAAATAAATATTAATATCCAATTCCAATTTTCCAACTACGAATTCAGAGTCGTGATTGACGATTCAAAAGCCCTCGTATATCATATTACATAAAAAAATATTACGATTGTTTTTATTTTGAACCACTAATAATGGATCGACCATCATAAATTTTAGAAATCTGACCTTGGATCGGTCACTGATGACCGGAAAAATCTCCACTCACACATTTCTACCAAAATCCGAATATTTTAAGATTTTGTTTCACCATGTGAGTTCGCCATTTCGAATTTTTCAAATCAAACCCCAGATTCGTGATCAGCGACCCCAAAATCCTCATGGTACCAATTTTCATTCAAATCCGTGAATCCATTCTCAATAATATGTAAATTTCCTTTTTTAAAAATTACCTCAATCAAAGACCTATCCGATGAGGGGGGATGCCAACAAGATTTTTCATAAAAAAAAAACTTCTAAACATCGAATTTAAAATCGAAAAGCGATGAGTCTCAGTATCCCTTCGTGCTTTTGCTGCCTATTTTGCGACGAAAAATGTATTTTATAGCCAGACAAATTAATGCTCGAATTAAATGGGATTTCGTAATTTCGACAATGCTTCATTTTACCTGGAAACATCTTTTCTTATACCCGGACATTGCCAAATTTTCGAAAGAAATTTCGATTATGTAGACAGAGAGAAGCATTTTAGGGCACAATATCCTTGCACGGCAAAAAAGGAATGAATTCAAAGACACGAAAATTTAGGTAAACCAACTGAGCGATAAGTGAGTCATACCATACATTATTTCACTGAATAAATTATTGATTATTCGGAAAAGGTTAATTTTGCTAAATTCATGTTACATACTAGATTTATTCGCACTGTTTTCGGCAACACCCAATTGTTCCATAAATCAGTTTACGGCGCTACAAATGTTATTGGATAAAAAAAAATTCTCATGTTCTTCCCATTCGAAGTCACAAAAAATCGATGTACTCCAATTCCAGAAACATAATTTCAATCATGTTCCATGATTCTGTGTTATTATTACTAGGAAATGAGAAACATCGTACGGCACTCTGTTTTGTTTTCGGTATTGACAACTAATCGTTCTTTGCGAAATTATTTGGTGGCTCTGAAAAGTGCCGTTTTTGATCGGGTTAGTGTGACGACTCGTTACAGGGGCTGCAGGTTCTCGAAATGGCCGCCACCTACTTCGATGCAAAGCCTGCAGCGTCCAACTAAATTTTCCATCGCTCCACGAACGATTTCCGGAGTCACCGTCGCTGTCGCTTTCATGATTTTAGCCTCCAGAGCTTGCAAAGAATTCGGTGGGTCCTTGTACACGAATTCTTTGTTCATGCCCCATAGACAATAATCCAGAGGGTTCAGGTCAGGTGATCGCGGTGGCCAGGCGATGGGACCCCCACGGCCTATCTACCTCCCCGGAAACCGTTTGTTGAGAAACTGACGCATATGCGCACTGAAGTGCGCTGGAGCACCATCATGCTGGAAAGTCAGGGCGGCTCGGCGATCAAGCGGAACGTCCTTCAGCAGTTCCGGAAGCTGATTTTCAAGAAACTCGTGGTACGAGTTTCCATCTAATCTTGCCGGTAGAACGCAGGGGCCAATCTGTGTCAAAAATTACCCCGTATTGTGTGATTGCATAATTAAACGATAATCCTTGCTCTATCACTGATTGCTCAAATATTATAATTATTGATAAAATATCTTGACTGTAGTGATTCAACAAAGTTATTTTCATCAAAAGCAATAAAACACGTCTTTGAAGAAATTTTTCGAAGTCAAGCAATAAAACTGTAGCAAATTATATCTGTTTCCATGCATTATCAAACAAGCTTACCAACTCATCGCCAAGCATGCCACACCACACGTTGATACTCCAGCGAACTTGGTGGCTTGATTCCCGAACATTGTGCAGGTTTTCTTCTGCCCAATGATGGATGTTGTGGCTGTTGAAAACCCCGTCGTGATAAAAATTCGACTCATCCGTAAATAAGATGTTAAATACGAACATCGGGTCTGCTTGATGCTGCTTCAATATCCACTCGCAAAAAGCGGTTCTTGCCACACGGTCTGGATCGTGCAGTGCTTGAACCTTTTGCGAGTGAAATGGTTTCAGCTCGTGAGTTCGCAAGACCCGGTGTACGCTTGACTTATCAGTCTCGTGTTCCGCGGCCAAACCCCGAGTACTTTTAGTAGGCTCCCTGTCAACATTGTCGAGGATACGTTCTTCGAACTGTACCGTCCGTCTGGATCTCGGACGTCCAGCGTCAGAACGATCCGGGACGAAGCTGCCAGTTTCGCACAGGCTTCGCTCCAAGCGGCGGAAGACCTTCGCAGACGGATGCCGCCTCAACGAATACCGGTCCGCGTATTCGCGAGCTGCGTCCCCCGCAACGTTGTCACACCTTCCCATCATCAGCACCATATCGTACATCTCGCGATTTGAAAAATCCATAGTAAAGACAATTGTACTCGAGCGATGCTGAAGACAATATGAGCAAAATCTGCCAGTTGCCAGTCAAAGCGCGTTGTTTATAACAATTGACTCTCGAGTTGCTATGCAGCCGTATTACTTTCCGTACACAACGGGTGTAAAATAGATACGAGTTCGATTGAAAACGAAAGACTGAACTTATTTCAGCAGCATAATATCGAAAATGTCTGAAAGTCGTTAATCTATGATCTGAATAATGAGAATTCACGGAAAAAATGGAAAAATTGCAATTGTAAGTGGCGCTTCGTGAATAAAACTGGAAAAATTACAGTTTGAGATAACATTTTTATGAATTCAATTTTAAAAATGAATTCTTACAGTTACAAATGTAATTTCACATTTTTAATATGTAATTTCGACAGAAAATGTGAAATTTACACCTGAAACTTTGATTTTTCAAGTTGCTTCCGAAGCGCTACGTTACATAAAAAACTGTGAATTTTCCATTCTTCTTTTTTCTGTGCATTGCAACTTTGAATTCGCGGTCAATCAGCTTCATATGAGATTTTTAGTTACCCGGAAAGTAGTACTCGAAGAATTATTTCTGAATAATCTGGGTTTAATCAGTTAGTCTTCCATTCTTAGCAAAGGTTCGATCACTGTATGGGTCAGACCATGCGGAAAGAATAAATTCTTGCGACAACGCATTACAGCAGCATAAAGCGGAACCGCTGTTCATGTTTCATATCTTGTTTGCACATAAGTAGAATTTCGATCTGGTTTGAATGTTAAACGTCCACAACGTTTATCACTGGGCTAAATGAAATCCACGCAATGTTCGTAAGTCGAGCCATCAAGTTCGATGGATTTATCAATGTGTTTTTGCGGCATGTTGGATGACGAACTGGAAAGCTTGCTTAATAATTCTTCAATACAGACATGAATTTCTATCATCACATTGGCTTGATGTTGAACTTCATAAGTGGAGACCTGTTTTATGACTGTTCGGAAAAATTCATATGGAATATTTGACCAATCAATGATTCAGCGAGCATTATGGGTTGATTATACATTCAATCAATGCGGGGTTATTCGTACGACAGATTGGTCTCTGCTTTTTACGCGCAAGATGGTATTAAAGAACTTACCTGAAGTTTCTGAAAATCAAGCTTCCAGATCTGCTGAATAATCGTCTACTTAAACGTAGAGCAGAGATATTCGTTGATCATGGTAATTTGTGAATGACAGATTTCAGGACAGGTATAAGATACGCCGTAGACGCCGATCGCTTGGCCACTACGATCAGCGAAAGTGAATCCGTTGAATTCTTTCGTGTAGAGCATGACTTAGAAGTACATACAAGGATCCACCTAATTTCTAAGAAACCCTGGAGCAAAAAATCGTGAAGGTAACGATAACGGCTACTCCGAACGTCGGTCGAAAAGTTATCGGTCAGCTGGTCGAATGTTGCAGGAGAAATCGCTGCCCCAGTAACAAGCGAAAAGCCGCATTTTTCAAAACCGCAAATCAATACCGAATGGAACGATTAGTTGTCAATACCGAAAACAAAACAGAGTGCCGTACGATGTTTCTCATTTCCTAGTAATAATAACACAGAATCATGGAACATGATTGAAATTATGTTTCTGGAATTGGAGTACATCGATTTTTTGTGACTTCGAATGGGAAGAACATGAGAATTTTTTTTATCCAATAACATTTGTAGCGCCGTAAACTGATTTATGGAACAATTGAGTGTTGCCGAAAACAGTGCGAATAAATCTAGTATGTAACATGAATTTAGCAAAATTAACCTTTTCCGAATAATCAATAATTTATTCAGTGAAATAATGTATGGTATGACTCACTTATCGCTCAGTTGGTTTATCTAAATTTTCGTGTCTTTGAATTCATTCCTTTTTTGCCGTGCAAGGATATTGTGCCCTAAAATGCTTCTCTCTGTCTACATAATCGAAATTTCTTTCGAAAATTTGGCAATGTCCGGGTATAAGAAAAGATGTTTCCAGGTAAAATGAAGCATTGTCGAAATTACGAAATCCCATTTAATTCGAGCATTAATTTGTCTGGCTATAAAATACATTTTTCGTCGCAAAATAGGCAGCAAAAGCACGAAGGGATACTGAGACTCATCGCTTTTCGATTTTAAATTCGATGTTTAGAAGTTTTTTTTTTATGAAAAATCTTGTTGGCATCCCCCCTCATCGGATAGGTCTTTGATTGAGGTAATTTTTAAAAAAGGAAATTTACATATTATTGAGAATGGATTCACGGATTTGAATGAAAATTGGTACCATGAGGATTTTGGGGTCGCTGATCACGAATCTGGGGTTTGATTTGAAAAATTCGAAATGGCGAACTCACATGGTGAAACAAAATCTTAAAATATTCGGATTTTGGTAGAAATGTGTGAGTGGAGATTTTTCCGGTCATCAGTGACCGATCCAAGGTCAGATTTCTAAAATTTATGATGGTCGATCCATTATTAGTGGTTCAAAATAAAAACAATCGTAATATTTTTTTATGTAATATGATATGCGAGGGCTTTTGAATCGTCAATCACGACTCTGAATTCGTAGTTGGAAAATTGGAATTGGATATTAATATTTATTTGTTCCATGAACCTTGAATTTGCAGTGTGAAAACGGGAAGTTCGAGGGCTGGCTCACGGTCAGCCTTAAGCCGCTTGTTTACTCATACGAACGATGCAATACAGTATCGATGTATGCGGTTTAAGTATTAATTACTCAAAATTTATCAAACCTAAAAATATTTTTTAATAAGACTATGAATTATCAAAATATCTCTTCTGATATTAAGACTACACGCAGAAATTTACCAAATCGATTAATCTTTATCAATTTAATCGAGCCGTGTCCGATTATTTTGTTGAAATCGATTAATCAATACATCGATTATTCTCAGATAAGTGGCCATCACTAGCATTGATCTCAACAATTTCAACGTTACTTGCCACTCCAGACCCACATTGAATCGACGAGGAAATAACTGGGAATTTGAATGACACCATATTTTTTTGAGTTGAATTATTTGAATTTATTCATGTAATTCGACTTCATTTTTCTGGTCCAAATAAAAATTATTATTTCTCCTCAAATTCGGATAGACTTATTAAATTCAAATTGCTTCATTTGAATTAAGGTATTTGGAAATTTTCTTCTTCTTGATTTAAAATTACTTTTTTATTTGAATTTAATTATTTTTCTCTCTAAACATAAAATTTTGGCACGAATCTAAAGTTATTCAAAGTAACTTGACTTATTACAACTCTTCCTAATACAGTTATATCTCAAATAATTCTCATGATTTCAGTTATCATTTTTAGTGATTCAGTGAATTCTCATTTACTCAGTTATTTTGTGTTAACTCAGGTGAATTGTAATTGATTTACAAACCTATTGACACGTCAATTCAGCGAGTTGTTGTTCCCTCGCGTTATTGAAAAATCGGATGTCAATGATGAATTTCAAACTAGTGGAAAAGTTATGTTGCAAAGACACAAAAAATGTTCGGAAAGCATAATTCAGATTGATTGAATGACTAATTATGAACCCTAACGGCATATCAACCGTCTAAAATCTCTAGTTTTATGCATATATCGATAATTGGAAGTGTCTTATAACATTGAATCTTAAATCCGCTGATTTATTCGGAGATTTATTTTTATTTTCACTCGTAGATGTGTGTCTCGTAGTATTGTGTAGCTGGGCATTCGCTTATTTTCACACACACGAGTGTGCGTCCGTGGGTGTGCGGCCGGCAGCGTGTGCCGTGGCAACAATACCGAGGTCAGCGCTCGAGAAAGGGTACAACAGCGAGTGAGGGTAGGTGCCGATATTTACTTTGTAACCGAAGAATAATAATTCACCTAGACGAACAAAACAGCAATTTCCGTGGCGGCAAATCCAGATGAAATGGTGCACTCTGATTGGCTTAACGCTATCGCTTATAATTCAAAAACTATGCGTCGGACGAGCTTCCGGTAAAGAAATTCTCGGTTGCATTTCAGTCAGGTATCACGCTCGCTGGTCCGTGTCCCTCAATTTAGGGACACCCTGTATATAGAAGACCGCTATGGATCGTCCGGAGTCAACCACAGGCAAAAAATAACGATTTTAGTTGGTTTTCCGGTGATGCCCAGCAGGTACAAAATATATATAGTATACATATATGTTTTTAAGGTAGGTCGATAGTGAGCCGTGGCGGGGAACAAGCACAAAGTTAGGCGCAAGGACGCGCGATGTGTTGTGAAAGCATGAATCACTATTGACAGCCGAGCGACTACCGCTTTTACTCTCGATCGAAAATAAATTATAAAAACACGATACGTCAGATCATGTGTTTTCTTCATAGTATTTCCTATAGAAGGTACTCTAACATTATTGTGTTATTTTTTCTCAAAACGGTAAAAACCGTTTTTAAGTTATTTCGATAAACGTCTGTTTTTTGTTACGATTGTGACGTGTTCAGATGAAGAAACCATAAGACTTCAACTTGCAATATCGAAAAAAAATGTACTATAAAATTACTTTTTTCTAAATCGATTTGTCAATTTCCTCTGCACAACATATATTTTTTTCAAAATTTTCGTCCGAAACCGGGTTCGTTATCGAACTGACTTCATACTATATCAGTTCCAATTATTTTTTTTAATCGTCAAAAATATCATAAACGACATTACGAGTAGTATTATTCATACCAGGAATTAATTTTTGTTGTTTTGGTGAACCATTTGAACCACTCCAATTATATGGACATCTTTTTACTGTCGTTGTCGAGGTTCGGTTGCACAAAATTTCTTCCTTACCTCTGCTAAATAAGTTTCACTTAAAAAAAAATAACCTTCATTACTTTTGGAATAGTAAGGAACATTTAAAAACAAGTTTTGTTACAATTCGTCAAATTTTATTCAAGTTAAATCCGTTCAAACATACATACATACCAAGAATTTTTCATATTATATTTAATATACATACCGGGACAATCTCTTGAAACTATACATATAACGCGCATGCGTCAAATAATTTAATCTCATTGGTCGGTGAAATCGCGCCGCGGTGATGTTTTCATCTGCTGAGCAAGGCGCCAACGTACACAAAATGAAACAAAAGCTGTAATTCTCTCGCGCGTGAAGCCGTGGATTGAGGTTATGCTGCTGTTTATTTTTACGCACCGTGAATTGTCTAAGAAGAACAGTATCGTTCAGCAATACCGTGGTTGATTTTGGAAGATATTCAACCGACGCAATAAAGAATTTAACGGAAAAGCAAATATCAAATGATACAGAAATTGGGTGTTATTTATTGAAAGAAGAAATCTGAAATTCAACGTGAAATGTCATTAACAAGTGGGAGTCTGGACAAACAGAAGTAGGTAAGTAAAAACAATGTTTATTGTGAACAGATTCTTCATTTACATAAAATTAAAAATAAATGAATGGTTGAGACCCAGTGGAAGGTATTTCCAGAGTAGATTTGTTACGGTGCAGTGCTCCAGAAGTCAGTAATTAGTGCCGATGAACATGAAATAAATAAAAGAAATGAGTAACAAGGAATGAAGAAATTATTCATCTTAAACACGAAGCTTAGGAGGACAAAGAGTAGCAATTAACAGAAAACGTACCCGACGCAATACTCACAAAAACCCTCGCCGACGTCATTGATTAGTTGACAAAGTTTTTGCAGCTCCATTGTACAACAATCAATGTTCCGTTAACAAAGAGGGTTCACCAGATATCCAAGAGTAAAAAGAGAAAAAGAACAACAGTTAATATTACAGTGTGAATCATGCTATTAATGAAAAATTAGGAAACAAAACAATAACTTACAAGACAATCCTCTGATAACACTGGGAGACAAATCTCCACTCTTCTGATCACCCCTCGTCTGGCCATTGGTTGCCTTTCAAAAAGTGCTGCCTTTTTTTTGGCTTCAAAAATACCGAAAGATCCTGTTTGATAATAATAGCTTCTAATATTTTCAGGTACGAAATAATTCATTGTCAAAGCGGGACTAAATTTGTCAGGCATGGAAGCATGTAAGTGAATTTCCAATTACGTGATCTTTGACAATGACAATATTTTAACATGCATTCAATGATGAAATTAGTTTTTTTCCAGCAGGCTCGAAGTTTAAACTTTAATTAACACGAGGAAAATCATGCCTTACCTGATGGTCAAAACGTTTAGGTGGCAAGGATCCTGGTTTCTCGAGCGGTGCAATCATTAGAACCATCGAACCTGGTTGTTTCGTCAGATATCAGGTGCCAGAGTGAATTTTATCAGGCCATCGCCACCTTTTTAACATCAGTTGAGGCAAAATTGAAGAGCGGGATATACTACAGATCATAATGGCTGAATATTCCATCACTTCACTTTGATCGAGCCAATAGCGATAAGTTTGTTACTTGACCGTTGCTGCCAATTCATTCTACCGAGGAATCATTCTGTGCACCATTGTAATTTAAGCATTATTATTGACCAGCATTGATTTTCAAACTTTATACCATTTGATTCGGTATCTCATTTTGAAGCTTACTTTCACTCTCTTTGGCATTGAATTCAGATAAATAGTTTTTCAAGTCTTCAATTAGATTGTAGGGTTGAATTTTGCTAGGCAAACTGAATCAATCTAAATCTAGAAGTTTTTTTTTTTTTTTTTTTTTTTTTTTTAGGAAGGAAGTTCGTGACCAGGAGGTAGATTGAAGATGAAGTTGTCGAAATTCCGGTCACGAAGAAGAAAGCTTAATACTTTGAAAGACGTGAGAATAAAAATCGACGTTTCGGCCGGGCCCTGCCGACCATCCTCAGGAATAATTTCTATAATAATTAACAAAACAGGATGCTTTAACACAACAATTCTGAATTGAGAGCATGGAAATATGTTCAAACGAATATTTGTTGTTGTACAAAATCGGTGAAAAATTAAACAGTTGCAAGAAACTTGTCTGAGTGACAGTTTGAGGTTAAGTGTCAAATTTTAAAGAAAGGTTAATAAGAGGAAAAATTGGTTGATGAGAAATGAAATATGTCAGAAAAATGCTTAATAATAATGTGGGAATTGGAATTGGGAAAAAGATCAGTTAAATTTGAAAAGATTACTCACAAAAAATGACGACCAGTACATGCTTAGGTGTTGTTAGTAGTACAGCATTTCGGACGGAAGTGAAGGTTAGCGGGAATCGATCCGTAAATCTATGTTGATCACGTGTGAACTTGATCTATGTTCGAAAGTCCTGGAATTCAAAGGCAGGTGACCAATCGGAGTGAGGGGCGCCACGATTTGAAAACACGATTGTGTAAACTAGAGAATGTTGGAGTATAAGTGGCTAAGATGTTCAATATCTGTACGTTTGTTAACAGAGTTCCTTTTGTTCTTAAAGATATGAATCATTTCTTTGATGATACGTTTATACCAGTTCGGTTCTGTAGCTAGGGTTATAGAGTTACTGAAATCGAAATTGTGCCCCAGGCTCAAGGAGTGATCTGCTAAAGCGCATCTGTCAGTGACATGGCATTTGATATTAGAACGATGGCCAGAAATTCTATTTTTTAGATGTTGTGACGTTTGTCCAATATAACTCATGCTACAGTCTCGACATGGTATTTTATATACACAGTTAATTTTCTCTAAATAAGGAGTTACAGATTTAAGATAAGAAAACAGAGACAGTTTGGTAGTATTAGATATTCTAAAAGTAATTTCAATTTCCTCGTCATTAAGAATTTTTTTGATTTGGCTAGATAGATTTTCAATATACGGTATAGAGATAGAGTTTTTAAATTTATCCTTAACATCAGTTGGATTGTTGGAGTCTAAATTCCAATCAATCGAGTTGTACATTTTATCTACTCTATACTTTTTGATATCATTAATGAATTTTATAGGGTAGCCATTGGAAATGAGAGTTATTTCTACAAGTTTTAAATTTTTTTTAAGGAATTGAGGGTTTGAGATTCTAAGGCAGCGATCGAATAAGGATATGGCGACAGATTTTTTATGTTTAATGGGATGATGTGAGTTAAAGTGAATGTATCTCCCAGACCAGGTTGGTTTGTGGTGCCAATCTAAAATTATAGTGTCATTGTGGTTAATCACCATAGTGTCTAGAAAACTGATTTTACCACCTTTTTCCAACTCAAAGGTGAATTGAATACGTGGGTGAAAGTTGTTAAACTTATTAAGAAGGAGTTGTAGGTTTTCGTTCTTGACACACGTTATAATATCGTCGACGTATCGATAGTAAAAAGGTAGGCTGAAAGGAAGATTTGAAATGATTTTTTTTTTCAAAATGTTCGAGTACTAGATTCGCTACTACTGGGCTAATTGGTGAGCCCATTGCTACGCCAAAAATTTGTTGGTAGAATTTATCTTTGTAGGCAAAATAGCATGAATCTAAACAAAGTTTGGTGGCCGCTAAGAATTCTTTTTTATTAATGTTGGTGTGAGATTTCAAATTGGGCCAGTTTTTACTGATAATCGATATTGCTAGATTGGTTGGAATGTTGGTAAACAGTGATTTGACATCTAGGGATACTAACAGGTGATCAGGAGGGATTGTTTTTCCCCTGATTTTGTTTACAAAAGACCAAGTGTCCTTGATGTGATAGTCTGATGTACCTGTTATGTTTGATAAGACACAAGAACAAAATCTCGAAATTTTGTAGGTGGGAGAATTGATGTTAGAAACAATCGGTCTGAGAGGAACATTTTCTTTATAGACTTTAGGTAGAAAATATATTTTGGGAGGAAGAGAATTGTAAGTTAATTAAATCTAGAACTGTTGAATAAGTTCAGTTGAAAATGTCTTTAAATTTAATCTTAGTTGACGGTGTCATCTGGCTAGCTAGTTGCACGATAACTTGAAACCAAATTCAATTTTACACTCTTTATAGGGTCCTCCGCTAAGACTGAAAGCTTGTGAATCTCCATGTACCGCAATTATTTCTGCATTTCATGTTGGCATTATCTGGAGCAAGAAAAATCCCATTTTGAGATTGAAAATGGAACCTTAAACACAGAGTTATTCAATAGCACGAATTGAAAACCAAGAATTTTATAGTGGTTTCTGCAACAAAGGGACTCTTTCCAAATATGCTTGTTAGAAGGTGACGTTCGGAGGACTATGAACAAGATATTGCATCGGATTACATTATTTGGAAAAAAATCTTCGTAAACTTCGTTAAAAATTAGATATTCATTTATTTTGATCGAACAAGGGACACAATCTTTACATTACTTCAAAATTGACATTACTCTAAAACATGATTGTCCTTGAAGCTAATTGTGACATTGAGGCGCATTTTGAGAAACTTGATTTTCAACTTGTGTCACAGGATGTGATTCACATTCCTGAGTTCTACGCTTTCGACTAGATTTTCTTTGTTTCGAACCGCACTAACATGAAATACAGATATCATTTTAATAAATCTAATATTACTTGAATTTTCAATTTGAGTATCAGGATCCCTTGATTTATTCAATCAAACATGATTGAAAATTTGCGAAATAAATTCTGATAATCATTCGGAAATTTTAAATAGTAGTAGCAATAATTTGTTAATCGGAAAAAATACATTGACTATCGACTATTCGTAAATTTTGTTGAACTATTTTCAAGAAAAAAAAGATTCACAGTTCCGTTACAGATAGTGAGATATTTGAATTTCTTGAACGCTCGGTTTAATGTCTCATTTTCGAAAGTGATAAAATTCAATATTACCGCCTAAAATCACAAAAGAGTGAGAAAGTTGCTTAGTTGCTTGAAAGTGACGATGATTTTTGTACGTCTGAGAAATTGAATGGGCAGATAACAGTGAATATCAGAGATGTAATTATTTTAGCCGTATCACCTGTTGATAGATAAAAATTCCATTGTTATTTCTAATGTACGAAATAATAAAAATGATTAAATAAAGTGTTCGCACCCACCTGCTGCGTTTCTTCCAAGCACCCAACATTTAAACAGATTTCTCATTTTAGTCGAAGAAAGCCAATTTTCAAAGAGCATTAGCATCAACTTTCCGAGTCACTACCTCGACTGTTCAAGATTATAACCTCAAAAATTCGTATGAACTACAACGCTGCCAGAAATAGAGTTTGACAGCTGAAACTCGGAGTGGCCAACCTGCCCGAGCAGCCGATAAAACTCGCGCATGCGCATTATATGTATAGTTTCAAGAGATTGTCCCGGTATAGCTATCGGTCCAGAGTGACGATAGTGCCGCTGTAGCGGAACCCTTATTTCTCATGATTTCGCGGACACACCTTCAATACAGAGATTGGACTCCTGTACTATAGTCTCCATGCCCCCAACATCAGCCAGACCCGGCTAACCGTTACGAAAAATAACCCTGGGTTTTTAGTCGGTACAATTTAGGGTGCTTCGTTTAAGACGACTATTTTTTTTTTCAGTTCATAGACGAAATATCACTCTAAACATATAAAAAAAAATTCCCACCAAAGCCTAGCTCTTAATTTTAATATCAATTACGCGCCAAATGAATTTGAAATTTCCTCATTTAATTGTCACGTAAAAATAATTTTTTTTTTTGTCAATTATCTATAGCATCGCGAGTTTTCATACTATTTAATTAAGCATGGCCGAAAGTGTTAGAGGGATACTTCCTCTTTAAAAGTTCCTACAGCTCATTCAGAATGTATGAGGTATCTCGCCAGTAAAAAATTGTAAAGTTGATTTTTGCTGAAAAATTATGGTTTTTTTCATTTTTCTCCTAAACTACTAACCTTACAGCAAAATTGCGATAGACCTTTTTTGTAGAGAATTCAATTTCCTACAAGAAGTTTTGTCAGCTGAAACTGTAGAACTGATAGTTTCCAATATAAAATTGAATAATCATAAGAAAACTATAAATATCACTATTTTATCCGCGTATTTGACAATTTTTATACCCAAATTGTTATAAATGTAATAAAATAGCCGTGATTGTAATGTATCCTAATCTTCAAATGTCTTCGCCCGACCATTCTGAAGTCTCCGCCAATTACTGCTACTCTCAACCAGAGAACATAGGTTTGTCCTCCAACTGTTTTATTGACCACTTTTTTATATTATTCACATTAACATTCAATGATTTTAATATTCTCGATAAGATTTTTCTAATCTAGCTATTTATTGTGATTAATCAATTAAAAAAAGAGAAAAAGTGAGGCATCGGGGAATCAAACTCAAAACTTTCAATTCTTCCATGTACATTGTGTTAAACTCTAAAACTTCCGGCCATGGTCAATTGAATAGTATGAAAACTCGCGATGCTATAGATAATTGACAAAAAAAATTATTTTTACGTGTTTATTGAATAGGAAGATTTGAAATTCATTTAACGAGTACTTGAAATTAAAATTAAGAGCTAGGCTTTAGTGGGAATTTTTTTTATATGTTCAGAGTGATATTTCGTCTCGGGTGAAGAAAAAAAAATGGTCGTCTCAAACGAAGCACCCTATTATATATATATATATATATATATATATATATATATATATATATTGTGACGTGATATTTCGTACCCCGTCACATTGTTTAATTATAGCACTTCCCTGCGTACAAATATCGCTAAAAATAACGAAAGCATGTCTGAGGCCAATACTCCAAAAACGAACGACTAGTTATCTTTAAGCTAAACTCGCTTTATTTAGCTAATTTTATTCTGTTTTCTAATTTTGTAACGCTCTACGAGAACCATCTACGAGACCTCCGTCACGTACCAGCTCAACACCGACCACCACCGACTACAGACGAACGCATACCGCTGAAACCACTCCCGATGGATGCCTATCGAAGTTGTGAACAGGGTCGTGCGTGATGCACAAACAGCACCTCCAACTATTTAAGCCTTATCGGCCAGGAGCCGAACCACGAATCAATGCTTCTATCGCTCGGATGCATCGCCAGACGGCGTACAGGGCTGTGCGTCGAAAACACAAAAAAGCCTCCCGTCGACGATACTTATCAGCCTGGAGCTGAACCGACCATGACATCTACTAAGTCGTTGTCTATCAAATAGAGGACGGTTTTCTCTTAATGAACCGTCCTATCGAAGGGCTGTGGCGTGGAATAGGCTAGACTATGCTGACCACGTGGATCTGGTGGATATAGTGTGGGGATCCGGGTCGAGGGCCATCACCACCAGATCGTTCCGGCATGAGGGCTCCGATGAGCGAAGGCCGGGATGCAGCGCCAACGAAATAGCTACAACGGGGAGTACCAGTAAATCACGGAGTGAAGTAAAATCGGTCGCAAGTCCAAGAGATCGGTGACGTAATATTATCGCACATCTCAATATCGCAACACATGAGCGGTACGACCTCCCCTCTCACCAACGATGCAGCACGGCTGAGGGTAAACATCTCCGACCACCTTCCGACGTCCCGATACCTCAATACCTGTCAGCGAGGAAGAGGAAAAACAAGCGGCGAGGGATTATCGCCGCCTACCAGTAGACCAGACCTATGCGACCTGCTGGCCCAATTAGAATGACGCAAATTTGAGAAAAAATCACGTGACAGCAGCACGACGAAAATCAGGATCATCGCTCGTCTCGACACTCTACGTTCAGTTTTCTCTAACAACAGACGTGATCTTGTTACCGTTAACAAAGTTTATCTTACCGTTATCGCATCTTCTGTACCTGTTATATCTTCTTTTTACGTAAGTGCGGTTCCTTTTCTATTTTGTGAAGCCACGAAATTACTTGCAATATATCGTATCTTTATCTCTCTCTCTCTCTCTATCTTGCAGTTGGTCTGCGTGAGCCACCTGGGCTCGTACTTTATTCTCTACTATTTCTTATCTTGTCCCTTTCTATTTTTTATTGCAAGTAACTTCGCGACTGGTTGACTCTTACTTACGCATTGTTAGTGAATATTGCTTTATTTTATCATCTCTCTCTTCTAGAGTACCTAAATATCTAATATCGCTGTATAGCAGCGTGTTCCGTTAAATGATCAATTCTTATCTTAGCTATTGAGCATTACTATTTTGTGATACTTTCTCTGATTAATTCATAACTGTTTCTTTACCTATTATCTTTGATTAATTTATCTTAGTGAGTGTACCGCGTGAGCGATCTAACATCGCCCCGCGGTCCCGCTCGTCGTTCATTTGACTTTGGAGTATTGCGCCGTATCGCATAACATCTTTTCATTAATTTCTTCGCTAATATCGCTGATCGTAGTTGTCCGTAGTCTCTTTGGTTTGTCGTATGTTGTGTGGTAATTCTTTTGAGTATTAGTTGTCTTAATCCCGAAATTATCTTTTATCGTACCGAATATTATCTGTCTTTCTTCTCGCACTTACCGCAAACTAAAGACTACGTATTATCTGTCAATTTCTATATTTTATAATAATTCTCTACTTGACCTGTTTCCTTGAATTTACCTCGTAATTAATAATTCCCTGCCTCTGTTATATCTCTGATAATTCTGGTAATGTGATAACTATTACAATTTTTGTATTTCGCATGTTTCTTATAATCGCTTCTCATATCTTATGGTTTACTTGATCAATGCTTAATTTAAGTACCGTATATCTTTTTCTGTTCTGCCTATTCATTATAAAACCGTATTAATTATTACCTCGAATCATAGTATCGCGAGCCTGCGCATATCTCTCGTTTATTCGGAAAACGTTCTGTTATTTGTTAAATCTTTCGCTTAACTTTTCTCTGGCTGTAAATTAATTATCGCATCTATCTTAATTGTATATAAATCTCTTCAGTTGTTTGCTTGTTATCAAAATTTATCGCTCCTTAAACAATATATTCGATACTATTTCTGCTTCACCTGTTTCTTATTTTATCTATTGGATTCAACCCCTCCCCTCTACCATTATCTTGTCTATACTGAGCAAGCTGTGCAAAACCGTCGTAGAACCTGAGCTTGCCTTTATCCAAATCTTTTTCTCTAATTATCTATTTTCTGACGCATGGGCGTCTGGCGCCCAACAATCATACCTTTCTCTTTTATCATCTCTTAATATCTAATTATTCAGGTTAGTGACTGCGCCGTAGGGTAACCAATTATCTCCCTTGTTCCTTAACCCTCGCACACAAAAATATTGGTTACAACATATATTGTGACGTGGATTTTCCTGCTCCTCGGTCACTCGGAGAAAATGACCGAGAACTTACCGCGTGCACAATGAATCGGCGTCCGCGAGGTAACCTGGCCCTAAAACAAGATCGCGAAATTTGTTGGGCGCCTGGTGTGATCAACACGCCTCGAAATCGGTAATGCGATATACCGCGACCAAATACTCGATAGCTCAGTACCGCGGAGAGGGGAGGGGTAATTTTTGAGTAGAGAGAGATACAGCACACGTACGCCAACACGTGGTTTGGCCAAGTTAATAGAAAATTCCAATAATATATTTCTAGCTAGCGATAATACAAAAATAAAAATAACAATACTGCGAAAGTAGTTCTTTGCGATTCCAATCACAAATACAGCGAAATGATAACCCGTAGGTCGCTAGGCGCGATTCAAAATTGAAAAACTTAGGTTTAACAAAAAAAAAGAAAGAACAAAAAAAAGGTTACTAAATCTAGAAGACCTCTACGGCCCACGTGCGCTGGTCGCTGTCTTAATAATAACCGCTAATTTACAAAAACCAAAAACAAAATAGGACTCGACACGCTGCCCGCGATCGTCCTCTACGGAATGGCGCTAATCGCCAACTTAATAATGAACTTCTCGACGGAAACGGAACCGAATTCCCGGCTGACGCTGTCTGCGATCGGTAATAAATCAAACAAGAAAAAAAACTAAGAAATAAAATTGCTTATGCCTACGGGCGCTAATCGCCACCTTATCACTAACCACTAAGGCAAAAGTCCAAACGACAAAGAGGCTCGTCGCGTCACCCGCGACTATCCTCTGCAAAAGAAAATCCTCATTAACGCGCACCCGAGCTCAACTTTCTCCGCGACGTCGGGACGCGGTTCGCGAATTCGAACGCTCCCCTTCCGACGGCTCGCGACCTACACGAGAAATGAGATTGTATCGTACAGAGTTGACGTGACCCTGTGGAACGGAATTTGGTTACACTCAAATTCGAGACAATAGTGTCTCGCCTCAACACGTGGCTCGACTCGACCCCCTCGATCACTCGAAATTGGCTCTACTTTATTACACGCAACTCAGGCTACTGTCACTAAGCAGATTTATCGGCTAAAGAATTTCGAGTACTTTCGTTAACGCAAATCCTCGATGGCTATCCGTTCCTCGGCAAGCCTTTATTTAATATCTCTCGAAATTCTTTCGCAAGAATATTAGCAGCGCTTACCACGCCACATCCAGAATATAAGGTCTCCCACTCCCTCGTGACACTTCACGGCCATCGTCCTCGCAACCCCACGAAACTTTTCTCACGCAGCGATCAAAAAAAAACCTTGAACCCGCAAAATTCAATTACACCTTACTGGTCAGTCGTCGGAACTATAGTGATCTCAGATGGCTGATCGGCCGCAACGCCGATCTCGTCACGCTAATCCTTAGTGGCGTCATCACCCTAAGAATACGCAACAATGGATCTGTCATCAATTTTGGAGATTGCGCAACTCGGCGCGCACCTGTCGTCGCTACGCCGCGCAGAACTTAAGGCTAGATCGCGATGTCGTCTTTCACGCAGCTCTACGGGGTCCTGGGGTTGGGCGGGGTGGTGCTCCCTCGTCGCTAGCTGGTCTCTCGCGGTTGTCTCGGTTGGGCGTAGGCGGGATGAGCGGGGAGGCTGCGGCACGCCGGCCGCCAGCGGGAATCGCGTCCGCCTTGGATTCCCGCGCTGCAGGGATCTGCGTTGTCTCCCCCTCCGCAGCCTCGGTATCCTTCCGGAGAGATCTCCGCGGTTTCTCCTTGCCTCGAAATATCTTCGGTGTCGGAGTTGGTCGCTGGCTGGTAGCCGGTGTACTTGAAAAAAAAAAAATAAAACAAAAGCCTGCAATATCTTGTTCGTAATTCGCTATTTCGTCCCTGTCGAAGCCCGGGTGCGGACTCCAGTTCTGGCGCTCTCTATGATTATTTCGTGACTCGATTTCCGAAACCCTTATTCCTGGATTGCGCCCAGGGTTCAGGCAGTACCTTGTAACGAGCAGGCCTAACCGAAATGACACGTTACAATATATATATATTTACATTTGAGATTCGTCGCAGAGACACATTTTAGACTTGTGTGTGAAGCTTGTTGGTATGTACACACATATGCTGTAAGTGGCTATTAATGTGAAATTAAAATTCACTTTAGCCATTTACTTTTGAACGGCTGCGCGTTCATTTTGGCGATATGAGCTACGCATATCATATTTTTTAGCGAGAAAAATTTGCTTGAGGAGAGTACAATTTCGAAATTTTTAGGTGAGTTGAAAAATTAACGACGGAGCCAGGAAATTAATGACAGTGTAGTCAGGGCGGCTAGGTGGTCTAGTGGAGTAAGTCTCCGGCAAAGCATCTCTAGATACCAGGTTCGATTCCTGGCTCCGTCGTTAATTTTTCAACTCACCTAAAAATTTCGAAATTGTACTCTCCTCAAGCAAATTTTTCTCGCTAAAAAATATGATATGCGTAGCTCATATCGCCAAAATGAACGCGCAGCCGTTCAAAAGTAAATGGCTAAAGTGAATTTTAATTTCACATTAATAGCCACTTACAGCATATGTGTGTACATACCAACAAGCTTCACACACAAGTCTAAAATGTGTCTCTGCGACGAATCTCAAATGTAAACAAATTCAATGGCACACGAAAACAAAAACAATTTCGAAATACAGGTGATGAGAGAAATTAATGACAGTGTAGTCAGGGCGGCTAGGTGGTCTAGTGGAGTAAGTCTCCGGCAAAGCATCTCTAGATACCAGGTTCGATTCCTGGCTCCGTCGTTAATTTTTCAACTCACCTAAAAATTTCGAAATTGTACTCTCCTCAAGCAAATTTATCTCGCTAAAAAATATGATATGCGTAGCTCATATCGCCAAAATGAACGCGCAGCCGTTCAAAAGTAAATGGCTAAAGTGAATTTTAATTTCACATTAATAGCCACTTACAGCATATGTGTGTACATACCAACAAGCTTCACACACAAGTCTAAAATGTGTCTCTGCGACGAATCTCAAATGTAAACAAATTCAATGGCACACGAAAACAAAAACAATTTCGAAATACAGGTGATGAGAGAAATTAATGACAGTGTAGTCAGGGCGGCTAGGTGGTCTAGTGGAGTAAGTCTCCGGCAAAGCATCTCTAGATACCAGGTTCGATTCCTGGCTCCGTCGTTAATTTTTCAACTCACCTAAAAATTTCGAAATTGTACTCTCCTCAATATATATATATATATATATATATATATATATATATATATATATATATATATATATATATATAAAATCCATTCCCGAGCGGTTATAAATAGATTCACTTTGGGCTTCGCTTGTATAAAGTGTAAACACACCTGCTGTGATGAAAGTCTAGTATTCTGGGTGACAGGATCTCAGTGGTATGGACAGGACGAATAGATGGGACACGTATTGTCCACAATGGTTTATATTTTGTATACTGAATTATATTGAGTATACTATTGCAAATGACAAAGAGAGATTAAGAACGAGAAGTGTAATCAAATAAACTATTAAATATGACAGAGCGAATTGAGTATGACTAAGCACTATGTTACGGTTGGGGAAAGTTGGGTCAAGGAGTGGGCCACCTTGGGTACCGCGAGGGTGACTCTTAGGACCGATTTGCCGAGCCGTTCCGTCAGGAAATCCTGAGTCTCCACGTTGCCTTTTTTGGGTGATGCAAGGTCCTTTCCAGTGGCTGGTTCGATCGATGGAGTGCGCCACTCACTTATCTCCAGGCTGAGAGATCGATGATCTCACACTCCTCAATTACGCACTGACTTGATGGTGAACGCAACGAATGCATCAGTTTCTCTCGATGCTCGTGTTGACGAAAGGGGCCCACTTGAGACCAACGTCTCGCTGTTTATGATGCTCGTGTTGGCGAAAGGGGCTCACTTGAGACCAACGTCTCGCTGTTTATCTGAGGCGATAAGTGGCTAGGACAAAGGGGCTAGTGAGTCCCACGAATCGCTAAGGGATCGACGCTTCGAAGGCGATGATCACTTCTCGATAGGATTGCAAACGAACAACATCGTCATCACGAGCTCATTATTACTTGTTGCTTGCGACTCTATGTAACTTTGTACTGATTTACAAATATAACTTACTTATGCTAATAAATAATTCGGCAATATCTTACAGTTCAGAAGTGGGATAAAGAACTTGTTTTTATCTTTTGTGGTGTGCGTGTAATACTGTAACAACTACTGTGAGGACGGTGTAAAGTGTACGAATGATCGTGAACGTGCTAAACTATTATACGATGGGTCGCTCGGACGGCAGATCTCTTAGATCTCGATCGAGATCTAATTGTCGTAAGACAACCCCTCGATATACACCGCCTCCGTGATCGAGCCGTAGACGACGCGAAGAAAAGGAGAGATCATCGGAGAGACGCCGCCAGCGCTCTCGGGAGCGATCTCGCAGCAGACATTATCGGCGGCGTACACCGATCGATCAATGCACACCTAGTGACGATCGTTCTTCAGGCTGGCAGGGAGCCTTTCAAAAGTTGATCGAGATAGTGACAATCGTCGCGGAAAAGCACGGACCGCGAAAGACAACGGAGGGCAAGCGGTCAATTACATTGTTTGACCCTAGCCAGAAGAGTCAGACGATCGAAGTGTGGATCCAGAAGGTGGAGGAGCTGAAAAAGATCCACGAATGGGATGACATCGCCGTTAGTAGCTTCGCGCTGGAGAATCTACGAGGTGTGGCGAAAACGTGGTACGACGGATTGACAACCGTCGGCTTCAGTTGGACCGAGTGGAAGGAGACATTACTCGAGGCATTCACCGACCATACATCGCTACCCAATAAGCTTGCTGTAATGTTGGCACGGACGAAGACAAAGAACGAGAGTATGATGCGATACTTTTTCGAAAAAGCAGCCCTTGTAAGAGCGTGTGGGTTCGAAGGAAAAGACGCTGCAGATTGTATTGCGCAAGGAATCTTCGATCAGTCCTTGAAAAACGCAATCAAGCAAAACGATTTCCAAACACCCGAGGCACTACGTATCTTTTTGAGCAAAACAGATACTTCAACGGAAAAGCGTGTCGACACATATGCTGGCAGAAGTGACAACGACCGTGGACGGCAAGACTCGGGCGGCTATAACAGGTGGAAGCCCAAGTAGGTCCCGCGAAACGACGAAAGGGAGAAGCGAGGGCCAAGTGGATCACCAGGGGGCCCTTCGAACAAGCTGGCAACTATGTGGTGCTTTCGCTGTAACGAGGTGGGACAAATGTCACGGCAGTGTCCGAAGGTGAAGGAGAAAACAGTGAAAAATGTGAGGAGTATCGAAGTTGAACAAAAGAGTGGGGATATGCGGCTGCATGACGCGATTCTCGACGGTACACTTTTACGAGCGTACATTGATGGCGGGAGCCAGTGTGTCACTCTGAAGAAAAGCGAAGCGGACAAGTTGCAGCTACGCCTGCAACCAACGGACGTGGTCCTCCGAGGGTACGGTGGAGGGGAGGTTCGCCCGTATGGCACTACCAAGGCGAACATGAGGATTGACCTGGCAGAGGGGCAAGTGGACGTACTTGTCGTCCCAGACGAGATCCAAGGGGTACCACTCATCGTGGGACAACCCTTTTTGGGGTTACCTGGTGTCACCACGGTCCAGAGAGATGGCAACTTGCGGCTGTTCGACGTGTCACTGGCTACATTGCCGGAAATGGAGCAGTTGCCACCTCGAAAGGTGACTCTGAGGGCAGCGAAGGAGACTATCATTCCCCCGCGTCATGGAGCAGACATTAAGGTAGCGGTGCAAAATGATTATTCTGGTGATTTATACATAGAGCTGAGCGTACGAGGCGAAGAGGGCAAAGAATACTGCATCCCAAGATGCGTTATTAGTACTAAATCGGGAACATTGCCAGTTATTAATTTGTTGGATCAATCGTTGACAATTCACAAAGAAATAATTATCGCTAGGGCAGAGTTAGCAAGACCAGAGTCGCATGCCGAAAGTAAATTTCGAGTTGTTTGTAGAATTGAAAGTGCAGGGAAAGAAGGTCTTCCGAGAGATCAAGTTAAAGTCGACCCTAGTGTATCGGAGGATACAAAGAAAAGCCTATTCGAATTACTTGACTCGTACCGCGACTGTTTTGCACTGAACATTTCGGAATTAGGGGTCACTCAAGCCGCGGAAATTCAAATAGAATTGAAGAGCGATTCAGTTGTAACTTATCGACCTTATCGACTCTATTATTCAAAGCGGGAAAAGGTTAGTAAGATTATAGACGAGTTAAAGGAGAATAATATCGTGCGAGATTCGAATTCTCCGTTCTCAAGTCCCATTTTGTTAGTACGCAAGAAGAACGGGGACATTAGGATGTGTGTCGATTACCGCGCGTTAAATGCAATTACGAAGAAAGATAGATACCCACTACCGTTGATCGAAGATCAGTTAAACAGTCTGCAGGGGAGCGCTTGTTTCACGAGTTTAGATTTGGCCTCGGGGTATTATCAGATACCAGTTGTAGAGAAATCAATAGAGAAAACATCTTTTGTAACACCGGACGGGCAGTATGAATTTCTTGGAATGCCTTTTGGGTTGGCAAATGCGCCCGCAGTCTTTCAACGTTTAATAAACAGAGTAGTAAACCCGCTCAAGGGTCAGATTTCTGTCCTAGCGTATATGGACGACATTCTTATTCCATCTAAAGACGTCACATCGGGTTTGCATGCACTGGAGTTAGTATTGCAGGCATTACGAGAGGCACAACTAAAACTAAATATGTATAAATGCACATTCCTCAAAACGAAGGTCGACTACCTCAGGTACGAAGTGACCCAGCAAGGGATACGGCCGGGTAGTCATAAGATCGACGCTGTAAAAAATTTCCAAGTGCCTTCGAACGTGCATGGTGTGAGACAGTTCATCGGCCTTGCCAGCTATTTCCGAAAATTTATTCAAAACTTCGCCGTTATTGCTCGACCCCTCACTACGTTGACAAAGAAGACTGTAGCTTGGTGTTGGGGTGACGAGCAACAGCGTGCCTTCGACATGTTAAAACAAAAACTGATTTCGAGGCCTATCCTAGCAATATATAAGCAGAGTGCAGAGATCGAATTACACACGGACGCGAGTCAGCTAGGGTTGGGCGGTATCTTGTTGCAACAACAAATCGAGAATGATTTAAAGCCAATTGCTTACTTTAGCCGACAGACCACTAAAGAGGAACAAAAGTATCATTCGTATGAACTCGAAACGCTCGCGGTCGTAAACAGTCTACAGAGATTTCGAGTTTATTTATTAGGAGTCCGGTTTAAAATCGTAAGTGACTGTAGTGCGTTGCGCGCGACTTTTGTTAAACGGGATCTATTACCACGCGTGGCGCGGTGGTGGATCCAATTGCAGGAATTCGACTGTTCCATTGAATATAGGGCTGGAAGGAAAATGCCACATGTCGACGCACTCAGCCGCAATCCAGTCGGGACCGATAATAAATCGAAAGAGATAGAGGACGTAGGGTTATTACATATCGAACTCGGAGATTGGTTGTTAATTGCGCAGATGCAAGATCTGCGATTAAGATACGTGCACGAAGTATTGAACAGAGAAGCGAAAGACGCTGAGAAGAAACAAATCAAATCTGATTACGCGCTCAAGGAGAACCGGGTGTTTAGAAAAACGCCGGACGGCCTCAAGTGGGCTGTGCCGAAGGCAGCGAGACAAAAGATTGTGAGACTTTGCCACGACGAAATGGGTCATTTCGGGGTGACAAAGACGCTTGAGAAATTGCAGGCGGACTATTGGTTTGGTTCGATGCGGCGTTATGTGAGACGTTACGTCGCCAAATGTTTGGAGTGCCTTTATAATAAGGAACCGGCCGGAAAGCGGCCAGGTTATTTGAACCCGATAGAAAAAGTCTCTATGCCTATGCACACGGTACACATAGACCACTTGGGACCGTTTGTAAAGAGTACAGCCAATAATTCATATTTACTCGTAGTGGTAGAATCATTCACGAAATTTGTATTTGCGAGAGCGGTAAAGAACACCAAGACAATGTTTGTTGAACGAATGTTAACCAGCATTGGTGAAACATTCGGGTTTCCGCAACGTATTATTAGTGATCGAGGAAGTGCGTTCACTAGTAAAAAATTTGAAGAATTTTGTAAGGAAAGAGGTATCAAACACACAGCAACCGCAGTAGCCACTCCAAGGGCGAATGGCCAGGTCGAGCGATACAACAGGACGATCCTTAGCACGTTAGCGGCTAGCTCAAGTGAAGAAAATAGATGGGATCAGGACTTGTCGCGAGTGGTCTGGGGTTTAAATAACACGGTCAATAAGGCAACGGGAAAATGCCCCTCAGAATTATTGCTGGGTTTTAGACCTCGCAATGCGGTCGAGTCACAAATCCTTAATAGCATAGGAGAATCTCGGTACGATGACAACCGAGAAGAAACTCGAGAGGCAGCCGGTAAAGTCATGCGGCGGAATCAAAGCGAGCAAGAGGCAAGGTTCAATAAAATAAGAGCTCCTCCCAGAAAATTTGATTGCGGAGACATCGTTGTAGCCAGACGTATTGTCTGTACGAACGATGGTGCGAGTAAAAAGTTGTTGCCAAAGTACGCCAGGCCGTATCAAATCACTACGGTATTAGACCGTGATAGGTACGTCATCGAGGACGTCAAGGGTGCTCAGCGCACGCAGAAGCCGTTGTGATGGAGCTGGAACATTTCTAATGAAATGTAACAGTTTATATCCTCTCGTAGGAACATGCCGGGGATCATTTAGATGAGTGCAAAGTTTATCATGCAGCGTAGCCCGCCTTATGCGCTTGGCTTTCTTATCGGCAGCAGTGCTCAAATTACGCGATTATGCACTTCATATGCACTGTCGCCGAGCCCGGCGAGAGGCCGTGTGAGCAGTCTCAATGCTGCTTCCAGGCGTAACGCACTTCTAATTTAATATAATATAACGTTAACGCTTCCTTTTACCATTTGTTGTTATCAATTATCATTCAATTCTCTGTTTGAATAAACATATAAATACATATATAATCGTTGCGAAATATTTGCATGACACCGTACTGTGGCGTGGTTCCGGGCGAAAAACTGAAGCTTTGGAATACAGGAGTCAGTGACACCGAGTCGGATAATAGCGAGGAAGAGCTTCAGTTCCCAGGCCCTGCTGAGACGCGCAACGTGGAAGGTGAGCGCTTGCAGCCCGTTCAAGTTTCGTCCTCAGGGGATGATGAATTATCGACCGGTCACGGATTCGGAATGACGGGGTGACCGGGAGGTGATCGGCATTATACGAGGTAATGCGCGATCATTGGAGATAGTTGAACGGTCACGGATCCGGAATGACGGGGTGACCGGAAGACGATCAGCATTATACGTGTTAATGCGCGATCGTTGGAGGAAGTTGGACGGTCACGGATCCGGAATGACGGGATGACCGGGCGGCAATTGGCATTATATGTGTTAATGCACAATCGTGGGAGGTGTTTGGATGGTCACGGATCCGGAATGACGGGGTGACCGGGTGACGATTGGCATTATATGTGTTGATGCGCAGTCGTCGGGGACGATCGGATGGTCACGGATCCGGAATGACGGGGTAACCAAATGATCGAATCGTAGGATCAATATGATCGTTGCATGAGTCGTTTAATGAGCATTAAGCGATTGATTGGGCCCAGCTTGGATTATGCACACAAACTGCACGTGAAATAAAGCATGCTTAGTGGTGAAAAAGGGGGGTAACGCTGCAAGCTATTCAATGTTGTTTTATGTCCTCAGACGAGCGCAGAGTAACCCGAAGCATGGCCACGCGGGGGGGGGGGGGCATCAACATCCACATGTCTCCCACGGGTGCGAGTCAACTGAGTGCAACATCGTAAGACCCGAGATACTACCTTCGCGAGGACGCGAGTACGTCAGGATGGACGACCGAACGCAACGAACGCATCAGTTTCTCTCGATGCTCGTGTTGACGAAAGGGGCCCGCTTGAGACCAACGTCTCGCTGTTTATGATACTCGTGTTGGCAAAAGGGGCTCACTTGAGACCAACGTCTCGCTGTTTATCTGAGGCGATAAGTGGCTAGGACAAAGGGGCTAGTGAGTCCCACGAATCACTAAGGGATCGACGCTTCGAAGGCGATGATCACTTTTCGATAGGATTGCAAACGAACAACATCGTCATCTCGAGCTCATTATTACTTGTTGCTTGCGACTCTATGTAACTTTGTACTGATTTACAAATATCACTTACTTACGCTAATAAATAATTCGGCAATATCTTACAATGGTGTCGACGGATTACCGATTACAGCTCGATTTCGTCGGTGGTGGGGCGTTATTCTGCAAAGTAGCCATCGCGCCACCTTCCGGTGTCGATGCACTTCCTGACTCATCTGGTTGTGTGCGGGGTAGCGATTCTCGGAGAAATGCGCTGAGTAAGCAACTTGACACCTAGCGCGTGTCGCGAAAGTCAAAAGGGCCGTTCGTAACAGCTTCACCATATTTTCCGTTTTGAAGCCGAAAATTTTTGTTATCAGAATCTATTTTAATGACCATTTCCTAACTAATTGGACCCCCAGGAACTCAGAACTCAGAAAACGCAGTGAAAAGAGCATGGAGGCAACAGGAGAGAAATGACGAGATAAATTCTCCATTTCTCGGCTGTAGCTTCTAATGCGTCCATCGCAGCGTATTGGAACTGCGCCCAATCGGTTTGTCTCGCAAAATTACGTCGGAATAGTGCATGGAAGTATTTATTCCAGCACTTGTAAAAATCGCGAAATTTTCCGCCAAAAATGCAACGCGGTTAGCCTCACTATTTCTTCAGTTATGAAGCCGAGAAGTTTTGGTCTCAAATTTGATTGAAATGACCTATTCCTGACTGATTGGACACCCAGAAACTCAGACAATGCATCAAAAAGCGCGTGGGTTCAAGAAGAGGGAAATGGCGAGATAAATTCTTCATTTCTCGGCTGTGACTTCTAATGCGTTAATCGCAGCATATCAGGACTGCGTTCAAACGGATCTTCTGGCAAAATCACGCCGGAATAGTACATGAAAGAATCTATTACAGCACTTGTCAAAAGCGCGAAAATTTCCGCCAAAACTGCAGAGGAGTCAGCTTCATTATATTTTGAGCTTTGAAGCCGAAAATTTTTCGTTCTAGATTCTATTTAAATCACTTTTTCCCGACTAATTGGAACCACAGAAACTCAGAGATCGTAACGAAAAGATCATGAGATCAAGAGGAGAGAAATGGCCAGCAAAATTCATTGTTTTTCGGTTGTAACTTTTGATGCGTGCATCACAGCGTATTGGGACTGCGCCCAATCGGTTTCTTTCGCGGAATCACTTTGAGATAGTGCAGGAGACTATCTGTTCCAGCACTTGTCAAGATCGCGAAATTTTTCGCCAAAAATGCGATGGGGTTAGACTAACGATTTCTTCAGTTTTGGAGCGGAAACGTTTTGGTCTCAGATTTGATTGAGATGACTCTTTCCTGACTGATTGAACCTCCAGAAACTCAGTAGACGCAGTAAAAAGAGCATGGGATCCACAGGAGAGAAATGGCGAACGAAATTCCACGTCTCTCAGCGGTAACCGTTCATGCGATGATTGCAGCGTATTGAGACTGCGCCTAATCGATTTCTCTCGCAAAATTACGTCGAAATAGTGCATGAAAGAACCTGTTCCAGCACTTGTCAAAATTGCGAAAATTTTCGCACAAAACGCAAAAGTCTTAAATTCGATTCAGATGAACCTTTCTGACTAATTGGACATCCAGGAACTCAGAAGACGCAGCAAAAAGAGCGTGGGGTCAACTGGAGCCAAATGGCAAGATCAATTCTTCATTTCTCGGCTGTCACTTCTGATGCGTTAATCGCAGCGTATCGGGACTGCACTCACTCAAATTTTCTGGAAAAATCATGTCGGAATAGTTCTTGAAAGAATCTATCACAGTACTTGTCGGATTCGCGCAAATTTTCGCCACAAATGGAAAGGTTAGCTTTACTATATTTTTAGTTTGAAGCGGAGAATTTTTAATTTCAGGATCTTATTGAGAGATCCTTTACTGACTAACTGCACTCCCAGGAACTCAGAAAACGCAGCGATAAGAGTGTGAGATCGACAGGAGAGAGATGGAGAGCTCAATTTATCGATTTTCGGCTGTCACTTTTGATGCGTCCATCGCAGCGTTTCGGGACTTCGCCCAATTCGTTTCTCTCGCATAATTGCGTCGAAATAGTGCATGATAAAACATATTCCAGCATTTGTCAAAATTGCGAAATTTTTCATCAAAAATGCAGAAGGGTTTGATGGTTTGATGGTTTTTATTAATATCTTTTTCATATCCATATTGAGAAACAACAATATAGAAAGTTATATATGTACAGATTCCTCAAAACTTAGCCTACTTTTATAATTAGTGTAAAGAGGAGCACAAAATAATGATAGAGAACTAGAACGACATGCACAAGAGTAGAAATATAGAGATAGACGGACCCAAAGGTTGGAAGAGTGAAAGACGGCGAAGACAATGTCAGAAGAAAAGAAAGCAGAAGAAAGCGAAGAAAGCAGCAACATAAAAACATTGGAAGCAGGAAGTGGAGAAAACTAGGTGACAAATCGCCATCAAGAGCGAGTCTCTTCTGTCCGGAAGAGATGCTGAAAGAGATCACGTTCAAACACAGCAAGGGTCGAGATAGACCTGAGTTCGGTAGGTAGAGAATTCCAGTGTCGAGCGCCTCTGACCGTCAGAGAGTGAGGAAAAGCCTCAGAACGTGGAGGGAGCAGCACAAGGTCCCCTGGATTCCGCAACGTGGAGGTGGAAGCAACAGGTGCACGAGTTGCGAATAATGCAGACAAGTATGCAGGTTGCCCCGTGCGCAAGATGTTAAATACTGCAATCAGGAGGAGGTAAAATCGTCGGTCGCTAATTGTAAGCCAGCCCAACTCCCTGCGAAAGGTATGGACGGAAACGTCTCGAGCAACGCCATTAACAAAGCGGACAAACTGTTCAGAAGGCGCTGCAACTTGAGGTTAGGGCTGGATGAAAGATCGAGGAAGACCACGGAGCAATAGTCGAACAAAGGAAAGACCAGAGCTACAACGAGGCACCTGTGCAACGAGCGAGAGAGTAAGCGGCGCGAAGCAGAAAGCTGACGCAGAGTGGCCTGCACTCAATTTGAGATGAGGTTGATTTGGGCAGTCCAAGAAAGCTTGCTGTCAAGAATAAGCCCAAGATCTATCATCGCAGGCTCGCGCGCGAGAGATCAAAAATCTAAAGGACACAATGTCTGAGTTCAACAAAGGATAATCCACAGCAGCCGCGACCTGCTTGACGATCGCACCTGTGAATTCTACGAAAGGACACGGAGCTCCAGAAATTATGACTTCGGCCTCATGAACGGCCACCGTAACACGTCTCTGCTCAGCATGCTCAGAAAATTGGGACTGGCGCAAGGCCATGACTTCCCCACGAAGAGCCTGGTTTTCCTGTTCCAGTTTGTGTATTTTCCTGGAATTTTCATCTACCTGATCCCGGAGCACGGTAAGACCACTGAGCCGGGCGTCAAAGTCGTCAAAGCAGGCGTGAAGGAGACGGTACACCTCATCCAGTGTCAAAGGGCCAGCAGGAGTTGACATCGGGACCAAGACAGAAGCCGCCTGAGATGAGGAGGCAGCACCGCACAGTAAGTCGTCCAACAGCTGCTAAGAGGACGAAGTGGAGAGCCCAGTGGGCTCATCTGAGGGTTGAGATGGTTGAGACGTAGACTGAGAAGTGGTAGGCGGTTTCAGGACTACTTCCTTGAAAGCAGCATACCAGCAGCAGGACTTCCTTTTTACGCAGCCAGGATGATAGAAGGCTTTGCACGAGGTGCAGTGAGACGCTAGTTTGACAATACTCCTGCTGCAACCAAAACAGGTTCGGGTCGGAGCCATGATCTCAATTCAGGAAACAAGTATAGTCGAAATTTTACACTCGGCTGCTATCACTTACGATTGAGATAAGAACACAGTCGGTAAAGATGGACGAGACTGCACGGGGATGGTCACAGCAGCAGGTCAGGTGAAGAAAGGCGGAAGTCCAATGTTCAGCCGCTATCCTCACGCGGTGTAAGCAGGTGGAAAGAGGAGCATGCGTAGTAACGTGCGGTGGATGCGTAAGAGGAGCTGCGCATGCGTGGAGCAGTCCGGGCATGTGACAAGGAAGTAGACGAAGTGCTGTGACAGTTGATATTAAAATAAACACATCCAGGTGAATACGAACTGTGAGTTTCCAAAAGAGCAGCAAGAGCAACAAAAAGCAGCAAGCCATCAAACCCTACTGAGTATCGGATGGCTAGCATTGAGGCGCAGGCGAGAGGTTCTGCAACAAAAATGCCCGAAGGCAGGAAGCGGCAGCAAACAAGCGAAAAAGGCAAAGTGACACAAGCAGGTTTTCAAGCGTACTCACCGGAACCGGAAGTTCGGTTAGCCTTACTATTTATTCAGATTTGGAGCTGAAAATTTTTGTCTTCAGATTATATTTGAATGACCATTTCCTGACTAATTGGACATGCAGGAACTCAGAAAACGTCGCGAAAAGAACGTTGTAACAACAGAATAAAAATAGCGAGCAAAATTAATCGTTTTTCGGCTATAACTCTTGATGCGTTGATCGCAGCGTATGGAGATTACCCCCAATCGATTTCTTTCGCAAAATTCCGTAGAAAAATCGCATGGAGAAACCTATTTCAGCACTTGTCAGAATCGCGAAAATTTTTGCCAACAATGCGAAGGGGTTGCTTTACTATTTCTTCAGCTTTGGAGCCGAAAATCTTTGGTTTCAGAATCGATGCAGATGACCATTTTCTGAGTAATTGGACACTCCGGAACTCAGGAAGCGCAGTGAAAAGAGCACAGGATCAACAGGAGAGAAACGGCGAACGAAATTCTCCGTCATTCAGCTGTAACTTTCGATGCGTTGATTGCAGCGTATTTGGACTGCGCCCAATCGATTTCTCTGCCAAAATTACGTCTGTATTTCTGGCGGAAATTTTGGTGATTCCAACAAGTGCTGAAATGGGTTCTTTCATGCACTAATTCAACCTAACTTTGCCAGAGAAATCGACTCAGCGCAGTTCCAATACGCTGCGATCAATACATGAAAAGTTACGACCAAAGAACGGAGAATTTTCCTTGACACTTCTTTCCAGTTGATCCCATGCTCTCTTTACTGCGTTTTCTGAGTTTTTGGGGGTCTAATTAGTCAGGAAAAGGTCATTCACATAGATTCCAAGACCAAAAATTATTCGGCTCTCAAACTGAAGAAATACTAAGTCTAACCGCTGTGCATTTTTGACGAAAATTTTCGCGATTTTGGCAAGTGCGGGAATGTTTTTTCATTCACTCCTCGATGTTGTTTCGCTATAAAAATCGATTGGGCGCAGTCTCAATACGCTGCGATCGACTCATCAAAATTTGCAGCTGAAAGACGATGAATTTTTTTCACCATTTTTCAACTGTTGATCCCATGCTCTTTTCACTGCGTTTTCAAAGTTCCTGGGAACCTAATTAATCAGGAGAGGGTGATCCAATTCGAATCTGAGACCAAAACTTTTCGGCTCCGGAAAGGCTAACCCCGTCGCATTTATGGCGAAAATTTTCGCGATTTTGACAAGTGCTGGAATGAATACTTTCATGCACTATTTCGACGTAATTTTGCAAGAGAAACCGATTGGGCGCAATCCCAATTTGCTGCGATGGACGGAATAGTTACAGCCGAGAAACGAAGAGTTTTTCTCGCCATTTCTCTCCTGTTGATCCAACACTCTTTTCGCTGCGTTTTCTGAGTTCGTAAGTGTCTAATTAGTCAGGAAAGTGTCATTCAAATCGCATCTGGGACCAAAAATTTTCAGCTTCAAAACTGAAGAAATAGTAAGGCTAACCAACCCCTTCGCATTTTTGACGGAAATTTTGGTGATTCTGACAAGTGCTGCAATGTGTTCTTCCATGCAATATTTCGACGTGATTTTGCCAGAGAAATCGACTGGGCGCAGACTCAATACGCTGTGATTATCGCATCAAAGGTTACAGCCGGTAAACGAAGAATTTCTTGAATAACAACTTTTCGAGCCCGCACGCACCGGAATTTCTCATCGCAGGCTTCCCTCTTCGAATTGGAAAGCTTGGACTGGCATGCTTTTTTCTTTTCCGCGACGGTAGATGAATTGTTTGATTTTCTGCGGAAGAACACAATCGCTGCATTAGACCAGCTTGCTCCGTACGCGTCCTCCTCTTCCAGACGGACTACTCCTCCGTGGATTTCGCCGGAGCTTCATTAACTTATTTGCACCAGGGACTTGATTTATAGAGCCTACCATCGGTCCAGAAGTCCTGTTTTACTCGAACGCCACCGAGAGGCTCGCGATTTTGCGTCTAAACGCATCCCTGAGACTCGGTCGAAATTCTACGCGGGCAAGCTGTCCGGCTCCGAGGATTCCCGTGCGCTCTGGAAGGAGCTAAAGCATCTTGGACTACTGGCTTCGGTCCCCAATGATCAGGGTCTTTTCTCTCCGGACCAACTGAATTCGTACTTTTCCAGTGTAGCGCAACGACCCGACCCTCCAGCTTACAATGATTTTTTCTTCTACTTCAGCGATATAACACCTGAAGCGCTCCGGAGAGCGATTTCAGATTTCACGTCGCAATCGCGAGGTGTGGACGATTTGTCGCTGCGAAATTTCAAGGATTCGCTACCTCTGCTATTCCCGTTTATTTTGACGCTTATTAATTTGTCGCTGACTTTAGCAGTTTATCCTTCCCAATGGAAGGAAGCGCGTGTCCTGCCGCTTGCTAAGGTCAAGTCTCCTTTCTCTCTTGAGCATTACCGGCCAATTTCGAATCTCTGCATCCTCTCTAAGGTGTTCGAGCGCATTGTTTTGAACCAGATCATGGTTTTTCTTGACAGCCGAGGCTTGCTTGACCTCCGTCAGTCAGGTTTTCTCCCTGCACTTAATACACAATCAGCTCTACTGAGGCTCACCGAAGATATTCGCAAAGGAATCGACAACCGTAAGGTAACCCTGTTTATTCTATTTGATTTTCGAAAGGATTTTGATTCTATTCCTTATTCTATCCTGCTCAGCAAACTGTACGATATGGGTTTTCCTCGGAGCGCCTTGAACTGGATAGCCAACTATCTACAGGGTAGATCGCAGGCAGTGGCTGGTAGCGATGGGAAATCATCTTCTTGGCAAAGCCTCGACCAAGGTGTACCTCAAGGCTCGGTACTGGGCCCCCTTCTATTTCTGATTTTTAATGATGACTTGTCCAGTGTCTTGCGTTTCTCTAACCATCTAATTTATGCAGACGATCTGCAAATTTACCTGCAGACTCCTTTTTGCGGCCTGACGGATGCTATCTGTAGCATCAACGACATTGACGCTGTGACAGGTTGGGCTGCGGCCAACGCCCTTAAGTTAAACGTGGCTAAGACCCAAGCCATCTTTCTGGGCAGCACGTCTGCAATCGCCAGACTTAAACGGCTCAAGCTCACGAATATTTGTGACATTACAAGTATTCGAATATGGGCGGCAACATTTCTGAGTTGACTTGACAAGAGAGAAGTGATCTTTGACCAATGTGGTGTAACGAGCGAGAAATCCGGAGATCAGAAGCTGAGCAAGGAGACTGCGGAAAGACGCCGAACTGTACAGAACGACAATCATAATACTCCGCAGAGGTTGAAAATTTAGTCAATTTTGAAATTTACAAAGTTCCATATATACAGTATAAAGTTCATCGAATCTTTGACATTGTTACGATCCATACTGCTCTCATCTTTCATTTCAACGTGGGTAAACGACGAAACCTGAAGGTGAACACAAGGATTCTAATCATCCGTCGAACAAGAGTGAAGAAGAGAATAATATCTGGATTGGCACGTGACTTGTCTGTTGCAACAATATTCGACGACAAAGACAAGGAACCAGTTGATTTCAACGTAAATAGTGGGGATGCAAGAGTTCTAGCCCACGCAGTGAGTTGGAACTCTTGTATCCGGATTCCTACCTTACCGACAGTCGGTATGTTACCATAGAATGGTTCAGAACCCGCATTGTATCCGACTGTTAACATAGATGGCGCCACCTGTATTATCACCCGATTTAATCGACAGCCAGTCGATATTTAAAATTTTTGCTAGTCAGATGGGCAGCCATTTTGATTATTGCTTAGTCAGATGGCAGCTATTTCGATTTTTCCTCTGGCAAACGCAGTCCACTACCTGCTTTTTCGTTGATCGATTTTTTTCCCATCACATGCCCCAACGTTGGTTGGGGTGTGCAGGTTTTTGATTTCTTCTTATTCGAATAAGCAACCATTTTGATTTTTCGCCCCATCAATCGCTGCCCACTACCTGCTTTTTCGTTGACCGATTTTTTTCTCCTCGCATGTCCCAAGCTAATAGGGGTTGGAGGTTTCCAACCTCAGAGCTGTAAGCCATGAAGAGTCGTGACCGCAAGAACGGTATGCGCGCAAACCATCCGGTCAAGAATTGACAAGACAAGATTTTTTCCCCCATCAAACACAGCCCACTACATGCTTTTCGTTGACCGTTTTTTATTCTTTGATGGCGGGATGGGTGAAGGGTAGGCCCAGTCGTCTCTGACGTCATTATTCCCTCCTTATCTTCTAATGGTTGAGAGTAACCGGAAGACGACATGACCGGTGAGTTTGCATCGAGATTCCACTTTGTTTGGATTAAAGATTTTTCACGATTCGTGAGCAAACAATTGTCTAATTACAATGGTCAGCTATTTTCATGTGACAGATGCTTGTGCCACTTCACTTCACTTAAACATGCCTACGACAACATGCCTACGACAACCATCGACAAGATTGCAGTATGTTAAATAAAGAACGCATGGAATTGCCCAATTGTGAAAATTTGACATTTTCCAATTTTAAAAACAAAGGTACCGCCCCGTTTGTCGTATACGCCGATCTCGGATGTATATTAATCCCCGAGTCCGCAGATGAATTTGAAACTCGTGAGACTCATGAAATTAAAAAACATATCCCGCACAGTGTAGCATACTATATACATTGCGCGTACGATGAGACTTTATCGGAGTTCCACAGTAAACACGGTGCCGATTGCATAGATTGGTTCATGCAGCAGCTTAAAGATTTATCGACCCAAGTAGAGTCACGCATCAAAAACATAATTCCGATGGAGTCTCTTACCCAAGTGCAACGCGATCGTCACATGCGCGCAAATGATTGTTATATTTGCGAAAAGCTGTTCATCCCTGCGGAGAAAAAGTGTCACAATCACTGTCACTTCACGGGTAAATATTGTGGTCCTGCTCATAATCGGTGTAATTTGAATTTCGGAGAGACGCATACAATTCCAATAGTTTTTAACAATTTAACCGGTTAGGATTCTCACTTTTTAATAAAATCCCTAGCATCAACTTTTCGCGGTGAAATTTCACTGCTACCCATGAATAAGGAAAAATATACCGGGACAATCTCTTGAAACTATACATATAACGCGCATGCGCCAAATAATTTAATCTCATTGGTCGGTGAAATCGCGCCGCGGTGATGTTTTCTTCTGCTGAGCAAGCCGCCAACGTACACAAAATGAAACAAAAGCTGTAATTCTCTCGCGCGTAAAGCCGTGGATTGAGGTTATGCTGCTGTTTATTTATACGTAGTGTGAATTGTCTAAGAAGAATAGTATCGTTCAGCAATACCGTGGTTGATTTCGGAAGATATTCAACCGACGCAATAAAGAATTTAACGGAAAAGCAAATATCAAATGATACAGAAATTGGGTGTTATTTATTGAAAGGAGAAATCTGAAATTCAACGTGAAATGTCATTAACAAGTGGGAATCTGGACAAACAGAGGTAGGTAAGTAAAAACACTGTTTATTGTGAACAGATTCTTTATTTACATAAAATTAAAAATAAATGAATGGTTGAGACCCAGTGGAAGGTATTTCCATAGTAGATTCGTTACGGTGCAGTGCTCCAGAAGTCAGTAATTAGTGCCGATGAACATGAAATAAATAAAAGAAATGAGTAACAAGGAATGAAGAAATTATTCATCTTAAACACGAAGCTTAGGAGGACAAAGAGTAGCAATTAACAGAAAACGTACCCGACGCAATACTCACAAAAACCCTCGCCGACATCATTGATTAGTTGACAAAGTTTTTGCAGCTCCATTGTACAACAATCAATGTTCCGTTAACAAAGAGGGTTCACCAGATATCCAAAAATAAAAAGAGAAAAAGAACAACAGTTAATATTACAGTGTAAGTCATGCTATTAATGAAAAATTAGGAAACAAAACAATAACTTACAAGACAATCGTCCGAAAACACTGGGAGACCAATCTCCACTCTTCTGATCACCCCTCGTCTGGCCATTGGTTGCCTTTCAAAAAGTGCTCGAAATGCCCTCCAGCAGCTGCAGCGCAGTAACCGAGCCGGTCGTAGAAGGCATTTGTCGTGTTGGATATAATATCCGGAGACAGGTTCTGCAGGATGTCCAAGATCCTAGCTTGCAGTGCGGCAAGGTCTTCAATCCTACCTTGGGCATACAGAACATTTTTCAAACGGCCCCACAAGCCGTAGTCCAAGGGAGCGAGATCAGGTGAACGGGCTGGCCACTCGACCTCCGGGCTTGCCCTGCCAATCAAGCGTCCAGGGAATTGTTGGTCGAGGTAATCACGCACCGCACGTGTGAAGTGCGGTGGGGCTCCATCCTGCTGAAACCAAACAGGTTCTCTGAGTTTCAATTCTAGAAATCGATGTCCCTCTTCATCATTACGTAGGAAAACAAGGAAATAGTTTCGTGATGTGATCGGCGATGTTTATTCACCTCGTATTCAGCGGTTCAGGTAAACGAATTTCAGTAACCTCGCGATCATACCGTGATATTTGCGATCATATTGTCAATTTGCTAATCGAAAAATTTTGTTGATTTCGAAAAAATATGGACTATGAAAAAACTCCTCAATACAAATTCAATAAATGGTATTCACAAAAGCAATACGTCAAACGATATCTAACGATCATTAATTTGTGATTGTAATTTTCGAGCATTAAGCCAGGTGATGTCTGGTGGCAATGCGTCTCATTAACGTTTTATGTTTTGTGAATTTTATTGGAAATTAGTTGTATTCAAAAATGCCAAAAGATCCTGTTTGATAATAATAGCTTCTAATATTTTCAGGTACGAAATAATTCATTGTCAAAGCGGGACTAAATTTGTCAGGCATCGAAGCATGTAAGTAAATTTTCAATTACGTGATCTTTGACAATGACAATATTTTAACATGGATTCAATGATTAAATTCGTTTTTTTTCCAGCAGGCTCGAAGTTTAAACTTTAATTAACACGAGGAAAATTATGCCTTACCTGATGGTCAAAACGTTTAGGTGGCAAGGGTCCTGGTTTCTCGAGCGGTGCAATCATTGGAACCATTGAACCTGGTTGTTTCGTCAGACATCAGGTGCAAGAGTGAATTTTATCAGGCCATCGCCACCTTCTTAACATCAGTTGAGGCAAAATTGAAGAGCGGGATATACTACAGATCATAATGGCTGAATATCCCATCATTTTACTTTGATTGAGCTTATAGCGATAAGTTTGTTACTTAACCGTTGCTGCCAATTCATTCTACCGAGGAATTATTCTGTGCACCATTGTAATTTAATTATTTTTTTCTGCAACAAAGGGACTCTTTCCAAATATCCATGTTAGAAGGTGATGTTCGGAGGACTAAGAACAAGATATTGTATCGGATTACATTATTTGGAAAAAAATCTTCATAAACTTGGTTAAAAATTAGATATTTATTTATTTTGATGGAACAAGGGACACAATCTTGAATCCGATAAGTTAAGATCCTCGTAATAATGTTCTGACATTACTCTAAAACATGATTGTCCTTGAAGCTAATTGCGACATTGAGGCGCATTTTGAGAAACTTGATTTTTAACTTGTGTCACAGGATGTGATTTACGTTCCTGAGTTCTACGCTTTCGATTAGATTTTCTTCGTTTCGAACCGCACTAACATGAAATACAGAAATCATTTTAATAAATCTAGTATTACTTGAATTTTCAACTTGAGTATTAGGTTCTCTTCATTTATTTAATCGAACATCATTGAAAATTTGCGAAATAAATTCTGATAATCATTCGGAAATTTTAAATAGTAGTAGCAATAATTTGTTAATCGGAAAAAATACATTGGCTATCGACTATTCGTAAATTTTGTTGAACTATTTCCAAGAAAAAAAAGATTAACAGTTCCGTTACAGATAGTGAGATATTTGAATTTCTTGAACGCTCGGTTTAATGTCTCATTTTCGAAAGTGGTACAATTCAATATTACCGCCTGAAATCACAGAAGAGTGAGAGAGCTGCTTAGTTGCTTGAAAGTGGCGATGATCTTTGTACGTCTGACAAATTGAATGGGCAGATAACAGTGAATATCAGAGATGTAATTATTTTAGCCGTATCACCTGTTGATAGATAAAAGTTTTATTGTTATTCCTAATGTACGAAATGATAAAAATGATTAAATAAAGTGTTCGCACCTACCTGCTGCGTTTCTTCCAAGCACCCAACATTTAAATAGATTTCTCATTTTAGTCGAATAAAGCCAATTTTCAAAGAGCATTAGCATCAACTTTCCGAGTCACTACCTCGACTGTTTGAGATTCTAACCTCAAAAATTCGTATGAACTACGCCGCCGCCAGAAACAGAGTTTGACAGCTGAAACTCGGAGTGGCCAGCCTGCCCGAGCAGCCGATAAAACTCGCGCATGCGCATTATATGTATAGTTTCAAGAGATTGTCCCGGTATATCCTTCACAAAACGCGTTGATGGGACAATGATGCGCTTGAGATTTATTGATTCCTTTCGTTTCATGGCTAGCAGCATCGATGAACTCTCGTCACATTCAGCCGATGCCGATAAACATAACGCCTAAATTCTACAATAATCCGACTCAGTTCAGTTTGATGACTCGCAAAGACGGTTTTCCCTATGAATACGTCGATTGTTGGCAGAAGCTCGTTGAAACTCAGTTACCTGCAAAGAAGCATTTCGACTCTCAACTCACCAATTCAAATATTTCAGACGCTGATCAGGAGCACGCGAAAACTGTTTAGGATGAACTTAACGTAGAGACATTAGGTGCGTATTCGGATTTATACTTGAAAACGGATATTCTTTTGCTCGTAGACATTTTCCCAAATTTCCGCGCCAGCTGCTTCAAAACACACGATTCAGATTCGTTGCACTACTACACAGCGCTGGGACTTGCTTTTGACGCGATGCTCAAATACACAGGAGTAAATTTACAACTTTTAGACGACACGGAACTAATATTATTCATTGAAAGAGCCATTCGAGGCGACGTAGCGCAGTGCTCTAATCGACACGCTCGGGCCAATAACAGGTTTATTCGTGAAGATTTTGATCCAAACAAAGCGGAGTCATACTTCATGTATTTTGATGTAAATAATCTGTACTGTGCAGCTATGAACGTGCATTTACTAATCGACTCGTTCGAGTGGGAGTATGAGTATGTTGATATTACAAACCATCCAGACGATTTACCGATTGGTTACTTTCTGGAGGTGGATTTGGAATATCCTATAGAGCTTCACGAGGATCATAGAGATTTGCCTCTTTGTCCCAAGCGTTTCACTACCTCCAGGTAGTAAAATCGCCAAACTCGTGACCACCCTTCACCCGAAAACAAGATATGTCATACATTATGGAAATTGGAAGCAATGTTTAAGTTTAGGCATAAGATTAAAAAAAGTACACAGTGTTTTAAAGTTTGCACAATCTCAATGGCTCGAGCCTTACATCACTCTTAACACCGACAAGCGCAAGCAGTCTAGGAATGAATTTGACGTAAACTTTTATAAACTCATGAATAACGCGGTGTTCAGCAAGGCTATGGAGAATGCACGCAAACGCAAAGATGTTAAATTAGTCACAAAATGGGATGGAAGAGGTGGTGCGAGAACGCTTATTGCCCGACCGAACGTTCGTAGCTGTACCGTATTTGACGAGGATATAGTTATTATAGAATTGGATCGTCAAAGTTTGTTTCTATAAACCTATCGACGTCAACGCATCAATTCTAGATTTGTCAAAAATCATTTTGTATGATTTCCACTATAATTATGTCAAATCCAACTTTTCGAACAAACAGGTCAAATTGTTGTATACCGACACAGACAGCCTTATTTATCAATTCAATGTACCTCATATCTGTGATATCGTCAAGCGTGATATGAACGCAATGTTTGACACCTCTGATTATCCGCCTGACAATGTGTATGGTATTCCTCTTAAAAATAAGAAACGACGAGGGTAAATGAAGGATAAAAATAATGGTACAATTATGACCGAGTTTGTGGGGCTGCGAGCAAAGCTGTACACATTTACTACGAGGTGTGAGGATGAGGAAAAATATGGTAATGGCGTAAAAGTTAGTAAGCGTGCCAAGGGTGTGAAAAATTCAACGATAAATAGTATCACGTTTAATGATTATAAGAAATGTCTGATGGCTTACCAAGAGTTGACCCTTCCCCAGTGTTTAATACGCAGTAAAAAACACAAAGGAAGCACGATCATACAAAAAAAATTGGCTCCGAGTTGGCAAGATGACAAGTGGCGATAGATACTTGGAAAGACCGACACTGTACCTTAGGGGTTTGCCGCAACCCCCCAATATCTATAGGATAAAACTGTAGACGTAGAATTGTTGTAAATATCTTCATTTGACGCCTCAAACGATCCACAATCAGGCGGAAACGTTTCACCATCAATACGATATTGAATGGATCTGAAGTTTCGAAAAGTGAATTCATATACTTCACAATTATTCATTTATTATTATTATTATTATTGTCATTGTTGTTGTTGTTGTTGTTGTTGTTCTTATTGTCATTATTATCATTATTATCATCATCATCATCATTATCATTATTATTGTTGATACCATTTTTTTTTTTCCGAGGAGTTGCGGAATCCAAGTCACGGATTCACGCCAGTCATGTGGGCTAGCGCGGATGTGGGACTCCAGAATGGCCTACCCACTAAACCGCCACCTCCTGTGCAACGCCCCCAGCCAGGAACTATGGTGATATTACTTCTAGCTGTGGGCTTTGTCTGTGTGAGTCTTGTCAGTCTGTCCGTCGGTCCAGTGCAGGCCGTCCGTCAGTTACGTTACGTCAGGCAGCCGTCCGCGTTCTCACGTCATCAGATTGTCTCTGTATAAGATTGTGTCTGTACTATGGTGCATCACTCCGACAATGTTGTCAGAAGTGATGCCTCCCACAACCGTCTCCAGTCTCTGTCTCAGTTTCGTCCAACGGTCACATTTGAAGAACGTGTGTTCCGCGTCATCTCGTCCGTGTCCGCAGTACGTACAGTTGGGCGTCCGTACTCCGTTCAAACTATATGAGTACCGTCTAAAATAACCGAGGCCCTTCAGAAGCTGGGTGACTTTAAAATTCACATATCCAAACCCCCTCTGGATCCACGGTCTCAGGTCCTTCATAAGTCGTATCGTCCAGTTTCCTGTAATTTTTTCCATCAACCGTTCTAGCCGCGTCTGTATTGTCGCCGCGTCCCGTCGGGTAACATCCGTATCTCTTCCGTAAGCCCTCTTGCGCTCGAACGTGAGAAGGTCTATGGGAATCACACCTGCCACCACCAGAACGGCCTGTGCTGAGACCGTCCGATAGGAACAAGCGATCCTCAACGCGCTTCATCTCTGTACCGTCGTCACCACGCTTTTCTTAGTCTTCAAGGAGTCTGCCCAGATCTCTGCACCGTAGAGGAGGATCGAGTTCAGCGTCTACATCAAAAGAGTCCGTTTCCCTGGTCTCGATCCGTTTGTGTTTTCCATCAGGCGGCATAGGGATGCTATCCTTTCAGCCGCCTTCTGAGCCGTGCGTTGTAGGTCATCTTCGTATCCGGGGTCACCCCCAGGTACTTGACTTCCCCTCTGGTCTCGATCTCGTCCGTCTCGACCATCTTGCGTAGTATGATCGGTATTCGTCTTCTGGTGAGAAGCATCAGTTCTGTCTTCTCCGTCGCGAGTTGCAATCCGTGGTCAGTCATCCACCGTCCGACTCGTCTCATTGCCTGGTTCAGTGCGTATTGTACCAGATCTGGAGTGCGCTTGACTATCACTGCCGCCACGTCGTCAGCGTGAGCGACCAGGCGAACGCCGAGCGGGAGCTCCAGTCTGAGAAGGCTGTCATAGATCCCGTTCCAAAAGTCAGGTCCTAGTATGGAACCTTGAGCGACCCCGGTGGTGATCTGTCGCGTCACTTGACCTTCGGTCGTTTCGTACGTCAGCCGTTTATTCCGAAGGTAGTCTTCAACAACTCGGAGCAAGTAAGGTGGGACCCCGAAGTCGCCTCTCAGCGACTCTAGGATGTCCACCCACCTGGCCGAGTTGAAGGCGTTCTTAACGTCAAGCGTCACCAGCAGCGCGACGGGTTGCGCAGCCTGGCAATGTCTGTCTGTCGACCGAAAGGAGTCAACCATCTCTTCGATCGCTCCAATCATAGATCGACCCCTCCGGAAGCCGAACTGCTAATCTGAGAGGCCTCCGCCGTCCCGTATCGCATCTGTGCGTCGTGGTCGCAGAAACTGTTCGTACAGTTTCTCTGTCGTGTCCAGTAAGCTCAGCGGCCGGTAGGCCAATGGCGTGCTGGGGTCACCCTTACTTTTTGAGATAAGGAGCAACTTCGCCACCTTCCACCGGTCGCGGAATGTTCCTGTCGTGAGGCACGTATTGTAGAGGTCAAAAAGTAACTCCGGCCTCAGGCTCGCCATGAGCCGAAGAACCTCCGCTGGTACCCCGTCCAGTCCTAGCGCCTCACCCCTCTTCATTGCTTTGGTCGCTCCGACGAGCTCCTCGGTGGTGAAGACGGAGGGCACCGTCGTCTAGTCGTCGTTCGTTGCTTCCGTACGCGTTTGGTGCGTCGGAAACAGTCCATCCACGATCCGTCGTGCGGTTTCAGCATATTCGAGTTCCGGCGGGATCAAGGTCCCTAGCCTACCGGTCACAACGTTGTAACGGGCACCATAGGGGTCGCTGTTCACCTCATTGCAGAGCTTCTTCCAGCATCGCGTCTTGCTGTCTCTAATGGTGTACGTCAGTCGGTTTCGTTTGGTATTATTGTTGTTGTTGTTCTTGTTTTTGTCATGATTATCTCGAAAAATAATCATATTTATTTTCTTACCACGAGAAAAATTTTCGGAATTTGAAAAAAGTTTTTAGATAATGAAGACAAGTTTTCCGAGTATTACTATTACGCGTATTACTATTACTATTGTCACGAACGCCGCATGTATGCACACCCAAATATAACATTATATACCAATATGTCATTAACTATCAATATCGCTTTTAAAATAGACGAGGGAGCATAGCCTTAAATTCATTATTACATCCATATAATTTAGCCATTATATAAAACAGTTCGTGGCACGACCAAAGCGCAACGGCGCAGTTGACCGTCGCAACGTCAGCGTCCCCGCGCCCGCCAGATCCCGAGTGTAACCAACACCGGGATGAGGCGAGCGCGAGATCACGCGCTTCAAGAATGATTATCGCTAGGCGAGCCTTTGTTCTAAATTGAAAAATCAGCAAAAACCTTGCTCGCTGTCCGACGTTCCAAGGGGTGTCGGACGAGCAAGCGAAGTTAGTTCCGTTAGAAATAGCCGAATAACGATATCAATGGAACCTGGCTTCTTCAAAGCTACCATGTGTAGAGGTTACAAGTCCTTTTCCGCCACCGACGATTAGAGAGTAATACTCTGATCTATACACGGTCGGGAAGGGTTCTCGCGTCGCGGCGTCAGTCTCTTGAAGTTATTAATAAGTGCTTAAAACTGTGCCACGAACTTAATCAAATTGTGTAGTGATAAGAGTGATCATAACTGAGCGAGAGAGTGCATAGAAACCACTGAAGAGTGAGTAGATGTATGAATGCAAACTTGCTGATTCGAACCCGGTCGCCAACTTTGAATTTCCGCTTCCGATTGCTCCGCTTGATTTGCCTAGGCTTGTAAGAAAGCTGTTGATGTTGAAAAAACTGCCACTGATAGGAATGAAATATAGAATCCACTGGAGTTGAAATCTACAAATTATATCTGTAGTGCGATTTCGAATAGACAATGAGAATACATAAATGATGAAAAATCAGCCTGTAAAATTATGAAAAGGTTTGATCAGTTATATTCAAAGGAATCAACAACTTTACAGATGGTATGTAGAACTAATCTAGAAAGTGTAAAGTTAAAAAATTACATTGATGAGAACAGTTTCTTTGACGACTTTGAAAAGTCGGTTAATGCCTTGAAGGCCGTGGAAGCTACAGTCTTTGAATCTGAAAAAACTGAACTACATGCTCAGAGCGCTGCCAGCAACGTATAGCTATATAGGAGATCTAATTGATATAATACCGGCAGCTGAGCGAACAGCAAAATATTTACAAAGCAAAATCAAAATGAAAGCCCTTGAAGAAAAAAAATCCCGAAAGTGAGACAAACGTAGAAAAATCGAGTGCCTTCGCTGCGGAGAATAATAATAGTAAAACGATAAGCAAAGTTAAGTACTACTCATGCAACGAGTATGGACATTATGCAAGGTTCTGCGACAAAACAAATTCGACGTCGGGAGTACAAGGTAGAGGACGAATGCGAGAAAGATACGAAGGATCCTCTCGAGGATACTACCAACGAGGATGCCCCTCTCGAGGAGGTTATCAATATAGAGGTAGAGGGCACTATCAAGGAGGGTGAAGAGATTATCGAGGTGGACCGGGCTTTCAGCAGAGCAAACAACAGACCGAATATCGTGAGAATAACTAAAACAAGGGAGCATTTTATGTAAGCGTAGAAGAAGCGAAAAGTGAGGTTATAAATATATGTAATAATGTTAATGATAATGAAACACAGATAGAGAGGCTACTGGATAGTGGTTGCACTAGTCACATCATCAATCTTTCAAAAGAATAAGGTTGCTACGTCAACCAACATTATTGTAACAAACAGTCTTGTTTCAGACTTAAAACCAGAAACACATATCTTGCAATTAAAGCTTTTTCACGACATTTTATTTACGCCTTTGATTTTGGCTTGATATTCAAACTCACGGATCCATATTTATTTCCGTAACGTCTAAGAGCGTTACGCTGGTGTCAGAAGTGGGATTAAGAGTTTTAATCGAGTCAATTCATTGCGCGAACTTTAACTATGAGCAATAGTCGGATGACATGCTCTCGTCGAAGGGGAAGTGGCGGAGAAGAACCTTCCTTCACGGAAAATCCGTGGGTTTCCGAGACAATCTCATCACCTTCAGTGGACCCTCTTCCAATTCCTTCGGCGGTCTCTCAGGTTGATCTGCTGAAGATCATGTCCCAACAATAAGAAGCCGCTGAACGTCATCAACAGCAACTTCTCCAGCTGCTTCTTGATCAACAAGAGCGGCGAAAACAAGAACTCGCTATTCAACGAGAACAACAAGGAAGGGAAATTGCTTCTCAGTTGGAGCAGCGGAGGCTAGATGAAGAAGCTCAAGAACGTTCCGAGACCAGTCTACATGATCTGTTCCGGACGACTGTGACAGCTCTTCAGGCTGTCCATCAGGTGAACGGCTCAGGAGAACCGGCCGTCACCCCTAGTGGTTTCAGAGTTGCTACTCCGCTTCCCGCTCCTGTTCCCGTTCCCGCTGCTCAGGAGGTCCAACATCCAGGACGATCCGAGGATGTTCGTGACTCAAGGTCTGTGCCTTTTATTAGGGGGATAGATGAATCCCCAATTTGTAGAGCAAGAGTAGATAATGAGATTGGTTTTTCCGAGCCTCTGTCTCAGGTTCAGCCTCGAAATTCTATTTCCAGTCAATTAAATAATTCGAGATTTCCTGGGGCTGCTGCTCAGATTAACGAGAAACCCTTTTTTCCTTTAAAACCGCCAATTTTTGATAGAAAAATTCCATGGGCAGAGTTATGAGCGTCAATTTAGTACAATAGCAAAGCATAATCAGTGGGACTCCGCCATCATGGCCCACAGTCTTGCCTCTTGTCTTTAAATGCCGGCTTTGAATGTTTTAACGGCATTGTCTAAGGAAGAAATTTCCGATTATAAAAAACTTAGCTTCGCGCTTAAATTGAGATACGGAAATGACCATTTGACAAAATTATATACAGCTTATCTACAGACCAGAAGACAAGGACGAGACGAAAACCTCGCGACACTTAGCCAGGGTATTGAACGGCTTTCTCGTGTAGCTTTACCAGACCACGAGCCGTCTCGTAACTTATTAGCGGCTCAAGCTTTTTCAAACGCAATTGGTGATCCGGAAATCAAAATCGCCGTTGGGACGTCGGGTCTCACTTCTCTGCGAGAGGCAACGGCCAAAGCCCTTGAGGTGGAGGCAATGCGAAAGCAATATTTTGGATTGAACAAGCTTCGTCGGATTGAGGTGTCCAAAAACACCTCAGAAAGACGAGGTTTTGAGCACTCGGATGACTCGAAGCCTCAAAATTACAGAAATAAAAATAACAATAATAATTTTAAACAAAGAAATCGTGGTTCTTTTCAAGACCAGGAAAACAAACGTGAAATTAGGAACGCCGTCATGACAAATCAAACCGGCTTGACTTGTATATTTTGTGAAAAAAATAGGACACGACGCCAACCATTGTTTTCTGATTGAAAAAATTAATGGAGAACCAATGCAGAGTTCAAATCCGAACTCTTATAACTGGCGTAAGAGAGATGTAGAAATAGGGGAAGCAAATCCTTAGTCGAGCTCTTCAACAGAAACTCATCCAAAAAACTTATTTCGGATGATTTGCCGGGGCGAAAATCATCGCAGATTGTTAAGAGTGAAAGCCCTCTTAGAGAACAGTTTTTAATTAGAAGTCTACGACAGTCTGGTCTTTACGCGCGCGGCACTGTAAATGGGTAATTTACACTTACTTTGGGTAATAGACACCGGCGCGGAGGTAACCGTAGTTCGATCGGATCTCTTTAAATCCGATGACCAGATTGTTCCCTCTTTATCCCTGCGAACAGCCACTGGAGAGACGACCCCGGTTTTAAGATAGGTTACTGTCCAAATTACCCTTTTTGGGTGTATCGACTCTCTACATAGGGTTTTTATAGCAGATATAGAGGATGAAGGTATTTTGGGAATAGACTTTCTTACAGCTCATAACTGTGTTATCTCGACCCAGAGAAATTCACCAGCTTCAAACAATCACGAAATAACTCTTTGTACGAATAGGAATGGAATTTATTGGACTCCTCCTAGAATTCGGGAAATAGAACTTTCAGAGGATGATTTTCAACAACACTTTGCTTCACATTTACAGAGCCTTGTTGAGAAATCTGCGATTTCGTTGAATCCAGCTCAGGTAGAATCGTTTAAATCTCTTTTGCTAGAATTTATAGATTCTTTCGTCAAAGATAGTGGTGATAAGGGCCGATGTACTTCTGTCAAGCACAAGATCGACGTCGGAGAGAGTTCACCAATAAAGCAAGCTCCTCGAAGACTCGCTCTCAACGTCCGAGAAGAGGTGAAGAAGCTTGTGGAAGACATGTTAATGAACGATGTGATTGAACCATCGTCTAGTCCCTGGGCCTCACCAATAGTCCTTGTTAACAAGAAGGACGGATCCAAACGATTTTGTATCGATCACAGGAAGCTGAACGATATAACGAAGAAAGATTCTTACCCTCTACCCAGAATCGACGAGACACTCGACCTGATAGCTGGTGCAACTTGGTTCAGCACCATAGATCTTCAGAGCGGATACTGGCAGGTCATAATGGATCCTCTGGATGAAGAAAAAACAGCTTTTGTCACGGGTTTGGGAGGATTATGGCAGTTCAAGGTTATGCCGTTTGGTTTAAGTAATGCCCCGGCTACCTTTGAACGAATGATGGAGGCTGTTCTCCATGGGCTCACTGGCAAAATATGCCTCGTTTATTTAGACGATATAATCGTTTTTGGCAAGAACTTTGAAGAAGAAGTTCAAAATCTCAGACGAGTTTTCGCTAGGCTGAAGCTAGCAGGCCTAAAAATGAGCCCGAAAAAATGCCATCTGTTCCAGAAAAAAGTAGGCTTCTTTGGACATATCGTCTCAGCATAAGGTGTGAAGACCGACCCATCCAAAATAGAGAAGGTTTCTTCTTGGCCGACACCTAAAAATAAAGGACAAATTCAAAGCCTTTTAGGCCTTTGTACGTATTATACAAGATTTGTAAAAGGTTTCGCTAGTATAGCTGAACCTCTCCATCACTTGACCGGAATCAAGATTCCTTTCGACTGGACCCCGGAATGCGAAGAGGCTTTCAAGAAATTAAAAGAAAATCTTATTTCTTCGCCGATTTTAGCTTATCCAGAGGTCGAACTTCCTTTTATTCTAGATACTGATGCTTCTATTTCAGGAATAGGCGGGGTTCTGTCACAAATTCAGGGAGGTCAGGAGAGAGTGATAAGCTATTTCAGCAGAGTTTTGAGTAAAACCGAGAGGAATTATTGTGTCAGTCGTAGAGAGCTTTTAGCTGTTGTTAAGACCGTAGTACATTTTCACCATCATTTGTACGGCAGGAGATTTTTGATACGTACAGATCATGCTTCTCTCAGGTGGCTACTTTCGTTCAAATCTCCGGAAGGTCAGGTAGCTAGATGGTTAGAAAGGCTTGGACAGTACGATTTTGACATTCGGCATCGAGCAGGAATTCATCATGGAAAAGCCGATGCTCTCTCTCGAAGACCCTGCAAGGAAATGCCAGAGCGTAAACAGTGTGCACGATTAGAGAAAAACCGAGACCCCTCCGTTTTGATACGGAAGATTTTTCTCGAAAATAACTAAGAGGAATGGAGAAAATCGCAACAAGAGGACGACACTTTGACTCAAGTGAAGTCTTGGAAGGAAGCGGAAACTCGCCCGAACTAGCAGGATATATCTTCAGCCGAGCCAGATTTGAAAATTTATTGGGCTCAATGGGACTCTATCCTTTTAATTGATGGAATTTTATACCGAAAATGGGAATCTGCAGTCTTGAAATAAATCAGGTGGCAACTTTTGGTTCCCAGGACACGAGTTCCGGAGATTCTTGCTCTTTATCATGATTCTCCTGCAGGCGGACACTTCGCTTCGAATAAAACTCTGGACATAATTCGCAACTTCAACTTTTGGCCCCATTGCAGGACGGACGTTGAAGATTGGTGTCGAAGATGTCGAATCTGCACGGCAAAGAAAAGACCTCGAGCGAAAGGACAAAGCTCTCTTCAAATTCACAACGTGGGAGCTCCATTTGACAGGATAGCGGTGGACATTTTCGGACCTCTCCCGATAACCCATTCTGAAAATAAATATGCTCTAGTTATTGCTGATTAATTTACTAAGTGGCCTGAAGTGGTCCCTCTTTTTGTAACGAACAAACTGACCGCAGAACCAACATTTTGCCTTTTCTTCGTAGAATGTGAAGTGAAAAGATATTTTGTGGTCCAACAACTCGGGTTTTGAGCTGTTTTGAAAAAAAAAAAATGTTTTAATCTCTCTATCCAATAAAAAAGTTTCAAACAAATGAACGTAGAAAAAGATTATAATAACAATAGTAAAAAAAGATTATAATAACAATAGTAAAAAAAGATTATAATAACAATAGTATACGCATGAAGTTGGCGGTGGGGTGAGATCCCGAAAACAAAACAAAAAGCATCTAGCAAACCCTTTGACAGCTGTCATCGGCTGTTTATGACAGTCAATGACAAATATCTTTATAGGTATCTGTTTCTACCGCGCAAAAAATGAACATGCAAACGAAAATTATGAAGATGATTTCCGACAGGAATTGTCTTTTTCGCGCGTTGGCGTATTGTGTATACGGCACTCAAAATCGACACGTAGAGGTGAGACTGAGTATCGTTTCAAATATAGTGGATAATTGGTCTACATTTGCGGGTTTTATTACAGGTAATGAGTCAAACGGTGCTGTGACAAGGTGACCTGGTGATTACAAGTCACATATGCATAAAAATGCAATATATGCAGCTGCGGAAATTTTTAAGATATGTTAAATCGAGTATCGCGAAGAACAAATTCATCCACACCGGATCGGATCACAAAATGGAACACAATTCTCGCTACTCTTCACCGGTGACGGAGAGAGTGGACACTTTGATGTCTTGCAGAACCAAAATAGAATTCAGATAGTGAGTAATAAGTATGAAAAGTAAAAATCAAATAATAGTAAATCTAAATATATCACCAAACAGTCAAAAGGACAGCCAGGATTTACGATGACAATGGAGAAAGGAGGAGTTTCAAGCAGCAGACAAGGCGATGAAGATGGTGGATGGTCGGAAGTATCACAAAGGAAAAAGGAAAATAAAATTTTAAGTGCGAAGAACCAAATAAGCTAGAGAATAATAATAAACAAATATTCCTATAACAAGGCAAGAGGACGACCATGATCGATGTTGACCACAAGAGAAAGAGGTGTTTTACGGAGTGAACAGCAACATAAATATAGAGAAAAAAATAATGTAAAGAAGGTGATTTTGGAGAATAACGGGCAGAGCGGTAGCAAAAATAATTCAGCAAGTCAAGGAGATAGATAGATATCAATAGAGAAGGAACACCAATTTTCAACCAACGAATGGAAGCTTAGATTGATGAAAAAAAGAAAAGTAAGCACAGAAGGAATTGAAGTGGACAGCAAGTGCAGACCTGTCATCAAATCAACATGAAGGAATTCGCCTGTCTACTAGACAATGCGTAAGGAAATAGTGAGGCGCGCAGCGCCGAGTGCCCGAGGCGCGTAGCACCGAGATGGGGTTGGCGCGCGAAGCGCGCAGGGGCGAAGCCCCTAGTATAAGAAAACAAAACATCGAGTTAGCTTCATTGTACTCAAAAAATTGACGCTGAGTTGGTAAGACGGTAATATGCAACCGATACCTGGACAAACAGGCACCAGACCTTGGGAGGTGTGCTGCTACCAAACAATAAACTAGCCGTAGGATAGAACTGAGGGCACAGAACCGCTGTAAATATTTGCGTTTGACACCCGGGGCGATCCTTCATGAAGCAGAGACGTTTCGCTAGCAATACGATATTGTGCAGATCGAAGTTTCAAAATGCGAATACCATGTGAATTTATATATTCAGCAATTATTTATTAAACGATCAAACGAACTCATCTGTTGTGAAGTTCGATCGTAATTATATGTAGTGTCTTGTCCGAGATGATTACATCGTAGTACCGTCTACTTTCACACGCTAGTTTCACGAATATTCAGAGCTCAACAAAAAAGCACCGCCGGGTCCCCATGGCGATGCGGTTGTTTCCTCTCCAAGTTATGCTGTTTAAAATAACCCCACAAATATTGAAAATAATAAAACTAACACATTTCAATAGATGTAGGGGCAGTGAATAGAAAAAGGAACGAAAAAACGTTCCAAGGGTGGGATGTAATCATCTCAAACGAGACTCTACATATAATTACGATCGAACTTCGCAACAGGTAAGTTCATTTGATCATTTAATTATATTACGAGTTTCCTTTTTTATTTATTATTTTTCAAATAGCCTTAGGCAACATAAAACACAACTTGAATCGAGACCAACGGTCTCTCAAGGAACAATGGAACAACGGTTTTTATCCGTGTCCCTCACATTTAACAAAATGCAACTAGTATTATCCTAACCAATAATCGATTATAACTATGCGAACACAGTCGCTGCAAACTCTTTTCTGCCCGACTTAATCGGCCGATTATAATATTTTGCAAATACCTGCGAGTCCTTAGAACACCCCGCGGTATTTTTTTATCGCGCTGATATCTAAACCCTTTGCTAAAGCGGCCGACGTAGACGCGTGCCTTGTACTGTGTGCCGTGAACTCGGGACCCATGCCACTTTTTGCCAACTCTGATCGGATCCAACGACTTATTGTTTGCGTGCTCGCCGATTTGAAGGGCCTTCTTTATGTGATTAACACATTATTGTAATCGCCTCTAAGCGGTTTCGTTACTTCCAAATATCTTTCAACGTGCCCGCTATGCATAGTCTGGGCTCTTCACGAAAGTACGGCAATAACAAATGCGGCGTATTGTACGCCTCCCATTCGATTAACATAGGCAATAGCTGTCGTGTTATCGATTCGTAGTAAGATTTCACAATCATATAAATCGCTTACAAAACATTTAAGAGCCATCAATACGGTGATAAGTTCGAGCTGGTTAATGTGCAACCCCCTCTCCGAGTTACTCCAAAAGCCATGTGTACCTTTGCTGTCACAATACGCGCCCCAGCCCATTTTTGACGCGTCCGAGTAAACCTCTTTGACAAACCGAAAGCCTCTTATCGGTCCAAACGAGGTCGTAATAATTTGCTTCTACCAATCAAATTCGATTTGCAATTCTGCCACTAATTCGAGCCGTGCATCGTGATTCCCCCCGCTGATTAACAGGCCGAACAACTTTTCTCGTTCGAATCTCTTGGTGTAAAGCCATCCATACTCAATTGCGCGGCAACAGCCGACTAACTTTCCGATGAAGTGAGCGAATTCCCGAGTCGTACAAAATTTGCGATGACTAAATTAGTCGATTAAAGTTACCATCTTTTTTCTTTTAACTTTTGGTAGCTCTAATCTCATTCTATTAGAGTTGATAACGAATCCCAGAAAAGTGCAATTCCTTTTTGGAGTCAAACTACTTTTTTGATGATTCACTATAAACCCCAGGGACTGTAGTTCTCTAAGAGTGACTTCTGCGTTTTTGTGATACGCGTTCAAATTCGAACCGATGCAGAGGATGTCATCTAAGTAAATCGTCGAGATGAATCCATCTCCTCCCAAATAATTCACGACCGGTTTTGAGATTTTTGTGAAAATATATGGCGCCGTGCATAGACCGAACGGGAGGCATACAAATTCGTGAATTATATCCCCGAAAACAGATCTTAAATATTTTCGGGTTTTCGCGTGCATAGGTACCATAAAATATGCATCTCGTAAGTCTATACTACACATGAAGTCGTCTCGTGAGATTACTTCCGTCGCAGTTCTGATGTCCTCTAACTTGAAATGCTTCGTGACTATAAAACTATTGAGCTTTTTCAAGTTCAACACAAATCTCATTTTACCGTTTGATTTTGGTACTAAAAAATATGACGAAATGAATTGTCCCGGACATGGCAAACAGGGCCTGACTGCGCCCAGTTCCAACAGCGTGGTGATCGCAAGTTTCATGTGCTCGCGATCAATTGAAGAATTAAATTCTGACTGAAGAGGTGGAAGAGTTTGATATACCGACTGGTCAAATTCAATTCTATACCCTCCTACAGAATTCAGAATGAATCGATCCTGCGTAATCTTTCTTCATTGAGGAAGAAACGCTCGCAGTAGCCCAGCTGCTTTATTTACCTCTATCGTCTCTCCTGAGAGCCTCGATACTAGATCCACTTGCAACTCTGACCCCGAGCACGTTTTTGATCTCGTTGTTGATACGACTGATTCGATTTCGAAAATTTGAAAAACCTCGTCGATCCTCTTTGGTTCGCGCCAGCCCGAGATCCCCCTCGATTCGAGTTGGCCGGCGGGCCTCTCCAGTTTCCCGAATTTGAGTTACGAAGAGACACCTTCGGCATCGATGGCTGAGACTTCAACTCCAAGCCAACCTTTTCAATTGATTTTGCCGTTTTTAATTTTCCCGATGAATCCTTGCCAAATAAGAACGTTTCTGGCTTAATTTCATCCGGAATTCCCTTAATCTTCTTATTGAGAGATGGCGTAATACAGAATCTCCGTGATCGTGTCCAGACGAAGAGCATGTGCCAGCAGTCTACCGGCATCGCGCGAGTAGACTACAAAGCGTGAGGTAACTAAGAGTGTGGGAAAGGAATAAGAAGTCTGAAGGACGTAACATGCGCCCCCTTGGGAAAGAACATTCGGTAAGGGTACGGAATAGGACGTTCGAAAGGAAGTGGAATGACATCTTATCGTACCGACTCACTGACAGAATATTACAAAGAAAAGTGTTGAAATATAGCGCCTAGATGTTAGTGCGCGTTTGAGTGGGTTAGTATATATTCAAACAAAGATTTTCTGAATGACATCTTATGAATGTGGTGTTATATATTATAGATATCGTGTATATTATAAACGAAACTTATGCAACATGCTGATGATTATATTATGGCCGCACATTATTACGGGCAGAATAAGGTAATGAAAGAATATGATTGCTAATAGCGGAGGGCTTAGCGCCAGACTTCGAGTGGTTCGGAGCTATCGTTAAGGCTTCGCTCGGGGAGCAATTTACGCGGCTTCGATATGCCTAGTTCCGTCATTTCAATTTCCGATTCGGTCCAGAGCAGCGACGAAGAGCGAGGAGGCAGGTCATCGGAAAATGGTATTATTTCTAGGTGCGGGTGGTGGATGGCATGGCGCGTAGGAATTTGGGATTTTGTACGACGCGGGTGAGGGATATGTTTAAGGCTGGAAATTATTTGTTCTGGTGATAGAATTTCAGGCTGGACGATACCTTTTTGGGCGAAGGGGATAGCGTCTACTAAGCTGGACAGGTCAAGTTCGTATTCGTTCAAGCGTCGGTCCAGATCAATTAGTCAGTTAAGTGTGCCAATTTCAATTCATTGAAATGGACGATTTAAGTTTTTCGGGGGTAATCCAAATTTCAGCGTTAATATTGTCAATTATACGTTTAATCGTATACACTCCTTTATGGTGGTCGTCGAATTTGGATCGGGTTTCATTTAGTAGATACACCTTTTGACCTGCTTCGAAATTTTGGCTGTTGACATTACGGTCGTAATACGTCTTGGGACGATGCTTTGCTTGTTGTAGGTTGAACGCGGCGTGTTTTCGTATGCTGGATAGATTAACGATTAAGTCTAGAAGGAAGGAATCGTAGGAACGAATATACGCGCTGGCAGGGTTCGCATCTGTTGGGAGTCTGGCTTAAGAGCCAAAAATTAGTTGGTGGGCGGTGAAGTTAGTACCTTCGTGCTTCGTGGTGTTATAACAAAAAATTGCAAAGCGGATGTAATCGTCCCAGTCTTTACCAGCATCCGTGTAGTGTTTGATGTGTTCAGTGAGAACAAGGTGACTGCGTTCTGGCGATCCGTTAGACTGTGGGTGGTAAGCTGTGGTTCGTATTTGCTTAATTTTGAAAAGTTTGCAAAGTTGTTTGATGACTGTGCTCATAAAATTCTGTCCTGGGTCTGTAAGTATTGCTCAAGGAGCACCGTAACGCGTAATGTATTCTTTTGCGAATCCTGCGCCTGTAGTTTTGGCGGTGGCATCAGGTAATGGGATGTCGTCCAGGAATTTCGTCAAATTGCATTGTATCGTCAAGAGATATTTGTTGTTCGATTTAGTAAGGGGTAGAGGTCCAACAATATCTAATGCCACTTTGTCGAATGCATCGGCAGGCGTGTCCGTTATCATCATTGGCAATTTGGTTTTTACTCTGACCAATTTTTTTCTTTGGCAAGTCTCGCAAGTTCTTATGGAATCTTGGATTTGTTCTTTCATACGGGGCCAAAAATACGTTTGTCCAATGCGTTTATATATTTCAGTGACAACTGGATGACCGCCGACTAACGATTCGTGGCATTCTCTGATTATTGTTTTTCGTAAACATTCGTCTGGGATGACAGTCATGTTTCGACAAAGCTTGATTTGAATTTCTTAGTCTGCGAAGATATAGGATAGGAGTTTTCGGAAAACGCGGGGATCGAGAGCGTCTAAAATATCGTCTGTTATCGGGAGGGCAAGAGACTTTAGGTTTGAATCGGCTGAAGCCGTTTTGAGTTTGGACAATAGCTTGAAGATATCGTATAGGTTGCTTTTATCTGAGCTTTTTGTTTCTAATACTGGGGTGAAGATACGTCGACTGTTGTGCTGAGATTCGATGATGTCAAATTTTCGTGGACGAGGCCTCATTACTATTTTTAGGTCAACGATATTCTCGTCGGAGAGTTGGGCTGGTATACCCTTGATCCAAGCGCAGTCTGTCGATACAAAGTGCGCATAGTTGGTTTTTAGCATCAAAAGTCCATCATTCGTATCTTTGACATTGTCTGGTACTGGTATGTCGTCCAAGATGTCGATAAAATATGCGAAACCGTGAGGGTCATTAATTTGATCATCGTTAGCGTCGAGAGCATTGTCGTGGTTATGGTCAGTAATTTTCGTATGGGAGTCGAATTGTTGAGTGCACGTATAGTATTCAGTGTCTGTGAGCAAGTCGGAACTGTCGTCGTTATCAGAGGTGCGCGGAAAGGCGAGGGGGGAGAAGAACAAGAGTGTGACGAAGGGTTCGTCGGCCCAGAGGTAGCGGGGGGGGTATCTCCTAGCGCGACGCGGCGGCCCGACAAGCGGGGGCATGATGACGTCAGTGGATGGGGGCGGAGATGAAATCGGACGAGGTGCTGCAGGTTTCGTTGAACGTTCCGATTTCTTTCGCAGATGGCGATGGGGGAGTGATCCAGTTGAGAAAGGGAAAGGGTCAGGGGGGTTGGTATAAACGGGTGGGGGTGTAATGCAGGGGCGTGCGGTGGCAGGAAGCAGAGGGTCGAGGCGGCAAACGGTGATATTATTTTCGAATTTCTAAAAACATAATGGATCATTCTGCGTACCGCGCTCCATTCAAATTTGTCGAGTCCGCAATCTATCAATGGTATCGAGACAGATGTGACGCCATCCTCCTGCAAGGTTTTCCTAGAGTTAACCAAGGTGTCAAAGAAAACGTAGGGCAAAGGTTTGTCACTGTATTTGGGCTTTGTATCCAGGTTATAGATTTTTTGGTTTCCATGGACTACAGAAATAACGTCAGTCACAGTCGGGTCGAATTCTCTAAGTTGTTCGCGGTTTACAAATTTACGTTCTGTCAGTTCTGCAGCGATTCCTTTTGATATTTGGCAGTCAGCCGATATGCAATGAGCCAAGTTATCCTTTTGCTGTAATAGGTCAGCTTTTATTTCTTTGATACGTCTATCACGCATGAGAGGAAAAGTCTCGCTTTCTATGAGGAAATCGTTATAAGAAGGGCCCGGTAAATCGGTGGCTGGACAAAAGTCATCATTTCGTAATTCAGTTTCTGGGGTCTGTAAGTCATCCGAACTAAGGAAAGAATCTGAAAAATAGCTCAGGTGTGGATTTTTACGAGGCCCAGGATTTGATGAAGAATTCGTTTCGCGATGGCGTTCAGGTTGGCGATGCACTTGGATCGGTGCTGAGGTAACGAGGAAGGGTTTGAGGAGCAACGGGGTTCCTTTATCGCCGAACTCATCCTCGGAGAGATCAGAGGAATGAGAGGAATTAGAGGAATAAGAGGAATAAGAGGAATCAGAGGAGTATATCATCTTACAGGCTTGTGAGATTTTAGGGTATTTTAGCGGAGCTGGATTGGTGGACTCGTCTGTGGTCTGTCAAGGGCGTCTAGGGTACTAATGAGTCTTTCTGGTGTATTTTTTTGACTTATCGCTAGAGGCGTCAGTCGTTGGACAGGGGCGTTTTGCATGTATAGGAAGAATTTGAGCGATGTCGGGCGGTGCGTTCCTGAACAGAGCATTAGCGTTAGTATCAGATTTTCCGGACTTGTATTTCGTATCGAAGTCGTACTCTGCCAGTTCTAAGCTCCATTGTAATGAACGGGAATTAGGCTTCGTGACGGCTTTTACCCATTTAAGTGGCTCGTGGTCTGTTATTAAAGTGAACTTCTGACCATAGATGTAGGGACGGAAGTGATTCATACTCCAGTAAGCGGCTAAGAATTCTTCATCACGCACCGAGTAGTTAAATTCAGCGGGCTTAAGGGCTCGGGATGCGTATGCTACCCGTAGGTCGTCACCGTCTTTATCTTGACTAAGAACTGCACCTATCGCGAATTTTGACGCGTCTGTAGTGAGCGCAAATGGTTTGTTGAAGTCCGAGTGTTGTAAAATTGGTTCTTTGCATAAACAATCGCGTAAGGTTTCAAAGGCAGACTGGTGTTCGGGCGTCCAGATGAAAGGGGTATCCTTCTTCGTTAAATTGTTGAGGCATTTAGCAATTTTTCCAAAATTTGGAACAAATCTTCGGTAGTAACCTAAAAAGCCAAGGAACTGTCTAACATTTTTGGGACTTTTGGGGACGGGATACTCTTTTACAGCTATTAGTTCACCAGGGTCAGGTTTTACTCCTGACTCAGTTATGAGGTGTCCGAGGTGAACGACTTTCTTGCGCAGGAATTCGCACTTGTAAGGCTGTAGAGTTAAACCAGTAGCGGTTAGTAGCTTCATTAATATCTAAAATTTGAGTTCATGCTCTTGCAAGTTGCGAGCGCAGATAACTATGTCATCTAAATATATGAACATCCCGTTGCCTTGTAGGCCTGGGAGGACTTGGTCCATGAGCCTTTGAAACGTAGCGAGGGCGTTCTCTAGCCAGAAAGGCATACAAGAGAATTCATAATGGCCTCTAGGTGTCAAAAATGCAGTTTTCGTGCAGTGATCCAGATGAATGGGAATTTGGTGGAACCCGGAAGCAAGGTCGAATGTGGAAAAGTATTCAACTGAGCCAAGCTGGTCTAGGATTTCCGTGATATCGGGCATGGGGTATGCGTCGCCGACTGTTATTTCGTTAAGTTTTCTGTAGTCGATTACCATACGCCATCGTTTATTGCCGTCACTATCCGGTTTTTTTTGGAACGATCCACACCGGGGAATTATACGGAGATGAGTAATGTTCAATAAGATTTTGCTTCAGTAGTTTATCAACTTGAGATTCGATTTCGTCTTTGTGAATCTTGGGAAAACGGTATTGTTTGGTATGAATAGGCGTTTTGTCCGTCGTGAGGATCGTGTGATGTGATAAATTGTTGTGGCCTAATTTATCACCTGGGCGATAAAAGAGATGGTTAAATTCTGTTACGAGATTGAATATAGATTGTTTTTCGGTGTCATTCAAATGATCAAGATGTAAGCTGCTCTTTAGGACGTCCAATCTTTCTGACCTACTGTCACTCAAGAGCACTGTTGCGGCACCGGGACAGGGTATACTGTCGTCAGAGATAGAGGGATCAGATTGCAGTTGCGCGAGGTCAGTGGACTGGATGGGGCAGGAGGGGGAATTATTAGTCGGTCGCGATGTACGCTTGGCGGCAAAAAGGATTGATGAATTACTGAGGAGAGGGCCTGGGTGCGAAACGAGGGTTTTGGCGCGGGCATTGCTGTGGCGGTTACTCGGTGCAGTGGGCGCAGCGTTGGGCATGACTGTACTCAGTGGCTCGTCGAAGTCGTTTAGGGTTACTGGTGGGAGTCTTATCTCTACGGCAGATTCGTTACAATTGAACGCGTACGAGTAAGCGATGCCGTTCTGGTTTTCAACTAACGCTTCATCACACAGAACATTGTTGTCTAAATCGATACGTTCAAGGTAGCCTGCTTTGGTGTCTAGGGTTCGCAACTATTAGTGGGATGGCTTTCACGGTACGGGCCTGTATTGTAATTACGAGCGTTTTTTCGGGTGCGGACGAGGGTTCATCTCAATTAATCAAAGTGAATTGGCAATGAGGATCCAAGCGTCACCGAGTTTGAGTTGGAAGAAATAGTTGCTTTCTCTTTTCGTAAGAAGGGCTGGCCTAAGATAGTGTCGTGCGAAATCGGAAACGAGTCAGGGACCAAGTGAAAGGTATGGGGTTTATTATTAAAACGTATTCCAGTTTTTGTGATAGTTTGCGCCTTTTTGTCTGTTATACCAGTCAGCGTCAACCGTTCGTCGGTTGTTCGTTGCACGAGGAGCCTTACGAAACTTTCTTTGACCAAGTTGACGTCTGCACCGGTGTCAATAATAAATATACATATTTTTATTAGCTCAGGGGTGCCGAACGAAATTAGTGAAGGGTCAGCTGAAGCTGTTATAAGGATATGACTTGAGGATCGGAACGCTCGTTGTTTGCATTGCTCGCGGGCGCGTTCTCCCCGCGGGCGATGTTCCCGTTCAAATGTTTATTTAGACCTGCATCGCCTTGGTTATGACGCGGAGAGGATCTACATCGGTCTACTGTGTGGCCTCTGCGATTACAATTGTCGCAGTGTAGTTCTTGGTTTATGTTTCATTTATTGTGGAAGTCACCCATTCTGCGACGTTTCCTACAATATTTTTACTTTGCAGACGGTGACATTCCGTGATGGAGTGACCCTGGTGGTTACAAAATTAACAACTGCTGGGCAGAGCATTAACGTGGCCAGCAGAACAGGTGTTCGGATCGAGCGCTTGGGTGTACGGTCTGGGCTCGGTACGAGGCGCTGGTTGATAAGCGGAACCAGGTGTGGGCAATGACATCAAGGGGGGAATAAAGGAGACCGCGGCGGGCACCTGAGACGGAGGAGCAGTATGGGGGGTAACGGCGGACACATGGATGTAGAGGGGGTAAAATATTGTGCAGAGAATTGCATCTGACGGTTGATTAGCTCGGCTTCTTCACCTCCGGCGATGGTGACGGCAGTTTCGAAGGTCGGTAATGGTCTGATAGTAGCGATTCTCCACTCCAATTCTGGCCGAAGCCCTCTAATAAACGATCTGGAGGTATCCTTCTTCAGATGATTCAGTAGAATCGTTGCTAAGTCTGGTGGGTGCTTGGCTATGATCGCTGTGCTTATTTCTTTTTACATTGCTCTGATTCTGCACGAGTAATCTATGATGCGCTCATATGGTTGTTGTGTAATTCTATCTAATTGAGCAGATAACTGGCGTATGGGGATATCCGGGCGGTATGCTCGGCTGAGGGCAGTTATGAGGTCCTCGACGTCATTACAGTTGATGCTATTAAATATTGGAAGGTGGGGCCTGTAACCTTTGATCGCACAAATTTGGCGAAAGTCATTTTGTCCGAAGCTTTTATAAGAGTCTCTACGTGACGTAATTGTTCTACAAATGAGTCAAAGGGCATGTTGGGGCCGTCGAATGGTGGGATTGTTGGCAAGATATCTTTTACTGACCAAGAATTTAAGCCGATTTTGTTAGTTGGTGCCATGTTGATTTAAGCAGGGTATTGCAAGTACAGGAATAAAAAATATCAACTCAACACTAAGACTTAGAGTAGACTTACAGGGCGAAGGTGAACGCAAAAACATAGTACAACATGGTTGTAGGCAGCTGGACCCAGGTGAAACTTGAAGAGGCGATACACGTCATGCGTCGGCACGAGGAGGGTATAGGTGAGGTACTTCGTGGCGTGTTGATAAATGTGATAATCTAGGTCTTAGGGCGTTGCCACTCTCGGGTCCAGATTCTCGTCGTAACAGGGTTGCAGGAGTCCGAATGAGCGTGAAGGGTCTATTCAATATTTGTCGGTTCGAAAGGTGATGTGTTCAGATGCGGCGTGCGGCTTAACTTGGCTATCGCACTGAATTTACACTCGCTACACAGTTATTCGACGTCGTACGTATCGATGAATTTCAATAGTACCAAAATGTGACGGAGTTATTGAAATTGGGGACGCTTTGCAGAGCCTATGTTCGTGGCAAGTTGAATAGGTCCAGCATGCCTGTCACAGTACTTTGTGGGTCAGAGTTCGTTCGTAACACGGCTATCACTGATTGGTACGGCGTTAGAAATGTTGAGCACTGAACACGTTCGTAGAAAACATGCAGCACTGCACTGACGGGTAGGTCGACGGGCAAAACCGCTGCCACCAAAATGTTACGGGGTAGATTGCGTAGGCTCCGATGAGCGGTAATCGGAGCTTACTCCACGCCCAGACAAGATGTTATTTGGCTATTATAGGGTCCGTTCACGTCGACTATGCACTCGCGTGCTACTACTCTCAATGCAGAAAATGAATAGAATAGAAAGGAATCTGTATTAAGGGAAGGTAAACGATTTAACGTATATGACTGTTCATTAGTAGTCAATGCAACGGAGTTGGTCGAAGGGAAAAGGTATGGTCTTGGTTCAGAGGGATAGGTGTCTTGCTTAAGCGCTAGGATGGATCTGCCTAGTTTAGCGGGATGTAGAAGGCAAGCTAGCCGCGAGTCACAGAAGAATCTGCTAACTCGTGGACGATAAGAGTAGACTACAGAGCGTAAGGTAACTAAGAATGTGGGTTTCAAGATGTGGGAAATGAATAAGTAGTCTGGAGGACGTAACAAAAATATGAAAGTCGTATGATTATTAAATTCCTAATTATTCCTAATTATTCCTAATCGAGAAAAAAAACTGTCGTCTCTCGAAAGTTTATTCGTTCGGTTTTTAGTTTTGAAAGGTATCCATTGCTTACGGATTATTGGAATTTATTATATAACGTTGAGGTTAATTATTTTTCATTTAATTAATTTGAATTGACTGAATGTCAATAATTCGAAATGATTTCTAATTGAGAATTCTTACATTTAATGATTTGTTTGAATTCATTCGGATATAACATTTTTGTTTTCAAATATCGAATCAATATGAAACTGTAAAAACGAATTCTTTAGTTATTTTTTGCTATATTTAAATTTCAAAATAGTTGACGATTGATTTTGAGCCGTTTTTTCTCTCCTATCATATTGTTCTATTTAGAAGTAATTTACCAAATTAATATTCGTCAATTACCATAAGGATCAATAACAACGAAGCAAAAAAAAAAAATTAATAGGTCGAATTTTTCATAACAAAATGCTCTATACAAAAGGTAAGATGCATTATTATTGTCAGATTTCAAATTAATTAATAATCTTACCTTAAAGTTTTTTATTCCGTAATTTTTCATCATTTTTTGTTTATAATTTTTTTATTAATAACATTAGCGCAGAAAGTTGGAGGAAAAAGTTATGGATAGTTGTATCAACTACAAAGAAGGAACTAACAAAATTTTTGTCAGCCTCACGGTTACGGAGGTAAATAACAAAAACTAATCACACCCTTGATTTCAAGATGAGGGCCGTTCGCTAACTCTTTTGGACCCGGAAACTGAGTTTCACACTCATGGCCGACCCCCCAGAGAATGAAAAAAAAATTGCCTTGTACACAAAATTCTCAGTGAAATCACGCTTTGCCCGGACTAATAATGATGACCGCGACACGCGCTCGTAGAAAAATTAACAATGCTCCAGAACAATAAGAGGCAGGAAGCCGAAAACTTTCACAAAACTTCTTCAAAGCATTGTTAAAATGTTGGTGTGATTGAAAAATGAAAACTTCAAATTTCGTCGCACAACTTTTTCAATGTATAGTATAATGAGGAATTTTGCATGAAATCTTCGAAAAAGATCGCAATTCTGATTATATTCTATATTCAGGATTGTAATTGGGCATTAAAGACGCGAAATAGATTCAAGTTTGTCGTGATGAAGTTTCAAGAACAAATATCGATACTGAATAAAGTTCCGACAATTTGAAGTGAAAAAAAAAAATATCTTTTGCTTTCACAAAAATGACCTCTTGTATTTCAGAAACTATAAAAATTATCAGTATGGTGTATTTGGGATAAATACGCGTAATGAAATTTTACATCGAACGTGAATCTTCAAATTGATTTTTGAGCAAGTCTAAAAAATATCGTACTGAAAAATACTTATTCGACGAAATTTCTTTTTGTCCCGTTTATGTTGCGGGGCCCTCAATTTCTGGCGATTATTGCATCAGCTTACATATGTTTAATGCTCATTTGGCAAGACTTGATGTATAACAGTAAATGAATAAATGCCACCGGATTCCCAGTGGTCGAAGATCATATGATTAGTAACTGTAATCTCAATTCGCAAAAGCTGTACAAAAATAGTATAGCGTATCCCATGCGGTTCTTTCACCGAGCGACGCGAGCTAAACTCTCTCTCTCTCGCTCTCTTTCTCTCTCTCTCTCCCTCTTTCCCTGTCTCTCTCTCTGTGTCTCTCTCTTGTTCACACATATCACGCCAGTGGAAGGGTCGGGAGTAACACACGATTCGATTACTGACAATACTACTATTTTGTTTAACTGGCAATGTCACCGGCCGAAATTTGTTAAAGTATTGGGAACAGTATACTTGTCGGCAACTGTCGGAATCTCGAAGAATTCACAAGTTTGATTTACTGACTGCCACAGTGACACGGCTAACACACTTCTTTATTCGTTCTTCGAAGAATTCCCAGATTGAATGAAATGCACTTCTTTACTCGTTCTTTACTCCGTTAATTCTACCAACATGTAACTAAGCTGAACAAAATAATGACGAAACCAAAACAAGTTGTCATAGCGTTAGACAACTGGTGATCAAGTTGTAACACAGTTAGACAAGTACGGTGACGCGACATACAATAATTAAAATGTTCCAACATGTTGTTTAAAACAATTTGCTTATTATTGTTATTATTATAAAAAACGCCGGTAGTTAATAGGATAAGAAAACTTGTTTTGGCTTTCATGTTCCGTGCCGTTGAGAAATAGTTTTTTATTTGTATCTCTGATTATACCGGGCAATGAGCTATTTTCGGCAAATTTAGTTTCCGACGATAATTAAAAGTGTGGCCTGCGAGGTATTTGCTAATGAATTTGTCCATCTTCTCTTTGTGCAGGCGGCGCCGCGCGGCGTTCAATCGTCCAAACACCCAAGAGACCGCCAACTCTCCGGCTACGATAGCTGCTGCTACGCACACCGAGACCCCGCCTGCACAGGCAGGTGAACCACTCGAGGTCGTATTGAACCCCGACGAACCAAGCACGTCTGGAGGTACTCGCCGACGCATGTCGACTCCTGAACTGTTACGCATCTTGCAATCAGAAGATGATGACAGAGACGCAGAAGAACTTGAGGACCACGATAACGTTCGCGACAATGATTGCGACATAGAGAGAGCCGCTGCAGTATCCGACTTCAAATGGCCTGAAGAAGATGGCCTGTCGGATTACGAGTTGATTGTATCTCACGCTGAACCCGACTCGTACCGTTTATAAGAAGCGCACATCGATGGCCGCCGTATTGTAAACTTAGAGTATCTCTTCACTGATTTCATCCGGAAATTCGGGAATCACGCACCGGCCCTAAATTGTCCGATGCGTTCCCTGGTAATCGTGGATTCGCATCGGCAAGGCTTGAAGACACAAGTATTTTTTCAATGCCAAATGTACCTTTACAAAGATAGTGTCTGGACTGAACCAGAAAATCTTCAATCCACGGACATACATCATAGCGCGGTGGCCGGATGCATAACGAGCGGAATAAAGTATTCACAATTGGAACGACTCCTTGCAGCGGTTGATGTCCGAAACATCTCGCAGCGGACCTATCTGAGGTACGAGAACGATATAAAGCTCTCAATAATTAGCTCTCAAACGAGGTGACGTCGTTGATGGCATCCCTCATATTCCCGTCGTAGCGGATGGTAGCTGGATGAAACGATCTTACCGAACCGGAAAGTACGACTTTCTGTCTGGAGTTGGAGCGATCGTCGGGTATCATACGCAGAAGTTCCTCTTCATCGGGGTGCGTAACAAATCCTGTGCCACGTGTGAGAGGGTGGCCCGTACTGGGAAGGAATCTACGAAGCACACGTGCTACAAAAATTGGGATCGAAACCGCAGTTTGACCAGCATGGAGAGTGACGCTATCGTCGACGGATTCACATCCAGCATTGATACGCATGGACTTGTCTACTCCACTTTTATCGCCGATGGAGACAGCAACGTGTACAAGAAGATCTTGGACAGCAACCCGTACCCGAATATGATTGTAAAGAAGGTCGAAAGCATCAATCATTTGTTGCGTAATCTGGCAACGAAAATAAAAGACACGCTGAAAAATGAAGCTCACATAGGGAAATTGCGCAAAGTTGTAGAAGGGAGCGTACTCAGGCTGCGTCTGCCGTATCGAAGACTGCAAAATTCAGATCAACGGAAGACGGTCCCACAAGCCTGAAGGCCCGGAAGCTTTCTGGAGATATTTTGAATATCTCGAGCCACGTGTTTGGTGAGCATAAGAAGTGCGCTGAACTGGGGTACTTTTGCGATGGATCGTTGAAAGAAGGCGAAGAAAACCACGTTTCAGCTCTAAAGGCTTTCGGACTCTACGACAAGATATAGGAAGCCTTTTCTAGTCTGAGTTGCTACTTTAACAGCATAATATTAGGCGTAAACAGCAATAGCGTGGAGGAATACTATTCCATCATTTGCAAATACATCGGTGGTAAACGAATAAATTACGGGGCCAGAGGTTCGTATACCGGAAAATGTGCCGCGGCTGTCATACAGTTCAATACGAATAAGTCTTTGAGCGTATTGAGTGAAGCTGTCAATGGGAAACCAACAGCGACGTTGAGTCACATGAAAGAGCGACACATTCGTAGGAATGAGAATAAAGCAGCAAGCAGAGACAGGTGTGCCGAGAAACGAAAAGCTGAAAAGAAAAACGAATCGAGCGCAACATCGCGAAAAGTTGGACGTCCGAACACAACCGAAGACTACGGACCTAATTGTCAACGTCCCGACTTACCGGCGAAAGAAAATGCAATAAAAACGCAGTATCATTACGATCAGCTGCTCGAATGGCAAGCGGACCTCGATGGAATTGAACGGACAACAAGGCAGCAAGGACAAAGCGAGTGTTGGCTGTCAATACGGAAAAAGATTTTGACTGCATCGAATTTTGGATGCGTGTGTCGCATGCGAAGTGATACATCGTGTAAAAACACCGTCAAATTGCTGCTGTTTCCGACACGGTTGCGGCTTCCTGCTTTTGAATATGGCCGGCAATGCGAAGAACAGGCGCGAAAACAATTGGCCACCGAGCGCAACATCAACATCACGGAGTGTGGGTTGTTCATCAATGAGGAGCTACCGTACATCGGCGCGTCGCCAGACGGTGTAATCGGCGACGATGGGATTGTGGAAATCAAGTGCCCGTTTCCCATAAAGAACTTTGCCCCGGAAGAAGCGATCGCACAAAAAAAAGGAAATGTGCATCGTATTTTTGGCAGCCAAGGCGAGAACATGAACGAGAGTCACGAGTACTTCTACCAAGTGCAAGGTCAGCCGCACGTCACACGAGGTATGAAAAGTATAGTTGTTGAGAGCAACGCCGACTTCTGGTCTAAAAAAATGCAACCCTTCTTGACGAGATTCTATAAATGTTGTATGGTGCCTGAGATCATTGACAGCCGCCTGCTAAAAAATATGGAGATCAGAGAACCGCAGTTCATTGTAGACGCTCGTCAGGAAAACGAAAACAGGGCTGCAAGTAAGGCAAAGGACCACGCGAAATAAATAATATTACAGTTTTGTTTCCTCGTACCAAGTTTCTGATGAATGTACAAATCACAGTTACTCACAGTTTTCCGTAATTTTAATCAAAAGATAGGGTTATATCGTTCTAGCGGGCAGTCGTGTGGCAGATAAAAATTCTTCGTGACGAATCTCCTGTGACGTAATTTGTGTTGTACATTTATCGTGGTGCAGGTAATCGTTAGAATACAAAATTCCATACTAATATAATTTTGAGCTTTTCATGCAATAAAGCTTTCGAATATATCTGTATCATATGTATTTAGTTGTGAGGTATTTAAAATATTTTAGCCGCCTTTGTTGCTGAATTTGTAGTACTGGGCGTGATTTTCGTTTGTGAAATATTAGAGATGATCAGAATATTATTTAAATTAGAACGATTTTATGTTATTTAAGTACATAGCCACTACACATTCGTGTTAGCATGCCGCGACGCATTACAAGAATTCCGAGAAATGATTACATGAATCATGGCATAAAGACATTGGACTCTCTAAACATCCTGATGGGAAATATGTTTATCGAGCCTGTCATACAACTGTCAGCTAGAACGACACCCGCTCTCGATTGAAATTCCGACCTACGGAGATTCAGATAGATTACTGGCGCATTAGTGGTTTGCCGGTAATCTCTCATAAATGTACAAATGATTCATTACACATTTTTCAAAATATTGAGTAACCAAATTGTATACGTGTGTTAAATTTTTTTTCTCAGTTTTCTTCATATATAATCTTTTTGGTTTTTCGTTAGGAGGTGCAGAACTAGAATCGCTGAATGCTTCGTTGCGAATACCACAATTTTATCGGAGCCTAGATTCGAATGCTCGGAGAGTTCAATTATTATAATCGTACGGTAATTTTTTTTCTGATAATTGGAGAAATTCACACGTGTTGACATATACCCTAAGTGCGATGCAAATATGCGAGAAATTTCAAATATCGGGAAAAATAAATATTACGACTGTTATTATTTCATCATATAAACCATAAAAAGTCAAAACCTATTTCTACGATTTTTTTTCCGGAAGCGCCGAGTCATTCAATTTTGTTGCAAAATGAGCGTGCAGTAAACTTCAAGAATCAGTATCTCATCTCCGGTTCTATTCGACGTAGGAAAATGATTCACAGCACATTCGCGAGCAGAGAGGATAAGCTTTCGTAAAAACTTTGGTTTATTCGGAAATATTGAACATTGTTATTGTTATTAACAAACGAATTGTTTAATGGTACCATTTTTTGGCGAGGCTTCTACCATTTTATACATTCTGTAAAAAAAATTTCCGATTACAAATAATCCGTCGGGTTTGACGAGGAATTTCCCATTTATATTCATTCCGAATGACCTACATTAGATGTCTGCTATCGGTAGTAAAATATTGAACACGGTGAAATTTAGAGTGATTCGTAAAAAATGAATATCTTAATTTCGAAAGAATTATCTCAACTTTTCGGATTATTCAAGATGATCAAAATTTTTAATCACACTATTCCATTTCATCAGATTCGACCATTCACTTTTAACTTTTTTGGGTAAAGTGAGATGGCGCCGACACATGGTTGTAAGAGAACAAAAGAGGACTCATGTATTTCTATGAGTCCCTACATGATAAGGAGGGGAGGGCACGAATTGTGTGCCAAAGTATATTTCTATCGACAAGTACTAATCATGTTATTGATTCTGCGTTGAAAAGGCAAAACAACCAAATAAACACGCTTATATTTTACAGGATAATCCATCGTAACCGTTGGACGGTCGCAATGTCACGTACAGATCGACATGCCGCATGCCGTGAGGATATCTTCATGGAGTGGTGAACTATGTTCAAATTACATTACTTCGCAAAGGATGTTAGAAACTCCCATCAACCGGGAGGAGGAACTGTTTCGCGCAACCCGCAGCTTCATAGTTACCTCGAATCTCGGATACTATTTCCTTGCATTTAATACTTCAGAGGGTATAAAAATAATCCTCAACGTCGATGTCAACAATTGTTTCATATATCCGTAGTAACATGAATAAAGTGTTCCAATATCATATATAATCATTTTTTGAAACCCTTTTCACTAGTCAAATAGCTTCGGACATAAAATTATCTCATTATTATCAGTAGAGTTGTGTGTAACGAGCGATGTACAATTTCAGAATGATTCCGATACAGTAATATCCCGAAGTTACCCCATAGGTCGTTCCGGCATTGACGGCGTAAGTCGAAAAAAACGTTAGTCGGGGTACACGTTTTATACAACTGTATAATGTATACATATACATGTATAAATACTCACCAGAGATAATCATGTATGTACCTCATAGAAAACCTCTGAAGAAGAATGAGAAATACTCTTTATTTTCGAAATACAAAATGTTTAAGTCGTACGTAAATTATTGAGAAGAAGATGGTTTCCAAAATTCGAGCACAGTCGTCTGACGACACAAAGATTTTTTTTCTCGTGCACAATCACTATCCGTAGACTGAGCGAATAATCGAATACAATGTAATGCACGGACGGAAAATAAACATGTCCATTGAAGTTTGCGACAAGTTCGTGCGCGAAGAGCGGCCGCGTTGACTTTCCGTAGAAGCGGCGATAGGGGGGGCGACCGATGGCGTAACTGCGGGGTAGCGTAAGTCGGGAAGGCATAAGTTGGGGTATTACTGTATGTCGAGGAATAGTCATGCAACGTCGTAGCGATGCTTGATCAAACGAGACCACAACGATTCATACCCGTTTTGTTTCAATCGTATTTTTCGAACATACTTCCAAATATCTACAAATGATGAATGGTGATGTTTATGAAATCATTTTGAAAATACTTCGTGCTGTGTAAAACCAATATTGCGCGATATGTTTTAATGTATATGGAACATTCTATTACAACCGAACATCTTTGTGACCGACACATTTTTGATTTAGCTAAAATTTTTTTGACGGGTTCTATATCGAAACAATAGGGATACGTATTCAAGGATTTTTTTATTACACATATCTTGTGAAATAGAGGGGATCGAAAATTTGATAATTGGTGTTTTTTGGCTTGTAAGATTCACTTTCAAAAATTCATAACGCCGGTTCTATTTGAGCTGGAAAGTTCTTTTTTTTCATCTCAAAGCTAATAAAATGAATTTTATCACAACAATTCTTTCATTAACGATTATTCCGAAATTTATACTGTTATGAACAATTAATATGTTTCAATTGATTTTTAACAATTGCCCCAACCTCGTAGCGAGTTCTTAGTACAACCATCGTATTCTACGTCAAATTTTTCATCCATAACGTATTTTTAATAGATGGAGAAATTATTATGACTGTGAGAAAAGAATTAATTTATCTAGCGCGGCACGTCACATTGGCGCGCGGGTTACATTGCACGCCTCATCATCTTGCCTCGTATCGTTTTCCTCTGTAATATAAATGATTACTTTATATTTTTCATTGAACAATATTATTTGTTAGCATATAAGACTTTATACAAAACTCAACAAAAAAAATAATAAAATGAAAAATATTATTGTTGCAAATAAAAAATTAATTTACCAAGATTTTGATGCATAATTATTAGTAATAATCACCTCGTTCTGCATTACGTCTCACTATATTTACATTCGCTTTTGATATGTATAGTATTTTTCGTTTGAAAATTTGTACAACCGTTTTTTTTTGACACAATGAGAATTGCTTTGCTTCCAAATCTTCAGGAGAGGTTGGAATCATACAAATTTTCAAGAATAAATGTCAATATTGTACGACGTACTGCAGGACGAGGTACTTATTAACTAAAAATAATGTATTGAAATCTTGATAAATTGATTTTTTATTTGACACAATAATATTTTGTATTTCATTATTTTTTTGTTACATTTTTTATAAAGTCTTATTTCCTATTAAATATTATTATTCAATTGAGAATATACAGTAATCATTTATATTACAGAGGAAAACGATACGAGGCAAGATGATGAGGCGTGAAATGTAACCCGTGCGCCAATGTGACGTGCCGCGCTAGATAAATTAATTTTTTTCTCACAGTAGTAATAATTTCTCCATCAATTAAAAATGCGTTATTGATAGAGAATTTGACGTAGAATACGATGGTCGTGCTGAGAACTCGCTATGAGGTGAAGGCAATTGTTAAAGTTCGATTTAAACATATTAATTATTTATGACAATACAAATTTCGGAATAATCGTAAATGAAAGAATTGTCGTATTAAAATTCATTTTATCAGCTTTGGGTTGAAAAAACGAACTTTCCAGCTCAAATAGAACCGGCGTTATGAATTTTTGAAAATGAGTCTTCATGCCAAAAAACACCAAATTATCAAATCTTCGATCCCCTCTATGTTACGAAATATGTAAAATAAAAAAATCCTCGAATACGTATCCCTATTTTTTCGATATAGAACCCGTGAAAAAATTTTAGGCTACATCAAAATTGTGTCGGTCGATTCTTATCTAAATCTGTCCGATTCGTCAAAGAATGCCTCATATTCAAGGGTGTTTTCGCGGAACAAGAAATTGAATTTGCTATATTCACCGTACAACTATCAAAATAATCAGTTCGGTCGTGATGTAGTCGCTACACGCATGACGTCATCATTTGCATGCAAAATTCGAGTCAGTCCTGTTGGTATGGTTACCGACTCAGATTCAGACCTTTTACCGACCGCCTTTTGTCTAATATTGTGTTGCGCTACTCCCCGGTGGAAAGTACCACCTTCGAATGGTTTGGAACCTAGGAAACTTACGCAGAGGGCGCTTCGATCGATTATGACTTTTAGATCCAGGTCAGCGGCACCTGAATCATTTATTAGCCGCTGAAAATGCGCGACGGGGTGTAGTTTGATTCTTTAATTTTTGGTCTTCCTTTTCTCTGTCAATGTGCTTCCTAGTGTCCAGTGATTTATGACTAGAATCTGAAATTTTTTATTGTAAAGTTGTAGTTATGTTTACATATTTATTGATTTTATTTTGATTTAATGTATTTTTATTTTATCTTAATTTGATCTATTTTTATTTTCTTACTTTTATTTTTAATTTATTTCATCTTCATATTTATTTATTTTTAATTTTCACTGTTTTATGTGACCATTAGGTTAGGTTAGGTTAGGTGAGGTTAGGTTAGGTTAGGTTAGGTTAGGTTCCCCTACGTCGGCTGTCACCTTGTCGTGGTGTAGGGGCTTGATGGCCGCGATGAATCTTGACGACCCGACGCCCCGGGGCTTCAAAACCCCGTGGCGGAAGTGATTCTAGACGAGCGTCCACTAAGAACAGTCGGCCCAGCCCCTTGGGGCTGGGTGTATGAATGATTGTTTGAATGGGCGATGTGTACATGGGATGCGGTTGGGGCCCCTGGGGCGATTTCTCAGAGACTAACCAAGGAAGGAGTAGTTGCCGACCGACCGGGGCTGCGGGTGAAGTCAGTACCTTCACCGGGCCTCTGTGGCGTACTACGGGTAAACGTAAGGCCACGGAACCTCGGTTCCCTGGCGAAGGTCCCAGGAAACCACATGTCCAAAGTGGGAGAACCGCTCCTCGCAGCTGACTGGAGCCAATCTGGGAGTCAAACCTCGGATCCCGGGCGCATGTGTGGAGGATTACCCGGTCAGTATTTCCTCATACCCGACGTCCGGTAGGTTAAATCCGGCAACGTCTTACCGGGTCGGGGCCTACCCTGTTTCGGATTGACAGGGGAATCCCCGGCCTGGCGACGTTAAAGATGTAGGGACGGGGGGTTCGAGCGGATAGGGCAGACCACCCGACAAACCGACAGCGGCTTCCGTTCGAGGGGGTAGGATTCTTACCGGCGGGGATAGATGCCACACCGCGGTGTGGCTGCCATGATGGCCGAACCGTCGTTATATACTTTCTGTTACAGTATGGATATCACAACTTTTGACCAACCAAATAAACCCAAGCAAGGAGGAGGAGGAGAGGACAGGGAGATACGGGGACGTCCCATCGTAAGGGGAATCAGTTGGCCCCCCCTTACGGCAAAAACGGGAACGGACCCAGTGGCAGAGACACCTGCGGTCAAGGCCCCTGGGAAGGAGGAGAAGGGGGAGACCACGACAATGGCGCCTGCCGATAAGCAACCCCCGCAGCCGCTGTGCCAACAGGGGAGTAAGAGGAAGGGGAGCGAGCTCACCCCACCAGGAGTCGCGAGTTCCACGGACGACGAGGAGCCGACCCTGCCGCGCAGGCCGGGAAGTACGCGGGGAGGCATACCGGGAGCCGTAGAAAGCGGGACCGGAGAGGCGAGAGCTGCGCTTTCGGCCAACGAGAGTGGAGAAGGCCAGCAACAACAGCAGAAGAGGAGCACTGGTGCACGCCCTAAGGACAAAAAGCGGCGCGTTGTCCTCAATAACAAGGGAGCCTACGCCGCAAGGGGCTCGGACACAGACGACACGGCATCCGAGGAAGGTACGCACAGTCAACGTCCGGGGATGGCAAAACCCCCCCCTACCGTCACGAAGGCCAGGGGAAAGGCCACCGGTATGGGGACGAGCTCCCCAGAAGATACGCCGATGGGCATAGGCCCCGTCGAATATAGACACATGACCGCGGCAGATCTGGGAGCCCAGATCAGAGACTGGATTGACGAAATTGATGGCATTAGGGTGAAATGCAAATCTATGAACGGTAGAATGAGCGGTGAGATCAAAAGAAGAGTGGGCTGGGCGAAAAACGCTTTGCTCACCCTTACCGGCAAAGCGGAAATGGCAGCCGGTCCCGCAGAGATACTGGAGGAGAAGAGGAGGCTGGAAACCCAGGTCCGGGATGGACTGAGGGAGAGGGAGAAACTGCAGAGGAAACTCGAGGAGTATCGGGTGGCCCTAGGGAGAGCCCAGGCCGGGGCAAAAACCCCCGTCGTAGACACCTACGCGACGGTCACCAGGGGGATACCCCCAACAACGCTGTCGCTCGACATTCAGGCGGCAGCGGTAAGCACGGCAGGGGAAACCAGCGAGGGCCAGCCGACAGCGACGTCGACCGGCGCGTTGGATCTCGGACTCCGATTCACTGACTCCGAGCTATACCTGGTCCCGGATGAGGACAGGGCCAGGAACGAAGAGCTGGCCAGGCAAGCAGCGGCCCTCAGGCAAGTGCGAGAGGAGGTCAGCCGGATCTCCCGCATGCTGTGCAGCACGAGAGACGGGGGAAAACCAAGCCCAAGCCATACCGCGACCACCCCGGGTGCCGCAAGAGAAGGAGGTGCAGGCCTCGAACCGCCCAGCAGGGCGTTCGCGGTACCTAACGCGGCCCGAGAAACAGCCAAATCTGCAGAGAAAGCTCCAGGCGCGGCAGGCTCCCCAATGGAGGCAGGCGACGACGCCTGGGTCGAAGTGCGACGAAAAGGCGCGACGGTGAAGGTAAGGAGGAAGAAGGAGGAGCGATCAACCATGGAGACCTCCCCCGGAGGGGCAAACCATAGTAGGTCGACAACGGAGGCCAGGCCAAGGGTCCCACCGTCGACACAGGCGCAGACAGGCGCGAGCAAACCGCCCGGAGTCACCCGAAAGGCCCCGAGAACCGCGGCGGTCGCGATTAAGTGCAGAGGGGAGAGCGCCCGCTATGCAGAAATTCTGCAATTTGCCCGCAGCCAGATACAACTGGAGGAGTTGGACATAGGAGGGACCAGGGTTCGGCGAGCAGCCAATGGCGGGGTGCTCATTGAGATACCCGGACCCGAAAATGCAAAGAAGGCGGACGCCCTGGCGGAGCGACTCTCCAATATAATCGGAGAGAAATACGGCGATGCGGTCCAGGTGACGCGACAGTCAACCAAGGGGGAACTGAGAGTGCAAGGGCTGGACGACTCGGTGACAACAGAGGAGCTGGCCCGCACCCTAGCGGAGCAGGGAGGATGCGGCCCACAGGAGATCCGTGTAGGCCCTCCTCGCAGAACGGCTGGCGGGCTCTTCAGCGCCTGGGTGCAGTGCCCTCTAAGGGCAGCCACAACCGTAGCGGCAAAGGGGAAACTCAAAATAGGCTGGACCATAGCCAGGGTCGAGCTATTGGAGGCGCGGCCCCGTCAATGTTATAGGTGCTGGGGCTTTGGCCACATAGGCACCTCGTGCAACGCACCGGCAGCGCGCGGGCGCGCGTGTTTCAGATGCGGCAGCGAGGGACACCAGGCGAGGAGCTGCACATCCGCCCCGAAATGTGTGGTGTGCGACACCAAAGGGAGGAACAGCGCCCACAGGATGGGGTCGGGACGCTGCGCGTCGGTTAGCGAACGGGGTCGGGGGCCCGTAGCCGGGGACATAGCAGATGGCCAGGTTCTTCCTACAGGGCAACCTGAACCATAGCCGGGGGGCTCAGGACCTGCTGAGCCAGTTCGCGTTGGAAGAGGGGGTGGATGTGTGTCTCATATCCGAGCCACACTCCATCCCGGGCGCAGACAGTTGGCTGGGCAGCGAGGACGGCCTTGCGGCCATATGTTGGAGGACGGAGGGCGATGCACCACGGTGCTCCCTACTGGAGAGGGGAAGGGGGTATGTAGCGGCTAGATGCGGAAATCTAGCAATCGTGTCTGTCTACATATCCCCCAACGTCCCCATGCAAGCCTTCGAGGCATTTATGGACGACCTGGAGCGGGTGGTCCGGTCAGCAGGCGACGGCGGTAGGGGAGTACTGGTGGGCGGCGACTTTAACGCCCGCTCGCCGACATGGGATCCAGCGGGGAGCAACCGCAGGGGGGAGCTTCTGGAGAGATGGGCGGCGTCGTGCGGAATAAGCCTGCACAATGATGGGTGCACGGCAACATGCGTCAGGGCACAGGGCTCATCCGTTGTCGACCTGACGTGGTCGACGCCGAACCTGACGCCGATGGTGCAGCAATGGCGGGTCCTTACGGAGAGGGAGACGCTGTCGGACCATCTCTACATAGCTTACGAGATACGGGGCCCCCGGCGCGTAAGATCTGTGGCCGGGGGGGGACACGCACGGTGGAACTGGCGTAAATTCAAAACAGAATGCTTCCGGGAATCCCTAGACACCTGTCTGGCATGGGGACCAACGGGAGAGGATCAGACCACATCGGCCGGCCTCGCTGCATGGGTGGAGAGAACCATGACGCAGGCCTGCGACGCGGCCGCTCCCAGAGCCCGACCCAAGAGCTGCAGGAGGACCACGTACTGGTGGAACGAGGACCTGGCCGAACAGCGCAGGCGCTGCGTGGCAGCAAGAAGGCGCCTTACCAGGAACAGGAGAGCGGCCAGCGGCCCCCGCCACGATACAGAGGCCGAGTACCGTGCCAGTAAACGGAGGCTGCGGGACGGCATCAAGGCTGCGAAGGCCAAGGCCTGGGAAGACCTCGTGGGTTCCGTGGAATCGGACCCATGGGGCTTACCATACAAACTAGTGCTGGGCAGGCTTCGCACCGCCACGAGGGGGCTGACGGAAACCCTCGACAGCCAAACTCTGGGGAGGCTCCTTACGGCGTTATTCCCAAGAGGAGAGGGCAGCGCACCGATAAGTCAGGAAGAAGACCGGAGCTGGAACGAGGGATGGGCGGTCACGGTCGAAGAAGTGCAGTCCGCGTTCAAGAAGGGGAGCGGGCGAAACACCGCCCCGGGACCAGACGGCGTTAGAGGAGCCGCGTGGGCGGGAGTCCCCGAGGGGATGACTACCCTGATCGCAAGGACGTTTACGGCGTGCCTACGGGAGGGGCACGTCCCACGAACCTGGAAGAGGGCCCGCCTAGTGCTTATCCCCAAAGGAGGCACGTCCGGCGGACCTCTTCCAAAGGTCAGGCCTATATGCCTTTTTGGGCGAACTGGGGAAGGCCTTTGAAAGGGTACTGGTTTCCCGATTCGGGGACTGGTTGGAGGAGAACCCCCGGGCCCGTCTGTCGGACGACCAATACGGCTTCCGGAAAGGGCGGTCAACGATCGACGCGCTCACTAGGGTGCGGGAGTTTGTCGAGGGCGCTACAAGGATGGGAGGCTGCGCGGTGGCTGTATCTCTAGATATAGCCAACGCGTTCAATAGCCTCCCATGGCCAGTCATCACGAAAGCGCTCGTGACAAAGGGGGTACCCGCGTATTTACGGCAGATCATTAACAGCTATCTTTCCCACAGGTACGTCGAGTACGCTACGGAGGGCGGGGGACTGAGCAGCCTGGTGGTGACGGCCGGAGTTCCACAGGGGTCTGTCCTAGGTCCTCTGCTGTGGATCCTGTCGTTCGACCAGGTCCTGCGGGTTGGTGCGGAGCCGGATACCGCAGTAGTATGCTACGCGGACGACACCCTGGTCCTGAGCTCTGCGGCGGATCCAGCATCAGCAGTGGCGCTGGCCAATGTAATGGTGGCGAGGGTGTGCCGGTGCATAACGGGCCTCGGGCTGAGAATATCGGCCGATAAGACGGAGGCGGTCCTCTTCGGCCGCGCTGGAAAAGGGATGGTGGGACACATCCCGGACTTGAGGGTGGGTTCCCAGAGGATCCCACTGGCGGGATCCATGAAGTACCTTGGGGTATGGCTGGACACCGGGCTTACATTCCGGGAGCACTTCGCGGCCATGGAAGCAAAGGTCGGGGGCATCACGAGGGCCCTATCCCGACTGATGCCGAACCTGAGAGGGCCGTCGGAGGCGAAGCGGCGATTGTACGCAGGGACCCTGTTCGCGGTCATCCTGTACGGGGCCCCGGTATGGGGGGACGTGGCGCAAGAGTCCAAGCCCATCCAACGAGCCATGGGTAAATTCCAGAGGAAAATCTGCACGAGAGTGGTCGCGGCATACCGGACGGCGTCCTTGGTGTCCGTCACTCTGCTAGCCCGAACGACGCCGCTACACTTGGTGGCTGGTGCCTACCGACGGGCATATGGTTGGATGCGGGAGGCGCGAGCGACTACGGGATCATGCTCTGCCGAAGAAGCAAAGGTCGTCAGGGCGAGAGAGCTCCTCGCTGCCCGCGAATGTTGGAGGAGGTCCCTGGAGGGTCCCGACCTCCCCAGTGGGAGGTTAAGAGCGGCGATTGTAGGCAATTGGGATGAGTGGCACGGCAGGGGGCACGGAAGACTGACCTTCCGACTGACCCAGGTGCTGACGGGCCACGGCTGTTTCGCCGACTTCCTGCACAGGATAGGGAGGGCGGAACGGCCGGACTGCCAGCACTGTGGGGGGGCCGCGGACACATCGAGCCACACGGTGGAAACGTGCCCAGCGTGGGCGGAGGATAGGGCGGCCCTGCGGGAGGCCGTTGGAGGGGACCTGACCCTGGCTGGGTTAGTACGAGCGATGTCGAGCTCGAGGGAGGGATGGGCGGCGGTGGCCCGCTTCGCGGAACGGGTGATCGCCGCGAAAGAAGTGCAGGAGAGAGCGCGGCAGCAGGCCTCGCAGCGCGGAGGAAATGAGACCCGGTAGAGTAGGATACACGGGCCGAACGGTAGTTCGGACAGGTGGGGACCCGAACGGGTTGGCGGGGTGGGGTGCCGGCCGAGCTCCGCTCCGTCCCTCAGGGCGAGCCGGGGGAGGCGCGGAGAGGCATAGGTGGTGACAGAGTAGGGCGGTGTAGGTCGCAGTAGGCCGTCGGTTAGGGTTAGGGCTAGGGCCTCTCTGCCTAATGCCTTCTCTTCATCTTCGGCCCCAACCCCCTGGGACGGCGACTGGAGCGCGACGCCGCGCAGTCTTGCCCCGACCCTCGCGAGGGCAGTCTTGGCCCTAAAGGGCGAAGAGTGGGAATCGCCCTCGGCACTGGGCGGCTTCGCCTCACGAAGCGCCAGCCACAGAGCAGCTAGGGGGAGGATACTCACAGGGAAGTTAGCCATAATAATTAGACATAATAGGTAGAGCGAGGGGGGAAGGGAAAGCGCAAGCCCCGACAGGCTGGACACGCAGCCGCGTATAAGTGCCGGGGGGCTCCCTGAAGATATGCCTCGTGCGGTTCCGGGGAGTCCCCTACCCGCACCAGGGTGGCCGCTGGTTTTTTAGTGGGTGCGAGTCCCACACTACCCCGAGGATCCTTGCGCGGATCCTCGGAGTGTGCATAAGGCATTTTTCCAGCGATAACAAAAAAAAAAAAAAAGGTTAGGTTAGGTTGGGTTGGGTTGGGTTGGGTTGGGTTGGGTTGGGTTGGGTTGGGTTGGGTTGGGTTGGGTTGGGTTAGGTTAGGTTAGGTTCCCCTACGTCGGCTGTCACCTTGTCGTGGTGTAGGGGCTTGACGGCCGCGATGAATCTTGACGACCCGACGCCCTGGGGCTTCAAAACCCCGTGGCGGAAGTGATTCTAGACGAGCGTCCACTAAGAACAGTCGGCCCAGCCCCTTGGGGCTGGGTGTATGAACGAGAGTGTGAATGGGTGATGTGTACATGGGATGCGGTCGGGGCCCCTGGGGCGATTTCTCAGAGACTAACCAAGGAAGGAGTAGTTGCCGACCGACCGGGGCTGCGGGTGAAGTCAGTACCTTTACCGGACCTCTGTGGCGTACTACGGGTAAACGTAAGGCCACGGAACCTCGGTTCCCTGGCGAAGGTCCCAGGAAACCACATGTCCAAAGTGGGAGAACCGCTCCTCGCAGCTGACTGGAGCCAATCTGGGAGTCAAACCTCGGATCCCGGGCGCATGTGTGGAGGATTACCCGGTCAGTATTTCCTCATACCCGACGTCCGGTAGGGTAAATCCGGCAACGTCTTACCGGGTCGGGGCCTACCCTGTTTCGGATTGACAGGGGAATCCCCGGCCTGGCGACGTTAAAGATGTAGGGACGGGGGGTTCGAGCGGATAGGGCAGACCACCCGACAAACCGACAGCGGCTTCCGTTCGAGGGGGTAGGACTTTTACCGGCGGGGATAGATGCCACACCGCGGTGTGGCTGCCATGATGGCCGAACCGTCGTTATATACTTATTTGTTACAGAATGGATATTTCAAATTTCGACCAACAAAACAAACCCAAGCAAGGAGGAGGAGGAGAGGACAGGGAGATACGGGGACGTCCCATCGTAAGGGGAATCAGTTGGCCCCCCCTCACAGCAAAGACGGGAGCGGACTCGGTGGTGGAGACACCTGCGGTCAAGGCCCCTGGGAAGGAGGGGAAAGGGGAGACCACGACAATGGCGCCCGCAGATAAGCAACCCCCGCAGCCGCTGTGCCAGCAGGGGAGCAAGAGGAAGGGGAGCGAGCTCACCCCACCAGGAGTCGCGAGCTCCACGGACGACGAGGAGCTGACCATGCCGCGCAGGCCGGTAAGTACGCGGGGAGGCATACCGGGAGCCGTAGAAAGCGGGACCGGAGAGACGAAAGATGTGCCTTCGGCCAACGAGACCGGAGATAGCCAGCAACAACACCCAAAGAAGAGCACTGGCGCACGTCCTAAGGATAAAAAGCGGCGCGTTGTCCCCAACAACAAGGGAGCCTACGCCGCAGGGGGCTCGGACACAGACGACTCGGTATCCGAGGAAGTTACACACAGTCAACGTCCGGGAATGGCAAAACCCCCCCCTACCGCCACGAAGGCCAGGGGGAAGGCCACCGGCACGGGGACGAGTTCCCCAGAAGACACGCCGATGGGCATAGGCCCCGCCGAATACAGACATATGACCGCGGCAGATCTGGGAGCCCAGATCAGAGACTGGATTGAGGAAATCGATGGCATCAGGGTAAGATGCAAATCTATGAACGGTAGGATGAGCGGGGAAATCAAAAGAAGAGTGGGCTGGGCGAAAAACGCCTTGCTCACCCTTACCGGCAAAGCGGAAATGGCAGCCGGTCCCGCAGAGCTCCTGGAGGAGAAGAGGAGGTTGGAAATCCAGGTCCGGGATGGAATGAGGGAGAGAGAGAAGCTACAGAGGAAGCTCGAGGAGTATCGGGCGACCCTAGGGAGAGCCCAGACCGGGGCAAAAACCCCCGTCGCAGATACCTACGCGACGGTCACCAGGGGGACACCCCCAACAATGCTGTCGCTCGATATTCAGGCGGCAGCGGCAGGCACGGCAGTGGAAACCAGCGAGGGCCAGCCCACAGCGACGTCGACCGGCGCGTCGGATCTCGGACTCCGTTTCACGGACTCCGAGCTATACCTGGTCCCGGATGAGGACAGGGCCAGGAGCGAAGAGCTGGCCAGGCAAGCAGCGGCCCTCAGACAAGTGCGAGAAGAGGTGAACCGGATCTCCCGCATGCTGAGCGGCACGAGAGGCGGGGGAAGCCCAAACCTAAGCCTCACCGCGACTACCCCGGGTGTCGCAAGAGGAAGAGGCGCAGGCCTCGAGCCGCCCAGCAAAGCGCCCGCGGTGCCTAACGCTGTCCGAGAAACCGCCAAACCTGTGGAAGAAGCCCCAGGCGCGGCAGACTCCCCGATGGAGACAGGCGACGACACCTGGGTCGAGGTGCGACGGAAAGGCGCGGCGGCGAAGGTAAGGAGGAAGAAGAAGGAGGAGCGTTTAACCGCAGGGACCCCCCCCGGAGGGGCAAACCATAGCGGGCCGGCAACGGAGGCCAGACTAAGGGTCCCACCGGCGACACAGGCGCAGACAGGGGCGAGCAGACCGCCCGGAGTCACCCGAAAGGCCCCGAGAACCGCGGCGGTTGCAATCAAGTGCAGAGGGGAGAGCTCCCGCTATGCGGAAATTCTGCAGTTCGCCCGCAGCAAAATACAACTAGAGGAGCTGGACATAGGAGGGACCAGGGTTCGGCGAGCGGCCAACGGTGGGGTACTCATTGAGATACCCGGACCCGAAAATGCAAAAAAGGCGGACGCCCTGGCGGAGCGACTCTCCGACATAATCGGAGAGAAATATGGCGACGCGGTCCAGGTGACGCGACCGTCAACTAAGGGGGAGTTGAGAGTGCAAGGGCTGGACGATTCGGTTACAACAGAGGAGCTGGCCCGCACCCTAGCGGAGCAGGGGGGATGCGGCCCACAGGAGATACGCGTAGGCCCCCCCCGCAGAATGGCTGGTGGGCTCTTCAGCGCCTGGGTGCAGTGCCCCCTAAGAGCAGCCACAACCGTAGCGGCAAAGGGGAAATTTAAAATAGGCTGGACCATAGCCAGGGTCGAGCTACTGGAGGCGCGGCCCCGGCAATGTTATAGGTGCTGGGGCTTTGGCCACATAGGCACCTCGTGCAACGCACCGGCAGCGCGCGGGCGCGCGTGCTTCAGATGCGGCAGTGAGGGGCACCAGGCGAGGAGCTGCACATCCGCCCCGAAATGTGTAGTGTGCGATGCCAAGGGGAGAAACAGCGCCCACAGGATGGGGTCGGGACGCTGCGCGTCGGTTAGCGAACGGGGTCGGGGGCCCGTAGCCAGGGACATAACAGATGGCCAGGTTCTTCTTACAGGGCAACCTGAATCATAGCCGGGGGGCTCAGGACCTACTGAGCCAATTCGCGCTGGAAGAGGGGGTGGATGTGTGTCTCATATCCGAGCCACACTCCATCCCGGGTGCAGACAGCTGGCTGGGCAGCGAGGACGGCCTTGCGGCCATTTGTTGGAGGACGGAGGGCGATGCACCACGGTGCTCCCTACTCGAGAGGGGAAGGGGGTATGTGGCGGCTAGATGCGGAAATCTAGCAATTGTGTCTGTCTACATATCCCCCAACGTCCCCATGCAAACCTTTGAGGCATTCATGGACGACCTGGACCGGGTGGTCCGGTCAGCAGGCGATGGCGGTAGGGGAGTACTGGTGGGCGGCGATTTTAACGCCCGCTCGTCGACATGGGACCCAACGGGGAGCAACCGCAGGGGGGAGCTTCTGGAGAGATGGGCGGCGTCGTGCGGAATAAGCCTGCATAATGATGGGTGCACGGCAACATGTGTCAGGGCACAGGGCTACTCGGTTGTCGACCTGACGTGGTCGACACCGAACCTGACGCCGATGGTACAGCAATGGCGGGTCCTTACGGAGACGGAGACGCTATCGGACCATCTCTACATAGTTTACGAGGTACGGGGCCCCCGGCGCGTAAGATCTGTGGCCGGGGGGGGACACGCACGGTGGAACTGGCGTAAGTTCAAAGCAGATTGCTTCCGGGAATCCCTAGAGACCTGTCTGGCATGGGGACCAACGGGAGAGGATCAGACCACATCGGCCGGCCTCGCTGCATGGGTGGAGAGAGCCATGACGCAGGCTTGCGACGCGGCTGCTCCCAGAGCCCGACCCAAGAGCTGCAGGAGGACCACGCACTGGTGGAACGAAGACCTGACTGAACAGCGCAGGCGCTGCGTGGCAGCAAGAAGACGTCTTACCAGAAACAGGAGAGCGGCCAGCGGCCCCCACCATGATGCAGAGGCCGAGTACCGCGCCAGCAAACGGAGGCTGCGGGATGGCATCAAGGCTGCGAAGGCCAAAGCCTGGGAAGACCTCGTGGGTTCCGTGGAAGCGGACCCATGGGGCCTACCATACAAACTGGTGCTGGGCAGACTTCGCACCGCCACGAGGGGGCTGACAGAAACCCTCGACAGCCAAACCCTGGGGAGACTCCTTACGGCGTTATTCCCAAGAGGAGAGGGCAGCGCACCGATAAGCCAGGAAGACCGGAGCTGGAACGAGGGCTGGGCGGTCACGATCGAAGAAGTTCAGTCCGCGTTTAAGAAGGGGAGCGGGCGAAGCACCGCCCCGGGACCAGACGGCGTCAGAGGAGCCGCGTGGGCGGGAGTCCCCGTGGGGATGACCACCCTGATTGCCAAGATGTTTACGGCGTGCCTGCGGGAGGGACACGTCCCGCGAACTTGGAAGAGGGCCCGCCTAGTGCTCATCCCCAAAGGAGGCACGTCCGGCGGACCCCTTCCTAAGGTCAGACCTATATGCCTTCTGGGCGAACTGGGGAAGGCGTTTGAAAGGGTACTGGTTTCTCGATTGGGGGACTGGTCGGAGGAGAACCCCCGGGCCCGGCTGTCAGACGATCAGTACGGTTTCCGGAAAGGGCGGTCAACGATCGACGCGCTCATTAGGGTGCGGGAGTTTGTCGAGGGCGCCACAAGGATGGGAGGCTGCGCGGTGGCCGTATCTCTTGATATAGCCAACGCGTTCAACAGCCTCCCATGGCCAGTCATCACGAACGCGCTCGCGACAAAGGGAGTACCCGCGTATATACGGCATGTTATTAATAACTATCTTTGTCACAGGTACGTCGAGTACGTAACGGAGGACGGGGGAGTGAGCAGCCTGGCGGTGACAGCCGGAGTTCCGCAGGGATCTGTTTTAGGCCCCCTGCTGTGGAACATGTCGTTCGACCAGGTCCTGCGGGTTGGAGCGGAGCCGGATACCGCGGTAGTATGTTACGCGGATGATACCCTGGTTCTGAGTGCCGCGGCGGATCCAGCTTCAGCGGTGGCGCTGGCCAACATAATGGTGGCAAGGGTGTGCCGAAGCATAACGGGCCTTGGGCTGAGAATATCTGCCGATAAGACGGAGGCGGTCCTCTTTGGCCGCGCTGGAAAGGGGATGGTGGGACACACCCCGGACGTGAGGGTGGGCTCGCAGAGGATCCCATTGGCGGGATCGATGAAGTACCTTGGGGTCTGGCTGGACTCCGGGCTTACGTTCCGGGTACACTTCGCGGCCATGGAAGCAAAGGTCGGGGGCATCACGAGGGCCCTATCCCGACTAATGCCAAACCTGAGAGGGCCGTCGGAGGCGAAGCGGCGATTGTATGCAGGGACCCTGTTCGCGGTCATCTTGTACGGGGCCCCGGTATGGGGGGACGTGGCGGAAGGATCCAGGCCCATCCAACGAGCCATGGGGAAACTCCAGCGGAAAATCTGCACGAGAGTGGTCGCGGCATACCGGACGGCGTCCATGGTGTCCGTCACCCTGCTAGCCCGAACAACACCGCTGCACTTGGTGGCTGGTGCCTACCGACGGGCATATGGCTGGATGCGGGAGGTGCGAGCGATTACGGGAGGCTACTCGGCTGAAGAAGCAAAGGTTGTAAGGGCGAGAGAGCTCCTCGCTGCCCGCGAGTATTGGAGGAGGTCCCTGGAGGGTCCCGACCTCCCCAGTGGGAGGTTAAGAGCGGCGATTCTAGGCAACTGGGATGAGTGGCACGGCAGGGGACACGGAAGACTGTCCTTCCGGCTGACCCAGGTGCTGACGGGCCACGGCTGTTTCGCCGACTTCCTGCACAGGATAGGGAGGGCGGAACGGCCGGACTGCCAGCACTGCGGGGGGGCCGCGGATACAGCGAGCCACACAGTGGAAACATGCCCGGCGTGGGCGGAGGATAGGGCGGCCCTGCGGGAGGCCGTTGGGGGGGACTTGACTCTGCCTAATTTAGTACGAGCGATGTCGAGCTCGAGAGAGGGATGGGCGGCAGTGGCCCGCTTCGCGGAGCGGGTGATCGCCGCGAAAGAGATGCAGGAGAGAGCGCGGCAGCAGCAGGCCTCGCAGCGCGGGGGAAATGAGACCCGTTAGTGTAGGACACGCGGGCGAACGGTAGAACGGTAGCTCGGACAGGTGGGGACCCGAACGGGTTAGCGGGGTGGGGTGCCGGCCGAGCTCCGCTCCGTCCCTCAGGGCGGGCCGGGGGAGGCGCAGAGAGGCATAGGTGGTGACAGGTTCGCGGTGTAGGTCACAGTAGGCCCTCGATTAGGGTTAGGGCTAGGGCCTCTCTGCCGAACGCCTCCTCTTCATCTTCGGCCCCAACCCCCTGGGACGGCGACTGGAGCACGACGCCGTGCAGTCTTGCCCCGACCCCCGCGAGGGTAGTCTTGGCCCCTTAAGGGCGCAGAGAGTGGGAATCACCTTCGGCATTGGGCGGCTTCGACTATCGAAGCTCCAGCCACAGAGCAGACAGGGGGAGGATCCTCACGAGGAAGTTAGTCGTCACTATAGCTAGCGCGCGGGGAGGGAAGGGGAAGCGCAAGCCCCGACAGGCTGGACACGCAGCCGCGTACAAGTGCCGGGGGGCTCCCTGAAGATATGCCTCGTGCGGTTCCGGGGAGTCCCCTACCCGCACCAGGGTGGCCGCTGGTTTTTTAGTGGGTGCGAGTCCCACACTACCCCGAGGATCCTTGCGCGGATCCCCGGGGTGTGCATAAGGCATTTTTCCAGCGATAACAAAAAAAAAAAAAAAAAAAAAAAAAAAAAAAAAAAAAAAAAAAAAAAAAAAAAAAAGGTTAGGTTAGGTTAGGTTCTCCCGCGTGGCTGTCGACCTTGACGTGGTGCGTGGAGCTTGAGACCTTCCGCGATGAGCCGTGGGAGCGATGCCGGCGGGGGCCCTTGGCTCCCTGCAGGTTCAACCAAGCCGGTAAGGTCCCTGGGGAGCGAAAGGTGACCAACAGGCAGCCTAGGGGAGGGACCCCGAGAAACAACCCATCATGGAGGGAGATAGGAATATAATGTTTACGGGACAGGGGCTCGGATCCCCAGAACCGGCACGTGGAAGTTTTGTAGCGGGCTTTCACGGGTCGTCATCATGCAACCGCGATGCGACATACACAGACGACAATCGTCCGGGTGCGACGGCAAGTAGTAGTACCCCGAACGATCAAGGGAGCGGATCAAGGATAGGTGACGCAGCCGAGGACATGAGCTATGAAGTGACCTATAACGGCACCCTGGCGGAAGATAGACAGGAGACAGACGCGGAGTCGGTCCGGGATGTGACGTGGGCGGGAAAGCGTCGGGTTGCAAGAAAGCTTGCTGGTCTTTGCAAGGAGTTGAAGGACACGTTCGGCAAGAGTGGAAATCTCAGGAGACAGGCGAGGCAGGATGCAGACACCAAGATGGACCTTCTCATAGAAGGACTTACTGCAGCGGCATCCCTGGAGGAGCCGGAAGAGTATGGGCCCATGCTGGACTGGGGCAGTGAGGTGGGTGGAATACTGTTTACTCTCGAGGCAGAAAGGCGCTTCAGCCGGGAACTGGTAGCGGTGATGGAAAAGCTGAGAGAAGAGGGTATGGATCTGGTCAATAGGTGGTGCAGCAACGAGCCCCTCAACCTCACGGAAGAGGAGCTGAGAGAGACGAGAAAGAGGTGGAGGTAGGCGCACCCCTCGAAGAGGACAAGGCGCGAGAGAGACAGCACGGACAGCGAACCGCAGGGCGGACCCGCTGAGGAATCCCCAGCTGAACCGCCGCCGGTCATAACTCCGCCATCACAGAGGCCGCGCCTGGAACACAGTAGCCCTGAGGAAACAAGAGAGAGAGAATCGACGGTGGTAGCCCACTGTGCGGTGAGTGGCGGGACCAGTCGACCAACGAGAACAGCAGCAAGAGCCGCCGCGAGCGCCGGTGGGCGAAACGCGGTACGCGTGGAAGCGGAGGGCAAAACTTACGCGGAGACGGTGAAAAACCTCAGGAGGAGAGTCGATACCCATGACATTGACATCAGGCTGGTCCGCAAAATGCGCAGCGGCGAAAGCGTGATCATAGAAGTGGATGGCGGGACACACGCGGCTGAATCCCTCGCACAGCGAATCAGGGAGGCGGGGCACACAGCAAGTGCGCTGGGACGAAAATGCGGAAGGGTGTACCTAGCCAGAGTGGAGCTTACGACCACCGAACAGGAGCTATGGGCCAGTGTTCTCGAGGCCACTGGGGGCGGAGAGTGCACTAATTGCAGAACGGTTTTCACTAGGACGAACGACAACGGAACAAAAGCTGCATGTCTGGAACTCCCGAAGGCCCGGGCAGATAGACTGCTGCGACGAGGGACCATCAGGGTTGGATGGACTGAGACCAGGGTGAGAGGCTTTATCGCCTCGGAGAATTGCTTTCGGTGCGGAGCTCGGGGGCACAGGGCGCTAGACTGTCGCAAGCCTGGCAACGTGTGCTACAGGTGTAGCGAAGCCGGCCACGTACGCAGAGATTGCACGGCGGAAGCTGCGGAAAACGCGGGGACAACGTCAGAGGGCCAGACGCCCAGCAGGGCCGCCGAAGTGCGGGAGCGCGATACAATGGAGCGAGAGATGAGCCGACCGACCCTGCACGAGAATCAAGGCAGGAGCTATAGGAGCGTGGGCACTCAAACGGACCCCGCCACACCAGCGGAGCGGGAGAGAGGCATCGTCACACAAGGACCGAGCGGTTGGGCGGTACCCCCCCCTCTGGAGGGCAGGACCTACAGTAACGTGGTCAGGAGCGCGACTCCGAAGAACCAGCGGACACCAGGGAATAGGGCGAACGCTGACGGAAGTGAAAATGGGGCAGGACAGGGAGGACCACAACCCGCCAAAGTGCCGAAGGGGACCAAGGGGGCCGCAGTGACGGTGGAAATTGCAGGCAGTAGCTATGAGCAGACACTGGACCTCATAAAGAAGAAGATTTCACCGCCAGACGGAAAGCATGTGAAGGGAATACGAAAGACCAGACAGGGGCGGCTCCTCATACAGTGTGATACGAACGAGGACGCCGTCAAGTGGAAGGAGGCCCTCGAGGCCGCCATGGGGGAGAGGGCAGTAGTTCGGAGGCTGACGAGCAACAAATATATTAAAGTCAGGGGGCTCGATGCCCTGGTGGACGAGGCAGAGCTGGCTGCGGCAATTGCAAGTGAGACTGCGACACCCGAGGAGACGGCAGAGCAGACAGCGGTGATAAGGATGTTCTCGTACCCCTGGGAAGAACGGGCGGCTGTCGTCAGAGTACCTTCGGACGTGGCGGACAATCTGGTGGAGAGAAGACGCTTTAGGATAGGCTGGACGCGGGCAAGGGTAACCCTGGAAACAAGGACCCCCACCAGGGCAAGAAAGCGTGTGGAAGGTGATAGGCACGGTAACCTACGGACAGAGGCCGACGGAGGGGGCCGGAGAACATCTGCACAGGATGGCGATGAAGGTTCTGCAGGCGAACACCAATAACAGCCCGATGGTGCTGGATCTACTGCTACGTGCAGCGGAAGAGATAGGGGCAGCACTCCTACTAGTATCGGAGCCTCCCACGAAAGGAAGGGGGGGTGGAGCGTGGCTCTGGAGCACAGACAGAAAGGCCGCAATCGTAGTGCGGAGCAAGGAGGCACAGGTGAGACAACTTAGTAAAGCAGAGGGGCGAGTAACGATACGGATAGGCAGGGGGCTGACCGTAACGTCAACCTATTTCTCACCGAACAAAAGCAGGAACGCCTTTGAGACGTTCTGGCGTGGAATAGAGGAGGAGCAGGCCCGGCTGAGGGACAGCGGGGTGTCAGACCGGATTATTGCAGGCGATCTTAACGCGTGGTCGAGGACCTGGGGCAGTGCCCGGGATGACCCGCGGGGAAAGCGCATTGCCGGGTCAATGGAGCAGATGGAGATGCTGTGCTGCAACCGCGGCGCAACCCCGACGTTCCAAAAAGCGGGCAGAAGCTCGATAGTTGACGTTACTCTCGTTTCAGCTTCAGGGTACTGGAAGATTAAGGAGTGGATAGTCATGAAGGAGGAGGAAACCCTGAGCGACCACAACCGCATCGCATTCACAATCTGCGGACAAGACCGAACCTGCAGCGACGAAGATGGGCGAAGGGGGTGGAACGTCAGGAAGCTGGATGTCGAGCTCTTTAAGGCAGAGATGGCAAGAGTGACCTTAAAGGATCCGGGAATAACCGGGCCTGACAAGCTTGTCGATGAGTTAACGGCTGCCATCGCCGGCGCATGCGACAAAGCGGCGCCGAGGAGGAAGAAACACCAGAGACGGCCGCAGTACTGGTGGAACGAAGGAGTAGCGGAGTTGCGAAGGCGGTGCGCTAAGGCCAGAAGGGAGGTGATGAGAGCCAGGGGACGAGCGCAAGTCGACCCAGTACGCGTGGAACGAGCAGAGCGCAAGCACAAGGAGAGGCGCAGAGCCCTGAAAGGGGCGATAAGAAAAAGTAAAGCCAGAGCCTGGAAAGAGCTTATAGAGGAGGTGGACCATGACCCCTGGGGGAAGCCCTATAAAATAGTAATGGGGAAACTGCAGCGCAGTGCGCCCGCACCAACCCACCCAGAGGAGGCGGAGGAGGTGATCGACTGCCTCTTCCCAAGCGGGGAGCCGACTGCGGCACTGGCCGACGATGAGAAGCGGCAAATACTGGACGCAACGGATCATCTCGAACTCCGAATATCGGAGCAGGAGGTGCGACTGGCCCTGAGGGAAGCGAAAACTGGCAAGGCCCCTGGCCCCGATGGGTTTCCCACGGAGCTGCTGCGGCTCACGCATGCAGCCAAACCTGAACTACTAGTGTCAGTGTATGACAGATGCGCACAAGAGCTGCATTTTCCAAGCCGGTGGAAACGAGCCAGAGTGGTGCTTATACCAAAGGGTGAAACAGGGGCTTTCAGACCAATATGCCTGCTGGACACGCTAGGGAAGGTATACGAAAGAATTATCTGCAACAGACTGCTTGTTCACCTGCACAAGGTGGAGGGAATCAGCCGCACCCAGTATGGATTTATGGCCAACAGATCAACGGTGGATGCTCTACAAGATCTGAGGGAGACAGTAGGCGGGCAACTCGCCAGGGGACGCGCGGCAGTGGCCGTGGCAATAGACATTAAAAATGCCTTCAACACGGCCAAGTGGGAACGCATCACGGCGGCGCTCGAAACGAAAAAAAGCCCGCCGTACCTCGTAGCCATAGTCAGAGCATACCTCAGCGAAAGGTATATAATGTACGAAACACCAGCGCTGAAGGTTGAGCGCGGGGTTAGCATGGGCGTCCCGCAGGGGTCCGTGATGGGGCCGTTGCTGTGGAACGTGATGTTTGATGGAGTCATGAGGGCCGCAGAAGCGCCTGAGGTTCGAACTATTTGTTATGCGGACGACACGTTAATAGTGGTAGGAGGAAGAGACCCGGAAGTAGCGGCAAGGAGCGCCAACTGTGCCACGTGCACCATTATCCAATGGATAAGGGACCAAGGGCTGGAGGTTGCCGCCCACAAGACTGAGGCGATCCTGTTTGCAAAAAGATGGAAAGGAGCTGATCAGGTCACAAGAGTTAAAGTCGATGGTCAGGTAATCCCCTACGCAAAATCCATCAAGTACCTGGGAGTCACCGTAGACGACAAAATGAGCTTCAACGAGCATTTGGAAATGATGGCTAACAGGGCCCTAAGCACAGCTACCAAACTGTCAGGGCTGATGCCGAACTTGGGAGGGCCTAAACCTCCCCGGAGGAGACTGTATGCTAGAGTCGCTGAGTCAGTAGTATTGTATGGGGCACCGGTGTGGGCAGAGCACCCTATGGAGAGGAAAAAAAGTAAAGCGCTTACCATGGTTGGAAGAGCAGGGGCCCTGAGGGTGACTAGTGCGTACCGCACTGCGTCTACTAACGCGGTGGAGGTGATAGCTGGCCTTCCACCCATTGACCTGGTGGCTAGAGCCAGAAAGGAGGAATACGTTGAACAGCGTAAGCTGCAAACCGCTGCAGGAAACGGGCAGGATGTCCGGAAAATAAGTGCCAGGCTCCACAAAGAGTCGCGGCAACGAACGATGGAGAGGTGACAAGCGCGGTGGGACAACGCGACCACAGGGACATGGACGAGAAGGCTAATTCCAACGCTGAAAACGTGGGTGGACAGAAAACACGGGGAAACTGGGTACCACCTGACTCAGGTGTTGACGGGGCACGGGGCGTTTGGAGCGTACCTGCACAGGTTTAAGCGCAGACCTCAGCCTGATTGCGAATACTGCGACACAGCGCCGAGCGACGACGCAGAACACACCTTACTGCACTGTCCAAAATGGGCAGAGTATAGAAAAGACGCCGACGGTAGAAACGTCTTACCGCAACGCATGGACGAGCTGTTGCCAGACATGCTGCGGGATCGTAAGACCTGGGAGATCCGTGAGGAGGCCGTTCGGAACATAATAGCAGCGAGAGAGGCAGAGGACAGGGTGAAGGGGTACTAGTACAGTCCAGGAGAGTAGGCCAAGAGCGGATCGCCAAGAGGAATGGAGGAGAGAAGGGGAAAAAAAAAAAAAAAAAAAAAAAAAAAAAAAAGGGGGAAATGGTAGGGGTGACGACGGAGGAGGACGTGACTGGTACAGACATAGAGGGATGGGAAGACAGACAGGACGTGAAATCGCGGGATAGAGACGGAGATAGACTAGGGTATACCTAACCATCTAACAGTCCCTGAAAGGGTGCTGCCCCGCGTTCCCACGGGGAGGGGCTCCCGACCAGGGGCGACTGCCGAGGACGGTCCCAAGCCCGGTCATGCCGTGTGTCCTCGTGAACGGTACGCACACGGTGAAAGTAGAGGGGCCTAACGTAACTTAACCTTTGTCCCCACCGGCTGTCCAACGCCGGGTGCGAGATGCAATGCCTAACGGCGGATTCCTTGCACCCGGGTCGAGGAACTCCAACTCGGCGACAGTTTCGGTCAAAAAAAAAAAAAAAAAGGTTAGGTTAGGTTAGGTTGCCCCCACAGGGTTGCCACCTTGTCGTGGTGTGGGGGCTTGAGGCTCGTCGCGATGAACTGTTGGAGCGATGCCGGCGGGGCCTCCGGGCCCCAGCAGGTCCTACCTTGCCGGTAAGGTTCACAGGGAGTGGAGGGTGACCAACGGCGACCTAAGGGAGGGACCCTGACATAAAACCCATGATGGAGAGCTATAGGAGAAAAACAGTTACGGCGCAAGGGATCGGAGCCCTAGTGCCGGCGGGGAACGTTGGTGACAGAGCAGGCCACACCCCGTCGTCATCATACGACTGCAATTATACACACACTCACTTACACAACAGGAGGACGAGCGGAACGCCCGTGCTAGGAAGCCCGGACATATATTATACACTAGATAATGAGACCATCCTGAGTCCGGATCTCAGAACACCCCTGAGACAACAGGAGGATGAAGAGGAAGCCTCCTTGGAACAAGTAGGAAATGTGATCAGGAGGGCCAATGAGGCAATCGAACAACTACTAGACATTGGAGCGAAGATAGGCAAAGCCTACGGGCGAAGCCTCAATTTGAATAGGGAAGTGCGGACTGAGGCGGACAACCAGCTCACACAAATCAAAGCGGAGCTCATGGACGCAATCAACTGCCATGAATCAGAGGAAGAAATAGACAGAGTACAGACCCTCATTATGAGTTGGCCCAGCAAAATCGGGGCCGTGATGTTCAGGGTCTCCGAATCTCGGCGTTTTAGTGGCACCATAATAAATGAGATGGAGAAACTGAGGGATCATGGCCAATGGGTGATAAACAGATGGAGCGAGAATGCCCCACTAGATCTGACGGGGGAGGAAATACAGCAAATGCGAGTATCCTGGACAGCTCCAAAGGACAGACGGCCCAAACGAAAAAAAGATATAGAAAGCGACGGCAGCCGGGAAGAGGCGCAGGAGAGCTCGGGTGGTCGCAGACCTAAGAAGACTCGTGATGCTGCGGAAAATGGGAGCGGCTCACAGCCCCAGCCCCCACCACCACCACCACCCGAACCCAGACCACCCAGACCACGGGAAGCAGAGGGTCACTGCATAGATGATACACCCAGACAGTCTACAACAACGGCCAGCAGGGATACCGCCACCCACACGGAAACGTCCGCTCCGATGGAGTCCGAAGCGGAGGAGGAGGCATTTCGAAGAGCAAACGAAGGAAAGGAAAGAAAGACAGTACGCATACAGGCTGAGGGTAGGATCTACCTGGATCTTATCCGAAACCTGAAGCGGACTGTTCGGACCGACGACATCAACGTGAATGGCGTTAGACAGGCCAGGAGGAACGAGGATGCGCTGGTAACGGTCGTTGGCCAGTCGGATGCGACACAACTCGTACTCAGGCTTCACAACGAAGGAATCGCCGCCGAAATTATGGGCGAACGCAAGAGAAGGGCCATAATTCAGAATATTGAGGCGAACACGACGGAGGCAGAGATCACCCAGGCGGTGGATAGAGCTACAGAAGGCCAAACGGAAGTAGTCTTCCTCAAGAGCACACCACGGGGCACCCTCACGGCGTGTATCAGAGCCCCGGTGAAGACAATTGACGCCCTTATCAGGATGCGGTACGTAAAAATCGGTTGGACAAGAGCCAGCACGAGAGAGTACAAAGAGGATAGGAGGTGCTTCAGGTGCGGGACGGTCGGGCACATGGCAGGGTCGTGCAAGGTGCCAGTCAAGGTGTGTTTCAGATGCAAAAAACCAGGGCACTTAGAGAAAGAGTGCGAACGGCAACCCGCTGAGAGCAAGGAGCCAAAAGCTGCCACTCCCCTGACAGCGACCACAACAGGAGAGAGGACAGGGAAGCAAGTAAGCGCGGAAGAAAAAATCCGGCGGGGAACGCGCACTTTTAGATCGTGCGGGGTCCAAACTTCGACACAGGAGGACAGAGTCACACCTGCTCATAGGGCCAAGACTATTGATCACCCTAGACAAGGAGCCTCTAGCTACGCAGAGGCGGCCAAGGCTAAGACACAGACAAGGACCCAGCCGTCAAATACCACACCCGTGGCCACCGCGGCTGCGACGGCCAGCGGAGGAAGAAATAGAAACAAAACACAGGCGGTAGGGCAAATCCCCGAGCAAGAAGGAAGTAGGAGGGGACAGCGAAGGGGTTTCGCGGTAATGGTCAGGGTCGAGGGGGAGGGGTACGAAAGAACCCTGGAAAGAATCAGAAGGGACGTTCCACCACCGGAAGGCGGGGGCCTGCGGAGCATTAGGAGAAGTAGGGACGGGTCCCTCCTGATGGTGTGCGAGGAGATGCCAACGGCCAAGAAAATGGCAGACTTGGTGGCCATAAAGCTAGGGGAAGGGGCCGACGTCAAGATACTGGGCGACAGGGCAACAATTAAGATTCGCGGGCTGGACGCACTAGTACTGGCGGAAGACGTCCGATCCGCACTGATCAATGAGATACCCACGGAAAAGGACGACATCGACCAAATAGAAGTTGTAAGGATTATCACCTACCCGTGGAAGGAGAAAGCCGCCTTTGTGAAAATCAGTCGGCAAACCCTACAAGCCTTGAATGGGAGAGCCAACATGAGAGTAGGCTGGACAATGGCCAGAATCATCGTAGGCCCGCAAGGGGTACGATGCCGTAATTGCTATAGACACGGGCACAGGGAGGAGGTGTGCCGTGGCCCTGGAGGGCAGGGACAGCGCGGAAACCGGGCAGAAGGGACAGAGCGCAATAGGATCCAACAGGGAATTTCTCCGCGGGGGATGTGCCAAGAGGTCGCGGAATTCGACAGTCTGGTAGAGCAGGGAACCACCCCAGTGTCAAATAGTACCAGGAACGAGGTGTCCCCAACCGGCACTGGACGGCAACAACAACAGCCCGGAACAGAAAATGGCGGTGAGTCTGAACTACCTACAAATTAATCTCAATAACTCGAGGGCTGCGGCCGATCTACTGGCACAGACTACTACAGACCAACGGACAGACCTAGTCATAATTAGCGAACCTGCTAAAACAGGCAGAGGCTTGGGCAGGTGGTATAGCAGTAATGACGGGAAAGCCAGCGTCGTTATAATAAATAAAAACCTGTCCGCAAAAAAGCTGGTGGCGGGCAGGGCATATGTGGTGGTCGAGGTAGACAGAACAGTAATTGTAAGCTGTTACCTCGCACCAAACGAAAAATGGAGGGATTATGGAAGACAGGTGGCCGAAATTGAAGATACACTGCGAGCCATACTTCATGAGGATCCGACCAATAGAAAGAGACGTGGGGTCATCCTGGCTGGAGATCTGAACTCTAAATCAAGGGTATGGACTGACAGGACTGACCGGCGAGGCAGGAGGATTGAAGAGTTAATAGACGCGCTGGACTTGGTGTGTCTGAATTTAAACGGAGTGCATACCTTCGAGCGAAGGGGATGGTCCGCGGTGCTAGACGTCACTATAGCAACTCCTGACGTGGCTAGCCGAATATCAGGTTGGACGGTCCTAGAGGTAGAAACCCTTAGTGACCACAAGGCAATAAGCTTCCGACTCCAAGGCAGGGAGGAAGCGATAGAGCAAAGGCAAAGGCCAGTAATACAGGAGGAGGGTACCCGTAAATGGATCCTCAAGAAACTAAACGAGGCCAAGCTGAAGCGGTGTGCGAAAGAAGTAAAAACGCCACGCAAGGGACACCCCGAGGAAATGGCGGAGGAACTCACAAGGTCCATACAAGGAGTATGTGACAGGGTCATGCCAAGGCGGCGTCACGGCGGCGGAAGGAAGGCCGTCTATTGGTGGAACGAGGAGATCGCGGCAGGCAGACAAAGATGTATGAAAACAAGAAGGTCCCTGCAAAGGGAGCGAAAGAGAAGGGCACGTATGGGGGAACGGGTCCCCGAAGATCAGGAGGACAAGCTCAGGGAGGAGAGACGGGCACTTCGTAAGCTCATAAGAGCAAGCAAAGGCAGAGCTTGGGATGACCTCATACGTACCATCGACGACGACGTATGGGGGAAGCCGTACAGAATCGTTACGGGGAAACTGAGTAACGCCAACGCGGGACCTTCGAGTATGGAGGAAGCGTTGGAGGTATGCGCCACGCTGTTCCCAGCGGGTCCGACTCTGGCGCCGAGCGGCGAGGACGAAGGACGATACGAAGACCAGCGAGAACCAGTCACACCTCTAGGTTATGCCGAAATTGATAGGGCAGTAAGGAGAACCAGGACGGGTAAGGCGCCGGGACCCGATGGCATCCACCCCGAAGTGATAAAAAGGATTTACAGGGTGAACCCGACCCCACTGGGTGAAACGATAAATAGGTGTTTCGAGCGAAGATACTTTCCGAGGATCTGGAAAGAGGCAGAGCTGATCCTTATACCGAAGGGCACGAGTAAAACCGACGGCGTAGAAGGAGAAAGAAAAAAGCAGGGATACAGGCCGATCAGTCTCCTGAGTGTCCTGGGTAAAACGTTGGAAAGAGTGGTGGATACTAAAATTAAAGAACACCTAAAAAATAGAGGCTTCCTCAGCAGGAACCAATACGGCTTCCGCGAAGGCTTCTCGACGATTGACGCAGTGGACCGCGTGACGACGGCCATCAGACAAAAAACGAAGAGGAAAGGCTGGGTAGCTGGAGTATGCATAGATATTAAAAATGCGTTTGGGTCCATCCCCTGGCCGGAGATTATGGAGGCAGCGGCGACGGCTGAGCTCCCGAATGACCTAGCAGGGATCCTCAGATCTTATTTACAAGATAGATACATCCAGATTAGAGCTGGGGGGAAGAGCGTCAAGGCGCAAGTGACAAGAGGCATCCCCCAAGGCTCGATACTGGGGCCAACCCTTTGGAACCTAGCTTACAATAAAGTGCTATCACAAACATACAGCACAGATATGGAGATCACCTGCTACGCAGACGATACCCTGATCCTGGTAGAGGGACGGACAGGAAAGGAGACCGCAGAGAGGGCTTCCCGCGCAGCAGCTGAGGTCATCGAACAGATTGAAAAGCTGGGACTGCAGATCGCGGTTGAAAAAACAGAGGTGGTCTTCTTTACAAAAAAAAGAGCTCCACCGCCAGAAACAGTGCAAATTAGAGGAAAGGAGATCCAGGCTGCCAAAAGTATGAAATACTTAGGCATCATCCTTGATCAGAAACTGAACTACTCGGAGCACCTGGACATGGCGTCGGCCAAGGCCATCAGAGTTATGAACAGTATCGGGAGGCTTATGCCCAATATAGGGGGTCCGAAACAGGCAAGACGTAAGCTACTCGCACGTGTGGGCGAGTCCATCGTAATGTACGGGGCTCAAATCTGGGGAGACGAGACTAGAAAAGAGACGCGAGCCAAGAAGCTCAGAGTTGTTCAGAGGGCATGTGCACTGAGGGTTGCGTCGGCGTACCGAACGGCACCCAACGAGGCGCTCACCGTCATCGCAGGGATACAACCTCTAGAGATAACGGCGCAAAAATGGAGGCGGCAGTGGACCAAGGGAGGAGCTAGACGGGAGATGGAAAGCGACCAAACCCCGAAGCAGAGAAAAGAGGCGATGAGAAGAGAGGCGGAGGAAGCGACGCGTTGGGCGAGACAGGAGTGGCGCACCAGGTGGAGGGACCACCGAAATACTAGTAACTGGGCCAGGAGACTAATCAAAGACCCGGACAAATGGTTGGACAGGACGCATGGGGAAGTAAACTACCATCTGACGCAGATGCTCACCGGACATGGGACGTTCAATGAGTATTTGCACAGATTCCGGAAAAGGACAGCGGCAGGATGCGCCTACTGCAGTGCGACCTCAGACAGCGTCGAGCACACTATTTTTAGGTGCCAAAAATGGAACGCAGTGAGAGGTCAATCCTGGAAGAGGAGGAATGGGGAACCATTAAGCCCGGACAACATCGTCGAGGAGTTGCTCTCCAGCGAGAAAAGGTGGAAGGAGATCGCGGCAATAATCTACGAAATTATCGCAACGAAAGATAAGGACGACAGAAACAATGGCTTCTGACTAAGAAGACCATCCTGTAAGTCATAAAGATTCTTACCCGTTTATATCTGGCATCGTAGTTATTGACGCGTGTTAACACCGTCACTTACTTCCATCCCTATTTTTTTTTGTTCACCAATACACCTTTCCCACCTACTTTACATACTGACTATCTATCTATCTATTTTACTCTATTTATTTATCCTACTTTACTCTATCTATCTATTCTTACTATACACACGTCATCCATGTATTATTTTAAACTATAGACTGATTTACCTTTTTAATTTTTTATACACTGACTATCCTTTTACTCTATTTATCTAGTTATTTATCTACACCTTGTCTATGGACAAGTTTTAAACATCGTAGCGTCCTTCCATTTTAAACTATGTACTGTTTTACCTATTTTACTTCTTTACACACTGACGATCCTTTTACTCTATTCATCTATTTTAGTTATTTACTTCTACACCTCGTCTATTGACGAATTTTAAACGTAACGTCCTTTCATGTCTATTTTAAGTCACATACTAATTTACTTATTTTACTTTTTACTCATTAACTATCTATTTACTCTATTCATTTACTCTGTTCTTTCTAGTTAATTTATTCTTCCATTGACTCTATTTATTTAACCCTGTACATGGAAGTAATGACGGTTCCTTATCTCAAAATAGCAGAGTGTTAAGATAAGAGGGTGCTCAAATAATGGGAACTTCACCCACACAGAAGCTAATTAGGAACCTAGAGTGCCTAACATCCCTTGGAAGGGGGCTACCCCGCGTCCCCACGGGGAGGGGCTCGCGACCAGGGGCGACTGCCATAGCCGGTCCGAAGCCCGGTTGAGAAAAGTAGACGGGCCTAACTGGGCCTAACTTTGTCCCCAGCTGGCTACCCCGGTGGGCGAGATGATGGCGCCCGGGCTGGTCTCCTCAGGGGGGCACGCTACGGCGCCACACCACGCCGACTGGATCGGGTGTAAGATGCAATGCCGAAAGGCGGTTCCTTGCCCCCGAGCTGAGGAACTCCAACTCGGCGGTAGATCTTCGGCACAAAAAAAAAAAAAAAAAGGTTAGGTTAGGTTAGGTTAGGTTAGGTTAGGTTAGGTTAGGTTAGGTTAGGTTAGGTTAGGTTCCCCCACGTCGGTTGTCACCTTGTCGTGGTGTGGGGGCTTGGCGGTCGCAATGAATCTAGAGGACCTAATGACCAGGGCCCCAAAGTCCCTGGGCAAAGGCGAGACTAGATGAGCGACTACCACCAAGCACAACCGGCCCAGCCTCTCGAGGTTGGGTGTGGGAATGGCGAGGAATGAATGGGGAGCGAATAAATGGGATGTGGTCGAGACCTCTGAGGATATTCCTCCGAGACTAGCCAAGGCCGGACTAGTAATCCGCCGACCAGGGCTGCAAAATATGTCTGTACCTTTCCTGCGGGCTTCTAGGAATCCGCAGGTTTGAAGTGGGAAAACCGCTATTTGCAGCTGGCTGGAGCCAATCGGAGGGTTGAATCTTGGGTTTCGGGCGCATGTATGGAGGATTACCTGGTCAGTATTTCCTCATACCCGAAGCTGGTAGGGTATTTCCGGCAAGGTCTTACCCGAATGGGGGCCTACCCTGTCTCGGATTGACTGACAGGGGAATCCCCCGGACGGAAGACCCTAAAGAGGTAAGGGGGGAGGGGGGGATCGCATGGATAGGGCTGACCACCCGATAAGCTGAAAGCAGCTTCCGTGCGAGTATGGGGCTAGGGTTCTTTCCGGCGGGGATAGATGCTGCACCGCGGTGCAGCTGCCATGATGGCCGAACCGTCGTAAGACTAAATCAAAACTAATATGGATAACGCAAAAACAAACAAACAGGGAAAACAAAACGAAACGGAGTGCGAGGTATTCGAGGTGGACCCCTTCGCAAGAAGGACTAGTATCCACCGGACACCACCGCCCAAGCGGGTCACCAGCATGGTGGTCGAGATGAGGAAGCCGGCGCCGGTTCAGACGCCACTTGTCCTCATCGACGTGGAGGCGAGGAAGGGAGACATACAGGAGGACAAGACCGCGTCCAATGGCGCAATCCCGAGAGCCGCGAAGGGGGCGGCAAGGACGATGAGCTGCCCCGACGCGATGCGAAACCTGCAAGAGGCTAGCGGAAGGGAGCAATTGAAGACCCTGGTTGCCCTCATTGAGGGCATGAAGGCCTTCACCGCGGCACATAAGAACACCCATGTCGCCCTCAAAGAGGATGTGGCGAAGGCGGCCATCGTTGCAAGACAAGTGGAGCGAGCCTGGGCCAAAATGGAGGGGGAGTTGGCCGGGGACAAGGGAACACGGACGTCCGTGAACAAGGCTACCCAGACCGTGCGGGGCCAACTGCAACACGAGAAGACCGAGGCATCAATGCCGAAGCCGGCGGGAGCGGAGGGGAAGACCTTCAAAAGAAAAGAGATCTCTCCCTCTGCGGGAGCAGCGGAGAAACGGCTGTGCCCAGAGGAAAAGGGGCAGCAAGAGGGCTGGAACTTGGTGGTGAGGCGGGGCCGCCCCAAAGTGGCTGCCGCCACGGCACCACCAACAGCGCCAGCGAAGCTGGCAGCCGAGGCCCCCGCGAAAGAGGGGAAGCGGAGGCCCAGGAAGCCGGTCCGACCAGACGCGGTCCTCATCAAGACGGCGGGCGGGGCCAACTACGCGGAGGCCCTGAGGAGGGTCAAGAGCCAGGTGGACCCGGAAAAGATGGGGGTCCACATATCAGCCGTCAGGAGGACCAGGGAGGGCGACATGCTATTGGAGCTGAAGGGTCCCAATGGCGCGCAAGCCCTCAAGGCGGCGGTGATAGGGGTCCTAGGGGACCAGACCAAGGTGTCTACCCTGGAGCCATCCATGAGTATAGAAATCAGGGATCTGGACGAGGTCACGTCTGCGGAAGAGGTGAGACTGGCCCTCAGCACCGTCCTGAGGACGCCGCTGGAGGGCGTAATCAGGATGAGGGCCGGCTTCCGGGGCACGCAGGTAGCCCTCACAAAGGTTCCGGAGAGAACCGCCCGAAAGCTCCTGGCCCTGGGCAGGGTGAAGGTAGGATGGACCGCCTGCCGGATCCGCGAGAGGATCGCGGTGGATAGGTGCCACAGATGCCAAGGGTACGGGCATCACGCGGCACAGTGCCTGGGAAAGGACAATTCCCAGGCCTGCAGGAAGTGTGGGGAGGCTGGTCACAAGGAGAAGGAGTGTCCGAAGACGGCCCCTAGGTGCATTTTATGCGCCAGTAATGGGGCAAGGGCGGACCACTTCTCCGGTAGTGGAAGATGCTCGGTCTTTAGGGACGAGCTGAATAAGGCCAAACTCCGGCATGGCAGGCGAAACATCGCGGGGGTCACCAACACCGCAGCAGCGAAGAGGGATAGTGTGGAGGCGGTGATGCTCTCCCCCACCACACTGGGAGTTTCGTTCGGGCGGAGGCTCGATTTTAGCGCCCCAACATGCCAGGAGTGAAGGGGAACACCAGCACGGGACCCGGGGGCAAGCCTGGGGTAGTGATACTCCAGGTAAACCTGAACCGGAGCCATGCGGCCCAGGACCTGCTGACCCAGACCGCCGCTGCACACGGTGCCGGGATACTGATAGTCTCGGAGCCCAGCGGCGCGGGAAAGCAGGGGAACTGGATGGTGGACCGGAGGGGGGACGCGGCGATACTAGCGACGAACAACCTCCATGGCACCCTCACGCTAGAGGGAAGAGGGGAGGGTTTCGTCTGGGCGAGAACGAGCGGCTTAAACATCTTCAGCTGCTATTTCTCGCCCAACGTCGCGCCCACCGACTTTGAGGCCCAGCTGCATAGCCTGGAGGCCAGCGTCCGGTCAGCGAGAGGCAAGATCATCGTGGCTGGGGACTTCAACGCGAAGTCCCCGAGCTGGGGGTCCTCGAAGCTGGACGCGAGGGGCCAAGCTGTCACCGAATTCCTGGCAAGGCTGGACCTCCTCCCGATCAACGTTGGCACTGAGCCAACCTGGTACCGGGAGAGCACGGGGTCAAGGTCAGTAATCGACATCACGACGGGGAGCCCGGAGGTAGTAGCCGAAGTTAAGGGGTGGCGGGTCCTGGAGGACGAAACCCTCAGCGACCACCGCTACCTCTGTATGGACTGGGTACCAGGGAGGAGAGTCGAAAGAAAGGGGAAGTGGCCTGACGGGGGGTGGATGGCCAGGAAACTAAACAAAGAGGCCATGGCAAGCTCCTTCCGCAAAAGCGACACGAGATGGACTTCAGAGGACACCGACGCAGCCGGGTTGATGAGAAGGATCACCACAGCATGCAACGCGGCGATGCCCAAGACGAAACCACCCAGAGGCAGAACAGCGTTGCACTGGTGGTCCGAGGAGATTGCGCAATTACGCAGGGACTGCCTCCGGAGCAGGAGGAAGGTACAGCGGGAGAGAGCAAGGGGTCAGGCAACGGATGCAAGCCTTGGGACCTACCAAGCAGCCAAAAAAAGGCTGCGAGCGGAGATCAAGGCAAGCAAGGAAAGGTGCTGGGAAGAACTGCTCCGCACGATAGAGGAGGACCCGTGGGGGCTTCCCTACAAATTGATCACGAAGAAGCTCGGAGGTACGAAGCAACCGGACGACCCCGAGGAGATCGAAAGAGTCCTGAACGAGCTTTTCCCTGTGCATAGGACCATCCCAGCACCAAGAGAAGCAGGAGAGACCGAGCCGCCGGCCCCCTTCACGGAGACGGAGCTCAAGGAAGCAGCTAAGAAACTAGCTGGTGGAAAGGCCCCAGGACCAGATGGAGTCCCAAACGAGGCCCTGGCAGTGGCGGTGGAAAGCGACCCAGAGGCGTTCCTGAAAGCCTTCAACGAATGCCTCCGGACGGGCCGCTTCCACGACGACTGGAAACGCCAGAGACTCGTCCTGCTGCCGAAGGGAGCCCCGGAGGAGGGAGGAACCCAGAAGTACAGGCCCATTAGCCTTATAGACACCACGGGGAAACTACTGGAGAGAATGGTGCACGCGAGACTGGCGGAAGCCGTAGAAGAAGCGGGCGGACTAGCCTGCCGACAGTACGGGTTCAGAAGGGGCAGGTCTACGATACAGGCCATACAAGACGTGGTGAGCATCGCCAGAGAGGCGAATGCGAGGAGAGGGCGACACGCTACCCCCTGCTTGCTGGCGCTTTTGGACGTCAAAAACGCCTTCAATGCGGTGGGGCATAGCGCAATACTTGAGGCAATGGAGAGGAAAACCAGCATGCCAAAGTACCTCCTGGGCATGGTCGCGAGCTACCTGGAAAACAGGCGGCTCATGTACCGCACCAGTGAGGGGGTGAAAACACGCCTGGTAACGGCGGGGGTCCCACAGGGATCGGTCCTTGGACCGCTCCTGTGGAACCTAGCCTATGACGACCTGCTCCGAATGGAGATGCCAGAGGGGGTGAGCACCATCGGGTTTGCGGATGACATCGCGCTCCTGGTGACGGCGAGGACGGCAGAGCTGCTTGAGGTAACGGCAGGCGAGGCCATCAACCGAGTGTGGGACTGGCTGCACGAGAAAGGGCTGGAGCTGGCCGAAAGAAAGACGGAAGTGGTGGTCCTGACTAGGAGGCATAAGCTCAGAGTCAACCCCATAATGGTCAAGGGGCACCAGGTGAGGCCCGCGAAGAGCGTTAAGTACTTGGGCGTGACAGTCGACGCGAAGTTGAACTTCGCGGAGCACGTGGCGACAGCCGCGGACAAGGCCATGAGGACGGCGACAGCTCTTGGCAGACTCATGCCAAACACCGGCGGCCCGGGCTACGCCAGGCGGAGGCTCTTGGCGGGAGTCGCGTACTCAGTAATGCTGTACGGGGCTCCTGTCTGGGCCGAAGCCTTGAAAGTGGCCAGAAATAGGAACAGAGTTGACGCGGTGGGAAGAGTCTGCGCACTGAGAGTGACCTCAGCGTACCGCACCGCATCTACAGCAGCGGTCATGGTGTTGGCAGGGCTGATCCCACTACACCTTATGGCGGAAGAGCGCAGGCGAATCGCCGCCGCAGAGACGGGAAGAGGCCTCCACAGCAAGGCAGCAAAGGCCAGGTTGCGACGTGAAGAGAGAGAGATGACCATCCGGAGATGGGACGAGGAGTGGACTAGCGGAGAGAAAGGGACTTGGACCAGGGAGGCCATACCATCCGTCGTGCCCTGGGTGGAGCGGAGGTTCGGCCAACTGAGCTTCCACCTCACCCAGGGGCTCACAGGGCACGGCTGTTTCGGTGAGTACCTTTGCCGAATAGGTAGGGAAGCGACGGCAAGGTGCCATCACTGTGATAGCCCCAAAGATGATGTGGACCACACCTGGTTCCGCTGCCCGGCATGGAGGGGTCGAAGGGACAGAATGAGGAGTGTTACCGGGGAGGTCGATGGCATCGCCGACCTCGTCAAGGTGATGCTGGAGGCCCCAAGAAAGTGGGAAGCAGCGGAACAATACATCAGTGGAGTTCTGCGCGACAAAGAAAAAGAGGAGCGGGAGAGACAGGGGCAGCAGCCACGAGAACTGCCCGACCGAACAACTCAAAGGCCCGCAATCAGGCCGGTAGGCAGGCTGAGGGGGGGAGCGACCGAGTGCGCGTGTGACATACCATACGCGCACTCGGTGTGTTTCCGTAGCGGCGGTTTGCTGCAGGACCAGAAGGCCCAGGACACCGGGCACCTAGCGGGAGGTGGCATCAACGCCACCTGGACAAGGGTGGAGGACCTAGCGGCCGAACACGCGGACAAATTGACCCGACGCGGGGAGCCCCGACCTCCAGCGAAGACGCTAGCAAGGGTGGGAGCGATGGTCCGGATGACCTACGGTGATGTAAATTACCTGGGTAACAACCGGGCCATCCTCTACCTCAAAAGGCGATATGGGGGGACCCAGCGGTTGGTCAACTCGACCAGCCCGCTGAAAATGCACCCCCCCTGGCGTGACGCGGTGGTGCTGGACGGAACAGTGTTCACCGCCAGCTGCCAGTGTGGCAGCCTGGCTGAACACAAGAGCATGTTCCCGCACTACCGCACCACCGTGGAGAACGGGGTAACCAAGTCGAACTGGAGGGTGGCGATGGAAGCTGCAAAAACCGACGTAGCTGTGAAAAGAGGACATCACATCCGCACCGCGCAAAACATGCTAGCGCGGTGCGGAAACAGTGAAGTGAAAGCTGACGGATGGAGGGGGTGTACAAGACAAGGTGCGCGAAGACACCCCCCCACGAACAGATGAGTTAGTGTAAGTGACTTAGATTGATAGGAATAAGCGAACAGCTGGTAAAGACAGCAGTGACCATAACTAGCTTAAGGACACCAGAAGGTGCGTTAGTGTAGTTTTCTAGGATAAGTGAAGAGTTGCCAACCAAACTATCAGGCAGTGACACGGGGAGCGACAGGCAGACCAAGAAGGCGATGCCGAGTCGCGAAAGAAAGGGAGGGGCCAGGAGAACAGGCCGGCCACAGGGACGAGGTGAAGTAATGCGAAAGCGGTTCCGCCTCGTCCTGGGTGATGAGCGGCGGAGGGGTTTTAGCCGGTAAAAATCCGGCACTATCCGACGACATCAATGAACAACCGGATGTCTTTCGAAGATTTCCCCTTCGCCGCTAAAGAAAAAAAAAAAAAAGGAAAAAAAAAAAAAAAAAAAAAAAAAAAAAAAAAAAAAAAAAGGTTAGGTTAGGTTACCCCTACGTCGGTTGTCACCTTGTCGTGGTGTGGGGGCTTGGCGGTCGCAACGAATCTAGAGGACCCAATGACCAGGGCCCCAAAGTCCCTGGGCAAAGGCGAGACTAGATGAGCCACTACCACCAGGCACAACCGGCCCAGCCTCTCGAGGTCGGGTGAGGGAATGGCGAGGAATGAATGGGAAGCGAATGAATGGGATGTGGTCGAGACCTCTGAGGATATTCCTCCGAGACTAGCCAAGGCCGGACTAGTAATCCGCCGACCAGGGCTGCAAAAATGTCTGTACCTTTCCCGCGGGTTTCTAGGAATCCGCGGGTTTGAAGTGGGAAAACCGCTATTTGCAGCTGGCTGGAGCCAATCGGAGGGTTGAATCTTGGGTATCGGGCGCATGTATGGAGGATTACCTGGTCAGTATTTCCTCATACCCGAAGCTGGTAGGGTATTTCCGGCAAGGTCTTACCCGAATGGGGGCCTACCCTGTCTCGGATTGCCTGACAGGGGAATCCCCCGGACGGCAGACCCTAAAGAGGTAAGGGGGGAGGGGGGGATCGCATGGATAGGGCTGACCACCCGACAAGCTGAAAGCAGCTTCCGTGCGAGTATGGGGTTAGGGTTCTTTCCGGCGGGGATAGATGCTGCACCGCGGTGCAGCTGCCATGATGGCCGAACCGTCGTTAGACATAATTTACATGCAAGATGGCTAATTTCAACAAAACAAACACAAGGAAAACCAACGAAGAGATGGAGTTCGAGGTGTTTGAGGTTGACCCCTTCGCGAGAAGGACCAGCCTCCGTAGGTCACCACCACCGCCCAAGCGGACCAACTGGGTGGAGAATCAGGCGAGGGAGCCAGCGCCAATACAGACGCCGCTAGTCCTCGTCGACCTAGAGGCACCGAGGAAGGAGGCGAAGGCCGACGTGTCTGGACCGAAGGGAGCGATCCCCAAGGTCACGTCCAAAGTTGGGGCAAGGACGATGAGTTGCCCCAGCGCCACCAGCGGCGCCGCTGAGGTGAGCGGGAGGGACTGCCTGAAGTCCCTGATTGTCCTCCTTGAGGGCATGAAGGACTTCGCCCTCGCGCATAAAAACACCAACGTGGCGCTGAAAGAAGACACTGCCAAGGCAGCTATCGTCGTCCGCCAGGTCGAAAGAGCCTGGAGGAAAATGGAGGAGGAGCTGGCGGCGGCCACGGCTCCACGCGTGGCAGAGGACAAGGCCACCCAGACCGAGAGAGATCCTCGGCAATTGTCGCAGCAACAACAGCGGGCGACTGCCCAGAACGCGACGTCAAAGAGGAAGGAGATTTCTCCATCCGCGGGGGCGGCGGAAAAACGGCCGCGCCCCGAGGAGAAAGTGGAGGAGAGCAAGGAAGCCTGGAGCGAGGTGGTGAGGAGAGGCCGCCCCAAGAGGCCGGCCAAACCCGCCACCACTGCCCCCCAGCTATCCCAGAAGACGCCAGCGGTGGCCCAGCCGAATGACCAACCGAAGGGTGAGGCTAAGAGGAAGCCGGTCCGCCGCGATGCGGTATTAGTCAAGGTAGCTAGCGGCACCAACTACGCCGACGTGCTGAAGAAAATCAAGGGGGGCGTGAACCCGGATGAGACCAGTGCCAACATCACGGCGGTTCAAAAGACTAGGGGGGGGTGACGTCCTCCTAAAAGTGAAAGGCGGTAGTGGTGCCCGGGCCCTGAGCGAGGCGGTTAAGGGGGTTCTGGGGGGAGAGGCGGAGGTCTCGACCCTGGAGCCGTCCATGGTCGTCGAGGTCAGAGACCTGGACGAGGTAACCACGGAGGGGGAGGTAAGGGCGGCCCTGTCGGAAGCCCTGAAGGCCCCTTTGGTGGAATTGATAAGGCTGAGGCCGGGCTTCCGGGGAACACAGACCGCGCTGTGCAAAATGCCAGAGCGGACTGCCCGGAAACTGGTGGCCCTAGCCAAGATCAAGATAGGGTGGACCGTCTGCCGGATTCGCGAGAGGGTCGTGGTAGATCGGTGCCACCGGTGCCAGGGGTACGGGCACCACGCGGCGCAGTGCCTCGGGCCCGACAACTCCAAGGCCTGCAGGAAGTGCGGCACGGAGGGCCACAGGGAGAAGGAGTGCCAGGGGTCTAGCCCGAGGTGCCTGACCTGCCAGAACCGGGGCCTAAGAGGTGACCACTTCTCGGGGAGCGGCCGCTGCAGTTCGTTCAAGGAGGAACTGCAGAAAGCCAAACTCCGGCAGGGAGGGAGGGCCACTAGGAGGGTGAACAACAGCGCACCAGCCACGCGGGAGACGGGCACGGCGGGGGTTACGGCAGTAATGCTCTCCCCCACCACGCATGGTGTATCTTTCGGGAGGAGGCTCGAGTTCCTCACCGCAACATGCCAGGAGTGAGGGGGCATGCCACCACGGGACCCGGGGGCGAACCTGGAGTAGTGATACTCCAGGTAAACCTTAACCGGAGCCGTACGGCCCAGGACCTGCTGACCCAGACCGCTGCTGCTCATAGGGCCGGGATACTCATTGTCTCGAAACCCAGCGGCGCGGGAAAGCAGGGGAACTGGCTGGTGGATCGGCGGGGGGACGCGGCAATAGCGGCGACGAACGACCTCCCGGGCAACCTCACGCTGGAGGGCAGAGGGGAGGGGTTCGTCTGGGCGAGAACAAGTGGTTCAACCATCTTTAGCTGCTATTTCTCGCCCAATGTCGCGCCGATCGAGTTCGAGGCCCAGCTGGATAGCCTGGAGGCCAGCATCAGGACAGCGAGAGGTAGGATCATCGTGGCTGGGGACTTCAACGCGAAGTCCCCGAGCTGGGGGTCCTTGAAGCTGGACGCGAGGGGCCAGGCAGTAGTGAAACTCCTGGCAAGGCTTGATCTCCACCCCGTCAACGAAGGCGGCGCACCGACATGGCAGAGGGTGAGTACTGACTCCAGCTCAGTCATAGACATCACGGCAGGTAGCCTGGAGGTAGCGGCTGAGTTGCAGGGGTGGAGGGTCCTGGAGGACGAAACCCTCAGTGACCACCGCTGCATCGCTATAAGATGGCTGCCTGCCAAGCCTGGTAAACCACTAGGGAAGCGGCTCGACAACGGATGGACCGTCCATAGACTAGACAAGGAGGCCATGATGACCTGCCTCCGTAAGGAAAAGGAGGAGCAGGCAGACGACCCAGCTGACTCGGAACTCGACAGGCTCATGAACACCCTGACCAAGGCGTGCGATGCGGGAATGCCGAGTAGTAGACCCCCGCGAGGCAGGACCGCCGCATATTGGTGGAACGAGAGGATCGCAGCGCTCAGGCGGGACTGCGTCAGGGCCAGGCGGCTGGCGCAGAGAGCCAGGGCTAGGGGTGGTGACACGCAGAACGACCAGGTAGCAGCGTACCGGCTAGCCAAGAAGGCCCTGAGGACTGAAATCAAGGCCGCCAAAGCTCGATGCTGGGAGGAGCTACTTCAGACCGTCGATGGGGACCCGTGGGGGCTGCCTTATAAGATCGTCGCTAAAAAACTTGGCGGCCTTAGGCAGCCCGACGACCCGGAAACCGTGGAGAGGGTGCTGGACGAGCTGTTCCCGGGATCCGCAAGGGCACCGTCCAGGCCAGGCAAGGTGGGGGGGATGCCGAGGCCTGAATTGTTTACCGAGGCGGAGCTCCCCGAGGCCGCAAGAAGACTGGGCCGGGGTAAGGCGCCCGGACCAGACGGCATCCCCAACGAAGCGCTGTCGGTGGCGGTGGAGGCGTATCCTGACGCGTTCCTGAGGGCTTACAACGAATGCCTCGTTGATGGGTCATTCCACAGCAGGTGGAAGAGGCAAAGGCTGGTGCTGCTGCCGAAAGGGCAGCCAGTTGAGGGTGAGGCAAGGAAGTACCGGCCCATCAGCTTAATTGACACAACAGGCAAGCTGCTAGAGAGGCTAATCCAAGCCAGGCTCGAGGCAGCTCTTGAGGCATCAGGAGGGTTAGCCGACAACCAGTTCGGCTTTCGCCGGGGCAGGTCAACACTGCGTGCGATCGACGAGGTTATTGGCGTGGCTGAAAGGGCTTGTGAGCGAAAAGGAAGATTCGCCACCCCCTGCTTGGTGACGTTTTTGGACGTCATCTTGGAGGCCATAGAAGGAAGAAAGAACATTCCAACATACCTCCTGGGAATGGTCAGGAGCTACCTGGAGAACAGGCTGCTTTTGTACCGCACCAGAGAGGGTGAGGGAACGCGCCAACTGACAGCCGGAGTTCCACAGGGGTCGGTACTCGGCCCCCTGTTGTGGAACATCGCGTACGATGACCTGCTTCGCATGGAAATGCCGAACGGAGTAAAGACAGTGGGCTTTGCGGACGACGTGGCCCTGGTGGTAACGGCAAGAACGCCGGAACTACTAGAAGCCACAACAAATGAGGCAATAGCCAGAGCCTGGGGGTGGCTCTCTAGCAGAGGCCTGGACCTGGCGGAGAAGAAAACCGAGATTGTGGTCCTAACTCGGCGACATACGCTGAGGGTGAGCCCAATTACGGTAAAGGGTCACAAGGTTAAGCCAGCGGCCAGCGCGAGGTACCTGGGAGTCACGATAGACTCCAGGCTAAACTTCGCGAATTACATTCGTCTCGCAGCGGATAAGGCCATGAGGGTGACCACCGCCATCGGCAGGCTGATGCCAAACATCGGAGGACCAACCTACAATCGGAGGAGACTACTGGCCAGTGTCGCGTACTCTGTGGCGCTGTACGGGGCTCCGGTGTGGGCTGACGCCATGGTTTTCGCCAGGAACAGGGCAAGGCTTGACGCTGTAGGCAGGTGCTGCGCGCTGCGCGTTGTATCCGGATACCGCACAGTTTCAACGGCGGCGGTGATGGTGCTGGCTAACCTGGTCCCGCTCCACCTATTGGCGGTCGAGCGAAAAAGGATAGCAGCAGCGGAGACAGAGGGGCACTTGGGCAAAGCTGCAAGGAACAGGCTGCGACAAGAAGAAAGGGAGAGGACCCTCGGGAAATGGCAGGAGGATTGGAGCACCGAACCCAAAGGGGAATGGACCAGAATCGCCATCCCCACGCTTGCGCCATGGGTGGATAGAAGGCACGGCCAAATGAGGTACCACCTGACCCAGGGGCTTACGGGGCATGGTTGCTTCGGGTCGTATCTGGAAAGAATAGGCAAGGAGGATGATGCACGGTGCCACCACTGCACGGCCGAGCGCGACGACCCGGAGCACACCTGGATGCATGATGGAAACGATTGGCCAGGTAGACGGTATCCAGCAGGTGGTTGATAGTATGTTGCAGGCCCGGGCCAAGTGGGACGCGGCTGCCCAGTATATCACCAAGGTCCTTCGGGAGAAGGAGGCAGCTGAGCGGGAGAGAAGGAAGACAGGACAGCAACCCGGTAGACCTGCTGCGGGACTGGAGGCTAGACCGGTGGACAGGCTGAGGGGGGGGGGGGGGGGGGGGCGGCCGGGTGCGCGTGCGATCTACCTCACGCACACTCGGTATGCTTCCTCAGCAGCGGCTACCTGCACGAAGTGGGCAGTGAGATCTCCCCGGCGAACGGGGCCATCAGGACAGAATGGGCTAAGGTTGAGAGGCTGGCTCACGAACATGCCGCCAAGCAGGTCCGAAGTGGGCAGCCCCGGCCTCCGGCAACCAGGCCAACAGAGGAGGGAGCGATGGTCCGGATGACCTACGGTGACGTGAATTACCTAGGTAATAACCGGGCCATCCTCTACCTCAAGAGACGATATGGGGGGACCCAGCAGCTGGTCAACTCGACCAGCCCGCTGAAAATGCACCCCCCCTGGCGGGACGCGGTGGTGCTGGACGGAACTGTGTTCACCGCCAGCTGCCAGTGTGGCAGCCTGGCTGAACACAAGCGTATGTTCCCGCACTTCCGTACCACCGTGGAGAATGGGGCTACCAAGTCGGACTGGAGGGTGACGGTGGGGGCGGCAAAAACCGGCGTCACAGTGCAGAGGGGACACCACATCCGCACCGCGCAAAACATGCTAGTGCGGTGCGGAAATAGTGAAGTGAAAAGTGACGCTCGGAGGGGGTATACAAGACAAGGTACGCGAAGACACCCCCCACGAACAGGCGAACACTAATACTGTGTAATCAAAGTGTCAAAGTGATAAAGGTTACAGACTGAACACAGAGAGTAACCTAAGTGATAAGCGGTCACCGGACACCAAACAATTAACGGTGCGGTGAAGCAGGTCTAGGCCGCTGGAATTATAGCGCCAGCAAAATACCGGCGGCAGTGGGTCACGGCCTGAGCGGCGTCGACTAGCGACGAGTGTAAAGCTAAAAACAATCAAGCGCGGGCTGACGACCTTGCTGAGTCAGCAAACTCCGGTGAGCAGCAAGACTCGGCAGGCTGGCGCGAGTAGGTAGTAAGGACAATGTAAAAATTACATTTAATTACATTTAATTAGTAAATAATACTAACACTAGAATAGGTGTACACTGTAAATATTAACTAACATTACTAGTAGGCCTGGGTAGTCATGCTAGTATAGCCCGACCAACACGGTCGACTTACGCGACAGGGCTTTAACCACAGAGCAGGTGTACACGAGCCGGCGCGGAACTCTTGCGTCAGCAAATTCCGCGCCGGCAGTAGGCCGCGTACCGTGTGTACGTTAAGTAGTACGGGCAGACGCAACAGTGCAGGCAAGCCGGCGCGAAACCCTTGCGTCAGCAAATTCCGCGCCGGCAGTAGGTCGCGCACTGTGTGTACGTACTGTACGTACTGTAGAACGGGCAGAGCAATAATAAATAACAATAGCTCAACTGCTCTGTAGGATAACTAACACGCTAGGCATAAGTACAGGCGGGCCGGCGCGGAAAACTTGCGTCAGCATATTCCGCGCCGTCAGTGGGTCACGCGCTGCAAGAGTAGCAAGCGGGTGACTGCTTACATAAGTAGTGAGTAAGTAATTACCGTAAAGTAGAGATAGTAATTATATATAATGGTAATTATTATTAATTTATGTGTAAATAAAATATTATTAATTATTGTCAAGTATATTAATAGTAATTAATTATGAATAGCGAGAAGGTACGAGGAATGGAAGGGAGGCGCAGCCTTGACAGGCCGGCAAGGAGCATGCTCCGCGCCGGCTGGCGAGCTGGCCACGGAGAGAATAAGAGGCCAGGAAAACAGGCCGGCCACAGGGACGAGGTGAAGTAATGCGAAAGCGGTTCCGCCTCGTCCTGGGTGATGAGCGGCGGAGGGGTTTTAGCCGGTAAAAATCCGGCACTATCCGATGATATCCAAGAACAACCGGATGTCTTTTGAAGATTTCCCCTTCGCCGCTAAAAAAAAAAAAAAAAAAAAAAAAAAAAAAGGTTAGGTTAGGTTAGGTTAGCCCGGACAACATCGTCGAGGAGTTGCTCTCCAGCGAGAAAAGGTGGAAGGAGATTGCGGCAATAGTCTATGAAATCATTTCAACGAAAGATAAGGACGACAGAAACAACGGCTTCTGACAAAAGAAGACCATCTTGTAAGTCTTAAGATTCCTACTCACTTATATCAGGCATCGTAGTTATTGACGCGTGTTATCATCGTCACTTACTTCCATCCCTATTTTAAACTGAACACTGATTTGTACACCAATATACCTTTCCCACCTATTTCACATACTGACTATTTATCTATCTATTTACTCTATTTATTTATTCTATTTATTCTATCCATCTATTCTGACTATACACACTTAATTCATGTATTATTTTGAACTATATACTAATTTACCTATTTTACTTTTTACACACTGACTATTCGTCTACTCTATTTATCTATTTATTTATCTACATCTACACCTTGTCTATTGACAAGTTTTAAACATCGTAACGTCCTTCCATGTCTATTTTGAACCATATACTAATTTACCTATTTTACTTTTTACACACTGACTATCCTTTCACTCTATTTATCTATTTACTTATCTACATTTACACCTTGTCTATTGACAAGTTTTAAACATCGTAACGTCCTTCCATGTCTATTTTAAACTATATACTAATTTACCTACTTTACTTTTTACACACTGACTATCCTGCTACTCTATTTATCTATTTATTTATCTACATCTACACCTTGTCTATTGACAAGTTTTGAACATCGTAACGTCCTTCTATGTCTATTTCAAACTATATACTAATTTACCTATTTTACTTTTTACATACTGACTATCCATAATACTCTATTTATCTATTCTATTCATTCTATCTAATCTACTTCTTCCATTTATTCTATTTATTTATCCTGGTACATGGAAGTAAGACGGTTTCCTATCTCAAAACCGTAGAGAGTTAAGATAAGAGGGTGCTCAAATAGTGGGACCTTCGCCCACACAGAAGTCAAATAAGAACCATGAGAGCCTAACATCCCTTGGAAGGGGGCTACCCCGCGTCCCCACGGGGAGGGGCTCGCGACCAGGGGAGACTGCCATAGCCGGTCCGAAGCCCGGTTGAGAAAAGTAGACGGGCCTAACTGAGCCTAACTTTGTCCCCAGCTGGCTACCCCCGGTGGGCGAGATAAGGGCACCCGGGCTGGCCTCCTCAGGGGGGCACGCTACGGTGCCACACCGCGCCGACTGGATCGGGTGTAAGATGCAATGCCGAAAGGCGGTTCCTTGCCCCCGAGCTGAGGAACTCCAACTCGGCGGTAGATCTTCGGCAAAAAAAAAAAAAAAAAAATAAAGGTTAGGTTAGGTTAGGTTAGGTTAGGTTAGGTTAGGTTAGGTTCCCCTACGTCGGTTGTCACCTTGTCGTGGTGTAGGGGCTTGGCGGTCGCAATGAATCCAGTGGACCCAATGACTAGGGTTCCAAAGACCCTAGGCAGAGGCGAGACTGGATGAGCGTCTAACACTAAGCACAACCGGCCCAGCCTCGAGGTTGGGTGAGGAAATGGTGGGGGATGAATGGGAAGTGAATGAATGGGATGTGGTCGGGACCCCTGAGGATATTCCTCCGAGATTAGTCAAGGCCGGACTAGTAATCCGCCGACCAGGGCTGCAAGATATGTCTGTACCTTTCCTGCGGTTTCCTAGGAATCCGCAGGTTTGAAGTGGGAAAACCGCTACTTGCAGCTGTCTGGAGCCAATCGGAGGGTTGAACCTTGGGCCTCGGGCGCATGTATGGAGGATTACCTGGTCAGTATTTCCTCATACCCGAAGCTGGTAGGGTATTTCCGGCAAGGTCTTACCCGAATGGGGGCCTACCCTGGCTCGGATTGACAGGGGAATCCCCCGGACGGAAGACCCTAAAGAGGTAAGGGGGGCGGGGGGGATCGCATGGATAGGGCTGACCACCCGACAAGCTGAAAGCAGCTTCCGTGCGAGTACGGGGTTAGGATTCTTTCCGGCGGGGATAGATGCTGCACCGCGGTGCAGCTGCCATGATGGCCGAACCGTCGTAAGACTAAATCAAAATAAATATGGATAACTTAAAAACAAACAAACAGGGAAAACAAAACGAAACGGAGTGCGAGGTATTCGAGGTGGACCCCTTCGCGAGAAGGACCAGCATCCACCGGACACCACCGCCCAAGCGGGTCACCAGCATGGTGGTCGAGATGAGGAAGCCGGCGCCTGTTCAGACGCCACTTGTCCTCACCGACGTGGAGGCGAGGAAGGGGGACATGCAGGTGGACGAGACCGCGTCCAATGGCGCAATCCCGAGAGCCGTGAAGGGGGCGGCAAGGACGATGAGCTGCCCCGACGCGATGCGAAACCTGCAGGAGGCTAGCGGAAGGGAGCAATTGAAGACCCTGGTTGCCCTCATTGAGGGCATGAAGGCCTTCACTTCGGCACATAAAAACACTCATGTTGCCCTCAAAGAGGATGTGGCGAAGGCGGCCATCGTCGTAAGGCAGGTGGAGCGAGCCTGGGCCAAAATGGAGGGGGAGTTGGCCGGGGACAAGGGATCACGGACGTCCGTGAACAAGGCTACCCAGACCGTGCGGGGCCAACCGCAACACGAGAAGACCGAGACAACAATGCCGAAGCCAGCGGGAGCGGAGGGGAAGACCTCCAAAAGAAAGGAGATCTCTCCCTCTGCGGGAACAGCGGAGAAACGGCTGTGCCCAGAGGAAAAGGGGCAGCAAGAGGGCTGGAACCTGGTGGTGAGGCGGGGCCGCCCCAAAGTGGCTGCCGCCACAGCACCACCAGCAGTGCCAGCGAAGCTGGCAGCCGAGGCCCCCGCGAAAGAGGGGAAGCGGAGGCCCAGGAAGCCGGTCCGACCAGACGCGGTCCTCATCAAGACGGCGGGCGGGGCCAACTACGCGGAGGCCCTGAGGAGGGTCAAGAGCCAGGTGGACCCGGAAAAGATGGGGGTCCACATATCAGCCGTCAGGAGGACCAGGGAGGGCGACATGCTATTGGAGCTGAAGGGTCCCAATGGCGCGCAAGCCCTCAAGGCGGCGGTGATAGGGGTACTAGGGGACCAGACCAAGGTGTCTACCCTGGAACCATCCATGAGCATTGAAATCAGGGATCCGGACGAGGTCACCTCTGCGGAAGAGGTGAGACTGGCCCTCAGCACCGTCCTGAAGACGCCGCTGGAGGGCGTAATCAGGATGAGGGCCGGCTTCCGGGACACGCAGGTAGCCCTCACAAAGGTCCCGGAGAGAACCGCCCGAAAGCTCCTGGCCCTGGGCAGGGTAAAGATAGGATGGACCGCCTGCCGGATCCGCGAGAGGATCTCGGTGGATAGGTGCCACAGGTGCCAAGGGTACGGGCACCACGCGGCACAGTGCCTGGGAAAGGACAATTCCCAGGCTTGCAGAAAGTGCGGGGAGGCTGGCCACAAGGAGAAGGAGTGTCCGAAGACGGCCCCTAGATGCATTTTATGCGCCAGTAATGGGGCAAGGGCAGACCACTTCTCCGGTAGTGGAAGATGCTCGGTCTTTAGGGACGAGCTGAACAAGGCCAAACTTCGGCATGGCAGGCGAAGCATCGCGGGGGTCGCCAGCACCGTAGCAGCGAAGAGGGATAGTGTGGAGGCTGTGATGCTCTCCCCCACCACACTGGGAGTTCTGTTCGGGCGGAGGCTCGATTTTAGCGCTCCAACATGCCAGGAGTGAAGGGGAACACCAGCACGGGACCCGGGGACAAGCCTGGGGTAGTGATACTCCAGGTAAACCTGAACCGGAGCCATGCGGCCCAGGACCTGCTGACCCAGACCGCCGCTGCGCACGGTGCCGGGATACTGATAGTCTCGGAGCCCAGCGGCGCGGGAAAGCAGGGGAACTGGATGGTGGACCGGAGGGGGGACGCGGCGATACTAGCGACGAACAACCTCCATGGCACCCTCACGCTGGAGGGAAAAGGGGAGGGGTCCGTCTGGGCGAGAACGAGCGGCTTAACCATCTACAGCTGCTATTTCTCGCCCAACGTCGCGCCCACCGACTTTGAGGCCCAGCTGCATAGCCTGGAGGCCAGCATCCGGACAGCGAGAGGCAAGATCATCGTGGCTGGGGACTTCAACGCGAAGTCCCCGAGCTGGGGGTCCTCGAAGCTGGACGCGAGGGGCCAAGCCGTCACCGAATTCCTGGCAAGGCTGGACCTCCTCCCGATCAACGTTGGCACTGAGCCAACCTGGTACCGGGAGAGCACGGGGTCAAGGTCAGTAATCGACATCACGACGGGGAGCCCGGAGGTAGTAGCCGAAGTTAAGGGGTGGCGGGTCCTGGAGGACGAAACCCTCAGTGACCACCGCTACCTCTGTATGGACTGGGTACCAGGGAGGAGAGTCGAACGAAAGGGGAAGTGGCCTGAAGGGGGGTGGATGGTCAGGAAACTAAACAAAGAGGCCATGGCAAGCTCCTTCCGCAAAAGCGGCACAAGGGGGACTCCAGAGGACACCGACGCAGCCGGGTTGATGAGAAGGATCACCACAGCATGCGACGCGGCGATGCCCAAGACGAAACCACCCAGAGGCAGAACAGCGTTGCACTGGTGGTCCGAGGAGATTGCGCAATTGCGCAGGGACTGCCTCCGGAGCAGGAGGAAGGTACAGCGGGAGAGAGCAAGGGGTCAGGGAACGGACGCAAGCCTTGGGATCTACCAAGCAGCCAAAAAAAGGCTGCGGGCGGAGATCAAGGCAAGCAAGGAAAGGTGCTGGGAAGAATTGCTCCGCACGATAGAGGAGGACCCGTGGGGGCTTCCCTACAAATTGATCACGAAGAAGCTCGGAGGTACGAAGCAACCGGACGACCCCGAGGTGATCGAAAGAGTCCTGAACGAGCTTTTCCCCGTGCATAGGACCATCCTAGCACCAAGAGAAGCAGGAGAGACCGAGCCGCCGGCCCCCTTCACGGAGGCGGAGCTCAAGGAAGCAGCTAAGAAACTAGCTGGTGGAAAGGCCCCAGGACCAGATGGAGTTCCAAACGAGGCTCTGGCAGTGGCGGTGGAAAGCGACCCGGAGGCGTTCCTGAAAGCCTTCAACGAATGCCTCCGGACGGGCCGCTTCCACGACGACTGGAAACGCCAGAGACTCGTCCTGCTGCCGAAGGGAGCCCCGGAGGAGGGAGGAACCCAGAAGTACAGGCCCATTAGCCTTATATACACCACGGGGAAACTATTGGAGAGAATGGTGCACGCGAGACTGGCGGAACCCGTAGAAGAAGCGGGCGGACTAGCCTGCCGACAGTACGGGTTCAGAAGGGGCAGGTCTACGATACAGGCCATACAAGACGTGGTGAGCATCGCCAGAGAGGCGAATGCGAGGAGAGGGCGACACGCTACCCCCTGCTTGCTGGCGCTTTTGGACGTCAAAAACGCCTTCAATGCGGTGGGGCATAGCGCAATACTCGAGGCAATGGAGAGGAAAACCAGCATGCCAAAGTACCTCCTGGGCATGGTCGCGAGCTACCTGGAAAACAGGCGGCTCATGTACCGCACCAGTGAGGGGGTGAAAACACGCCTGGTAACGGCGGGGGTCCCACAGGGATCGGTCCTTGGACCGCTCCTGTGGAACCTAGCCTACGATGACCTGCTCCGAATGGAGATGCCAGAGGGGGTGAGCACCATCGGGTTTGCGGACGACATCGCGCTCCTGGTGACGGCGAGGACGGCGGAGCTGCTTGAGGTAACGGCAGGCGAGGCCATCAACCGAGTGTGGGACTGGCTGCACGAGAAAGGGCTGGAGCTGGCCGAAAAAAAGACAGAAGTGGTGGTCCTGACTAGGAGGCATAAGCTCAGAGTCAACCCCATAATGGTCAAGGGGCACCAGGTGAGGCCCGCGAAGAGCGTTAAGTATTTGGGCGTGACAGTCGACGCGAAGTTGAACTTCGCGGAGCACGTGGCGACAGCCGCGGACAAGGCCATGAGGACGGCGACAGCTCTTGGCAGACTCATGCCAAACACCGGCGGCCCGGGCTACGCCAGGCGGAGGCTCTTGGCGGGAGTCGCGTACTCAGTAATGCTGTACGGGGCTCCTGTCTGGGCCGAAGCCTTGAAAGTGGCCAGAAATAGGAACAGAGTTGACGCGGTGGGAAGAGTCTGCGCACTGAGAGTGACCTCAGCGTACCGCACCGCATCTACAGCAGCGGTCATGGTGTTGGCGGGGTTGATCCCACCACACCTCATGGCGGAAGAGCGCAGGCGAATCGCCACCGCAGAGACGGGGAGAGGCCTCCACAGCAAGGCAGCAAAGGCCAGGTTGCGACGAGAAGAGAGAGAGATGACCATCCGGAGATGGGACGAGGAGTGGACTAGCGGAGAGAAAGGGACTTGGACCAGGGAGGCCATACCATCCGTCGTGCCCTGGGTGGAGCGGAGGTTCGGCCAACTGAGCTTCCACCTCACCCAGGGGCTCACCGGGCACGGCTGTTTCGGTGAGTACCTTTACCGTATAGGTAGGGAGGCGACGGCAAGGTGCCATCACTGTGATAGCCCCAAAGATGACGTGGACCACACCTGGTTCCGCTGCCCGGCATGGAGGGGTCGAAGGGACAGAATGAGGAGTGTTACCGGGGAGGTCGATGGCATCGCCGACCTCGTCAAGGTGATGCTGGAGGCCCCAAGAAAGTGGGAAGCAGCGGAGCAATACATCAGCGGAGTTCTGCGCAACAAAGAAAAAGAGGAGAGGGAGAGACAGGGGCAGCAGCCACGAGAACTGCCCGACCGAACAACCCAAAGGCCTGCAATCAGGCCGGTAGGCAGGCTGAGGGGGGGAGCGACCGAGTGCGCGTGTGACATACCATACGCGCACTCGGTGTGTTTCCGTAGCGGCGGTTTGCTACAGGACCAGAGGGCCCAGGACACCGGGCACCTAGCGGGAGGCGGCATCAACGCCACCTGGACAAGGGTGGAGGACCTGGCGGCCGAACACGCGGACAAATTGACCCGACGCGGGGAGCCCCGACCTCCAGCGAAGACGCTAACAAGGGTGGGAGCGATGGTCCGGATGACCTACGGTGATGTAAATTACCTGGGTAACAACCGGGCCATCCTCTACCTCAAAAGGCGATATGGGGGGACCCAGCGGCTGGTCAACTCGACCAGCCCGCTGAAAATGCACCCCCCCTGGCGTGACGCGGTGGTGCTGGACGGAACAGTGTTCACCGCCAGCTGCCAGTGTGGCAGCCTGGCTGAACACAAGAGCATGTTCCCGCACTACCGCACCACCGTGGAGAATGGGGTCACCAAGTCAAACTGGAGGGTGACGGTGGAAGCTGCAAAAACCGACGTAGCCGTGAAAAGAGGACACCACATCCGCACCGCGCAAAGCATGCTAGTGCGGTGCGGAAACAGTGAGGTGAAAGCTGACGGATGGAGGGGGTGTACAAGACAAGGGGCGCGAAGACACCCCCCCACGAACAGATGAATTAGTGTTAGTGAATTAGATTGATAGGAATTAGCGACCTGACTGTTTAACAGCTGGTAAGACAGCAGTGATCATAACTAGCATAAGGACACCAGATGGTGCGTTAGTGTGTAGTTTTCTAGAATAAGTGAAAGGTTTGCCAACAAAAACTATCAGGCAGTGACACGTGGAGCGACAAGCAGACCAAGAAGGCGATGCCGAGTCGCGAAAGAAAGGGAGAGGCCAGGAGAACAGGCCGGCCACAGGGACGAGGTGAAGTAATGCGAAAGCGGTTCCGCCTCGTCCTGGGTGATGAGCGGCGGAGGGGTTTTAGCCGGTAAAAATCCGGCACTATCCGACGACATCCAAGAACAACCGGATGTCTTTCGAAGATTTCCCCTTCGCCGCTGAAAAAAAAAAAAAAAAAAAAAAGGTTTCCCTCACAGGGTCGCCACCTTGTCGTGGTGTGGGGGGCTTGATGCTCGTCGCGATGAACTGCTGGAGCGATGCCGGCGGGGCCTTCGTGCCCCAGCAGGTCCTACCTTGCCGGTAAGGTTCACAGGGAGTGGAGGGTGACTAACGGCGACCTAAGGGAGGGACCCTGACAAAAAACCCAAGATGGAGAGTCATAGGAGAATAACGGTTACGGCGCAAGGGATCGGAGCCCTAGTGCCGGCGGGGAGCGTTGGTGACAGAGCAGGCCACACCCCGTCGTCATCATACGACTGCAATCATATACACACTTACACACACAACAGGAGGACGAGCGGAACGCCCGTGCTAGGAAGCCCGGACATTTACTACACACTAGAAAATGAGACCATCCTGAGTCCGGATCTCAGAACACCCCTGAGACAACAGGAGGATGAAGAGGAAGTTTCCATGGAACACCTAGGAAATGCGATCAGAAGGGCCACTGCGGTAATTGAACAATTGCTTGACATTGGAGCGAAGATAGGCAAAGCCTATGGGCGAAGCCTCAACTTGAAGAGGGAGGCGCGGTCTGAGGCTGACAATCAGCTCACACGAATCAAATCGGAGCTCATGGGTGCAATCAATTGCCAGGAATCCGAAGAAGAAATAGATAGAGTGCAGACCCTCATTATGAGCTGGCCTAGTAAAATCGGGGCCGTGATGTTCAGGGTCTCCGAATCCAGGCGTTTCAGTGGTACCATAATAAGTGAGATGGAAAAACTGAGGGATCAAGGCCAGTGGGTGATCAACAGATGGAGCGAGAATGGCCCACTAGATCTGACGGGAGAGGAAATACAGGAAATGAGAATATCCTGCACAGCTCCAAAGGACAGGCGGCCTGAACGTAAAAAGGACATAGAAAGCGACGGCAGCCGGGAAGAGGCACAGGAGAGCTCGGGCGGTCGCAGACCCAAAAAGACTCGTGATGCAGCGGAGAACGGGAGGGGCTCACAGCCCCAGCCCCCACCACCACCACCACCCGAACCCAAACCACGGGAAGAAGAGGGTCACCGCATAGTTGGTACACCCAGACAGCCGACAATAACGGCCATCAGGGAAACCGCCACCCACACGGCAACGTCCGCTCCGACGGAGTCCGAAGCAGAGGAGGAGGGTTTTCGGAGAGCAAATGAAGGGAAGGAAAGAAAGACAGTGCGCATACAGGCTGAGGGTAGGATCTACCTTGATCTTATCCGAAACCTGAAGCGGACTATTCGGACCGACGACATCAAGGTCAATGGCGTTAGACAGGCAAGGAGGAACGAGGACGCGCTGGTAACGGTCGTTGGCCAGTCGGATGCGGCACAACTTGTGCTCAGGCTTCATAACGAAGGGATCGCCGCCGAAATTATGGGCGAACGTATGAGAAGGGCCATAATCCAGAACATTGAGGCGAACACGACGGAGGCAGAGATCACTCAGGCGGTGGATATAGCAACAGAAGGTCAAACAGAAGTAGTCTTCCTAAAGAGTACACCACGGGGCACCCTCACGGCGTGTATCAGAGCCCCGGGGAAAACAATTGACGCCCTGATCAGGCTGCGGCATGTGAGAATCGGCTGGACAAGAGCCAGCACGAGAGAATATAAAGAGGATAAGAGGTGCTTCAGGTGCGGGACGGTCGGGCACACGGCAGGGTCGTGTAAGGTGGCAGACAAGGTGTGCTTCAGGTGCAAACAACCAGGGCACCTAGAGAAAGAGTGCGAACGGCGACCCGCTGAGAGCAAGGGGTCAAAGGCTGCCACTCCCCCGACAGCGACCACAACAGGAGAGAGAACAGGGAAGCAAATAAGCGCGGAAGAAAGAATCCGGCGGGGAACGCGCACCTTCAGATCGTGCGGGGTCCAAACGGCGATACAGGAGGAAAGGGCCGCACCGGCTAACAGGGCCAAGACCGTCGACCACCCTGGACAAGGAGCCTTCAGCTACGCAGAGGCGGCCAAGGCTAAGGTACAGACGAGGACCCCGTCGTCGCATACCACACCCGTGGCCACCGCTGCTGCGACGGCCAACGGAGGACGGGAGAAACCCAAAACACAAGCGGTAGGGCAAATCCCCGAGCAAGGAGGAAACAAGAAGGGTCAGCAAAGGGGATTCGCGGTAATGGTCAGGGTCGAGGGGGAGGCGTACGAAAGAACCCTGGAGAGGATCAAAAGGAGTGTTCCACCACCGGAAGGCGGGGGCCTGCGGAGCATTAGAAGGAGTAGGAACGGGTCCCTCCTGATGGTATGCGAGGAGATGCCAACGGCCAAGAAAATGGCGGACCTGGTGGCTACAAAGCTAGGGGAAGGGGCCGACGTCAAGATACTGGGCGACAGGGTGATAATTAAGATTCGCGGGCTGGACGCACTTGTGCAGGCGGAAGACATCCGAACTGCACTCATCAATGAGATACCCACGGAAAAGGACGACAGCGACCAGACAGAAGTCATACGGATTATCACCTACCCGTGGAACGAGAAAGCTGCCATCGTGAAAATCAGTCGGCGCACCCTACAGGCCTTGAATGGGAGAGCCAACATGAGAATAGGTTGGACCATGGCCAGAATCATTGTAGGCCCGCAAGGGGTACGATGCCGTAAATGCAATAGACACGGGCACAAGGAGGAGGTGTGCCGTGGCCCTGGAGGGCAGGGACAGCGCGGAAACCTGGCAAAAGGGACAGAGCGCGATAGGATCCCACCGGGAATTTCCCCGCGGGGGACGTGCCAAGAGGTCGCGGAGTTTGACAGTCTGGTAGAGCAGGGGACCACCCCAGTATCGAACAGTACCAGGAACGAGGTGTCCCCAACCGGCACCGGGCTGCAACAACAACAGCCCGGAACAGAAAATGGCGGTGAGTCTTAACTGCCTACAAATCAACCTGAACAACTCGAGGGCTGCGGCCGATCTACTGGCTCAGACTACCACAGACCAGCGGATAGACTTAGTCATAATTAGCGAACCTGCTAAAACAGGCAGAGGTTTGGGCAGGTGGTACTGTAGTAACGACGGGAAAGCCAGCGTCGTTATTATAAATAAAAACCTGTCCGCAAAACAGCTGGTGGCGGGCAGGGCATATGTGGTTGTCGAAGTGGACGGAATAGTGATTGTAAGCTGTTACCTCGCACCAAACGAAAAATGGAGGGATTACGGGAGACAGGTGGCCGAAATAGAAGACACACTGCGAGACATACTTCACGAGGGTCCGACCAATAGAAAGAGACGTGGGGTCATCCTGGCTGGAGACCTGAACTCCAAATCACGGGTATGGACTGACAGGACCGACCGGCGAGGCAGGAGGATCGAAGAGCTAATAGATGCGCTGGACATGGTGTGTCTGAACGTGAACGGAGAGCATACCTTCGAGCGAAGGGGATGGTCCGCAGTGTTAGACGTCACTATAGCAACTCCGGACATAGCAAGCCGAATATCAGGTTGGACAGTCCTAGAGGTAGAAACCCTTAGCGATCACGGGGCAATACGCTTCAGACTTCAGGGCAAGGAGGAAGTGACAGGGCAAAGGCCAGCAACACGGGAGGATGGCACCCGTAAATGGATCCTCAGAAAACTCAAGGAGGCCAAGCTGAAGCGGTGTGCGAACGAGGTGAAAACGCCACGCAAGGGAGACCCCGAGGACATGGCGGAGGAGCTTACAAGGTCCATACAAGGATTATGTGACAGGGTCATGCCAAGGCGGCGTCACGGTGGCGGAAGGAAGACCGTCTATTGGTGGAACGAGGAGATCGCGGCAGGCAGGCAAAGATGTATAAGAACAAGAAGGTCCCTGCAAAGGGAACGAAAGAGAAGGGCACGTATGGGGGAACAGGTCCCCGAAGATCAGGAGGACAAGCTCAGGGAGGAGAGACGGGCACTCCGCAAGCTCATAAGAGCGAGCAAAGGCAGAGCTTGGGATGACCTCATACGAACCATCGACGACGACGTATGGGGGAAGCCCTACAAAATCGTTACGGGAAAATTGAGCAACGCCAACGCGGGACCTTCGAGTATGGAGGAAGCGATGGAGGTATACGCCACGCTGTTTCCAGCGGGACCGACTCTGGCGCCGAGCGGCGAGGACGAAGGACGATACGAAGGCCAGCGAGAACCAGACACAGCCGACGGTGGACCTCTGGGGTATGCCGAAATAGACAGGGCAGTAAGAAGAACCAAGACGGGTAAGGCGCCGGGACCCGATGGCATCTACCCCGAAGTGGTAAAAAAGATTTACAGGGTGAACCCGGCTCCCCTGGGTGAAACGATAAACAGGTGTCTCGAGCGAAGATACTTTCCGAGGATCTGGAAAGAAGCAGAGCTGATCCTTATACCGAAGGGTACGAGCAAAACCGACGGCGAAGGAGGAGAAAAGAAAAAGCAGGGATACAGGCCGATCAGCCTCCTGAGTGTCCTGGGCAAAACGCTGGAGAGAGTGGTGGACGACAAAATAAAAGACCACCTGAAAAATAGAGGCTTCCTCAGCAGGAATCAATACGGCTTCCGCGAAGGCCTCTCGACGATCGACGCAGTGGACCGGGTGACGACGGCCATCAAACAAAAAACTGAGAGGAAAGGCTGGGTAGCTGGGGTATGCATAGACATTGAAAATGCGTTTGGGTCCATCCCCTGGCCGGAGATAATGGAGGCAGCGGCAACGGCTGAGCTCCCGAATGACGTAACAGGGATCCTCAGATCGTACTTACATGATAGACACATCCAGATTAGGGCTGGGGGGAAGAGCGTCAAGGCGCAATTGACAAGAGGCATCCCCCAAGGCTCGATACTGGGGCCAACCCTCTGGAACTTGGCATACAATAAAGTGCTATCAAAAACATATAAAACAGAAATGGAGATCACCTGTTATGCGGACGACACCTTGATCCTGGTAGAGGGACGGACAGGAAAGGAGACCGCAGAGAGGGCTTCCCGCGCAGCAGCCGAGGTCATTGAACAGATCGAAACGCTAGGACTTCAGATCGCGGTTGAAAAAACGGAGGTGGTCTTCTTCACGAAGAAAAGAGCTCCACCACCAGAAACAGTACAAATCAGAGGAAAGGAGATCCATGCTGCTAAGAGCATGAAATACCTAGGTATCATCCTAGACCGGAAACTAAATTACTCGGAGCACCTGGACATGGCGTCGGCCAAGGCCATAAGAATGATGAACAGTATCGGGAGGCTTATGCCCAATATCGGGGGACCGAAACAGGCGAGACGAAAGCTACTCGCACGTGTCGGCGAGTCCATTATAATGTACGGGGCTCAAATCTGGGGCGACGAGGCCAGAAAGGAGACGCGAGCCAGGAAGCTCAGGGTAGTCCAAAGGGCATGTGCACTGAGGGTTGCGTCGGCGTACCGAACGGCACCCAATGAGGCTCTTACCGTCATCGCAGGTATACAACCTCTGGAGATAACGGCGCAGAAATGAAGGCGGCAGTGGACCAAGGGAGGAGTAAGACGGGAGATAGAAACCAACCAAACCCCGAAGCAGTGAAAAGAGGCGAGGAGAAGAGAGGCGGAGGAGGCCTCGTCCTGGGCGAGACAGGAGTGGTGCACCAGGTGGAGGGACCACCGCAACACTAGTAACTGGGCCAGGAGACTTATCAAAGACCCGAATAAATGGTTGGACAGGACGCATGGGGAAATAAACTACCATCTAACGCAGATGCTCACCGGACATGGGACGTTTAACGAATACCTGCACAGATTCCGGAAACGGACAGCGGCAGGATGCGGCTACTGTACTGCGACCTCAGACAGCGTCGAGCACACGATATTTAGGTGCCAAAAATGGAACCCAGTGAGAGGTCAATCCTGGAAGAGGAGGACTGGGGAACCACTAAGCCCGGACAACATCGTCGAGGAGTTGCTCTCCAGCGAGAAAAGGTGGAAGGAGATTGCGGCAATAGTCTATGAAATCATTTCAACGAAAGATAAGGACGACAGAAACAACGGCTTCTGACAAAAGAAGACCATCCTGTAAGTCTTAAGATTCATACTCACTTATATCAGGCATCGTAGTTATTGACGCGTGTTATCATCGTCACTTACTTCCATCCCTATTTTAAACCGAACACTGATTTGTACACCAATACACCTTTCCCACCTATTTCACATACTGACTATTTATCTATCTATTTACTCTATTTATTTATTCTATTTATTCTATCTATCTATTCTGACTATACACTCTTAATTCATGTATTATTTTAAACTATATACTAATTTATCTATTTTACTTTTTACACACTGACTATTCGTCTACTCTATTTATCTATTTATTTATCTACATCTACACCTTGTCTACTGACAAGTTTTAAACATCGTAACGTCCTTCCATGTCTATTTTAAACTATATACTAATTTACCTATTTTACTTTTTACACACTGACTATCCTTTTACTCTATTTATCTATTTACTTATCTACATTTACACCTTGTCTATTGACAAGTTTTAAACATCGTAACGTCCTTCCATGTCTATTTTAAACTATATACTAATTTACCTACTTTACTTTTTACACACTGACTATCCTTCTACTCTATTTATCTATTTATTTATCTACATCTACACCTTGTCTATTGACAAGTTCTAAACATCGTAACGTCCTTCCATGTCTATTTCAAACTATATACTAATTTACCTATTTTTACTTTTTACACACTGACTATCCTTTTACTCTATTTATCTATTTATTTATCTACATTTACACCTTGTCTATTGACAAGTGTTAAACATCGTAACGTTCTTCCATGTCTATTTCAAACTATGTACTAATTTACCTATTTTACTTTTCACATACTGACTATCGATAATACTCTATTTATTTATTCTATTCATTCTATCTAATCTACTTCTTCCATTTATTCTATTTATTTATCCTGGTACATGGAAGTAAGACGGTTTCCTATCTCAAAACCGTGGAGAGTTGAGATAAGAGGGTGCTCAAATAGTGGGACCTTCGCCCACACAGAAGTCAAATAAGAATCATGAGAGCCTAACATCCCTTGGAAGGGGGCTACCCCGCGTCCCCACGGGGAGGGGCTCGCGACCAGGGGAGACTGCCATAGCCGGTCCGAAGCCCGGTTGAGAAAAGTAGACGGGCCTAACTGAGCCTAACTTTGTCCCCAGCTGGCTACCCCCGGTGGGCGAGATGAGGGCACCCGGGCTGGCCTTCTCAGGGGGGCACGCTACGGTGCCACACCGCGCCGACTGGATCGGGTGTAAGATGCAATGCCGAAAGGCGGTTCCTTGCCCCCGAGCTGAGGAACTCCAACTCGGCGGTAGATCTTCGGCACAAAAAAAAAAAAAAAAAAAAGGTTAGGTTAGGTTAGGTTAGGTTAGGTTAGGTTAGGTTAGGTTAGGTTAGGTTAGGTTCCCCCACGTCGGTTGTCACCTTGTCGTGGTGTGGGGGCTTGGCGGTCGCAATGAATCTAGAGGACCTAATGACCAGGGCCCCAAAGTCCCTGGGCAAAGGCGAGACTAGATGAGCGACTACCACCAAGCACAACCGGCCCAGCCTCTCAAGGTTGGGTGTGGGAATGGCGAGGAATGAATGGGAAGCGAATAAATGGGATGTGGTCGAGACCTCTGAGGATATTCCTCCGAGACTAGCCAAGGCCGGACTAGTAATCCGCCGACCAGGGCTGCAAAATATGTCTGTACCTTTCCTGCGGGCTTCTAGGAATCCGCAGGTTTGAAGTGGGAAAACCGCTATTTGCAGCTGGCTGGAGCCAATCGGAGGGTTGAATCTTGGGTTTCGGGCGCATGTATGGAGGATTACCTGGTCAGTATTTCCTCATACCCGAAGCTGGTAGGGTATTTCCGGCAAGGTCTTACCCGAATGGGGGCCTACCCTGTCTCGGATTGACTGACAGGGGAATCCCCCGGACGGAAGACCCTAAAGAGGTAAGGGGGGAGGGGGGATCGCATGGATAGGGCTGACCACCCGATAAGCTGAAAGCAGCTTCCGTGCGAGTATGGGGCTAGGGTTCTTTCCGGCGGGGATAGATGCTGCACCGCGGTGCAGCTGCCATGATGGCCGAACCGTCGTAAGACTAAATCAAAACTAATATGGATAACGCAAAAACAAACAAACAGGGAAAACAAAACGAAACGGAGTGCGAGGTATTCGAGGTGGACCCCTTCGCAAGAAGGACTAGTATCCACCGGACACCACCGCCCAAGCGGGTCACCAGCATGGTGGTCGAGATGAGGAAGCCGGCGCCGGTTCAGACGCCACTTGTCCTCATCGACGTGGAGGCGAGGAAGGGAGACATACAGGTGGACAAGACCGCGTCCAATGGCGCAATCCCGAGAGCCGCGAAGGGGGCGGCAAGGACGATGAGCTGCCCCGACGCGATGCGAAACCTGCAAGAGGCTAGCGGAAGGGAGCAATTGAAGACCCTGGTTGCCCTCATTGAGGGCATGAAGGCCTTCACCGCGGCACATAAGAACACCCATGTCGCCCTCAAAGAGGATGTGGCGAAGGCGGCCATCGTTGCAAGACAAGTGGAGCGAGCCTGGGCCAAAATGGAGGGGGAGTTGGCCGGGGACAAGGGAACACGGACGTCCGTGAACAAGGCTACCCAGACCGTGCGGGGCCAACTGCAACACGAGAAGACCGAGGCATCAATGCCGAAGCCGGCGGGAGCGGAGGGGAAGACCTTCAAAAGAAAAGAGATCTCTCCCTCTGCGGGAGCAGCGGAGAAACGGCTGTGCCCAGAGGAAAAGGGGCAGCAAGAGGGCTGGAACTTGGTGGTGAGGCGGGGCCGCCCCAAAGTGGCTGCCGCCACGGCACCACCAACAGCGCCAGCGAAGCTGGCAGCCGAGGCCCCCGCGAAAGAGGGGAAGCGGAGGCCCAGGAAGCCGGTCCGACCAGACGCGGTCCTCATCAAGACGGCGGGCGGGGCCAACTACGCGGAGGCCCTGAGGAGGGTCAGGAGCCAGGTGGACCCGGAAAAGATGGGGGTCCACATATCAGCCGTCAGGAGGACCAGGGAGGGCGACATGCTATTGGAGCTGAAGGGTCCCAATGGCGCGCAAGCCCTCAAGGCGGCGGTGATAGGGGTCCTAGGGGACCAGACCAAGGTGTCTACCCTGGAGCCATCCATGAGTATAGAAATCAGGGATCTGGACGAGGTCACGTCTGCGGAAGAGGTGAGACTGGCCCTCAGCACCGTCCTGAAGACGCCGCTGGAGGGCGTAATCAGGATGAGGGCCGGCTTCCGGGGCACGCAGGTAGCCCTCACAAAGGTTCCGGAGAGAACCGCCCGAAAGCTCCTGGCCCTGGGCAGGGTGAAGATAGGATGGACCGCCTGCCGGATCCGCGAGAGGATCGCGGTGGATAGGTGCCACAGATGCCAAGGGTACGGGCATCACGCGGCACAGTGCCTGGGAAAGGACAATTCCCAGGCCTGCAGGAAGTGTGGGGAGGCTGGTCACAAGGAGAAGGAGTGTCCGAAGACGGCCCCTAGGTGCATTTTATGCGCCAGTAATGGGGCAAGGGCGGACCACTTCTCCGGTAGTGGAAGATGCTCGGTCTTTAGGGACGAGCTGAATAAGGCCAAACTCCGGCATGGCAGGCGAAACATCGCGGGGGTCACCAACACCGCAGCAGCGAAGAGGGATAGTGTGGAGGCGGTGATGCTCTCCCCCACCACACTGGGAGTTTCGTTCGGGCGGAGGCTCGATTTTAGCGCCCCAACATGCCAGGAGTGAAGGGGAACACCAGCACGGGACCCGGGGGCAAGCCTGGGGTAGTGATACTCCAGGTAAACCTGAACCGGAGCCATGCGGCCCAGGACCTGCTGACCCAGACCGCCGCTGCACACGGTGCCGGGATACTGATAGTCTCGGAGCCCAGCGGCGCGGGAAAGCAGGGGAACTGGATGGTGGACCGGAGGGGGGACGCGGCGATACTAGCGACGAACAACCTCCATGGCACCCTCACGCTAGAGGGAAGAGGGGAGGGTTTCGTCTGGGCGAGAACGAGCGGCTTAAACATCTTCAGCTGCTATTTCTCGCCCAACGTCGCGCCCACCGACTTTGAGGCCCAGCTGCATAGCCTGGAGGCCAGCGTCCGGTCAGCGAGAGGCAAGATCATCGTGGCTGGGGACTTCAACGCGAAGTCCCCGAGCTGGGGGTCCTCGAAGCTGGACGCGAGGGGCCAAGCTGTCACCGAATTCCTGGCAAGGCTGGACCTCCTCCCGATCAACGTTGGCACTGAGCCAACCTGGTACCGGGAGAGCACGGGGTCAAGGTCAGTAATCGACATCACGACGGGGAGCCCGGAGGTATCAGCCGAAGTTAAGGGGTGGCGGGTCCTGGAGGACGAAACCCTCAGCGACCACCGCTACCTCTGTATGGACTGGGTACCAGGGAGGAGAGTCGAAAGAAAGGGGAAGTGGCCTGACGGGGGGTGGATGGCCAGGAAACTAAACAAAGAGGACATGGCAAGCTCCTTCCGCAAAAGCGACACGAGGGGGACTTCAGAGGACACCGACGCAGCCGGGTTGATGAGAAGGATCACCACAGCATGCAACGCGGCGATGCCCAAGACGAAACCACCCAGAGGCAGAACAGCGTTGCACTGGTGGTCCGAGGAGATTGCGCAATTGCGCAGGGACTGCCTCCGGAGCAGGAGGAAGGTACAGCGGGAGAGAGCAAGGGGTCAGGCAACGGATGCAAGCCTTGGGACCTACCAAGCAGCCAAAAAAAGGCTGCGAGCGGAGATCAAGGCAAGCAAGGAAAGGTGCTGGGAAGAACTGCTCCGCACGATAGAGGAGGACCCGTGGGGGCTTCCCTACAAATTGATCACGAAGAAGCTCGGAGGTACGAAGCAACCGGACGACCCCGAGGAGATCGAAAGAGTCCTGAACGAGCTTTTCCCTGTGCATAGGACCATCCCAGCACCAAGAGAAGCAGGAGAGACCGAGCCGCCGGCCCCCTTCACGGAGACGGAGCTCAAGGAAGCAGCTAAGAAACTAGCTGGTGGAAAGGCCCCAGGACCAGATGGAGTCCCAAACGAGGCCCTGGCAGTGGCGGTGGAAAGCGACCCAGAGGCGTTCCTGAAAGCCTTCAACGAATGCCTCCGGACGGGCCGCTTCCACGACGACTGGAAACGCCAGAGACTCGTCCTGCTGCCGAAGGGAGTCCCGGAGGAGGGAGGAACCCAAAAGTACAGGCCCATTAGCCTTATAGACACCACGGGGAAACTACTGGAGAGAATGGTGCACGCGAGACTGGCGGAAGCCGTAGAAGAAGCGGGCGGACTAGCCTGCCGACAGTACGGGTTCAGAAGGGGCAGGTCTACGATACAGGCCATACAAGACGTGGTGAGCATCGCCAGAGAGGCGAATGCGAGGAGAGGGCGACACGCTACCCCCTGCTTGCTGGCGCTTTTGGACGTCAAAAACGCCTTCAATGCGGTGGGGCATAGCGCAATACTTGAGGCAATGGAGAGGGAAACCAGCATGCCAAAGTACCTCCTGGGCATGGTCGCGAGCTACCTGGAAAACAGGCGGCTCATGTACCGCACCAGTGAGGGGGTGAAAACACGCCTGGTAACGGCGGGGGTCCCACAGGGATCGGTCCTTGGACCGCTCCTGTGGAACCTAGCCTATGACGACCTGCTCCGAATGGAGATGCCAGAGGGGGTGAGCACCATCGGGTTTGCGGATGACATCGCGCTCCTGGTGACGGCGAGGACGGCAGAGCTGCTTGAGGTAACGGCAGGCGAGGCCATCAACCGAGTGTGGGACTGGCTGCACGAGAAAGGGCTGGAGCTGGCCGAAAGAAAGACGGAAGTGGTGGTCCTGACTAGGAGGCATAAGCTCAGAGTCAACCCCATAATGGTCAAGGGGCACCAGGTGAGGCCCGCGAAGAGCGTGAAGTACTTGGGCGTGACAGTCGACGCGAAGTTGAACTTCGCGGAGCACGTGGCGACAGCCGCGGACAAGGCCATGAGGACGGCGACAGCTCTTGGCAGACTCATGCCAAACACCGGCGGCCCGGGCTACGCCAGGCGGAGGCTCTTGGCGGGAGTCGCGTACTCAGTAATGCTGTACGGGGCTCCTGTCTGGGCCGAAGCCTTGAAAGTGGCCAGAAATAGGAACAGAGTTGACGCGGTGGGAAGAGTCTGCGCACTGAGAGTGACCTCAGCGTACCGCACCGCATCTACAGCAGCGGTCATGGTGTTGGCAGGGCTGATCCCACTACACCTTATGGCGGAAGAGCGCAGGCGAATCGCCGCCGCAGAGACGGGAAGAGGCCTCCACAGCAAGGCAGCAAAGGCCAGGTTGCGACGTGAAGAGAGAGAGATGACCATCCGGAGATGGGACGAGGAGTGGACTAGCGGAGAGAAAGGGACTTGGACCAGGGAGGCCATACCATCCGTCGTGCCCTGGGTGGAGCGGAGGTTCGGCCAACTGAGCTTCCACCTCACCCAGGGGCTCACAGGGCACGGCTGTTTCGGTGAGTACCTTTGCCGAATAGGTAGGGAAGCGACGGCAAGGTGCCATCACTGTGATAGCCCCAAAGATGATGTGGACCACACCTGGTTCCGCTGCCCGGCATGGAGGGGTCGAAGGGACAGAATGAGGAGTGTTACCGGGGAGGTCGATGGCATCGCTGACCTCGTCAAGGTGATGCTGGAGGCCCCAAGAAAGTGGGAAGCAGCGGAACAATACATCAGTGGAGTTCTGCGCGACAAAGAAAAAGAGGAGAGGGAGAGACAGGGGCAGCAGCCACGAGAACTGCCCGACCGAACAACTCAAAGGCCCGCAATCAGGCCGGTAGGCAGGCTGAGGGGGGGAGCGACCGAGTGCGCGTGTGACATACCATACGCGCACTCGGTGTGTTTCCGTAGCGGCGGTTTGCTGCAGGACCAGAAGGCCCAGGACACCGGGCACCTAGCGGGAGGTGGCATCAACGCCACCTGGACAAGGGTGGAGGACCTAGCGGCCGAACACGCGGACAAATTGACCCGACGCGGGGAGCCCCGACCTCCAGCGAAGACGCTAGCAAGGGTGGGAGCGATGGTCCGGATGACCTACGGTGATGTAAATTACCTGGGTAACAACCGGGCCATCCTCTACCTCAAAAGGCGATATGGGGGGACCCAGCGGTTGGTCAACTCGACCAGCCCGCTGAAAATGCACCCCCCCTGGCGTGACGCGGTGGTGCTGGACGGAACAGTGTTCACCGCCAGCTGCCAGTGTGGCAGCCTGGCTGAACACAAGAGCATGTTCCCGCACTACCGCACCACCGTGGAGAACGGGGTAACCAAGTCGAACTGGAGGGTGGCGATGGAAGCTGCAAAAACCGACGTAGCTGTGAAAAGAGGACATCACATCCGCACCGCGCAAAACATGCTAGCGCGGTGCGGAAACAGTGAAGTGAAAGCTGACGGATGGAGGGGGTGTACAAGACAAGGTGCGCGAAGACACCCCCCCACGAACAGATGAGTTAGTGTAAGTGACTTAGATTGATAGGAATAAGCGAACAGCTGGTAAAGACAGCAGTGACCATAACTAGCTTAAGGACACCAGAAGGTGCGTTAGTGTAGTTTTCTAGGATAAGTGAAGAGTTGCCAACCAAACTATCAGGCAGTGACACGGGGAGCGACAGGCAGACCAAGAAGGCGATGCCGAGTCGCGAAAGAAAGGGAGGGGCCAGGAGAACAGGCCGGCCACAGGGACGAGGTGAAGTAATGCGAAAGCGGTTCCGCCTCGTCCTGGGTGATGAGCGGCGGAGGGGTTTTAGCCGGTAAAAATCCGGCACTATCCGACGACATCAATGAACAACCGGATGTCTTTCGAAGATTTCCCCTTCGCCGCTAAAAAAAAAAAAAAAAAAAAAAAAAAAAAAAAAAAAAAAAAAAAAAAGGTTAGGTTAGGTTAGGTTAGGTTATGTTAGGTTAGGTTAGGTTAGGTTCCCCTACGTCGGCTGTCACCTTGTCGTGGTGTAGGGGCTTGACGGCCGCGATGAATCTTGACGACCCGACGCCCTGGGGCTTCAAAACCCCGTGGCGGAAGTGATTCTAGACGAGCGTCCACTAAGAACAGTCGGCCCAGCCCCTCGGGGCTGGGTGTATGAATGATAGTGTGAATGGGTGATGTGTACATGGGATGCGGTCGGGGCCCCTGGGGCGATTTCTCAGAGACTAACCAAGGAAGGAGTAGTTGCCGACCGACCGGGGCTGCGGGTGAAGTCAGTACCTTTACCGGACCTCTGTGGCGTACTACGGGTAAACGTAAGGCCACGGAACCTCGGTTCCCTGGCGAAGGTCCCAGGAAACCACATGTCCAAAGTGGGAGAACCGCTCCTCGCAGCTGACTGGAGCCAATCTGGGAGTCAAACCTCGGATCCCGGGCGCATGTGTGGAGGATTACCCGGTCAGTATTTCCTCATACCCGACGTCCGGTAGGGCAAATCCGGCAACGTCTTACCGGGTCGGGGCCTACCCTGTTTCGGATTGACAGGGGAATCCCCGGCCTGGCGACGTTAAAGATGTAGGGACGGGGGGTTCGAGCGGATAGGGCAGACCACCCGACAAACCGACAGCGGCTTCCGTTCGAGGGGGTAGGATTTTTACCGGCGTGGATAGATGCCACACCGCGGTGTGGCTGCCATGATGGCCGAACCGTCGTTATATACTTATTTGTTACAGAATGGATATCTCAAATTTTGACCAACAAAACAAACCCAAGCAAGGAGGAGGAGGAGAGGACAGGGAGATACGGGGACGTCCCATCGTTAGGGGAATCAGTTGGCCCCCCCTTACAGCAAAGACGGGAGCGGACTCGGTGGTGGAGACACCTGCGGTCAAGGCCCCTGGGAAGGAGGGGAAAGGGGAGACCACGACAATGGCGCCCGCAGATAAGCAACCCCCGCAGCCGCCGTGCCAACAGGGGAGCAAGAGGAAGGGGAGCGAGCTCACCCCACCAGGAGTCGCGAGCTCCACGGACGACGAGGAGCTGACCATGCCGCGCAGGCCGGTAAGTACGCGGGGAGGCATACCGGGAGCCGTAGAAAGCGGGACCGGAGAGACGAAAGATGCGCCTTCGGCCAACGAGAGCGAAGAGGGCCAGCAACAACACCCAAAGAAGAGCACTGGTACACGTCCTAAGGACAAAAAGCGGCGCGTTGTCCTCAACAACAAGGGAGCCTACGCCGCAGGGGGCTCGGACACAGACGACTCGGCATCCGAGGAAGTTACACACAGTCAACGTCCGGGGATGGCAAAACCCCCCCCTACCGCCACGAAGGCCAGAGGAAAGGCCACCGGTACGGGGACGAGTTCCCCAGAAGACACGCCGATGGGCATAGGCCCCGCCGAATACAGACATATGACCGCGGCAGATCTGGGAGCCCAGATCAGAGACTGGATTGAGGAAATCGATGGCATCAGGGTAAGATGCAAATCTATGAACGGTAGGATGAGCGGGGAAATCAAAAGAAGAGTGGGCTGGGCGAAAAACGCCTTGCTCACCCTTACCGGCAAAGCGGAAATGGCAGCCGGTCCCGCAGAGCTCCTGGAGGAGAAGAGGAGGTTGGAAATCCAGGTCCGGGATGGAATGAGGGAGAGAGAGAAGCTACAGAGGAAGCTCGAGGAGTATCGGGTGACCCTAGGGAGAGCCCAGGCCGGGGCAAAAACCCCCGTCGTAGATACTTACGCGACGGTCACCAGGGGGACACCCCCAACAATGCTGTCGCTCGATATTCAGGCGGCAGCGGTAGGCACGGCAGTGGAAACCAGCGAGGGCCAGCCCACAGCGACGTCGACCGGCGCGTCGGATCTCGGACTCCGATTCACGGACTCCGAGCTATACCTGGTCCCGGATGAGGACAGGGCCAGGAGCGAAGAGCTGGCCAGGCAAGCAGCGGCCCTCAGACAAGTGCGAGAAGAGGTGAACCGGATCTCCCGCATGCTGAGCGGCACGAGAGACGGGGGAAGCCCAAACCTAAGCCTCACCGCGACTACCCCGGGTGTCGCAAGAGAAAGAGGTGCAGGCCTCGAGCCGCCCAGCAAAGCGTCCACGGTGCCTAACGCTGTCCGAGAAACCGCCAAGCCTGTGGAAGAAGCCCCAGGCGCGGCAGACTCCCCAATGGAGACAGGCGACGACACCTGGGTCGAGGTGCGACGGAAAGGCGCGACGGCGAAGGTAAGGAGGAAGAAGAAGGAGGAGCGTTTAACCGCAGGGACCCCCCCCGGAGGGGCAAACCATAGCGGGTCGGCAACGGAGGCCAGACTAAGGGTCCCACCGGCGACACAGGCGCAGACAGGGGCGAGCAAACCGCCCGGAGTCACTCGAAAGGCCCCGAGAACCGCGGCGGTTGCAATTAAGTGCAGAGGGGAGAGCTCCCGCTATGCAGAAATTCTGCAATTCGCCCGCAGCAAAATACAACTAGAGGAGTTGGACATAGGAGGGACCAGGGTTCGGCGAGCAGCCAACGGTGGGGTACTCATTGAGATACCCGGACCCGAAAATGCAAAGAAGGCGGACGCCCTGGCGGAGCGACTCTCCAACATAATCGGAGAGAAATATGGCGATGCGGTCCAGGTGACGCGACCGTCAACTAAGGGGGAGTTGAGAGTGCAAGGGCTGGACGATTCGGTTACAACAGAGGAGCTGGCCCGCACCCTAGCGGAGCAGGGAGGATGCGGCCCACAGGAGATACGTGTAGGCCCCCCTTGCAGAATGGCTGGCGGGCTCTTCAGCGCCTGGGTGCAGTGCCCCCTAAGAGCAGCCACAACCGTAGCGGCAAAGGGGAAATTTAAAATAGGCTGGACCATAGCCAGGGTCGAGCTACTGGAGGCGCGGCCCCGGCAATGTTATAGGTGCTGGGGCTTTGGCCACATAGGCACCTCGTGTCACGCACCGGCAGCGCGCGGGCGCGCGTGCTTCAGATGCGGCAGCGAGGGGCACCAGGCGAGGAGCTGCACATCCGCCCCGAAATGTGTAGTGTGCGATACCAAGGGGAGGAACAGCGCCCACAGGATGGGGTCGGGACGCTGCGCGTCGGTTAGCGAACGGGGTCGGGGGCCCGTAGCCAGGGACATAACAGATGGTCAGGTTCTTCTTACAGGGCAACCTGAATCATAGCCGGGGGGCTCAGGACCTACTGAGCCAATTCGCGCTGGAAGAGGGGGTGGATGTGTGTCTCATATCCGAGCCACACTCCATCCCGGGTGCAGACAGTTGGCTGGGCAGTGAGGACGGCCTTGCGGCCATATGTTGGAGGACGGAGGGCGATGCACCACGGTGCTCCCTACTGGAGAGGGGAAGGGGGTATGTAGCGGCTAGATGCGGAAATCTAGCAATTGTGTCTGTCTACATATCCCCCAACGTCCCCATGCAAGCCTTTGAGGCATTCATGGACGACCTGGACCGGGTGGTCCGGTCAGCAGGCGATGGCGGTAGGGGAGTACTGGTGGGCGGCGATTTTAACGCCCGCTCGCCGACATGGGACCCAACGGGGAGCAACCGCAGGGGGGAGCTTCTGGAGAGATGGGCGGCGTCGTGCGGAATAAGCCTGCACAATGATGGGTGCACGGCAACATGTGTCAGGGCACAGGGCTATTCGGTTGTCGACCTGACGTGGTCGACACCGAATCTGACGCCGATGGTACAGCAATGGCGGGTCCTTACGGAGACGGAGACGCTATCGGACCATCTCTACATAGTTTACGAGGTACGGGGCCCCCGGCGCATAAGATCTGTGGCCGGGGGGGGACACGCACGGTGGAACTGGCGTAAGTTTAAAATAGAATGCTTCCGGGAATCCCTAGAGACCTGTCTGGCATGGGGACCAACGGGAGAGGATCAGACCACATCGGCCGGCCTCGCTGCATGGGTGGAGAGAGCCATGACGCAGGCTTGCGACGCGGCTGCTCCCAGAGCCCGACCCAAGAGCTGCAGGAGGACCACGCACTGGTGGAACGAGGACCTGACTGAACAGCGCAGGCGCTGCGTGGCAGCAAGAAGACGTCTTACCAGAAACAGGAGAGCGGCCAGCGGCCCCCACCATGATGCAGAGGCCGAGTACCGCGCCAGCAAACGGAGGCTGCGGGATGGCATCAAGGCTGCGAAGGCCAAAGCCTGGGAAGACCTCGTGGGTTCCGTGGAAGCGGACCCATGGGGCCTACCATACAAACTAGTGCTGGGCAGGCTTCGCACCGCCACGAGGGGGCTGACGGAAACCCTCGACAGCCAAACCCTGGGGAGACTCCTTACGGCATTATTCCCAAGAGGAGAGGGCAGCGCACCGATAAGCCAGGAAGACCGGAGCTGGAACGAGGGCTGGGCGGTCACGATCGAAGAAGTTCAGTCCGCGTTTAAGAAGGGGAGCGGGCGAAGCACCGCCCCGGGACCAGACGGCGTCAGAGGAGCCGCGTGGGCGGGAGTCCCCGAGGGGATGACCACCCTGATTGCCAAGATGTTTACGGCGTGCCTACGGGAGGGGCACGTCCCGCGAACTTGGAAGAGGGCCCGCCTAGTGCTCATCCCCAAAGGAGGCACGTCCGGCGGACCTCTTCCTAAGGTCAGACCTATATGCCTTCTGGGCGAACTGGGGAAGGCGTTTGAAAGGGTACTGGTTTCTCGATTGGGGGACTGGATGGAGGAGAACCCCCGGGCCCGGCTGTCAGACGATCAGTACGGTTTCCGGAAAGGGCGGTCAACGATCGACGCGCTCATTAGGGTGCGGGAGTTTGTCGAGGGCGCCACAAGGATGGGAGGCTGCGCGGTGGCCGTATCTCTTGATATAGCCAACGCGTTCAACAGCCTCCCATGGCCAGTCATCACGAACGCGCTCGCGACAAAGGGAGTACCCGCGTATATACGGCATGTCATTAATAATTATCTTTGTCACAGGTACGTCGAGTACGTAACGGAGGGCGGGGGAGTGAGCAGCCTGGCGGTGACAGCCGGAGTTCCGCAGGGATCTGTTTTAGGTCCTCTGCTGTGGATTATGTCGTTCGACCAGGTCCTGCGGGTTGGAGCGGAGCCGGATACCGCGGTAGTATGTTACGCGGACGACACCCTGGTCCTGAGTGCCGCGGCGGATCCAGCTTCAGCGGTGGCGCTGGCCAACATAATGGTGGCGAGGGTGTGTCGAAGCATAACGGGCCTTGGGCTGAGAATATCTGCCGATAAGACGGAGGCGGTCCTCTTCGGCCGCGCTGGAAAGGGGATGGTGGGACACACCCCGGACGTAAGAGTGGGCTCGCAGAGGATCCCATTGGCGGGATCAATGAAGTACCTTGGGGTCTGGCTGGACTCCGGGCTTACGTTCCGGGTGCACTTCGCGGCCATGGAAGCAAAGGTCGGGGGCATCACGAGGGCCCTATCCCGACTAATGCCGAACCTGAGAGGGCCGTCGGAGGCGAAGCGGCGATTGTATGCAGGGACCCTGTTCGCGGTCATCTTGTACGGGGCCCCGGTATGGGGGGACGTGGCGGAAGGATCCAGGCCCATCCAACGAGCCATGGGGAAATTCCAGCGGAAAATCTGCACGAGAGTGGTCGCGGCATACCGGACGGCGTCCATGGTGTCCGTCACCCTGCTAGCCCGAACAACGCCGCTGCACTTGGTGGCTGGTGCCTACCGACGGGCATATGGCTGGATGCGGGAGGTGCGAGCGATTACGGGAGTTTACTCGGCTGAAGAAGCAAAGGTTGTAAGGGCGAGAGAGCTCCTCGCTGCCCGCGAATGTTGGAGGAGGTCCCTGGAGGGTCCCGACCTCCCCAGTGGAAGGTTAAGAGCGGCGATTGTAGGCAACTGGGATGAGTGGCACGGCAGGGGACACGGAAGGCTGACCTTTCGGCTGACCCAGGTGCTGACGGGCCACGGCTGTTTCGCCGACTTCCTGCACAGGATAGGAAGGGCGGAACGGCCGGACTGCCAGCACTGCGGGGGGGCCGCGGACACAGCGAGCCACACAGTGGAAACATGCCCAGCGTGGGCGGAGGATAGGGCGGCCCTGCGGGAGGCCGTTGGGGGGGACTTGACCCTGCCTGGATTAGTACGAGCGATGTCGAGCTCGAGAGAGGGATGGGCGGCAGTGGCCCGCTTCGCGGAGCGGGTGATCGCCGCGAAAGAGATGCAGGAGAGAGCGCGGCAGCAGCAGGCCTCGCAGCGCGGGGGAAATGAGACCCGTTAGAGTAGGATACGCGGGCCGAACGGTAGAACGGTAGCTCGGACAGGTGGGGACCCGAACGGGTTAGCGGGGTGGGGTGCCGGCCGAGCTCCGCTCCGTCCCTCAGGGCGGGCCGGGGGAGGCGCAGAGAGGCATAGGTGGTGACAGGTTCGCGGTGTAGGTCGCAGTAGGCCCTCGATTAGGGTTAGGGCTAGGGCCTCTCTGCCGAACGCCTTCTCTTCATCTTCGGCCCCAACCCCCTGGGACGGCGACTGGAGCGCGACGCCGTGCAGTCTTGCCCCGACCCCCGCGAGGGCAGTCTTGGCCCCTTAAGGGCGCAGAGAGTGGGAATCACCCTCGGCATTGGGCGGCTTCGACTCTCGAAGCGCCAGCCACAGAGCAGACAGGGGGAGGATCCCCACGAGGAAGTTAGTCGTCACTATAGCTAGCGCGAGGGGAGGGAAGGGGAAGCGCAAGCCCCGATAGGCTGGACACGCAGCCGCGTATAAGTGCCGGGGGGCTCCCTGAAGATATGCCTCGTGCGGTTCCGGGGAGTCCCCTACCCGCACCAGGGTGGCCGCTGGTTTTTTAGTGGGTGCGAGTCCCACACTACCCCGAGGATCCTTGCGCGGATCCTCGGGGTGTGCATAAGGCATTTTTCCAGCGATAACAAAAAAAAAAAAAAAAAAAAAAAAAAAAAAAAAAAAAAAAAAAAAAAATAAAAAAAAAGGTTAGGTTAGGTTAGGTTCCCCCCACACCCCTACGTCGGCTGTCACCTTGTCGTGGTGTAGGGGCTTGATGGCCGCGATGAATCTTGGCGACCCGACGCCCCGGGGCTTCAAAACCCCGTGGCGGAAGTGATTCTAGACGAGCGTCCACTAAGAACAGTCGGCCCAGCCCCTTGGGGCTGGGTGTATGAATGATTGTGTGAATGGGCGATGTGTACATGGGATGCGGTTGGGGCCTCTGGGGCGATTTCTCAGAGACTAGCCAATGAAGGAGTAGGTCCCGACCGACCGGGGCTGCGGGTGAAGTCAGTACCTTTACCGGGCCTCTGTGGCGTACTACGGGTAAAAGTTAGTCCACGGAACTTCGGTTCCCTGGCGAAGGTCCCAGGAAACCACATGTCCAAAGTGGGAGAACCGCTCCTCGCAGCTGACTGGAGCCAATCTGGGAGTCAAACCTCGGATCCCGGGCGCATGTGTGGAGGATTACCTGGTCAGTATTTCCTCATACCCGACGTCCGGTAGGTCAAATCCGGCAACGTCTTACTGGGCCGAGGCCTACCCTGTTTCGGATTGACAGGGGAATCCCCGGCCTGGCGACGTTAAAGATGTAGGGATGGGGGGTTTCGCACGGATAGGGCAGACCACTCGACAAGTCGATAGCGGCTTCCGTGCGAGGGGGGGGTAGGTACTTTCTGGCGGGGATAGACGCCACACCGCGGTGTGGCTGCCATGATGGCCGAACCGTCGTAAGATCTTAACAATTTAAATATGGATTCTTCTTTTTTTCACCCAGCAAAATTAAACAAACAAAGGATAGGGGACGCAGGACAGGAGGGCGAGAGCGCGGGGGCACAAGACAACGCACCGAGAAGACCGATGAGCGGGGAGGGCCCGAGCACCCACCGCGGCAACGACACACCGGAACCAGGAGGTGGAGAGGAACCGCTCTTCACGGCATCGGATGCCACACCGCTTCCGCAAAGGAACAAGCGGAAGGGAGAGGAGCTGACACCACCGGACGGACGCCCGGGCTCTGAGGAAGAGCTGTTTCAACCAAGGCAGCTTGGTGAAAAGGCAGGGTGTGTACAGCGGGAGGGGCCTCCCCGGCAATCAGAACTCTCCACAACAGAGGATGACCCAGGCGAGGGGGCCTCCTCGGAACAGGAGGAAGAGGGAAGGATGCGGAGGGGCCTGCGCCCCAAGGGCAAAAAGAGGCGCAAGGCCACACCCAATGCAAAGCCCAGCGAGGGGCCCGGGGGGATGGCGAATGAGGGATCGGAGCGGGACGAACCAGGCCCGAGCACGAGGCCGGCGACGGGGCCCGCCCCGCCAGCACCGACAACGTCGCGGCAACCCAAACCGCAGAGGAGAACGGCCGCAAGTTCGCTGGAGGGCTCCCCAGAGGGAGTAGGCCCAGTGGAATACCGGGTCATGTCTGCGGCCGACCTAGGGGCCCAGATACGGGAATGGCTGGAGGAGACGGATGCCATCCGGGCCAAGTGTCGGTCCATCTCTGGAAGGCTGAGTGGCGACATAAAGAAGCGGCTAAGCTGGGCGAAGGAGGCACTGCTAACCCTCACAGGGAAGGCGGTATCGGCCTACGACCCTGCACCGCTGAGGGCGCGAAACACGGAGCTCTCAACCCAGCTCCGCAAGGCTGAAAGGGAGAAGGAGGAAGCGCAGCGGGAACTCGCGGAGGTAAAGCGGGAATTGGAGAGAGCCAAGGAGCAGGCGGTCGACCGTAGCGTGACGACCTACGCCCGCGTGACCAGAGACGGGGGAGCAGGAGGAGGGGCGAGGGCCACCTCACGAGCGGACAAAACGGGACAGGGCCGAGCGCTCACCCCGCTCGACGTGAGGGCTGCTAAAAGCAGGCACGAAGGCCTTGACCCAGCAGCGGAAACGCCGACGCCCGGTAGCGCCCCGGATTCGGGGCTACGACTAACGGAGGCCGAGCTTGGGCTACTCCCGGCCAGCCTCAGAGAAAGGGAGACAGCCCTTGAGCGGCAGCTGACCTCCATCGGTGAAGTCTGGAAGGAACTAAGGAAGATGTCGCGACAGATCCAGCTCCTGGGGGACATGGACAGAGGGAGGGTGTCGCAAACACCGGTTGAACCCGAACCCCCCGCAACAACAAGCGGGATAATCGAGACCCGCGGAGGTGCAACCGACACACCAAGGGAGGGCGGCGAAGACGGGTGGACAACCGTTGGTAACGGTAGGCGAAACCCAAGGAGGGATCAGGGTGAGGCCACCAGAGCAGAGCCGCCAGCAGGGGCTCCCGTTGCGGCCCGGCAAACCGCCGCCAGGCCTACCGGCGGACGGCAACGCGAAGGGAACGCTAACGCACAGGTGACCGTGGCTAAGAAGAACGCGAGTCGGAGGCCCCCGAGATCAGCCGCCGTGGCGATTAAGGGGACCGGGGACAATGTTAACTACGGGGACATATTGCGCAGGGCGAGAGAGAAGATCTCCCTCACGGAGCTGGAAATGCCAGCGACCAAGATCCGGCGCTCTGCCAACGGGGGAGTACTGATCGAGGTAGCCGGCCCAGATGGAGCGCAAAAAGCCGACGTACTGGCGGCACACCTCGGCGAGATGACGAGGGCCGAATACGGGGACGCGGTTCGAATCTCGCGCCCCACCACCAAGGGAGAAATCAGAGTCCTGGGCATGGACGACTCCGTAACGGCGGAAGAGCTTGCCGCAATAATCGCTGCAACAGGAGGGTGCGGAATCGAGGCGGTAAAGGTCGGACCCCTGCGGGAGATGACCAACGGCCTGCGGAGCGCGTGGGTCCAGTGCCCGCTGGGAGCGGCCACGAAAATAGCCGCAAAGGGGAAGATACCGGTAGGATGGACGACGGTGCGAGTCAACCTCCTCGAGGCCCGACCGCGGCAATGCTTTCGGTGCTGGGAATTCGGTCACATTGGGGTGACCTGCAAGGCACCCAAAGCACGCGGGGCGGCGTGCTACAGATGCGGCGGCGAAGGGCACCAGGCGCGAACGTGCACGGCGGCTCCCAGATGCGCCATCTGCGCAGAGAGGGGCGGCAACAGCGCGCATAGAATGGGCTCCGGACAATGTCCGGCAGTAGAGGAGCGGGGTCGGAGGCCCGCAGCGGTGACGAACCGAAATGGCCAGGCTGCCCCAAGTACTGCGAGTGTTGCAATGCAACCTCAACCGTAGTTGGCGGGCCCGGGACCTGCTGGCACAACACACGGCAGAGACAGGGACGGACGTGTGTATCATCTCGGAGCCACCCACCGCCTCGGACTCGCCGCGCTGGATCAGCAGCAGGGAGGGACGGGCAGCAGTAACCTGGGGGTCAGGGGACTCTCGGCAAGGTTGCCGGCTAGGTAGCAGAGGAGAGGGATACGTTTCCGTTATCTGCCGTCAGATAACGGTCATCTCTGTATATATCTCCCCAAACACCACCTTGGAGGATTTCACCGCACGCCTCGATGACCTAGGGGAGGCCGTCCGATCAGCAGACCGCAACCAGGGGGTAATAGTGGGCGGGGACTTCAATGCCCGCTCACCAGCGTGGGACCCCACTGGCGCGAACCGTAGAGGAGAGATCCTGGAGAGCTGGGCAGCATCCCTCGGGCTCTGCCTACTAAATACCGGCGCAACGGCGACCTGCGTCAGACCCCAGGGGTGTTCAGTCGTGGACACCACCTGGGCCACGCCGGGCCTAGCCGTAAGGGTAAGGGGATGGCGGGTTCTCGCGGGGATCGAGAACCTCTCGGACCACCGGTACATCGCCTTCGAGGTGGGAGACCGTCCTCAGACCGGTGAACCCCCGCCGAACAGAGGAACGACTGGCCACCGCTGGAACCTAAACAAGTTCAAGGAGGAGAGGTTCCACGAGTCCCTAGCGCTACAGCTGGCGTGGGGACCGACCGGACCGGACCGGATGACTGCAAATGGGCTTGCCAGGTGGATCGGGCAGGCGATGATAGAAGCCTGCGACGCGGCCGCGCCCAGGTCCCGCCCACCTCCGCACAGGAAATCCGTGCACTGGTGGACCGACGAAGTAGCCGAGCTGCGCAGGGCCTGCATCCGAACTAGGAGACGGATGACAAGGCGTGACCACACCCTGCGGGCGGGCTCGCTGTGGGAGGCGGAATATAAGGAAGCTAAACGCAAACTGCGAGAAGGGATCAAGGCAGCCAAGGCTCGGGCCTGGCAGGACCTGATCAGTGCAGTGGAGACGGACCCCTGGGGACTGCTGTACAGGATGGTGTTTAACAGGCTGCGGGGGTCCTCACCAGGACTGACGGAGACCTTGGACCCGGCCATCACCGAACGGCTGCTGTCCTCTCTATTCCCGCATCGGGCTTCGCGCGGCGAAGACCAACGGGAGGAAGAGGCAGAGGCACGCGGAGAAGAGGGATGGCGAGACGAATGGGCAGTGAGCCCGGAAGAGGTCCGCACGGCCCTCAAAAAGGGGGGGCAAAGGAATACGGCACCGGGACTGGACGGGGTGAAGGGGAAGATCTGGGCTATCGTCCCAGACGACATGGTGGCCCTCCTAGCCCAGTGCTACTCCAAGTGCCTGCAAGAGGGGGAGGTTCCCCGGGATTGGAAGACGGCACGACTGGTGCTTATCCCCAAAGGGGGGAGCATGGCGGGGGACCCGCTGCCAA